>NC_044031.1:213049856-213660277 GCF_901765095.1 Microcaecilia unicolor
AGTGGATTGTATAAACGTAATGGAATCATTGGGAGCATTGTTCAAGGTGGAATTGAATAAGGAAAAAACACAGTGCCTGATACTCACTTAGTCCCTTGTATTTTATGGAAAGAGTAAATCGGCAATTTATATCTACCTATTCTGGTCCACTCAGTATTTTGTAGACCTCTATCATATCTCCCCTCAGCTGACGATCCCTAGCCTCTTTAGCCTTCTCTCATAGGGAAGTCATCCTGTCTCCTTTACCATTCTTGTCACCCTTCTCTGTACTGAGAAGGGGCATTGGAGGGATGATAAAAAGCTTAAGACACAGAAAACTAGAAGGGGAGAAAGAGATATGAAATGTAATTATGAGTGACTAGGGAGGCAGAGATATGAGGTGAAAGGGAAAAATCAAAGTCAGAGACAGATATAGGGAAGGGAAGAAAACCAGAGGAGAAAAAGAAAAGAAGTTTGGAGAAAATGGAAAAGAGGAAAGTACCGAAGGCAGAAAAACAACCAAAACAGTACTAGCATAATTAGAAAAAAAATGACCCGACAATAAAAAGTAGAATATATATATATATATATATTTAAGTTTAGTAACTGGAATATATCAGCTTTGGGAATATGCATTTGATACATTTTCTTCCTTACTGTGAGAAATACAAATATATTTTAGTTTTTCGCCAGTGTTTTCACTGAACATAGAGCCAGAATTGCCAGGATATCTAATTTGTGATCCTTTATTCTAGGTGAAGGTTTATGTTCTACATATGTAGCAGAGGTGAAGTGTTTCATGTACGCTCACAGGCATATTCATACACACACATTAATTTACCCTTACCACTTTGCTTTTGAAAGCTAATCAAAAATGTGCTTAGTCCAATAAAAAAGTATAATTTTTTTCTTTCTATTTATTTCCTTCTTACAAATCCAAGCTGTTTCCTTTCTGGCTATTGCTGTCTACCTGTAGTTTTAAGGTGGATATTTCTTTTATTTCTTTAGATATCTGAACACCTGTTTCCCCTTTCTGTTCGTTTTTTTTTTGTTTGTTTGTTTTAGGTGTGTTTTAACAAAGGAATAGTGCCTTTTGGGTAGGTTCAATCCGTCTGTTTGTATGCATAGACACAGACCTACACATGCATACACACACAACAGCTCCTTTGTCTTTTCACACCCAGTCTCCAACAGACATTCATGATTTTGCAAATGGAGAAAAAGGAAACGTACCATGTTTCCACACTATAAGTGTGCGCTTTCAACTTATTTTGTGTTTTCTTTTCATGTTTTTGCTTTAATGGAATTCTGTGATTAAAATAGTGTGTGTCTGACTTCTGCATAAGAACTAATGATTTTTATTTCAAAAGAATGTCCTGACAAACATGTCAGGCATTGTCCATTGCATAAAGAGATTAGAGGTTATTCTAGAAGCATCTGCATGTGGAAATATTGGCATTTACACATGTTGATCACATACACTTGTAAATGGTGATTTCAAGAGGCCCCTATTTACACACACAGAGCCATGGGATGCAGAGAGTTCAAGGGGTTCTGGTTTAGGCAGGGAAAAAGTTATATTTATATTCCCCATCTTGAATGGGGAATACAAACTTCATTATGGGATTTTGCAACATCTCTGAGGCAAGTACAAACCTTAAAGTACTTGTTTTGACAAAGGCTTTATACAAGGGGTTAAAGGCGTAATCTCCTTAGCCCTCTATTTTTCTTTAGTCTGCTTCCAAGTTTTAAAAAAAAATTGCAGCTTCACTAGTTATTTGGCATTAAGGGCGTAAGCCACGTAGGCGCCAACGTGCACCAAATTGGAATTACCGCCCAGTTACCTCGTGGCCATTTTGATAATTTCAATTTTGGCACGTGTCCACTACGTGCATCTGAAAAATATTTTTTGTTTTCTGGCGTGCGGCAGCTACGCGCGTCAAGTGGCATTTGGTGTGTGTAGACCATTACCACCCAGTTACCGCGTGAGAACTTACCACTAGGTTGGTGGCTTGCGGTAAGGTTTCAGACCTAAAATGGATGCGCAGCAATTTTCATTTTGCTGCACGTCCATTTTCGGCAACCACCCCCCCCCCCCCCCCCAAAAAAAAAAACTTTTTTTTTGTAGGCGCTCTAAAAAAAAAATATAATTCTGCGCACGCCCAAAACACACATCTACACTACTGCAGGCCATTTTTCAGTGCACCTTAGTAAAAGGACCCCTAGGTTTGTAAAATGACCTTATTATACACAGAACTGACTTCATTTCTATGTTGCAACTGCTGAGTTGATGCTATTTTTGTGCACATAGATATTTCCAAAATAGTTGCTTCTGTTGTATGCACGGGCAAACACGTGTGCTCCTTCATGTCCTTGTGCATACTTTACATGCAGAGACTTTTGAAAAAACACAGGAAGAGCTGCGCTCATCCCGACCTGAATGTCTCAATTCTAGTCTCAACCACCTATGCTAAAATGGGCCTTCATGCAAAGTAACCATGTTGCAGCAAGTCATGGGGCAATATTGAAAACCACTTATTTGGTTAGCATTGGGTGCTGACTTCATACATGTTATAAATTTTTTTTCAAATACCGGCCTATGTTTGTATACATTTTGGCCATGTAAGTCAACATATGGATAGCAGGAGGAGAGGCCCAGGATGTTTCAGGGGCAGGGCCTTAAGTTATATGGATAGTAGTTACCAGTAAAAACATGATTGCACAAATAGGCCCAACTTTATATGGATAAGTTAGCTGTGTACAGTTAGGCTGGCATTTTCTAACTTACTCAGATTAGTTCACTGGAAGCCACACATAAATTATTTGATCTTTACTCATTGCGCTAATGAATATTTACTGCTATGTGTCTAAATGTTATTCTCTGTTAATCTTAAATTTCCAATTTGCCTCAACACAGGAAATGGCAAGCATTCTGACACAGAAGCAGCTTCGCTCCATCATCTTAACGGTAAGTAAGGATAAAAACTTCAGAGGCTGGCCATCACATATGTGTATTCCTTCTCCATTTTCGTTGTATAAACAGTCTTTGTGACCTAATAACGTGATTGGTCATATGGCATTTAATTCCGCTGGATGCGCGAAGAATGCAGACAAAAGATGTGAAAGCGAATTCCCAATGTGGAATACATTGCATTTTTACCACCACCTTAACCTAGAAGCAAAGCCACATCAGTGAGGATTTTGGTTAGCTCTCATAATATAAAGTGTGGATGAACTGAATTTTAGTCTGCAGACCAGATGGTGATTTAAAAATATGTTTTGGTGACTCTTACCACTTGGAGGAGTGCACAGATTACAGCATCATCTTGCAGTGGAAGTTACTTTAACTCTTGTAGTTTTACTGGCTCAATTGCTGGCCTCATGCTTGTGAAGATTGTGTGTCAGTTTTCAGCTGGTGTGGTTATGAATTTGTTAAGCACCATGCTCAACTTAATTTGTATATTGAGTGCTGCTGTCTGTATAGGGTATTTGGCAAGTTCTCACTGGGACAGTTCCCACCCACTAATTCCCCACATGGACAGTTCCCATCCACTAATTCCCCCCATGGACAGTTCCCACCTAGGACTATTCCTCTCTGACCAATTCCCTCCTGGCTATTTCCCACCCTGAAAGCTTTTTTTCTTACCAGGATATAGTTCTCTTTTTGTTAGTGTTGTAGTATTGGGTCTCTTTCTTTTTTGCTTTTTTTGCTCCATCTGAACTCCCATAAGTAGCATTGCGTTATGTGATATGGTATCGCATGGCATCGAGAGGAACGGAAATGAAGCTCTTTGAGTTGCTGCTGGGAAGATTGGGCAGTTGTGATGCTTGGAATTGCTGACAGGTAGCAAGGGTTGTGTTACAAAAGCTTGTTTTGTAGGTTTGGTTTCTGGTGGGACTTGGTGTGTGTTGGGGAGTGGAAAAAGTTAGTGCATTTTTAAATTTAGTTAAGTTGGTTTCTGGTTGGAATTTTTTAATGGATTTTTTCAAATTGTTTTGGTGTGTTTTATTTTTATTTTTTTTGACAACTGCAAATCTCACTGGGACAGTGTTGGGAAGTGCTATAAATTATTATTTTTGGTTTGGTGTGGCATATACTAAATGTTTGGGAGGGGGGCATTAACCCGTCCCCAAACAATTGGCATATGAAAGGCAATGTTTGCGAGGGCATTTCCCCTCCTCCAAACGATCTAGAAGGGGAAAGGGATGGAGATTAATTGTCCTAGTGTGTTTTGCATTTTTGGGAGGTTATGGGTGGAAATTGGTTCAGTGGGAATTGTCCTAGGTGGGAATTGTCCACATGGTAATTGGTGGGTGGGAACTGACCTAGAACCCTGTATAAATGGTGGTGCTTGAATGTATGTATTAGCTAATGACTGTTGGCACTAACCATTATCATTGTTTAATTGATAATGACTTCTACTGTCTTCTTATCCAGCTCACATTTATATGGATAGAGTCAGGCCATTTTTAGTTATTTAAATTTGTTTAAGTTTAAAAATGTACAGATTAACACATTTCGCACTTTCTGCCAGGCAGAAAACGTATAATTTGTTTTGAATATTGGCTTATGTGTGTTTAGGTCCTTTCAGAAAACTCCTCGTGTCATGTGTATTTGTGTATGTACTGTGATGAATGAGATTCTCCTTTCATTTTCTCCTAAATTCTTCCTTATTTAGAGTGATACCATCTGGTAGAGGTAGGACATAACATTTATTCCTGGCTGTCTCGCATCAGTGCCCTGCTATCTCTTTTTGAATAATTAAATCAGTAGCATGGACTGAAGTTCTTTTATATGTAAATACCTGCTCTTGTCTCTTCTTTTACCTGCACTCCTTTCTTAGGGCATCTCTTGCAGCAAAGGATCCCTTCTCCACCTTCCTTTTTTCACCCCCAAACACTAAGTCTAACCTGTAGTGAAAATTCTTCTCCAGCAGCCAAATGAGCCTGCAATAATGCTGATTCAATGCCACATTCACAACCACACTGTTTATATATAATCAGACACTTGAAAAGCACCTGTCTTGCCACCTATGTTAGATGTTCAGTATGTAGTGCACTGTTCTCAAACAAATGTGTATCCTCACTGAAAGATGGTTCAGTAAAATCATCATCTTAAGCAGATCTACTTCTTTTCACAGCATGTTATCCGAGCCCAGAGAGCCATCAATAATGAGATGGCTCACCAGCTTTATGTACTGCAAGTGCTCACCTTTAACCTCCTAGAAGACAGGATGATGACAAAAATGGATCCACAGGACCAAGTAAGTGACTGTCAAACTTCATGCCTGTGCTAAAATCAGAAGTCCAGTTTCAGGGCCAGCTTAGTCCCAAGTGCTGTACATTCAGGGTATTATCTGTAAATAGACTAGATTTTTGTATACTGTGGTAGGAAAGAGCTTCATGTCTGTAACAGGATATATTGATCACATTTTCTCAAATTAACTGCTAATGTGCATCTGAACACCTGTATCGTGCTAGAGAGAGACTCCTAGTGTGTATAAGTTATAATAACTACGGGGGATAGGCAGAGGTGATGAAACAGTAACACTACTTTGTGATCCTTTATTCTAGGTGAGGGTCCCTTATGTTCTACAAATGTGGTAGAGATGAGGTGTTTCACTTGTGTTTAGTTGCTGTGTGAAGATCCGTAGTAGTGTAACTTATTCTGTTTTCCTAGTTGGAGGAGTATTGGTGTTCTAGGCCCTAGTGTAATTTGTAGTGCTGCCTTGAATAGGTGTTTGGGGGCTGGGAGATAATGCCATTTTGTTCTGGCAGGTTTGCTGCCTGTGTTTGGAATATATTTTTGTTGAGGTTTGTTGTATTCCGAAGTGTCTCATAATGGAGAGTTTATCTGGCACTTACTAAGGAGACTCCAGAATTGATATATTATGTACTACTGTCAGTAACACTTTATAGTTCAAAGACCCTATGAGAATATAGGAGAAAGGTAAATAGTGGGGTTCTCCAGGGATCTTTGCTAAGACCCCCTGCTTTTTAATATATTTATAAATGATCTGGAAAGAGGAATAATGAGGTGATCAAATTTGCTGATGACACAAGGTTATTCAAAGTTATTAAATTACAAGAGGATTTTGAGAAATGCAAAAGGACATTAAAAGACTGGGTCAGTGGACTTCCAAATGGAAGATAACATGTAATGTGAACAAGTGCAAAGTGATGCATGTGGGGAAGAGGAACCCAAGCTATAGCTACATGATGCAAGGTTCCACATTAAGGGTCACTGCCCAGGAAAATAATCTAGGGGTCATCATCAATACGTTCAAATCCTCTGTTCAGTGTGTAGCAGCAGCCAAGAAAGCAAATAGAATTTTAGAAATTATTAGGAAAAGATCAGAGTCCAGCACATTATTATAATGCACTCCATGGTGCAACCACATCTCGAATTTTGTGTGCAAATTGTGTCACTGCATCTCAAGAAAGGTGTAAAGGCATAGAAGGGCAACCAAACTGACAAATGGGATGGGATGACTCCCCTATGAGGAAAGCCTAATGAGGTTAGCTAGCAGTGGCGTACCTAGTGCATTTCACACCTGGAGAAGAATGTTTTTTTTTAACATCTGCCTCCTCTATACAACAAAATTGCTGGTGCACGGTGATAATAAAAGGCAGACCCACTTTCAGTTGATTTTATTATTCTTGAATTCTCTACAGATAATGCTTCCTCTTAGTGTCTTCACCCTGTAGGGACTTCTCCTACTGTTCCACCCTTGGTGTGACACTGGAGGCAAGGACTCCTGCTTAGAGAAAAGATGGCTGAAGGGAGGTCAGATCTATAAATCATGAGTAATATGGAATGGGTAGACGTGAATTTCCTGTTTTACTTTTTTGAAAAGTACAAGGACCAGGGGGTACCCAATGAAATTACTAAGTAGAACATTTAAAACAAATTGGAGGAAATATTTCTCACTCCACATATAATAAAGTTCTGGAATTTCTTTGCCAAGGAAATGGTAAATGCAGGTACTGTATGGGGTTTAAAAAAAGGTTTGGAGAAGTTCTAAAAACAAATTGTAAACCATTATTAAGGTAGACTTGGGAAAATCTGCTGCTTATTTCTGAGATAAACACCATGAAATCTATTTACTTTTACTGGATCTTGCTAGGTACTTGTGACCTGAATTAACCACTGTTGGGAACAGGATACTGGACTTGATGGACCTTTGGTCTGTTCCAGTACGGTGATACTTATGTACACCTTAAATACCTGTCTTCATGGATGTTATCAGACGTGATAAGTGATAATTACTGTGTTTTGGTGAATTAAGTCCTGATATATTTCTGGATTATATTACTGGGAGAGCTTGAACTTTGAGACTGAGATATCCTGGGATTGGTAGTAGATTGGTAGTATGGAATAGTGCTACCAGTTGGGTTTCTGCCAGGTACTTGTGACCTAGATTGGCCACTGCTGGAAGCAGGATACTGGGCTAGATGGACCATTGGTCTTTCCCAGTATGGCTATTCTTATGTTCTTAGGACTTTGTTGCAGTTTCAAGCCCTCTCCCTCAATTTTTCAGTGAGGATACTATTATATATAAAGAATATTTTTGACTAATAGTGCATGCAATACTGCTATGCCACATGTTTGCTCCATTTCCCACAAATTCTCTGGAAGCCTTTACATTTTGCAAATATACCAGCTGGGTCTTTTCTGTTTTTACAATTCAGGACTTGGTCTCCATCTCAGATTCACCAACAACTATAAACTTACAAATAATGCCATTATTAGCTGCACGTAATCTATAGCACCATTTCCAGTGACTCCCCTATTGTGCAGACTCACTGTATCTCTGGCCTCTGGTATCTGACTTTAATCTCATCTTCCTAAATGGTGACCCCCATTCATTCCTGATTTACTAAGACTTTTCTCGTGTTATCTGGCTTAGATAAGCATGCCTTACAATTATCATTTTTATGTCAGTGCACATATGCTGATACCCTTATAATGCAAAATCAATACTCTGTAGAACTGGAATCCTCAAACAATGGCCTGCAGGCCAAAATTTGTCTGTTGAGCACATTCCGTTGGCCTGACAAACCTTTTTCTGCCTGCTGCTGGGTCAGCTGGAAGCAATGTTTTATCTTTTTTTTTGGCTTATATGCAGAAGGAGTAGTGGCAGGACAAGTATCACAAGGCTGATGGGGTTTCCAACCCCTGCCAGCTAAAAAGGAGGGGATGGGCCAGAACTTCGGTAGAGGCTACAGAATTGGCATAGGTTCCTAACCCCTGCCAGCAAAAGGTTAGGTGATGGACTGCAGCACAAGAAATGGATGCAGTGAAAGTGAAGGTGCCCATAAGCAGAACAGAAAGATTTGTGATGTTTTGGGAGGGGAAAACGAAAGGAAAGGGACAGAAAGTGAAGGGGTGCAAGAGAGAGGGGAGGGATGAGAAAGCTGGGTAAGAGGAAAACGGGAAGGGAAGTGAAGTAGGAGCAACGTTCCATGGGAGAGAACGCACCATACACAAACATGCCATTCCCAAAGATGTTGATGTTGGAGTAGGAGGCATGTAGTGTGGTACATTTGGCAGCTACCTAGATATTACTGCTGATTACCCACCCCCTAACATAGTAGATTATAGCAGATAGACCTGCACGGTCCATCCGTCTGCCCAACAAGGCAAACTCATAGCAATAAGGTATGATGTGATACTACATATGTATACTTTATCTTGATTTATCCTTACCATTTTCAGGGCACAGACCATAGAAGTCTGCATGGCACTGGCCTTGTTCTCACACCTTTACTCAACATGGGGGGACTGTCTACTATCTTCACATCAAACACAGAAACTACGGTTTCACATTAAATAAAGCAATAAAAAAACCTGACTGTGATAGAGAATCAACCATAGAATCATTTGGAATACATTACACCTTCTTCTAAAAATAATCATTAAATGGGAAGGAAAAGTCTCAGACCCTAGTCCAGACCCACAGTGTTCTCTCAGACCATGAATAGGGTTCCTCATAGCAGTGTTCACAGAGACCTTGAATAGGGCTCCACATTTAAGGGATTGTTTCCTAAAGCTTAGCTCAAGTTATCTGCAGCAGGGCCCATAGGAATAAAACAGGCCCCACTGCAGATTACTCGAGCTAAGCTTTAGTATACGGGGAGGGGGGGTAATTTGTCATAAAAATCTTTTATATCTCTGTCTTTTTTTATGCTTATTATACATTTTTATTTTTTGGTACTTCCACAACCTTAATAGTGAATATCAAAATTTATTAACGAGTGTGTTTGCAAAACTGTAGGAAGAGGGTCCCACCTACTATCCCCTGCTGAAATGCTGCTGCATGTAGCTCTTTGCTTGACAAATGTGAAAATGCCTCCTATAAGATCATTATTCCTTCTCAACATTCTCATATCGTCATCTCTAATTTTTATTAAAACTATAAATTGTTGGCAATGTTTACAGTTCTGTGATTGATAATTCAGAGATTTTAATGTTTATTTGGATAACTTACACATGTGGTATACCCATGTTCTTGCATTGGCTGTATTTGCTAAAGATAAATGCATCTTCCAAGCAAGAACAGTTCCTAACATCACCATGGAAGTGTATACTTGAAATTCACTGCTTAATGCATCAGTCAGTGCTTCATTTCAGTTCATCTGTACTCCACATCTTGTCACCAGAGGGCAGACAGATTTCAGAAAACAAGGAAGAGCAGTGTTAGTCACTCATTATTTTTCTGCTGTACCCTTTATAGAACAAGATTCTGATTTCCTTTACTGAAATGTGCAACTTTTCTCACAGGCCCAAAGGGACATCATATTTGAGTTGAGAAGAATAGCTTTTGATGTTGAATCTGAACCTAACAACATCGGTGGCAATATCGAGAAGCGCAAATCGATGTACACCAGGGACTATAAAAAACTTGGCTTCATTGTAAGTACTTATAGAAAAAAAAAGGTTACCCTTTAATCATATCTTGTTTTGAATCTTTTACTGTTACTTCTTTAAGGTGGAATCACTCTCCAGCTCAGTTTTGCAGTGATAATGACAGTAATGAGTTGGTTAAGCAGATATCACGGATCCTTTTACTAAGCTGTGGCAAATGTGGGCTTAGTGCGCCCTTACCTGGGTCTTTCCTTTACACTAAGGCCATTTGTACCGCAGCTGTAAAATGGCCAATTTTCTATTTTTTTGTATTAATGGCCATTTAATAATTTACCAAGTGATCACTTTACCACCACCCATTTTGTAGGCGGTATAAGTAGCATAAAATGTTTTGTACTTTTTGGGGGGATCTTGCCAGCTATTTGTGACCAGTATTGGCCACTGTTGGAAACAGGATGCTGGGCTTGATGGACCTTTGGTCTGTTCCAGTATGGCAAACTTATGTAAGGGCCCACACAGTATTCTTACACTAGTGCGCGGTAACATAAATGCGCTAACTGGTTAGCTCAGGAACGCCCACTCTCCGCCTGAGACATGCCCCCTTAAAAAGTTTGGAAAGATTTTTTTAGTACTTGACTAATGCACACAAACTTTAGAGTTACCACATGATGCCTGATCATGTCTTTTGGTACTCCATTTTTGTCTGTGTTAGGCATGTGTTAGCGCCTAATGCAGCTTAATAAAAGGATCCCTTTTTCTTCTAAACCACTTAAATTGTGAACTCTACAGTAGTTGCAGTCTCTAAAAAGGAAGGTTTCCCCTAGATCAGAGCTTCCCAAATTGGGTCACAAAACCTGTGTTTGGGGTCGTAACCTGGGTGAGGTCTCCATAAGTACATCATTATTCTGTCTCTCCCGGGTGGTCATCACACAGTTTTATTTGGTTGCGATCATGGGGTGACAGCTACAAAAAGATTGGTAAGCACTGCCCTAGTTCCTTACCTCACTGCCAGGATAGCATTCAGATGTATTCAACCCCAACAGTACTTACTATAATAATCTGTATATTGGTATTCTATTTTCTTTGCAAAACATTTTTATTTACTGACTTCAGTCCATTAATACAAGTTTTGAGATATGGATGTATGCATTTATGGAAGAAGTGAAGTTAGAGAAGGTGCCATCCACTAAGGAATTTAGCAAGACAATAGCAACAATAATTTGACTTCAGAGTAAAGATATTGCTTTTTATTGGTAAATATTACTATCAGATAAACAATACAGAAATTGGAAGAGGAGAAAGGTTAACCTTCAAAGTATTTAAATGTAGGCACAGATAGTTTATGTTGGGTGCTGGCTTCATGTGCTTTGGTAGATAATGAAGAAAGATGAGAATCTCGTTTTGTGTGCATTTTATTTGAATAATTTTCTTATTTACATTTAATGAAATAGCCAAAGGCAAATGGAAAAGGTAAAAAAATATATATATCAGGAAAATACTAGTAAGTCCACAGTCTGAGAGGCAAAAAGAAGAAAACAATTATCAACTGTTCTTACAAGAAGTTTGTCTTTTTGGTCTCAAAGTGCCAGAAATTGATCTCTTTTTTTTTTTTTTTTTTTTTTTTCTTCTTTTGGTATAAACGGTTAGGTCTTTCCTGTATTTTTTGGAGTTCTTTTCTATTTTATTTAATTTGTATAATTAGCTTGGTAAACCATCTAGATCAGTTGCAATATGGCAGTTTAGCAAATGTTTATTAAATGCATTAATTTGGAAACTGTAAAATATTATTGGACTAAAAAGAAAACAATTGTATATACATTCTATTGTACAGCAATTTTAGGAGCCTCAAAGGTACACAGTATACATACTCCTGGAAGCATGTATACATGCATGGAGGGTGATTTTGTAACAGTCCACCAAAGTGTACAAGATACATAGGCACAATAGTAACATAGTAGATGACGGTAGAGAAAGACCTGCACGGTCCATCCAGTCTGCCCAACAAGATAACTCATATTTGCTGCTTTTTGTGTATACCCTACTTTGATTTGTACCTATGTTCTTCAGGGCACAGACCGTATAAGTCTGCCCCGCACTATCCCCGCCTCCCAACCACCAGCCCCACCTCCCAACCACCGGCTCTGGCACAGGCACAGACCGTATAAGTCTGCCCAGCACTATCCTCACGTCCCCAGCCCTGCCTCCCAACCCCGGCTCTGGCACAGACCGTACAAGTCTGTCCAGCACTATCCCCGCCTCCCAACCACCAGTCCCGCTTCCCACCACCGGCTCTGGCACAGACCGTATAAGTCTGCCCAGCCCTATCCCCGCCTCCCAACCACCAGCCCCGCCTCCCGATCTTGACTAAGCTCCTGAGGATCCATTCCTTCGGCACAGGATTCCTTTATGCTTATCCCACGCATGTTTGAATTCCGTTACCGTTTTCATTTCCACCACCTCCCGCGGGAGGGCATTCCAAGCATCCATTACTCTCTCCGTGAAAAAATACTTCCTGACATTTTTCTTGAGTCTCCCCCCCTTCAATTTCATTTCATGTCCTCTCGTTCTACTACCTTCCCATCTCCGGAAAAGATTCGTTTGCGGATTAATACCTTTCAAATATTTGAACGTCTGTATCATATCACCCCTGTTTCTCCTTTCCTCCAGAGTATACATGTTTAGTTCAGCAAGTCTCTCCTCATACGTCTTGTAACGCAAATCCCATTCCATTCTCGTAGCTTTTCTTTGCACCGCTTCAATTCTTTTTACATCCTTAACAAGATACGGCCTCCAAAACTGAACACAATACTCCAGGTGGGGCCTCACCAACGACTTATACAGGGGCATCAACACCCCCTTTCTTCTGCTGGTCACACCTCTCTTTATACAGCCTAACAACCTTCTAGCTACTGCCACCGCCTTGTCACACTGTTTCGTCGCCTTCAAATCCTCAGATACTATCACCTCAAGATCCCTCTCTCCGCCCGTACCTATCAGACTCTCCCCGCCTAACACATACGTCTCCCGTGGATTTCTACTTCCTAAGTGCATCACTTTGCATTTCTTCGCATTGAATTTTAATTGCCAAACCTTAGACCATTCTTCTAGCTTCCGTATGTCCTTTTTCATGTTTTCCACTCCCTCCGGGGTGTCCACTCTGTTACAGATCTTAGTATCATCCGCAAATAGGCAAACTTTACCTTCTAACCCTTCGGCAATGTCACTCACAAATATATTGAACAGAATCGGCCCCAGCACCGATCCTTGAGGCACTCCACTACTTACCTTTCGCTCCTCTGAGCGAATTCCATTCACCACTGGCGTCTGTCTGTCAACCAGTTCCTAATCCAGTTCACCACTTCGGGTCCTATCTTCAGCCCCTCCAGTTTATTTAAGAGCCTCCTGTGGGGAACCGCGTCGAAAGCTTTGCTGAAATCTAAGTAGATTATGTCCATAGCTCGTCCCTGATTCAATTCTCCTGTCACCCAATCAAAGAACTCAATGAGGTTCGTTTGGCACGATTTCCCTTTGGTAAATCCATGCTGTCTTGGATCTTGCAATTTATTGGCTTCCAGGAAATTCACTATCCTTTCCTTCAGCATCGCTTCCATTACTTTTCCAATAACTGAAGTGAGGCTTACCGGCCTGTAGTTTGCAGCTTCTTCCCTATCACCACTTTTGTGAAGTGGGACCACATCCGCCGATCTCCAATCCCTCGGAACCTCTCCCGTCTCCAAGGATTTATTAAACAAATCTTTGAGGACCCGCCAGAACCTCTCTGAGCTCCCTCAATATCCTAGGGTGGATCCCATCCGGCTTCATGGCTTTGTCCACCTTTAGCTTTTCAAGTTGTTCATACACACTCTCTTCCGTGAACGGTGCTCTATCCACTTCAATCTCATTTGTACTTTTTGTAGTCCATCGCGGTCCTTCTCCAGGATTTTCTTCTGTGAAAACAGAACAGAAGTATCTATTTAGCAAATTTGCTTTTTCTTCATCATTATCCACATAGCGGTTCGCAGTATCTTTTAGTCTCACAATTCCCTTTTTAGTCATTTTCCTTTCACTAATATACCTGAAGAAAATTTTGCCACCCCTCCTCACATTTCTAGCCATTTGTTCTTCCGTTTGCGCTTTCGCCAGTCGTATCTCTCTCTTGGCTTCTTTCAGTTTCATCCGGTATTCCTCCTCGTGTCCCTTTTCATGAGTTTTTTTGTATTTCTGGAACGCCAACTCTTTAGCCTTTATTTTCTCAGCCACTTGCTTGGAGAACCATATCGGTTTCCTTTTTCTCTTGCTTTTATTTACTTTCCTTACATAAAGGTTCGTGGCCCTATTTATAGCTTCTTTCAGTCTGGACCACTGCCCTTCCACTTCTTGTATTTCCTCCCATCCCATCAGCTCCTTCCTCAGGTATTCCCCTATTTTACTAAAGTCAGCATGTTTGAAATCCAGGACTTTGAGTTTTGAGTGGCCACCCTCCTCTTCAGCCGTCATATCAAACCAAACCGTTTGATGGTCACTGCTGCCCAGGTGGGCACCCACTCGGACATTTGACACATTATCCCCATTTGTGAGTACCAGATCTAGCGTCGCTCCCTCCCTCGTGGGTTCTGACACCATTTGTCTGAGCAAAGCACTTTGAAAAGCATCCACGATCTCTCTGCTTCTTTCCGATTTCGCAGACGGAACCATCCAATCTACATCCGGCAGATTGAAATCTCCCAACAACAGCACCTCTCTTTTCTTCCCCATAAAAAATAGCCAGTGGAGCAAAAACGACACTCGAGTTTGTATACTTTTAATGATCAATGGCCAAAATATAATTTGTGTAATTCTTCTCGTGCTATGGAGAAGGATATATTTATGCAGATGATGCAACCATATATGTATTCCATTTGACAGTGAGGTTCAAAATATTATACCTAAAATTAGGCAAAGGCTACAGTGTTTAGAGTCATGGGCCATGACATCTAAATGAAAGTTGAACACTGACGAGACAAAATTTCTGCTTATGAGCCATCCTTGTCAGATGTGTTCAATTAGTGATTTTATACTTGATGGTGTAAGATACAAACTGGAATCACAATTTAAGATCTTGGTTGTGACATTAGATAACTTTTTAAATTTTGAATCCCATGTACAGCTGTTAACAACAAAGGTGTTTAAACTGTGTAAGTTAAGACATATTAGGGTTTGTTTTGAACCTGAGTATTTCATCTTTTAGTACAGACATTAATAATGGCATATTCGGACTATTAAACCCCACTTGAGCTACTTTTGCTACAGGTTAGGTGGCACCTTGGCATCCTCCTTTCATCACACCACATAGTCCATATATTCACACTGGACAAATTGTCCAAGAAGAAGAGTGGAATTTATTATGGCTGCAGCATTCTATTACTTACATATGTGAAGACAATTGCAGTATTTTGCAAATATATTTGTGCATGCAATAAAATATATGTATAGATCTATTTATTTATTTTATTTATTTGTTGCATTTGTATCCCACATTTTCCCACCTATTTGCAGGCTCATTGTGGCTTACATAGCACCGTGAAGGTGTTCGCGAATTCCGGTAGAGAATCAAATACAGAGTGATGTTATAGTCTAGTAGTTTCATAGTTACAGACACAATTGGGAATAGTCGAGAAGGAGAGATATATAGTGTTCATTACAAGGTTTGGTTACGTTGTGTTGCAGGGGTTTTAGGCACTTATGTTGGGTCGGTGGGGTATGCTTTTTCGAACAGGTGGGTCTTTAGTGATTTCCGGAAGTTAAGATGGTCATACGTTGTTTTCACAGCTTTTGGTAGTGCATTCCACAATTGTGTACTTATGTAGGAGAAGCTGGATGCATAAATTGATTTATATTTCAGACGTTTACAATTTGGGTAGTGGAGATTTAAGTATGTTTGTGAAGAGCAGGGTGCTTTATCTTCTGAGTCACACAGCTCTACTGAGTTCCACTTTACTCATGAGGCACCTTTCCTGTTCCGCTCGACATGAGGCACTACCATCACATTTTTGAGGGGTTGCCGTAAAAGCACATCCTCTTTTAAGCATTGATTCTTGATGCCTTCAGTCTCCTCATCCCCTAAATTCTGAGGTAGGCATGATTGAGTTTCTGTTATGCTGGCACTGGTCCCCTTCTGTAAAAGGCGTTTGACAAGGTACCTCATGAAAGGCTACAGTGGAAATTGGAGGGTCATGGGATAGGAGGAAATGTCCTATTGTGGATTAAAAACTGGTTGAAGGATAGGAAACAGAGTGGGGTTAAATGGTCAGTATTCACAATGGAGAAGGGTAGTTAGTGGGGTTCCTCAGGGGTCTGTGCTAGGACCGCTGCTTTTTAATATATTTATAAATGATTTAGAGATGGGAGTAACTAGCGAGGTAATTAAATTTGCTGAGGACACAAAGTTATTCAAAGTTGTTAAATTGCAACAGGATTGTGAAAAATTACAAGAGGACCTTACGAGACTGGGAGACTGGACGGCTAAATGGCAGATTACGTTTAATGTGAGCAAGTGCAAGGTGATGCATGTGGGAAAAAAGAACCCGAATTATAGCTACGTCATGCAAGGTTCCACGTTAGGAGTTATGGAACAAGAAAGGGATCTGGGTGTCGTCGTCGATAATACGCTGAAACCTTCTGCTCAGTGTGCTGCTGCGACTAGGAAAGTGAATAGAATGTTGGGTATTATTAGGAAAGGTATGGAAAACAGGTGTGAGGATGTTATAATGCCGTTGTATCGCTCCATGGTGCGACCGCACCTTGAGTATTGTGTTCAATTCTGGTTGCCGCATCTCAAGAAAGATATAGTAGAATTGGAAAAGGTGCAGCGAAGGGCGACTAAAATGATAGCGGGGATGGGACGACTTCCCTATGAAGAAAGATTAAGGAGGCTAGGGCTATTCAGCTTGGAGAAGAGACGGCTGAGGCGAGACATGATAGAGGTATATAAAATAATGAGTGGAGTGGAACAGGTGGATGTGAAGCGTCTGTTCACGCTTTCCAAAAATACTAGGACTAGGGGGCATGCGATGAAACTACAGTGTAGTAAATTTAAAACAAATCAGAGAAAATGTTTCTTCACCCAACGTATAATTAAACTCTGGAATTCGTTGCCGGAGAAAGTGGTGAAGGCAGTTAGCTTAGCAGAGTTTAAAAAGGGGTTGGACGGTTTCCTAAAGGACAAGTCCATAAACCACTACTAAATGGACTTAGGAAACATCCACAATTCCAGGAATAACATGTATAGAATGTTTGTACGTTTGGGAAGCTTGCCAGGTGCCCTTGGCCTGGATTGGCCACTGTCGTGGACAGTATGCTGGGCTTGATGGACCCTTGGTCTTTTCCCAGTGTGGCATTACTTATGTAAGAGAGGGACCACCCCTGGTGTTGTCACCCATGCCACTGCTATCATGTGACCCAACTACTTGTATTTGACCACTGTTGCAGCTTGAACTGGTCTGAAACATACTACTGTGTTCTCAATTAGGCTAGGACCCATTGAATGCTGCAACGAAACCCTATCTTCCTAAAATTGGAACAGGTGGAGTGGGTGAAACACTGGGGAAGCAGGGCAAAATGGCTATCGCACTCTTGCAAACGCCCCTCTCACTGCCTCCAGCAGCCACCCCTTTTCCTGCCTTCCGGATCTCCTCTTTGATTGCCAGCCCCCGTCACTCCCCTTCTGCCTTACTACCGCTCATCTCTTGATACTGTGTGTAACCCGCCTCTTCCTACCTATGTGCTCTCCCTGCCCCCCCCCCCCCAGCCCCATCTTCCCACCATACCTGGGCAGCCATCTGTTTGTGCAGCTGACCTGCCTAAGCATCGGGGTCAGCTTCCTTTGTTAAATACCTTTTAAATAACAGAAGCCTCTACTACCCCAAGGAGAGTAATTGACTTTTAAAATCTCTAAGGGGTTTACTATCATAAAAGGTAGAAAACTTTTGGAAGGAAATGAAAGCTTCTAAACATAAGAAACTACAGTGGGATAGAAAAGACTATTCTGAGGAATATGTGTATTAAAGGGTGAAAGTTCAAGATGATCAGGAACCTATGAAGCCGAAGAAGGTGGAATTTAGTCTCTCCTCAGACTTTTCTATTGGAGATGATGAAAGTGGAGAACAATCGGGGGTAGGAGCACGCAGAAGAACTGTGGGAGAGCAGGAGCCAGGGGGAGGACAGACCAGAAATACAAGGCAAAGACAGAGGGACAAATCTCTGTAGTTAATCTTTCCCCTTACCATATGGATAAGGATGACTTGGTGTTATTTAAAGGTTTTTCCTTCGTTCCTTCTTGCAGACATCATCCCTTTACAGTTACGTTTATACTTTGGAGATTGCAGTGGGGAAATTAATTCTCTCTGTTGTGTGGGATAAGAGCTCCTGGTCTCCCCCAGGACCTATAGACCCTACTTTGGACACCTTTAAAAAGGTGGCTTAGTTAGAGCAAGAAGCGTTTTATTGTCCCATCAAGAATGGACAGCTCTGGAGAGATGAAAAAACAATTGAAATATAATAATCTACAGGGCTGACAAAAGGGGAGCCATAGTGGTATGGGCTATTGAGGATTATTTACAGGAGGTCTGTGGGCAGTTTGCTGATTATACAGTATATCAAAAATTAGAAGATCCTACTGAGCAGTTACTTCAACAGATAAATGCCATGATGAATGAGGGTCTGACAAAGGGATTTTTCTCCAAAAATGAGTTTAGATTTCTCAATTAATTACAAGCCCACATCCCCATCTTCCATTTGGCGCCCAAAATTCACAAGAGGTTGATAATCCACTAGGATGACCAATAGTACCAGCCTGGCATTCATTGCTGGAAAGAGCATATAAATATGTGGACAACATTTTAGTTCCTTTGGTGGAGATGAAACCATCATATCTGAGGGACACTACCCATTTTCTCAATAAATTATCCCAACTGGAGATTGACACAGCATCTGTTATATTTGCAACTTTAGATGTTCAGTTACTGTACACAGTGATACCCCAGCAGGAGGCATTGGAGATTTTGGAGCATACTTTGAACATTCATCCTCTGCCATGGGCAGTGCTAACAGAGTTTTTAATTCAACTGGCAACTATAGCAATTCACAATATCATCTTTAAGGATGATATATATTTGCAATGCATGGGTATAGAGATGGGACCTTCGTTTGCTCCCTCTGTCATTAATTTATTCATGACTGGTTTTGGAGCAGCGTAAAGTATACACCTCATCCAAATTCTCTTCTGTAATATGCTGGTGGAGGTTCATAGGTGATATTGTTATCTGGCAAGAAACACAACAAGCTTTAGAGGACTTTGTACAGGAATTGAATTTGATGCATTCTTCTATTAAATGTGAGCATACTAGTCACAGGTCTACCATCACTTTTCTGGATGTGAAAACTGATTGGGAGCAAAGGTCGTTTAAAACTTCTGTTTATACTAAACTCATGGATCGCAATTCTTTGTTGATGTTTGATAGTATGCATCTAGTTCATGTAAGACATAACTTGCCAGCGTCCCAACTTCTACAGTATTGGTGAATTTCTTGCTCTGTTTCTACTTACAAAGAGAAGACACGGGTTACAACAGAAATTTATAGAAAGAGGTTATCCCAGAAAAGTTGTGAAGAATGCTTATAAGTGGTCTCTGTTTAATAACCGAGATTTATTACTTCTATGGACAAAATTGACACATGAACATGAAGGACATAAAAAAATGCAGTGAATGTTCAATTTGTTATGGATGAAGGTCAGGAGTTTTGGTGGCCAGCTGGCAAATATAAAGTTTAAGTGCGTCCTACCATATGTCAGTCAAAGGGCATCATACATGGTTCGATACCCTTGCAGCTTGTTATATATTGGACAGACTAAACATGCTTTGAAAATTAGACTGGTGGAACATAAACATTGTATTACCGCTCGAAAGATGACAGCTCCTATGGTGTGAAGCATTGCGTGGAAAATAATCATCAATTTTCAGATCAAGTCTTGATGAGCAAAACACAGGGGAGATATTTCTAAACTACTGCAACAAAGGGAACAACGCTGGATTTATATATTACAGTCAGTTAGTCCAGCACGATTAAATGGACCCATAGAGTGGGATGTGTTCTACTGATCTAAATTTGGGCTATGTACCTTTAAACCAAGGTCTAAATCTGATTAGAGATTTTATGTCGGTGTTCTTAAGTTGGCTCATCACCATCTTGAAACAGTTGCTCTGATAGTGTGAAGCAGGTACACGAAACAAGGGGGCCCTTTGTCAGGGTTTTGTTGGATTTGAGCATGGAAGCATAACACGAGATTTGGAAACATTGCACTGTGGGGGTTTTTTGGAGCGACAAGCAGTTCAAGCTAAGTGGTGCCACAGTTTTCCCTTCTGCGTCGGCTCTGTTCATTGGAACTAAGTAACAATAACTTCTTTTGGATTGAGTGCAGCATACGCTTCATTTACTAATATTTATTTTTGGCACCGTTGATTTTTTTTTCTCCCCGTCTGGGGGACTTGTTTTCCACTGCTGTTAAGAACATAAGAATAGCTATACTGGGTCAGATCAATGGTCCATCTAGCCCAGTATCCTCCTTCCAGCAGTGGCCAATCCAGGTCACAAGTACCTGGCAGAAACCCAATTAGTAGCAACATTCCATGCTGCCAATCCCATGGCAAGCAGTGGCTTCAGTCTGGTGTAAACCTGTGATAGTAAACCCCTTAGAGGTTTTAAATGTCAATGATTTTCCTCGGGATAGTTAAGGCTTCTGTTATCTAAAAGGTACTTAACAAGGAGTGTATCCCGCTACAGCCCTTGCAGCAAAAGTAGATCAAGTGTTGTCTATATTTAGCTTTTGCGATCTATAGTGATGTCTGTAACATTTGGACTATTGCAACATTTTATATGTTGGAGGTCATGTATCTGACTGATGTCAATTACAGAACACAGTAACCTGGCTGATATTTATTTATTTACTTATTGATTGGGATTTATTAACCACCTTTAGAACATAAGAATAACCATACTGGGTCAGACTAATGATCCATCTAGCCCAGTATCCTGTTTCAGTATACAGCAGGTACAGTTTAACATAAAAACTTACAGTTTTGTTAACAGCATAACAATAGTAAAATTACCAAGTATAAACATAAATACAATAAATGAGATATACTTGAAAACAGCAAATTGAAACCTAATAGGACTACCATGAAACAGTATACAAAATATATTCATTTAACAGCACTGAAATTCAAATACCAGACATATAATACAATGTTAGAATAATACTAATGATACACCTAATAAGCATGCATTAGAACATTTAAATAACATAGATATGATGGTAGTGATTTTCTACAGTACAGCTTACCATGTAGCCAAGGGGCCAAGTGAACATTTATAGATTGGGACAAGATGCGTGGTACAGAGAAAAGTTGTGAAGAATGCTTATAAGTAGGCTCTGTTTAATAACTTCAGATTTATTACTTCAGTCTACATGTCCAACTGCTCAGGTTTCTATGATAGCATATGTTTTAAAATATACTGCAATGGCTCCGAAGATTGCTAAGAGCATCAAACACCATTGGCCAGTACTTTCTATACATGAGAGATTCCAGTGATCTAAACTGGATCCTGCAGTGCCTGCTAGATTCTATCTGTTAATGCTGTGGTACAAAGTTTTTAAAACTAAGTGGAAAAGACTATGGAGATTAGTTGATAAAATTTGCTTTTTATATTTTTATTTTGCCTAACACTAACCTACAATTCCTCCTTAAACCCCAATCTTTAAGTTCCCAAAGCACAAAGCAAAATAGCGTTCACTTACCAGAGAAATGTCCTCTTCTCTCGGAACTTCTCAGAAGTTATAGTTCCCTATAATTTTGAGAGAGGACTTCCTCCTGCCCTGTCTAGCCTTCATTACATCCCATTATAGAAACAGAGAAACATGATGGGGGTTAAATGGCCTATCCAATCTGTCCATCCTCAGCATCCACTATCTCCTTTCCTTAAGAGCTCCACATGCCTGTCCCATGCTTTCTTAAATTCAGACAGTCTTTGTCTCTTCCACCTCCACTCGGAGGCTATTCCACACGTCCACCTTTTCTGTGAAAAAGTATTTCCTTACATTACTCCTGAGCCTGTAACCTCTTAATTTCATCCTATGCCCTCTTATTCTAGAGTTTTCCTTCATTTGAAAAAGGCTCACCTCCTGTACATTAATGCCACAGAGATATTTAAATGTCTGTATCATATTTCTCCTCTCCCACCTTTCTTCCAGTGTATACGTATTGAGGTCTATAAGTCCGTTCCGATACGCTCTGACAGAGAGCACTGACCAATTTTGTAGCCGCTATATGGACCGACTCATCCTGTTTGTCTTTCTGTAGGTGCCGTCTCCAGAATTGCACATAGTATTCTAAATGGGGTCTCACCAGAGACTTGTACAAAGGTTAAGTAGAAGGAGACGGAGGGTAGTGATAAATGGAGTTTGCTGTATGGAAAAGGATGTCATCAGTGGTGTACCACAGGGATTGCTCCTTGGGATGGCTGTTTTAACATCTTTGTAAGTGATATTGCGGAAGGACTGTCTGGTAAGGTGTGTCTCTTTGCGGATGATGCCAAACTCTGTAATAGGGTAGGCACCCTGGAGGGTCTGAATAGCATGAGGAAGGATCTAGCGAAGCTTGAAGAATGGTCCAGAAATTGGCAACTAAGATTTAATGCTAAAAAATGCAGGGTCATGCACTAGGGTTGCAAAAATAGAAGGGAATGATATAGAAGGTGAAGTACTTCTGTGTACAAAAGAAAAGCGAGACTTGGGAGTGATTGTATCTGATATCATAAGGTAGCCAAACAGGTAGAAAAGGTGACGGTCAAAGCCAGAAGGATGCCCAGGTACACAGGGAGAGAAATGGCCAGCAGGAAAAAAGAGGTGATGGTGCCCTGGGGGTTAATGTAGGAGCAGGGATTCCTGATTATTTCTCTTTGTGAACATGCAGGGCAAACTGCTTTAGGCTCCTGCTTTAGGCAGTAGGCAACACAACTAAGTACAATACTCTGATTTTGCCAGTGGCAGTGGATTAAATAAAAAGTTCAAGATGAAAATGTCACCTGCCCAGTTGCATAGGATTTCCATTTTGACTTCGGTTTCAAGAAGTGAAGATTTGTTTCCCGTCTTTGTTTTTTGGAATATAGTCAATTTAGCAGAGTGTATAAAGCCATGGAACATATCTTCTTGGCTCTAGTATGTTCATTGAATTGCTTTGGCTGCCCTTCAATGCCAGGACCAACCTCCTCTAAAATGTAGAGGAGTCTGTGATTGTTGCTTGCAATTTTTCATGATGATGGATTAAACTATGCTTTATAAGGAAAAGGCAGCAGTATAATAGCTCTTTGTCTGAAGCTCCTTAAGGGACTTCAAATGCATGACAGAGTTGGAAGAACACAGCATCCAATTCACTAAGTTTTTATGTTGTTCTGAAACACATTATGTTGTGTGTTAAAATTGTTTTGTAATCTGCCCAGTGGGATAAGCCAAAGGAAGTTAATTATAAGGAGCATGTTTGTACAATGTGCAGTTCAGTTTTCACCAGGTATTTCCTGGAACTTGATTTAAGGATCTGCAGATATATATTGCTACTGTCCTTAATTCGAAGGGGCAAAAAAAAACCATTGTATTCTATTTTTCAAACTTTGATTGGCAAAAGTGTGAAAAATTATGCAAAAGAATGTCTCTAAGGCATAAAATCAAAATTCCTCAGAGCAGAATCCAATACAATTTATTTTTTTGCAGCAAGATAAAAAATAAGGCAGGCTTCATATATTCCAACATTTAACCATTTAGGTAACCTAAGAATGTAGTACAAAAATTCTCTCATGAATAAAAGTACATGTGGTGCAATTAGGCACATACTTGTGCACAACTTTAGAGTAGGCATATTCAGAGAGGAGTTATGCAGACCGTGGATGGAATTGCATTTTACCTACACATATTATAAATATACACATATACACAAACTACATTTACACCTGTTCCTGAGCAGGCATAAATGTGTGTAATCTTAGGGTAGCCACAATTTCTGCAGGATTTATGCTAGTACATCATTTTATAAAGACAAGTAGCTGGTTATGTGCCTTTATAAAATAGGTTAAAATAGATACATTGTTTACCTCCAAAGCTAGGCTCCCTGTTATAAATTACTTTCCATAAGCCTGCCTATGTCTTTATTTTCCATTTTTGGGGATGAAGAAGAAATAGCATTAAGGGCCTGACTTGCTAAGACTTTTTGCTCTTTGTAACCCAGTAAACTGTTGAAAATATAAGAGGATGAAAATGTCTGTCTGTCTGCAAAATAACGCTCGGGGAAAACAATGGAACTGGGCCAGATTTCTTGTGCTTTTATGGGAGAGGGCATTCCAGCACTTACTCATAGAAACATTGAAACTGAGCTGTTAGGGCGTTGCTACGTTCAAACTGCCCATCCCTTCTCCTTTCCTTGCCCAGTCACAGGCAATTCCAACACAGATATACATACACCCATGCACATACAGATGTACAAAGAGAGACACATGCACACAGATACAAATATACAGGCATATATGAATGCACAGACACATGCATGCATATGCGTACACCCAGATATTTACAGACAGATGCTGACATATGTACAACTCAGAGTTCTCCACAAACGTGTTTCGGCCTGAAGGCCTGCATCAGGAGTCTTTGTGCAAGCACTAGTTTCTGTAAGACATTTAGTCTTACTCTTTATTAGCGCACATAACCAATGATTATTTTTTAAAGACCATCTCCTTTTTACTGTGGAACTTAGGATTTCACCTTTTGATGTTTTTATTCTGAGCTTGCACAAAGACTCCTGAAGTAAACCTTCAGGCCAAAACACAACGTTGTGTTGAGTTGTTTTTGATTTTTTTAATAAACCTTGTTTTAAACTCAAGACATTGTGAGCTCCAGTCTCTGGAACCCGTGGCCTCTGGTCCCACTTTTCTCCTTGCTGTGACATATATACAACAGCATACACATGCGGACACATGTTCATAGACAACTATCAGGCTTATTTTTGAAAGAGAAGGGCGCCCATCTTTCGACACAAATTGGGAGATGGGCGTCCTGCTCCCAGGGTCACCCAAACCGGCATAATCGAAAGCCAATTTTGGGCGTCCTCAACTGCTTTCTGTCGCGGGGATGACCAAAGTTCAGGGGGGCATGTCAGAAGCGTAGCAAAGGCGGGACTGGGGCATGGCTAACACGTGGGCACCCTCGACCGATAATGGAAAAAAGAAGGTTGTCCCTGATGAGCACTTGGGTGACTTTACTTGGTCCATTTTTTTGTTACGACCAAGGGTCAAAAAGGTGCGCAAACTGACCAGATGACCACCGGAGGGAATTGGGGATGACCTCTCCTTACTCCCCCAGTGGTCACCAACTCCCTCCCACACTAAAAAAAAAAAAACTTTTTTTATATTTTTTGCCAGCCTCAAATGTCATACCCAGCTCCATGACAGCAGTATGCAGGTCCTTGGAGCAGTTTTAGTGGGTGCAGTGCACTTCAGGCAGGCGGACCCAGGCCCATCCCCCACTACCTGTTACACTTGTGGTGGTAAATGTGAACCCTTCAAAACCTACCAGAAACTCACTATACCCACATGTAGGTGCCCTCTTCACCCCTTAGGGCTATGGTAGTGATGTACAGTTGTGGGTAGTGGGTTTTTTGGGGGGACTCAACACACAAGGTAAAGGAGCTATACACCTGTGAGCAATTTGTGAAGTCCACTGCAGTGCCCCCTAGAGTGCCCGGTTGGTGTCCTGGCATGTCAGGGGGACCAGTGCACTATGAATGCTGGCTCCTCCCACGACCAAATGGCTTGGATTTAGTCGTTTCTGAGATGGGCGTCCTCGGTTTCCATTATCGGCGAAAATTGGGGATGACCATCTCTACGGTCGACCTAAATGTCAAGATTTGGGGGTCCTCGACCATATTTTCAAAATGAAAGATGGATGCCCATCTTGTTTTGATAATATGGGTTTCACCGCCCCTTCGCGAGGATGTCCTCAGGAAAACTTGGGTACCCCTTTCGATTATGCCCCTCCACATGTACACATGCTGACGTGATAAAAATTATCCCATGGGGTTGTAAACTGTTAGTGGCTTGATTGCTAGTACTAGAATCTGCATTCTGTATCTGTTTATGATTTTGTCCTTATGGCTAAATTGGTCTAAAGAAGGTATCTCTTATTAGACCAACTAGGTGTCTTATTTGAATAAGGGACATTAATAGTAGTATTTACATTTTAATGTTTTTCTCTGTCCTCTGTTTAGGTTATTACAGTTTGTCATTTTACTTCCAATTATAAATAGCCCTTCTTTGTGATACTTTGAATCTGTGTGGAAGAAGCATTTGCAGGCAAAACCTTTATTTTGTTTACTTTTGCTGTTGGAATAAGAATTTGTATAAAGTCATGTATATGTTGCATAATAAAATTGTATGATCTGTTACATCAAATGCAGATACAATCAAATTGTAACACAATGGCTTGATGACCTCTACTAAATAAAATTCTAATTTCATTAACAAGTGTGCCTAAGAGTTTTGGTACTGAATCCCTTGAGAAAGCTGGACTGTGAAGGGTGTAAAATGTTATAGTGGTCTAAATCTGTTAGCTGAACGTCTTCTAAAGCTTCCAACACTTTTGCAAATACTTGGATGCTTGCTATTGGTCTAGAGTTAAAAAGATCCCCAAGCTGGATTTTTAAGTATGGGCATTAATAAAATATCTCCTTAAGTGGAAGGAAATTAACTTGACATGATTGTGGGGTTTTTTTTTAATCCAAGTATGAAACTAAAATATAAAAGATGGAGGAGGGAGTTTTAGTAAATTTGTGGGAAACAATCTAAATCACAATGGAAGGAAGAAAAGAGATGTTAGATCTTTTGGCAATAGTGAGAGAAAATCTTCCCTTAATCTCTCTGTTGGGCTACCAAAAGTCTTTATTGGGATAAAGGGTCACTCACTCAAATGAAGATTAGCAGAATTTAAAGGAGAGGTGATAGAACATTTAATCTTGGTGATCTTGTTTTGAAAGTAATCTCATCCATATTCATTGTGGATAGCCTGAAAATAGGACTAGCTAGGAGTCCCACAGAGAATATTTGGGTGCTTGAAAACTAGACGTTTCTTGTATGACCTACTTATAGAATGTGGCATTGCTTGCAGAGAATGTTCTGACTTCAGTCTTGTTCCAACATCAGTTCGATGTCCTAAACCTCCTAAAGAATGAGAAGAACCTTAAGAATTGCCAAGCTTGGTCAGACTAAAGGTCCATCTAGCCCATGGCCTTGTATCTAACTCTCACAGTGCAGTGGTTTCCGAACTTTAAATAAAATGTAGTTTAGACAAAGGGAACCTGAGTAAACACATTAATACAGTTTGTAAGTTATAACATTTCTTTAAGGAACAAAATTATCCAACACCCATATCGCCCATGTGAAAAGTAACTGCCCTCTCAATAACTGGTTGCATCACCTTCAGCAGCAATTATCGCAACCAAATGCTTTGTTACTTCTCTGTTTTAGAATCTTGATTATTTAAACTGCCGTGAATCCTTTTTGGAAAACAGGTGGAATATAAAATGCCAATAGATAGAATAAAATCAGTCTTTCCATCGCTGTTGAGGTATCTTAGCCCATTCTTCTTCGTAGAGCTGCTTTAATTCACAAACATTTGATAGGATTTTGTGCATGAACTGCTCATTTCAGGTCCTGCCACAGCATCTCTGTTGGATTCATATCAGGACTTTGACTAGTCTCATTGAAAACTTTAATTTTGTTTCTCTTCAGCCTTTCAGATGTAAACTTGTTTTTATATTTTGGATCATTGTCTTGCTTCATAACCCAATTATGTTTTAGCTTCAGCTCACAGACCGATAACTAAACATTCTCCTTAAGTTTCTGGTGCAGTACAGAATTCATGGTTCTTTCAATAATGGCAAGTTATCCAGATCCTGAGTCAGCAAAGCATCACTGCATTATCACACTACTACCACCATGTTTGACTGTTGGTATTTATTTATTTATAACATTTATACTCCATATTTTCCCTCACAAATTCAATGTGGCTACAAGAAGACAGTACAAAATATTAAGTTCAAATTATTTTTATTGAAAAGTTTCATTATTAAAAATAGAACAAAACATACAAATACAATATAGGAGCAGTATTCATAGTCAAGTATCCAACTCTCACAATGATATAGAAGAGAATCCTATACGCTGGAAAATAAAGTAGTTTCTGTTGAAATGTCTGATATGAAACTACGTACGTAAAGTACAAAGTTAATATTTATGATACATAAGCCAATCTTCATAAATCGTAAACATGAAAGCTTGCTAGCAAAATATGAATATATAATTCAAATTAATGTAATGATATGCATCAATACTATAGAGTTAAGATTGTAAAGATTATTCATTATCACAAAGTAAAGAATTGTAACTACATATGCAATGGTGGAGGGGGAGAAAAAACTAGGCATCAGGATCAATTAAGAGACATTTTTTTTAAGGAAAGATTACGAAAATTTGTGAAAAACTAAGTAATCATGCTGGGATTTAATGTATTTCAGGAAAGAATTCCATCACTTGCTACCTTAGTAAGAAAAAGTGGCAAAATAAATTGGCTTATAGACTACTTTCTTACAGGTAGGAAAATTAAGATACAGGTAGTCTCCTGCACCGTAGCTAGCAATGCAAGAAGTCAAAATGACAAGGGGCAATATATCAGGGGCAGTTCCATATAAAGTCTGAAATATGAGAGCACAGAGCTTAAAAACAGTCCTGGCCTTAATAGGAAGCCAGTACAATTGAATCAGCAATTGAGTAGCTCTTCCAAAGCATGGCGCATGCAGGACTAACCTGGCCGCAGTATTCTGGGCAGTTTGAAGCTTCCTTAAAACAGTCTTTGCAATCAGTATAGATAGAATTATAATAAATATCAAATTGGGCCAAGAGTGGACAAGTAACCTGAAAATATCTGTTGAAAAAAAGGGCCAGAGAAGCTTCAGCTTCCAAAGTACCGTAAAAGATTAAGAGGCCCTTTTATAGAGTGGCAGTAAGCCCAGCGCAGGCTTACTGCTCGCTGTTTTGGGACTGCTGCCAGCCCAGTGCAGCCACCGACGGTAGTCCCGCCCTGATCATGTGCATTTCCGGGCGAGAAAGAAACCCCCCAGAAGTGGCGTGTGCAGTGGTAACCCAGGGGTAATCGGGCATCGCTGCATGCTGCTCAGTTAATGCCGGGTTAGTGCGGAAGCCTTAATTGCCACTATGGTGGATGGCGGTAAGGGCACCCTGTCGCATTACCATGTGGTAATAGTTCTCCTACTGCATGGCCATGTGTGCTGGGGGATTTTTTTAACCTGCTGCGGTAAAAAGGGCCCTGACGCATGGGAAAAATGCCCCCCGCTGCCAGCGCAGGGCCCTTTTTCCCCGCAGCTTGGTAAAAGGGCTCCTTAGCGACTACAGAAGACACCTGAGATTCAAAGGATAAGTGCCGATCAGTAACAACCCCCAATATTTTGAGTGGTTTCCAAGGGATAAATAATGCAGTCAGTGCTAAAATTGCTGTAGGGATCATGGTCAAATGAACTGGTTAATACCAAAAATTTAGTCTTTTACCGATTTAATTTAAGTCTAAATTCAGAGGCCCAGGAAGCCTTTAAGTCAAGGCTTGATTTAATTCTATTGAGAATTCCATGGATTCTACCTCGAAAGGGGATGTAAATAGTGACATGTGATGTTCTTACTGTGGAATGCTGTATCTTCTTAATTCCAGACCTTTGATTTTATGCTATAAATGGACTATGTTGTTCAAACAGTTCCACTTTTGACTCGTCTGTCCAAAGAAAGTTCCAAAATGTTTATGGATCATCAAAGAGTATCATTAATGCTATCCAAGAGCATTAATGTTACTCTTGGATAGCAGTGGCTTCTACCTTGCTACTCTCCCATGGATCCATTATTGCCAAGTCTTTTTTTTATTGTGGAGTCTTGAACACTAACCTTAGCCGAGGCTAGAGAGGCCTGCACTTCCTTAGATATTCTGGGATGTTCTGTGACTTCCCGGATGAGTTGTTGCTAAGCCCATGGAAGTAATCTTGGCAGTCTGGGCACTCCTGGGAAGATTCACTGCTGTTCCAAGTCTTCTCCATTTTGAGAAAAATGCCTCTCACTGTAGTTTAGTAGCATCCCAAAATTTCAGAAATGGCTTTGTAACCCTTTCCAGACTGATATATTTGAACAACTTTTTTTCTCATCTCTTTTGGAATTTCAACAGGTCTGGTTTTAATCAAGACTGGCTATGTTCAGTCAGCAAAATCTAATTATCAGTTAATTTGTTGGTTGGTTGAGTAAGAGTCCAGTTACTTTTTCACATGGATGATTTGGATGTTGGCTAACTGTTCCTTAAATAATAATTTAAAAAGTGTTCTGTGTTTACTCGGATTCCTTTTGTTTAATATTTCATTTTGTTTAACGACCAGAAATCATTCATTGTGGCACATTTGCAATAATAGGGCAAATCAGAGGGGGAGGAGGGGGTTTCACATCACTGTACATGCATACACACACACACAATCAGTATGCTTTATCTACTTGTTTTAAAAATTTGAATCTTTGCCTTTTTCGGCTAGATGTTAAAATAGTTACTGATAGTTAACAGGGTTTTAATTTGATAAAATCAGTGATTTAAAAATTATTCCTCGCAATACAAAATGCCTTCGTAAAAGATATATGTAGACAAAATTTGTTAGAGGCAAAATTCCTTTGTCTTTTTAGTCTTGACCTATATGAGTTGCAGAGTGCCCCCACCTGATGCTTCTCAGTACTGCAAAGTCCACCCGCTTGTACAGTCTGTGCTGCTAGAAGGGCACCATTTCTTATTGTCACAGAAAGCAATTGCTAGTCCTCCCCTTTCCAGCTGTCCATTTGTCATTGTCATTTCCTACTGCTCAGGAGTCACTCTGTGACCTTCATTTATCTCAGTCTGACAGGTGTTAATGTTCTTATTTTTTTTTCTATTCTGTTGTCCTCTTGCTGAAAATCTCTAGTTAGATGGTGCTGGAGGTTGACAAAAACCTTCCGCAGAGTGACTTTTGTTTTTTTTGAACTTTTCTCACAGCAGAAATAAAACTAGATTCATTACCTCAGGTGATTTCTCTTCTCTTTTCTTTCCTGCTTTTCTTTTCCCAAGCATAGTCTGTGACCAACAACTGAGGGAATGAAAATCAGTGCATCTGTCTTTGTAATTGGTGCCAGAGGGAAGGTGGGACAAGGCACTCTACTCCTGGCAGACTTACTGTATAGGCCTATGTTCCAGCAGTAATGACTGAAATTACATATAACAAATACAAATCAATTTAGTATTTAAGGATATTCCGTTTTAGTTTTGTCCAGGTGTATTTGAAACCATGGAAAAACACACATATGTATATTGAACATAATGTAACCCAAAGGGGTTAATATATATATATATATATATATATATATATATATATATATATATATATAAACTCACCTGGGCTTCCCCAGGCTTTGTTGTGGCCACTTCGGGCCATTCTAGTTGTCTCTGAGTGGCAGGGGCGCTTCGGTGCCCAGGGCTGCTCATTTGGCCAGCCCGAGGTGTTCTGGCCAGTCTGGGGCCGTCCCGATGCTGCCCGGACGGTCCGGGCATCTTTGGGCCAGGTTGCGGCGAACATTGGTGGCCAGGGGTCTCCATGGTGCTCTGGAGCCGGGAGTGCTGTCAAAATGCGTCCAGCCACGAAAGCACGCTGGGACGCGAGTGAGGAGAACCAGCCTGGGACCCGGCAGGAAAATGGCCGGCTTTTGGCCTAGCCTGCCGGAAGGAGGGCGGACTGAGCATGTGCAGAGTTTGCTCATGCTCAGTCAATCCCTGGAGCACTGGTTAGGCCTCACCGAAGCCTGGGGCTCAATTTTTGAGTTGCCCAGCCGGAGTTCCAGGGATTTTGCTGCTTTTTGGGGTCTTTTTGTTTTTGACCCAATTTTTGATGTGGACCTTCGAGACTGGAACCAATGGTGGTCGCTATGTCAGGAGACTCTTGGGAGTGAGGTAAGGGGTCTGGTGGCCCAAAATTTTATTTGGTTTTATTTTAAATTGTGGGTTTTGGGACTTTTGTTTATGGAAATTAAGGGGTTAATTGGATTTTTTTTTTTAAAATTATGGGTTTTTGAGACCCTCTTGACATTTACTGGGGGGGGGGGGGTTAATATTTGGAAAAAAGGTTTTAAATAGTGGTTTTCACAGGGGGGATTAAAAGGGGTCTCCGCCAGAGTTTGGAAACAAACTTTCGACGGAGCAGGTGTTTGAAGGGTTAACTAAATTTTTGAGAGGTGTTTTTTTGGGGGGATTTTTAAAGAGGTTTTATTAATGAAAAATGTGGGACGTCCATCTAATATAATAATTTGGTACTTGAGCTTTCGAATGTGTCTCACTGGGATCGTAACCACCTACTGACGTCACTGGCCAGAACTAGAACACTGCTTGCCTGACTTCAGGAGGTGGTTACGATCCCAGTGAGAGACACGGGAACTGCGCGACCGGCAAATTATCAATCTATGGAGGAATGGGAGAGGAGAAAGCGGGAAGCCGCGCTACGCACCTCGCTGTTGAAGACTTTCACTGCCTCCATGGCGACTGCTGGCTTAATTCTCTGCACTGCTGGTTTTTTTCCACTTGTGGTTGAGGAAGCAGATCGTTTTCAGGGATCACTTTTCTACCCGTGGAAAACATTTCTACTTTCCTTCACAGTCACCTCTTCATCTTCCAGTAATAGATTTAAACACCCCTGGGGGGCAGGGCTGACCTGGGAGGGGGAGAGGCGCATGATGTGGACATGGATCAAGTCGCCGCAGGGGATGGCGATGGGAAACAGCAGGGCCGGCGGCAGAAGCTAGTCCATGGCGATCAGGAGCAGGAGCACACACCCCCTCCCGCACATCAACTGGAGTCGGGACTGCGGGTTTGTTGTTCGGGAAACCTCTGGTATGAGTTTGATGGTGGGGGTGTTTGTGGGAGAGGTGTAAGATCGTGGACAGGGAGGAGAGGGGAAGACAGACTGAGGAGAGCGAAAGTGAGAGGGAGAGATGTAGGACCACAGGGAGGGGAGAGCGATCCTCTGGTTCCCAAATGTGTGTGAGGAGGGGTGCTAGGCATGAGTGTGAGGGTAGCCGAATACGTCGTGTCTTGGCATCTTTGAAAGATTGACTAAAATTCCATCCAGTAATTACGGGAAGGCGATTAACCGCTGGCTGGCTGGAGGGGGGGCAGGGGAGAGAGGAGAATCGTGGGGTGGCAGGAAGGGGGGTAGGGTACAGAGGAGAATCGCTGGGTGGCAGGAAGGGGGGCAGGGGAGAGATGAGCATCGGTGGGTGGCTGGAGGGGGGGCAGAGGAGAGGAGAATCACTGGGTGGCTGGAGGGGGGTAGGGGAGAGAAGAGAATTGCTGGGTGGCAGGAAGGGGGGCAGGGGAGAGATGAGCATTGGTGGGTGGCTGGAGGTGGGGCAGGGGAGAGGAGAATCGCTGGGTGGCTGGAGGGGGGGACAGGGGAGAGAGGAGAATCTCACACACACTCTCTCTCACAGACACACTCGCACCCAGTCTCACTCTCTTTCTGTCACACACACACACTCGCACATTCACTCTCTCTCTCTCACACACACTCTCAAACATACACACTCCGAGGAAAACCTTGCTAGCGCTTGTTTTATTTAATACAAAAACAGGCCTTTTTTACTAGTTAAAAATAGTTAATTTTGAAAAGTAAAACCATAATTCTGTGGGCATTGTAATGCATGATTGTTTTAGTGATTTTGGTGCAGTTTCATATATATTTCACTTTAATATTTGGTACATGGTACTTTTTCCATTATTCTCTATGGAAAAGTTTTAATCAAATGGAGAATTGGTTAGGCAGGTTTCTAAGTGTCTGTAAAAAAAAAAAAAAAAGTGGATTCTAAATGGACATTTTTTCAAGCTGAGTCTCCATTGCCTTAGCAACAGCTTGTCTGTTAGTTGCTGAGAAGGGCAGAAGCAGCTGAGGAATGAGGACGTGTTTTGAGTGTGTTTGTGGCAGAGAGAGAGAGAGAGAAGAAGCAGTTTTAAAGTATTTAAAGGGAATTTATAGTGTCAGGCAGGGAAACTGTGATAAGTATGAATATTTACACAATTCTGGTGAGTGTGCACAATTGAGAGCTGTCTATTGCAGGGTAAGTAAAGGTTGTTTTAAATAGCTTTAAAAGAAGTTTTAATTATGGGAAGTGAAACTGGGTCGCTGTGCTGAGTGTGACACTATGTGCTTGGTGAGATCAGGATTGTCACAGGTGAATTAATAAAATAGAATCAACACAGTTGCTTAATAGTAGTTCTGGATTAATTTTAAAAGGGGAAAGGCCTAGTATAAATTAAAAGAAGTGAGTAAAACTAGTTCTTTTAAATTTTCTGAGAAAAAGAGGTTTAGTTTTATTATAATACCAGAGGGAATTACTAAGGTATGAATGAAATGGTGTTTGTGTGTTAGAATGTTTTATGAAGTGCTGACAGAATTCCAGTGTGACAGCATGTGCCCTTTCATTTGCTCTTCCTAGGTTAGGGAAATAAAAATATAGCAGCAGGCCTGGAAATAAAGGAATATTTTATTAATTTATTTTATTAGAATACTTGCCCACAGTATTTTAAGAATAATTTAATGTCACCTATTGGAAATAAATTAACTGTGTCAGGAAGTTGGGTTTTCTTTCCCTAGTTTATTTTGAGTAAGAGAGGTTTAGGAAGAAGCTTTGGAAGAAAAGGAAAGAGAAGACAGTGAACCACAACTTGAAAATTCTTCGGGCCCCCACGCAAGAAAGAAATCAGCACTTCAGACTTCATTGGGAGAATAATATCAGCTACAGCTAAGTAACTGCAAAAAGGAAAGATAAGCTGGTACACTTACCTGATTATTTGCTGGGTCTTCTAAAGTGAATCCTGTGAACACACAAAATATACCAGTAGCAAAATTGTCTGCTGTCAACATAGACAAGGACTCTGTAGCTGATGAGTTTGTTAAATGGTTGAGCAAGTGATAGAGTTGAGTTTTATTCACATCCTGACTGAGCAGATTGGACACACAAGCTCTTTTTGTTTGCCGTAAGTAGACAGAGTAGTGGCAAGAGCTATCTCGGAATATCTGAACTGTAGTAGCAGAGGGGTGGAGGAGTGGCCTAGTGGTTAGGGTGGTGGACTTTAGTCTTGGGCAACTGAGGAACTGAGTTCGATTCCCGGCACAGGCAGCTCCTTGTGACTCTGGGCAAGTCACTTAACCCTCCATTGCCCCATGTAAGCCACATTGAGCCTGCCATGAGTGGGAAAGCGCAGGGTACAAATGTAACAAAAAAATAAATAAAATAAATAAAATAAAAATAAATAAATAATTTACGCCAAAGGCGCTCAGCTAGTTGACGACTAAGAACGTGGAGCCCGTGGTGAAACCAGGGCTGAGATATGGGACACTAAGGGGAAAAAATTATATAGTGGAGCTGATTTATTTAAAGCTGTCCAAAGGGTATTGTTCCACAAAGAAACCTGGTCATCTATTGACAGAAGAGAAATCTAAGGGAAATGGGTCACAGTTATTAAAGAAGGTTTCTTGTGACAGACTGGTTATCTGTGCAGGTTGAAAGTCAGACCATGATGCACAGACTATGAAACACACTATTTTTATTTAATTAAAAAAGAATTGTACTTAGGAAGTTGACCTGTTGAGTGAACCTAAATTCACAAATATATAGGAAGAATAAAACTAAACTTGAAACTTCTTGTGTTTAGGTTTTTGTAATGTACAGTTTAGCTAAAAAAAAATTTTCTTGGCACTCAGAGCCAAGGAATAGTTCCACCTTTTCAGGAATGAGGGGGCAAAGGATGAAGGTGAAATGAGATAGACTCAGAAGTAACCTGAGGAAATACTTCTTCACTGAAAGGATGGTGAATCCGTGGAACGGCCTGCCAGTGAAAGTGGTGGAGAAGAAAACAGTATCTGAGTTCAAGAGTTTGGGACAAGTACATAGGATCTCAAAAGGAATGATAGGGAGAGTAGATGGCATAGATGTGCATACTGGATAGGCCATATGGTTTTTTCTCTGCCTATATTTTTCTCTGTTTCTGGCCTGGGCTGACAGGAGGAGGGAGACTGTTGTCTGTGCCACATAATTCTCTGTCTTTGGGGCCTAAGTTGCTAAACCACACCGCATTATGATACCTCATATGGTTCAAAATATGAGTTGGGTCTCTGAAGCAGAGGAGAAGAGCTGAGCCAGGAAACTGCTGTTGCTCTCCAAACAGTGCAGAGTTGCGGTGTTGGATCTAAAAAGTTGGGGGGAGGAGACAGTGAAGGGGTTAGAGCAGTGGTGTGCTGGAGCTGGCTCGCAAGAGCCGGTTGTTAAATTTTTTACCGACTTGCGAGCTGCTTGTTCCTGAGGGCGAGCTGGCTCTCCTTCCTCCCACCCTCCTACAGGATCCATCCCTCCCCTCCCTTGTCCAGCGAATTCTTCGGGGGAGGCAGTCTTGCCTGTCCGCTGCCGGCGCTGCCCCTCCCCGCTTCCGGATCGCTCTTTAAAAATGGCCGCCGAGACTTCTGCTGAAGTCTTGGAGGCCGCCCTTGTAAGTCTCGGCGGCCATTTTGAAAAGCGATCCGGCAGCGGGGGAGAGTCAGCACTGGCAGCGGGCAGGAAAGACTGGGGACCTTTTCTGCCTGCCCCGAAGCATCCGCTGGACAACCTCGGTGGCTGGAGGTGGGGCAGGGGAGAGAGAAGGGAGTCACTGGACATGGGTGGCTGTAGGGGGGGGCAGGGGAGAGAAGGGAGTCGCTGGACATGGGTGGCTGGAGGAGGAGGGCAGGGGCGAGAAGGGAGTCGCTGGGTGTGGGTGGCTGGAGGAGGGGGCAGGGGAGAGGAGAGTCACTGGGCATGGGTAGCTGGAGAGGGGCAGGGGAGAGAGGAGGGTTGCTGGATGTGGGTGGATGGAGGGGAGGGCAGGGGAGACGAGGGTCGCTGGATGCAGGGCAGGGCAGGGGGAGAGAAGGGTTGCTGGGTATGGGTGGATGGAGGGCAGGGGGGAGAAGAGTTGCTGGGTATGGGTGGATGGAGGGCAGGGGGAGAGAAGGGTCACTGGACATGGGTGGATGGAGGGGAGAGCAGGGAAGAGGAGGGTCGCTGGACATGGGTGGATGGAGGGGAGGGCAGGGGAGAGAGAAGAAATGCTGGACATGGATGGAGGGGAGGGAAGAGTGAGGAAGGAGATGAGATGAGGGAAAAGGAAGAGAGGAGAAAAACTGCACATGGATGAAGAAAATAGGCAGAAGCTGGATCCACTGGACAGTCAAGTCTGCGGAGGACCAGAAATGAAGAGGAAAGGAAAGAAATAAATGGAAAGGAAGCCCTGGAAATGGAGTTAAGAGGACAGATAGTAGCAGAATCGGATACTGGGCCAGCATGATCAGAAAAACAGTCACCAGACAACAAAGGTAGAAAAAAATCATTTTATTTTCATTATAGTGTTTGGAATATGTTCACTTTGAGAATCAGGTGCTCAACATTAAAAGTTTATATTTATTTATTTACTTATTTATGGCACATGAAACATGAATTAGATTGGAACCTGGGATCATTTAATTTTTTTCCCCTGGAGTAATGCATTGCCCCACCCCCCAAGGCTGTCTTCCCCGGCTATAGCCGTCTCTGCAATTTGGGGGGGGGGGGGGGCGCAGAGGGGGACCAGGAAGAGAGCCTGTTGTTAAACATTTACCAGCACACCACTGGGTTAGAGTGTCTCTGGTATGTGGCAGGGGTACACGTCTCAGAAGTAGGAGTTGTGAGAGAGTAACAAAGCAACAACATATGATGTCAGAAAAAGACTATTGTAGCCATCTGGTCTGTTCAGTTGTGTTCTCACTAAGGATGCATTCCTGCTATCAGCCACAGAGCATGACCACCTGCATGATTTTTTCAAATCCAGGACAGGGCATTTAAAATTTTATTTTTAACTTTCTCCTTTGTATGCCATCCTATATAATAATTCTCATCTCCAACAGGATGTGCTTGGGACCGTGCCTGCCGGAAGTGGTCTGCTAGGCAGGCACGCACTGACCTCAGTGACATCAGTGACAGACAATTTGGCAAAGCAAAACAATCTGAGTGCAGGCCATTAGGACACAGGGTTGATAGGAGAGTTTTAAAAGACTGAAGGAACCGAAAGTGTTAAATGGGGGAAGGGGGAGTTCTGAACGACTGAAAGACATGAACATTTGGGAAAGGAAAACAATCTGAATGCTGGCCATTAGGACACAGGGTAGATAGGAGAGTTTTAAAAGACTGAAGGAACCGAAAGTGTTCGGGGGGGGGGGGGGGGGCAAGTTCTGAATGAATGAAAGAAATGAAAATGTATGAGAGGAACACAATCTGAATGCCGGCCATTTGGACACAGGGTAGATAGGACACTTTAAAAAAAATGAAGGACCTGAAAGTGTTACATCTTGGGGGAGGGGTGAGGAGGAAAGCGGTGGGGTATCCGGATACTGGGCGTTAGGGCCACGGGGGTACATAGACTTTTGAAAGCCTTAAGGAACCCAAAGTGTGGGAAGGAGGAGGAAAAGGAGGGGAGGGGATGGGGTGAGGGGCATTAGGGACAGGGGAGGGGGCCCTGCCACACACCCTCATTCTCACACACACACTGTCACACAGACAGTCTCACTCTGTCACACACCCGCATTCACTCTGGCTCTCTCTCTCTCTCAAACATACACACTCCCAGGAAAACCTAGCTAGCGCCCGTTTCATTCGTTCCAGAAACGGGCCTTTTTTACCAGTCATGGATGAAGAAATCATTAAACAACTGGACATAGTTTCCTCCAGCATCCATGTTTTCCATTCCTAACCCCAAAGTTCTGCAGTAATCTATATAGCCTATGATACTATTGTGGCCATTGTCCAAATATCTGGCCTCCTAAGGACCCCTATGTAGCAAGTTAGCAGGTAAGATCTAATTTCTCCTTTCCCATGGGATGATGAGCAGTTTGTTGTGGTAGAGACATATGTCTGTTGAGCTAGAATTGCTACCAGCTTCAGCTTCATCTCTGCTTTACAGTGACCCAATTTATCACTGTTCTGTTTGGCAGGAGACTAGTAACCAGTTCAACAAACACTGGCAAGTCCACAGTTCTTATAGATTACTAGTAAAAAAAGGCCCGTTTCTGGAGCCAATGAAACGGGCGCTAGCAAGGCTTTCCTGTGGCCCCCCCCAATCCATCGTCGATGTTGGTGAATTGCTCCGCCTCCGCCCTCAACGTCATAACGTTTGACGCGAGGGCGGTGAATTGCTCCGCCTCTGCCCTCAACGTCATAACGTTTGACGCGAGGGCGGGGCCCAGACACTGTGATTTTCGAGGCTTCAGAGCTTCGAACATATGAACCTTGGCTTCAGTGACGTCAGAAGCCAATAGAACGTTGAGGGTGAGTTTTATATATATAGATACTCACTGAACAGCAAAATTTAAGATGAGATGATTCACTGTTTGCATGACAAGGTTTGCAGTAGCAAAATCCTGTTTCCAGTTTTGCTGTTTCATTTGGTTTACTGAGGAATCGTTATTTAGGGGAAAGGGAATGGGACTTGATATACCGTCTTTCTGTGGTTTTTGCAACTACATTCAAAGCGGTTTACATAGTATATACAGGTCTTTATTTGTACCTGGGGCAATGGAGGGTTAAGTAACTTGCCCAGAGTCACAAGGAGCTGCAGTGGGAATCAAACCCAGCTCCCCAGGATCAAAGTCCACTGTACTAACCACTAGGTTACTCCTCCACATCTGCTTTCCGTTTTTACTTTTAACTGCAAGCAAGCATCAGATGTAACTGAGTAAAAAATGGCAAAATTATTACTTCAGTAAAAGTAGTAATTGTTATCCTGTATTTCTTTACAAGTAAAAATAACAAAACTTTTACTTAAGTACAGTAACTAGTTATATTTACTTAGTTACTATACAACCCTGGAAGAGGATCTATATATAAATGATGTCATTTTTATAGCTTGAGATATGGTCTAGGGGTCCCACAGGGTTCCTCACTTTCTATTGTTTAATATCTACTTGTGCCTGTTGGGTAACAATTGCTCCTTCAGGTTTGCTTTTTTCATCAGTGTGGATCTTATATTCAGATGGTGGTACTCCTTGGTAAAATTTAGATCAGATTGCAGACCAGCTAAACAGTATGTCTCACTGAAGGTTATTCAGGATATTCTTAATCAAAAATCTGATGTTTTGTATGTGGGGTGGGTTGCATTGGCAAGCTGTTCAAGGGATGCCCATGACTGAGGTTATGGTGATCCCTTTTGTAAATGTCATTGGAAATTCAAAGATGAAATTAGATTGTGGAGGCCCCTTAGAGCCTTGATATATTTTTTGTTTTTGTTTTGTTTTTGCTGTTTTCAGTAGAACCTATCGTAAACTGTGGCTAGTAAAACAATGTAGACTCCTTTTTAGATCTAGTAGCTATGTGTTAAAGTGACCCATGCCCTAGTTATGAGTTCACAGGATTATTGCAGTGAGCTTTATATTGAGGAAGGATGTGAAGTTATTGGAGAGAATACAGTATGTGTGCAGCATGAGGCCTAAAGTATGTGGATCAAATTTTATGCTTTGTTGTTGTTGTGCATTTTTTCATGTTTTATGCTATATTTATTTTTATGCACCTTTTTGAACAGTACTTAATTTTTAGAAGCAAATTAATACACAGTAAAAGGAATGGGCGTATGTGAATGAGAGAGGAGGAGGAATAGTGTTTGTGAGAGGGAAACGGTGGATGTTGCATGAGACAGGACATCAGCTGTGAGGGTTCATGCTTATGAATTTTGTATAAAGTATAAAACTGAGGCAACGTTTTAGCTAAGGTATTGTTTTTTTTAGATATATATTTTAGTGGAAGTCATTCTGCTGTAAAAAGCTGATTCTTGGTTAGAGGCACTAGAGGGCAGTAGTATCATGACAGATGTTTTCTACAGCTGTTGTTGAATGTTTGCCATGCTGAGTAATTTATAGACTGGATACAACAAACAGTAGTATATACCTGTGTCATTCTGCTGAGCTAGAACAATAGGCAAAGACACAAGGGAAGCCAGGTTTCAAATTCTCTGTCTTCCACCAATGCTTCTTATAACCTTGGGCAAGTCTGTTTACTTACTGTTTGCCAAATGCCAACTTAGCATGTCTTGATCATTGATTTGGAATGGGTGAGTAAATCCAATACATCCAACTGGATTGAAGGATTACTGTTGAAACATTTCAGAACATTACTAGTTTAGAATTTTATATGCGGTGCCTTGTGTCCAGTATGTACTGAGAAGTTAAATGTGGTAACACACTATAACTTTATATTTTTAATATGCAGTGGTAACAAGTACACAGACAAAATTGTGGTTAGAGCACCAGTCTTGACATCCAGAGGTGACTGGTTCAAATCCCACTGCTGCTGCTTGTAAAAATAACTTAATCCTCCATTGCCTCAGGTACAAACTTAGATTGTGAGCCCTCCAGGGACAGAGAAATACCCAGTGTACCTGAATGTAACTCACATTGAGCTACTACTGAAAAAGGTGTGAGCAAAATCCAAATAAATAAATAAATCTCTGGTGCAGAATGATTTAATGCTGCTTGGAAGAATAAAATCATGGCTGTTATTACTTTTGTAGCAAATGCTTCAGTTTCTTTTAAAAACTAAAAAATTATTTATTCTGCAACCTGATAGAGACTGGATACTTAAGCAATTTTTTCTAAATAGAAATCACAATTTCCTTGAATGTAAAGTAAGAATGTACCCAGATGTCTCTAAAACTACTCAGAAGAAAAGGCAAGAGTTTCTAAAGTTAAACTCTGTTAAATATATATTTTTTGACTCTAAACAATTGAACTCTTTTCTGGAATCCAAGATTGCTGGGTTACCTATGCTACAGCCAAGGAATATAACAACTTCAACGCCGTGATAAGTATAGAGAGATCACTCGAATTTCTTCTCTGCCACCTTTTTCTTTAACTTAGTTAAAAATTAAAATTATTTTTCCTATGTATTGAGGAATTGCCTCCTTATAGTGGACTAAAGATGAGAAATGGCCATGATTTAAACACAATGTAATAATTAGTTCCCTGAAGCTTTGTAATGACTTATAGTCATCTATTCTAATTTCAAGGTTTGTACTTGGAAAAATGTTGTAAATGCAATTAAGAAATTAAAAAAAAAACTAAAAAATTATGCTTGAAACAGCAGTATTGTGGAATCCTAACATTAAGGAAAATAAAATCCAAGAAACATAATAGCCCATGTAAATTACTCCAGAATAATTGGGGTAGATTCAAGGAAAAGCACTGAAAAAATAATTTTAAGAGAAATTACCCCATCTCAACAAACTTTAAGCACAGAGTAAAGTTGTTACTCTTATGAACTAAGGAGGGAAGTTATCAATGTGGGCTGCCATTAAGACATGCTATTTTACTGTTAACCCCAGTTATTAGTACATAGATTCAAAGGGGTTTAACAGATTATATGATAGAGATCTACAAAATTCTGAGTGGAGTGGAACATGTAAATGCAAATCTATTATTGTCTCTCTCAAAAATTACAAAGACTAAGGGAAACACCATTAAGTTATATAATGTATTTAAAATAAATAGAAAATATTTTTTTCACTCCGTGCATAGTTAAGCTCTGAAACTCATTGCTGGAAGATGAGGTAAAAGCAGTTAATGTATAAACCATTAGATACAGAGAGCACCAATGTTTATCCCTGGGGGTAAATAGCATGAAGTCCTGCTATTGGGGGGGGGGGGGGGGGGGGATTTTTTCAGGTAGTGATGTTAGAAACAGGATAATGGGCTAGGTGGACCTTTGGTCTAACCCAGTATGGCAATTTTGATGTTCATATGTTTCTTCTTTGATTCTCCAAGATATATAGTTTTTTTAAAATGTACATAGAAGAGCAATAAAAATGATAAAAGGTTTGGAACTCCTCTCTTATGAGGAAGTGCTAGAGAGGTCAGGGCTTCACCGTGGACCTTACTTTCATCTTTAAGTATGGCAAGTTAGTGGTAACCAACAAGACAGAATATATCTTATCAGCTAAATATGGTTCCACAATGGCAAACCATAGAGAAATCTATGTAACTACAGGAGGCTTACAAAAATGAGCTTACCCACATCTGATTTGTTATCCCTCAGGGATACTACAGGTAAAACAGGAAACCTGGCGAAACAGCAGCTGCCTTCCCATCCACAATTCAGTACTTGTTCTAGCCACTGAGGAAGCCTCCACCACTTCTGCCAGACTTGGAGGTTATACAACTGAGCTGCTCCTCTGCTAAGCTCATCATCTTGCCCATGTCATTCCTGAGAAGATGAATTTTTATACAGGAAAGGTAGTTTGAATTAGCTGAGGGGTGGGTCCGTTCTCAGTCAGGAGAAGCCGAACTTGTCTTATTCTTTTACCCATATGAGCAAAGCAACCAAACACTACACACACCAACATAGATTTCCTGGACAAATCTGATGAATTGCTTTGAATGATAATGAACAGATTTGAACACGGGCATGCACTGGATGTGATATACTTGAATTTAAGCAGTTTTTGGCACATTCTCATGCAGGAGTATAATATATTAACTGAGCAGCTTGGTAGCAGGCCTTTAGATCATTGACTGGATTAGAAATTGATTTAGAACACAAAGTATTGCGAAATAACATTCATGTTGAGGTAAGAAAGGTCAGCTGTTCTTTGCCGGCAACCTCCCTCCTGTCAGCTGATTGTTGCTGCAGTTTCGGTGGCTGGGGACTGAGGAGAGCGATCCAGCAGGCCGGTCATTGCTGAGTGGGCGCCATGGCATGCGATGGGGCTGTTGGTAAAGTGGAGCTGCCAGGCTACGTGTGCTGGAGCATACCAGAGTTGCAGGCCCGGCTGGGGGAGCTCGCAGCCCGGTGCTCTCCATCTTCAGCTTCATCCTCTTCACTGCTGGTTCAACACGATGCTAATCTGCAAGGTGGATGTTTGACGCCGCTCAATCAGCACTTCCCTGGTGCCTTTGTGTCCCGATTCATCAGCTTTTCCAAAGTCTCCTGCAGGCCACGGTCGTCACCTACACTGCTTGTCTCAGGCATCTGTCACTACCTTCTCGGCTTTGCTGTCCTGTTCGCCTGCCTTAATGAGTCTCAGCGAGTCAAGACCTGATTTTGGACTTTTCTTTCCTTCCTCTTCTTTTTTGCTTTCATTTTCCTGCCTACTTGCTTATTTGTTTTACGATTGTATTTATATTCCCTTCCCTTCCTTCCTTTGTTCCTTCTACCCTCTCAATTCTCATTGTAATTATTTCATTGGTTCATTGTAAGCCGCTTTGGGGCTGCTAAATTGCGGCAAAAGGTGGGGTATAATGACCTAAATAAATAATGGAATGCATACCTCTGAAGGAGTAGCCAGATTGAGTAGCTGTCCAGGTTCTTGATAGCTAATTTTCAGTGCAAAAAAAGCATGGAGGCATATGTTTAGGGTGCAGAAATCGGAGGAGGCAATATGCATTTGGAGGGGGGGCAGGGGAAGGTGGGGGAGAAGGGCCATACTGATGTACTAGGCAGGACAGTACATGCAATGTGATCAATGTAACAAAACAGGGTGACAAGGCATAATCTAGAGCCAGAAAAATGCTAGGGTTTAAAAGAAGAGACATAACCAGTGAGAAAATATGTCATCAGTGAGATCTCACCTTGATTATTATGTCTAGTTTTGAAGCCTGTCCTTCTGAAAATATATGGACAGAACAAAAGTGATGCAGAGCTGTACTACTGAAATGGTATGGCATTAGAAGTTCTCTAAAAGGACCCCATACCATTGTAGTAGTTCTACTGTGCATCGGTTTTGCTCTGTCCACAGATGCATGACCATAGAGCAGTAGTTCTCAGCCCAGTCCTTTGGACAAACCCAACCAGTCCAACTTTTGTTTGCTGCTTAGAAAGCTTTTGGGACAGGTAGTCAAAAAAATATGAATATGTATGTTGCATACACTGCTTCCATTGTATACAGATTGATTTTATGCATTGTCATTGTGAAGATCCTGAGAACACAAATGTCTGAGTGCATTCTGAAGATGGAGTTGAGAACACTGCCTTAGATGAGAGAGAGAGAGAGAGGAGTGTGCTCTGATAGAAATATTCAAATACGTTAAAGCAGCAGTTCTCAAATTTGTTCTGGGTGAACATTCAATTATGATTTCAGGATTTTCATGAAAAATAAGTACATATGAGAGAGATTTGTATTCGCTGCTCTCAGTTCATGCAAATTTATCGCCTGCATATTCATTACAGATATCCTGAAAACCTGACGGATTTCAGAACCACTACTTTACAGGTATAGGCTCCAAGTCCGTAGAGTTAAGGGTAATGAAAGAAGACCAGGACTTGGGCATGATCATATCTGACGATCTTAAGGTGACCAAACAGAAAAGGCAATGGCAAAAGCCAGAAAAATGCTTGGGTGCTTAGGAAGAGGAATGGCCAACAGGAAAAAGGGAGGTGATAATGCCTTTTTATAAGTTATGGAGAGACCTCATTTAGAGCACTTTCAAAAAGATATAAACAGCATGGTGTCATTTCAGAGGGCAGCTACTAAATAGTCAGTAGTCTACAATATATATTCTTTGGAAGAAAGTCAGGAGAGGGGAGAGATGTTAAGGCATTTAGAAACCTACATAGAATAAATGACCAGGAGGAGAATCTCTTTCAATTGAAAGGAAGATCTGGAACATAGGGGTACATAAATGTTGCCATTCTAGGAAAGACCGAAGGTCCATCAAGCCCAGTATCCTGTTTCTAACAGTGGGCAATCCAGGTCACAAGTACCTGACAAGATCCCAAAACAGTACAATACATTTTATGCTGCTTATCCCAGAAATAAGCAGTGGATTTTCCCAAGCCCATTTTAATACTGGCTTATGGACTTTTCTTTTAGGAAGCTATCCACTGCTTTTGCCACATTTTTCTGACAATGAATTCCAGAGTTTAATTACATGCTGAGTGAAGAAATATTTTCTCTGTTTCGCTTTAAACTTACTACTTTGTAGCTTCATTGCGTGCCCCCTAGTATAGAATGAGAGCGAAAGAGAATAGACTCGAGGGTAATATAAGGAAATACTTCTTTACGGAAAGAGTGTAGATGCTTGGAATGGCCTCCAAATGGTAGTGGTGGAGAGGAAGACTGTATCCGAACTCAAGAAACCATGGGACAAGCACAGAGGATCTCTACGGGAAAGGAAGGGATAATAGAAAATATGGATAGGCAGACTTGGTAAACCAATAGGTCTTTATCTGGTGCTATTTTCTATGTTTTTGTGTTTGTTTGTTTTTCAAGGAATAGCCTTCCAATGAGGCAAAAAAAGAATTGAAGAGATCATAGGATAAGCAGAGATGATCTCCTTCTTGCAGAGAATTGAAGGGAAAGTTATAAATGAGCTATGGTCTGCAGCATTTTACCAGGGAATAAATTATGTGGACTGGATGGGGTCTTAACAGCTCTTACCTGCCATTGTATTCTGCTTTGGAATCCTGTTGTACAGTGTATTGGAAAGTTTGCACATTAGATTCAAGAAAGGTCTTAAAGCCCATTTTTTTCACTAGCATCTGGCCTGGAGTAGGTATGATGGGGGGTGGGAGCAGCAGTCCATGATTGTCCACCTTTCTTTCCTAAAATTGGTTTTTATTTGGATTTCAAGGCCGGTTGTCTGTTTAGTCTGATGTAAGCTGCTTTTTGTATTTGCAAAAGGCAGTGTAGCCGGAATGGAAATGAATGAAAAAAAGAGCAGAGATGAGTAGCTTGGGTAGCATATTATCGCCATAAACAGTCCAGCCTGAGGCAATCTGCTTCATCCTTATTTACAATTTTCTGGTTATCTTTTATAATACAAGTTAATTTCTGCTATAGGTTAAAACAGTTTCTGCATGCCGTGTGGCTTAAGGGTACATTACTTTTCATCCAAGGGACCTGGGTTTTGTAAAGATAAGGTTGTCTTGGGGGATGAAAATACTAATCTGGGCAAAAGCCCCAGATCCCATTTTGTCACGGTAGCTCCATTCTGACATCTGGCATCATTTCCTCACGAAAGCTGCCATGTCATGAATTGGAATAGCCTGCACAGTGCTGATATCTGTACTGAACCAGGAAATCTCTGCTCTGCTTCTCAGTCTCAAGGAATGACCCTTAACAAGTGGCGTTCCTGGCCTGGATGGCGCCCGGGGCGGAGCGCCGATGCGCCACCCCCCCCTCGCTAGATGACACCTTCTCCCCCCCTGGCGAAATGACACCCCCCCGGGTGCACGCTGCTGGGGGGGGGGTGCCGCGGCGCGCGCCTGCTCCTCCACGTTCGCTAAATTTCGTTTGCTGCAGCTCCCTTTGCCCCGGAACAGGAAGTAACTTGTTCCGGGGCACAGGGAGCTGCAGCGAACGAACGAAGTTTAGCCAACGCGGAAGAGCAGACGCGCGCCGCGGCACCCCCCAGCGGCGTGCACCTGGGGCGGACCGCCCCCACTGCCCCCCCCTTGGTACGCCACTGCCCTTAACCCAATATTAGTAGGTGGGTTTGAGCTGCAAGGTTCAGTTCTTACGCCACTTCTTTTTAACATTTTTGTAAGGGATGTTGCCGAAGGGCTGTCTGGTAAGGTTTGAATCTTTGCGGATGATACCAAAATATGCAACAGGGTAGATGCCCCGATGATGTGGATAACATGAGGAAGGACTTAGCAAAGCTAGCGGAATGGTCTGGAATTTGGCAGTTAAAATTTAATACTAAAAAATGCAGGGTCATGTATTTGGGCTACAAGAACCCGAGGGAACGGTGCAGTTAGGCGATGAAGAACTTTTGTGCATGAAAGCAGGACTTGGGTGTGATTGTATGTGATGATCTTAAAGTGACGAAACAGGTAGAAAAGGTGACGGTGAAAGATAGAAGGATGCTCGGGAGCATAGGGAAGAGGAATAGCCAGTAGGAAAAAGCAGGTGATGATGCCCCGTATAAGACTCTGATGAAATTGTGTATAATTCTGGAGATCACACCTTCAAAAAGATATAAACAGGATGGAGTCAGTCCAAAGGGTGACTACTAAAATGGACAATGGTCTTTGTCATAAAGCATACGGGGACAGACTTAAAGATCTCAATATATGTACTTTAGAAGAAAGATGGGAGAGGGGAGATATGATAGACATTTAAATACCTATGCAGAATAAATGCACAGGAGAAGAGTTTTTCAATTGAAAGGAAGCTCTGGAATGAGGGAATGAAGGTGAAATGGGATAGACTCAGAAATAATCTGAGGAAATACTTCACTGAAACGGTGGTGAGTCTGTGGAACAGCCTGCTGCCAGTGGAAGTGGTGGAGATGAAAACAGTATTTGAATTGAAGAGAGCTTGGGAGAAGTCCATAGGATGTCTAAAGGGAATGATAGGGAGAGTAACGGCATGGATGTGCAGACTAGATAGGCCATATAGTCTTTATCTGCATATATTTTTCTCTGTTTCTATGTTTTCACTCTGGCTGAATTACTCCTGGCCCCATATTTTCCCCAGGGTCATCCCTAGAAAAATAAATTGACAGCTTCCATTTGCATCTTCTAGGAAGCAGCTGAATCCAGATGGATGATAAATTCTTAAGTGAAGTTTTGCAATCTGATTTATCAAAGAGCTGCCTTTTTTGGAACAGACATTTAATCCCTTCTCTTTTACAGATCACAACACTGGAAGCTTATTCAGTGTTAATATTACAGTTCCATTTAACATTTCAAGAGCTTTTATCTGTTGAAATCAAATTAAAGTCATAGAAGATTAAAAGCACCAGTCTCCATTTAATTTTATTTTAATATGTACATTGCATTTTCTTGTTGCAAAAATGATTTATTTTTAAAAAATGAGTGGAATGTTGTTCCACTTAAATAAGTAGTGAATATTTAGATTTCATTTTCCTTACCTCATTTTACATTAATCTAATGAAATCAGTATAATGCTCAAAATCTTAGTCCAATTAGAAAGCATCACCTACACACTAGGGTCTATTTATTAAAGTGCATTGATGTACACCTTTAACATGATTTTAAATAAAGGAAGCTAAGCTTTTAATGAATACCAAGTTGGTAATATGTATTTGATGTCTCCACATGACTAAAGGTCCAGCTGCTATCTAACTAACCCTCTTCTCACCAAGTTGGTATGGCATCTTCCTGCAGCAAGAACCAGCTGTCTGGTTCCCCATCTGATGCTGCAAAAGCCTTCTTGTGGCAAGCTTGGGATCACTGCTAATATGGTTTGACTGCTGAGGAGTGTGTAGCAGAAGGCAGGGATGAAGCAGAGCATGATTGTTCTTTAAACACACGAAGAAGGCTAGCTAGCTAATCATTTAAACCGATTAAAATGAAATCTATAATTTTGGCATTAATGTTAATCAGGAATTATGCTATTATTCATCAGCCCTCTCTCTAATAGTCAAGGTACCTTACACTCAAACTGTTGCGTAATAGGGCCCAGCATTAGTCAGAGGGAAACTGGATGCTGTCTTATTGGAACTGGTGTTGGAACTATAAAAGCATGCTACGTTCAAACTTATGTATTTTTCTAAGATTGTTTTGTTAACCCCCACTACCCAAAAGTGATTAGGTCAGTGGATAATTAACATTCTTAAAAATGTACAGTTAACAAGGTCATGGTGTGATACATGCAGACTTAGCCTAACAGCACTGTCCCCTAACGGCCAACCATAGGTGCCAATATTTCAAAATGATTGGGAGCGTCAAGAAAAATATCATTTACCCCTCCCTGGACACAAAGAAGGAGCTTACTCAGAATTGGGAGTGTTCAGCACCCACTGGCACCCAAAAGGTTGGCTCCTGTGCCTGAGAAAATAACCAGACTTTCACTGTCTTCCAACCAAGTCCCACCCTAAACATACCCAGACCATGCCTCCTTGCTATATGCATGAATTTGCAATTTGGACGTTTATAGACGGAGTGGAGGAGTGGCCTAGTGGTTAGGGTGGTGGACTTTGGTCCTGGGGAACTGAGGAACTGAGTTCGATTCCCACTTCAGGCACAGGCAGCTCCTTCTGACTCTGGGCAAGTCACTTAACCCTCCATTGCCCCATGTAAGCCGCATCGAGCCTGCCATGAGTGGGAAAGCACGGGGTACAAATGTAACAAAAATAAGTAAAATAAATATCCCCATATATGCCTACTGGCAAAGTACTCGCCATTATATCAAAGTACATACTTTTATACTGGTTGCATTGATTTGGAAACTGTAAAATTTTATTGGACTAAAAAGAAAACAAAATCATGTATACATTCTAGTGTACATCAATTTTAGGAGCCTCAAAGGTACACATGGTATACATTATACTCCTGGAAGCATGTATACATGCATAGAGGGTAATTTTGTAACAGTCCACCAAAGTGTACAAGATACATAGGCACAATATTGTGTTTATTTTATAAAAGGCATAAAAAATAGCCAGTGGAGCAAAAACGACACTCGAGTTTGTATACTTTTAATGATCAATGGCCAAAATATAATTTGTGTAATTCTTCTCATGCTATGGAGCAGGATATATTTATGCAGATGATGTAACCATATCTCTTGTTTGTCTGTCCTAATTAGATTGTAAGCTCTGTCGAGCAGGGACTGTCTCTTCATGTTCAAGTGTACAGCGCTGCGTACATCTAGTAGCGCTATAGAAATGATAAGTAGTAAGCTCTTTGAGCAGGGACTGTCTTTTTTCTATGTGCAGCGCTGCATACGCCTTGTAGCGCTATAGAAATGCTAAATAGTAGTAGTAGTAGTAGTAAGTAGTAGTTTTATGAGGTGTCATTTATGCAAAAAAGGACTTAATGGGGCCATTTTATAAACCTGTACACTAGTTAACTAGTGAGGCTGTAATATAAAAATCTGGGGGATGAAGGAGAATTACATATGGAGATGCTTTTAAAATGACTTCTGTATTATGTTTATTTATGCTTGATGAATTGGGTTTTTTTTTTTTTTTAGCAAATAAAGCAATGTACAAAAATAGTTAAAAATGTGAATAAAAGGAAAGGGGTGCCAAAAATAAAGAGGAAAGGAACCAGTCACACCAAAGCACAACTAAAACATAACTGCTACACACTTTTTTGGTACAACTGCCTGTGATTACAGAAATGCTCTAAATTTTAGAGAAAAAGTAGGTTTTTAAAACTACTTTAAAATTCTTCAACAGAGGCTCAGCTCTAATGAACAGAGGAAGGCTGTTTAAAGAAACAGAGCCATAAAGTAAAAGGCGCTTTTTCTTGTAACTTTATAATAAGCCTGTCTGAGGTTTGGTAAGACGAGTCTATGATCGTTGAGGGAGCGCAAACAAGGGCTGGAGTGTATTCTGTATATGGGGCGGGTGTTTCTGTGTTGTGTGTTCTTTCAGTGTGTAGCTCTATGTAAAAATCCATAGAAGTGTGGCTTATTTTTCCCCCAGTAGGAGATGTTCTAGGGTTTGTTTTGTAATACTGCCTTTTCATAGGTAGGCGTGTTTCTTTTTGAGGCTAAAGAAGTTAGGGCTCTTCCACTTGGAAAGGAGATGGCTGAGAGGAGGTACAATTGAGGTCTGCAAAATCCTGAGTGGTGTAGAATGGGTAAAAGTGAATCAGTTTTGTACTCTGTCAAAACTGTGGAGGAGTGGCCTAGTGGTTAGGGTGGTGGACTTTGGTCCTGGGGAACTGAGGAACTGAGTTCAATTCCCACTTCAGGCACAGGCAGCTCCTTGTAACTCTGGGCAAGTCACTTAACCCTCCATTGCCCCATGTAAGCCGCATTGAGCCTGCCATGAGTGGGAAAGCGAGGGGTACAAATGTAACAAAAAAAAAGTACAAAGACTAGGGGACACTGAATGGTTACATGGAAATACTTTTAAAACAAATGGGAGGAAATATTTTTTCACTGAATGAATAGTTAACCTCTGGAACTCGTCAGAGGATATGGTAACAGTGGTTAGCATATCTGGGTTAAAAAAAAGTTTGGACAAGATCCTGGAGGAAAAGTCCATTGTCTGCTAATGAGATAGATATGGGGAAGCCACTGCTTGCCCTGGGATTGGTAGCATGGAATGCTGCTACTATTTGGGTTTCTCCCAGGTACTTTTGACCTGGATTGTCCATTCTTGGAAACAGGATACTGGGCTGGACGAACCATTGGTCTGACCCAGTATGACTTCTTATGCCTGGAATGCCTTCTCTGTGAAGTTGGTGGGGACAAAAACAGTGGTGGAATTCAAAAAGCTATGGAATAAACACAGAGGATCCCTATATAGCAAGAGCTGTTCTTGGAGCATCAGGTACAACCCTAAATAAAGGCATAGAGGGGCATAACCTGCAAGGAAAGGCAAGTAAAACCCTAAATAAAAACATACCGGTGGGGGTAACCTTTTTGGAGTGTCAGCGCTATAGAAATAAATAGTAGTAGCAGTTAGTTATTGGACGGACTAGTTGGACCTTACTGGGATTTATCTTGTCATCATTTACTATGTTACTGTCATGTTGCTAAATATCGCAAAGAGAACTGCAAGCCAGCAAAAAATGGCATGGGTTAGTACATCAGCCTCTGAACGTATGCATCTATATTATCTCTGAAAGCCTGAAAAAGCAGGAAATACTACCAGGTGAAAAATAGTTCTAAGCCACAGAATGAAAGACTGCATGATTATAGTATTACTAGTAAAACAGGCCCGTTTCTGACACAAATGCAATGGGCGCTAGCAAGGTTTTTCTCGGAGTGTGTGTGTGAGTGACTGTGTGAGAGAGAGAGAGAGTGAATGTGTGTGTGTGTGTGTGTGACAGAGAGAGAGTGAGACTGCTGGGTGTGAGTGTGTCTCCTCTGTCCCCTGCCCCCCCTCCAGCCACCCAGCGATTCTCCTCTCTTCCCTGCTCCCCCTCCAGCCACCCAGCGAGTCTCCTCTGTCCCCTGCCTGCCACCCAGCGAGTCTCCTCTGTCTCCTGCTCCCCCTCCAGGCACCCAGCGAGTCTCCTCTGTCCCCTGGCCCCCCTCCAGCCAGCCAGCTATTCTGTCTCCCCTGCCCCCCCCAGCCACCCAGCGATTTTCCTCTCTTCCCTGCCCCCCTCCAGCCACCCAGTGATTCTCCTGTCTCCCCTGCCCCCCTCCAGCCACCCTGCGATTCTCCTCTCTCCGCTGCCTCCCCCCTCCAGGCACCCTGTGATTGTCCTCTCTCCCCTGCTCCCCCTCCAGCCACCCAGAGATTCTCCTCTCTTCCCTGCCCCCCCCTCCAGGCACCCTGCGATTGTCCTCTCTCCCCTGCCCCCCCTCCAGCTACCCATCGATTCTCCTCGCTCCCCTGTTTACATCCGTTGAAGCGGCCGTGTCTTTGAAAGCCCTGTCCGTCTGTAGCCTTCCCTTCGACTTTGTTCCCTCAGAGTCCTGCCTGCTGACGTCATTTCCTCTTTCCGCGAGGTCAGGACTCTGAGGGAACGAACTCGAAGGGAAGGCTATAGTCGTTGAAGTTGTGCCTCGTGCTGCTATCCTGTGGTTGGTCAGTGCTGTTTGTGACGAACCCGGAAGTACGTGACATCAGTTCAGGTGATGGATACAGTGTTACAGACAGCACGAACCCTTCAAACCTTCACTGCCAAGGAGTCAGCTTCAGAACATTGGAGGTGCTTTTTATTATATAGGATGGTGCAACTACAACACTTGATAAAGTTCTGCAAAGCAGGCCTGTGTAGTCGAAGGCTCTAATTTCATCAAGCCAAAAATGGTTTCAAAGTGGTTTATAATAGAATACATTCAAAGACAGAAAGATATAAAAGTATCAGAAGGGTAGGCTAGCAGAAAGATGTGAGTTTTTTAAGAAGTTTTGAATTTAGGGGTGCTGAACTGGCCAGTACTTTCTTACTTCTCTCCCCATCATCTGGTGTTTGTGGCCATATTAGTGATACATTTCTTTCCAACCACATGGCCAGCAGAAGTAATGGCATTCTATAGCACATCAGTTTCGTTCTCTGCCGTGTGAGGCCATCTCATGGAATGACAGGCAAAGAAAGTAGATGATGATTGGGAAGAGGTAGATTCCAAAGGGTGGAATTGGGAGACCAGATGGTGAAAATCAGAGGGACACGAGAGAGAGAGAGAAGGAAATGAATGGAGAGGAGTTTACAGAGAAGTAGGAGGTAAAATTAAGCAAACAGAAGAGAGAGGGGTAACAGAAAATGCAAGTGAAGAAAGTACTGAAAACAGAAAAAAAAAAAAAGACCAAGACTAATGCAATTAGAAAAATGGAATGAGAAGACAACAAAAGTAGAAACAATATTTTATTTTAATGTCTTTGGGGAAAGTGCTTCTCTAATGGCTTTTCATCTCGCACAGTATGAGAAGAAATACATTTCTGTTTCTCCAGTATTGGCACTACTTGCATGGGGTTCTCTTCTAACTTGTAGTGTCTTTTTCTTTTCTTTTTTTTCTTTATATTTAGAGCCAGTTGGCTCCAGATTTTCATGATAATCTGTTCCAGGATTTTACTCCTTTGCAGGCATGAACTTGTAGTCTTGCCTTTTCTAGGGAATGTGGTAGCGTATTCAGAACTACCATGGGTAAATCTGTTCTGAAAATCTGGAGCCAGCTGGCTCTCCCATTAGATGAGAGGTTGTCTGTGCTCTGCATGTGTGACAGAAGTGTGAGGTAGTTTCCTAGACTTTAGCTTTTATGTAAGGATCATTAGAGTACGACCTGCTCTATTATCCAGCAGGACGTGGGTGTATGGGTGTCCTAGGCTCTAGTGTATTAGGATTTTTGGTGTTTGAGGCCTGAGCATTAGTGCTTTTTTGATATGGTAGGTTTGCTTATATATGTTTGGGAAGCTGTTATTTTCTTTTTGATTGGGTTTTATGTTATCTCCAAAGTGTCTGATAGTGGAGAGTTTTTGTTGCTGTTACTAATGAGGCATCAGCATTTGTGTACTTATCGTTGTTCTGTGCTGTGATGTTTCAATCAGCTACGTTCTGAATTTATTGATATGTGTTGCACTTTGAGTTATTGAGCACATCACTATATGTTTTGTTAAAAACTTTTTGTGTTGATGATAATGATTTAATATTTTATTTCCCACAATTTCAGTAGTATTTAATAATTTTGATAGGGGTAATAGTTTTTCAAATACATTTCTCCAATTTTTCTTTAATTAAATCAGCATTTGTATGTCATATGTTGAACTTCACCTGTGACAGTATTGCTGCTGCCAGTAGGTAGGTGTATAACTCGGGGAGAAGGGGATGGGCGGGAGTGGCAGAATGAAGATTCACCTAGGTTGCTTGATTTACTTGCACCGGCCTTGTTTATAGGTTCAGAATGTCTAAGTTAAACAGAGCTTTCTCCATGGCTGGATTCTTAAGGAACTTTCTCCAGGTGGTTTGAATATTTGTCCCTTCTCCACCTTCAGAGAAAGACAGAAGATCCAGCTTTGTGTTAATTTTAAAAATATTATTTTAAAATGGTTGTTGCTTAGTATTTAGAGTAGTGGGCCGGAAAACTAGCATTCAAATCCTGCATCTGTCACTGCTTGTGACCCAGAACAAGTCACTGCACCCTCCATTGGTGAGATGCACAGAACTCCGGCATTGTAGAGAGCAGCACTGGAAAACACTGGCTAGAACACCAATTTTGATTTAGCAACCAATGATCAACGCTAACAGCATGTAAATTATATGCACACTGTCAGTGTTGAAGATTGATCAGTAAAGGGGGTGGAACCTTCCTGGTGCATGCCCACTAGAGCTGTGTGGGAGGCACAGCTCTTGTGCGCATGTCCAGTGAATGAGTGGTTAGGACCTGGCCTGAAGGCTACATTGGTGGCATTTGAATCTGACTCCCTGGTTCTCAGCCTTTTGCCACTAGATGAACTGCTCTTGAAGGCTGTTGGCTTGTTTCTTTGCTAGGTTCTTAAGCAGAGACAGGGGCAAGATCATCATAGGACAGGAACTGGCCCTGGACAAAGCTGGTAGCCAGCAGGTGCCACCCTCCCACGAGGAGAAGACATGGGTCAAAAGGGCTGATATTGTGATCGGCAGTAGACCTAGGTTTTAGTCAGGGCATGGGGTGGGGGGGGGGGGGGTTGCGAACTGGTTTGCTAAGCATTGGAAGGAATTGCTATCAAGCTAATTTTAATACTAGTGAGCTCATTAGCGTAGGACTTTCGATCACTGCTTCTGGCCAAGGTAAAGCAGTGGCTTAAAGCCTTTGTGCAATAGCCATAAAATAACGTTTCATTTAGACTGGCTAAAGCCAGTCTAAATGAAGCATTGCAAGTCCGGTTTGCTTTGAGCATCTCACCCTTAGTTTGTAAGCCATCTGAGGCAGAGATGTACCTACTGAGCCATGAGTTTGAAAAGGTGAGATATTTTAAATCCAAATGTACATACGTGTGTATAAACTTTCTGCTTGGACACCACATTCTGATGGCACCTTAAAGACTAGCCAATTTAGTGTGACAGGCGCTTACAAGGTGAAGCTTCCACTTCATCGTAAACTGTATTACTCTACTTTTTTTTTCTATATATCTGTATCTATCTATATATATATATCATGTGAATTTTTTTCTGACAGTTATTCTCCCAAGATGGCACATGGACCGCTGAGCTGCTACAGACAGTAAACACAAGCAGAACATAGTACTGTGAAATCGCAATATATTTTATGTTCTGTAAATGAAAATAAATAAGGTTCATTTATTCCTGCAGTGCTAAATGTTTTCATTAGTTGAAATGAGTGCTTCACTCATTCATAATATGGCTTTGCATTTCTCTTGCTCACAAGAAATAAGTCATCTGAATTTCAGAGTTTTAGGAAAGGATGTTTGCATCCAGCTGTGCTCCCCATCTCCATAAACAAGAGGCAAAAGACATTCGATATACATGATGATATAGTCAGCATGTGTCCTTATAATGACATTAATGGCATATCTCTGGGATTTATAGTGGCATTTCCTTTATAAATTACAGAATCATGTGAACCCAGCAATGGATTTTACCCAGACTCCACCAGGAATGCTAGCCCTAGACAACATGCTGTACTTTGCCAAGCATCACCAGGACGCATACATCCGGGTAAGGACTGAATGAGAAATAGAAATGTCTCTTGGCTAGGTGTTTGATTTCTTTTGCAACACATGATGGTGAACACACGTGCTAATTAACAGGTAAGGCATAGCCATTAAGAAACTTTTCAAAGCAACAGTAAAGTGTCATTGTACTAAAGTATGTTAACATGCATAGCCTGTTTTGTGGGTGCTAGAAGTATAGCTTATACACTTAAACTGACTTTCAATTGTGTTAATGTGAAGTCTATGCTAATAAGATAATAAGAAGCAAAACTATTTAAAACAGCTTGTAACCTGTTTTATATAGTTTCATGCAGCAAAAAAAGAAATGGAAGCAAAGTGTTTTGAAGATGATGCACCAATCCTAACTACACCAGGAAGAGGTGCACGTAAACTTTTGTGATACTGCCTATGCACATTTAATCTATGCATCTTTTGCATTGGCTTTTAGTGCACATGATCCTACATATCTTGTAGATCTTCCCACAGAACCCATCTTTATGTACCTTAACCAATTCCCTCCTCAGAATGTCTCCATGTTTCCTTCCTTTTCAGCTCAGACTATGGCTGACTTACATCCATGACAAGTTTCACAAGGTTAACCTTGAGTTAGGAACATAGAACATAAGCGTTGCCATACTGGGAGAGACTGATGGTCCATCAAGCCCAGCATCAGTGGCCAATCCAGGTTACAAGTACCTGGCAAGATCCCAAAACAGTACAATACATTTTATGCTGCTTATTCTAGAAATAAGTGGTAGATTTTCCCCAAGTTCACCTTAATAATGGCTTATGGACTTTTCTTTTAGGATGTTATCCAAACCTTTTTTAAACCCCACTAAGCTCTCCATCTAGTCGCCTCCATTTTCCTTTCTCGATTTCCACATCCTTCCTTTGACCTCCACCACCCATTTCTTCTTTTTTTTTTTGTAAATCACAGGGGAGGAACCTGGACATCTGTTGTTTTTCTCCAGACTCCTTACCTGTTCCTCTGATCCTCAACCTGCAGAAGCTCTACCTTCCCTACTGTCATCCCTTCTGTCTGTCAGATCCTTAAGCTATCATTTTGTACAACTGCTCCTGCTACCTTGAAAAAAAAATTCTTTGCTCACAAACATTTGTCAAAAACCTTCACTGGATTCTACCTACCTTGCTAATTTACTCAAACATGCTGTTCACCCCTGATGTCTTGACTTTTTCATCTTGAGGCATTCTTAATTTACTCCAATCTGGGTTTTACTTTCCGCATTCTACAGCGGCTGCTCTTGCCAAAGTCTCCAGTGACCTATTCCTAGCCAATTTCAGTACCTTTATTTAATCCTCATTCTTCTTATTCTGTCCACTGTTTTTGATACTTTTGATCACCACCTACTCCTTGATACCTATTTTGGATTTCAGGTCCCTCGCATCGCACTTCTAATGTATATATCTCTCCCTTGCTATCTCACTATTAATTGGTATACATTAGGGCTCTGTCTTGGGACTTCACACTCTCTGTGCTTGTTTCCATGGTGTTGCCTGGATGATCTGCTGCCATCTAAAACTTAATATCCCCAAGACAGAACTTCTTATCTTTCCCTCTAAACTTATCTTCCCCCTTCCTCCTTTACCTCCGTGGATGACACTGTCATAGTTCTGGTCCCCTTAGGCCATAGCCTTGTGGTCGTCTTTTACATTTCTCTCTCTTTCTCTGCACATATCAACAGACTGCTAAAACCTGACATTTTTTTTCTCTAGAACATCACCAGAATCCACTCCTTCCTTCCTTACTCACCCACATTCTCATCACTTCCTACACAGACTACTGCAACCGGATCCTGACAAGTCTCCCAATAATCTGTCTCTTTCCAATTTGGAAGGGGGAGGGGTATCAACATGGGGTACTGTTAAGACCAGTATTCCCTTCAAGCTGTGTGGGAATTCTCCAACTGCATTCCTTCAATAATGGGGCTTCAATAACGCATTTTCAGTTGCTTGGGATTAGCAGATTTCTTGGAGTCTTGCAGAGCTTCCCTGTCCCTTGCTATTGAAAATCTGATACTGAAACAGCACCTCCCACTGGCAGGAGTGTAGGTGGAGGATTCCTACACAGCTTAGAGGGAATGTTGGCTAAGACATGTTTTACTGTTAACCCCAATTATTAGTATCTAGGTCTCATTGCATAAAATGGGACCTGTGATAAAATAACACATCTTAATGGTAGCCTGCATCGATGACTACACCCCTAAATCTATTCAAAATTCAGCTGCACAACTTATCTTCTGCCAGTGTCATTACACTTATTTAACCCCTCTTAAGTAACTTCATTAGCCTTCTCTTCATGTCCACATGGTAATCTCACTATGTAATAACATACAGCAGAAAACTGAGTTGCTTGTATTTGTTCAGGTATTCAAAATATACTTTCGGATGGAATGCCCATCTAGGACAGGATTAACACTGAGGTGGGCCCTAAACTAGCATGATGCCCCCCTCCCCCATTTTTAAATCCTTACCAGTGTGTTAGCCTCTAATCCAATGTCTGGCATAAATTACAACAGCCTTTCACCTCTCCTTTCTTACCAGTGGAAAGATCTAACTTGGATGCCATTGAATTAGTACATCTGTATATTTGGGCCTAGATACCTATGTAGTTTGCCTATGCCATAACCCTGCCCTGGACTAATCAATGTTTTTTTTTTTTTTTTTGAAGGATTCTTGCCATTTTACAAAACCAATGTTCTGTTTCAGTACAGCAGAGGAATAAATATAATGGCTTATTAACATAAAGAGGAAAAAACTGTTAGTCATGATAATTGCAAAGATTGAAGTTTCTGGCCCTTTGCTTTTAAAAATCATGTAAAAATGCAGCCAGATACAATGTACGTAAAACAAAAAAAAAACATTCACGCCCTGAGCTGGAACTTAGTCAGTTTGCTTGATAGATGGTCTTAAAAGCTTTTGATCTGAAAATTATATGTATTAAAAAAACAAAACAATCTTTGCCAAGATTACACTGGACTGAATTAATGTTTCCACTGTGCTGAAAGCAAAGAAAAGGAACGGAAGTAGCCAAACTCCACAAGTCAGGATGTCATAAACAGGCTGAATTTATTAGAACAAAATCCAATCTTCAAAATAATGTACAGTAATCTTCAAAATAATGTACAATAACGAAAGAAGCATAAAAAGTACTGTAAATTGGTACTTCAAACTATAAAGATGACCCAACATTGTAGTGTCTCGGCAAAAACATTGCCTTCTTCAGGGGTCCTAAGGTGAAGTACTGATGGATTGTACTCTACCAGAAAAAACTCTAGATATATCGCTGAAAACTCTGAAAAAACACTAAGTATGAACAGCGTCTGTCCTTTTTTTGGTCCACTGTGTCGAAAGTCACATTGAGGGAAATATTCAATGTGTGTGTGTTGGGAGGAGAGGTATCAATGTGAAAATATCTAGATATCTTTAACTGGCTATTCAGCAGATATGCAAAATACCATTTTGCATAAAGATATCTGGACCTGTGATACTTAAGTTATCCATGCTATTTGGATAAATTTTTGGCCTGTCCCCAGACTGTCCCTTGCCCCTTCTATACTTAGGTAGATAACATTTGGCCTGACATGGAGATGGTCTGTGCAAACGTTTGATTACTGACCCAACATTTTCAAATCAAAGGATTAAGCAGAATGCCAGATGTTAACGGCATCAGTCCTTTTTGAAAATATTTTTGTTTTTGTCTTCCCTCTGATTTTCAGCTCATTATTTCTCACACCAGTACTTCTATTGAAGTCTGGCCGATATTCAAAATGATTTTACTGGCCGGAATTGACCGCAGACTGGTTAAATTGCTTTTTTGTGGCTATCCAATCATTTTCAGCATCACTTAACCAGTTATTTTTGCTGAAAATGACCAGTTAGCGCTGAATTCAAAAGCCGCTAACTTGTGGGCATTCCAGAAGCGGAGTCGGGTTAAGCGCCAATATTCAGCCCTTCACTGTACAAGTAAACCACATAAATATCAGTTCTATCTTTAAGCAGTTTGGCTTATGCAGTCAAAGGCTGAATATTGACTTGATCGGCTATCTAAAAAAAACAACCGGATATCCAATTCCGAAGCCTGGACAGGGCCCACTGTTGAATATTCAGGAATAACACTGGCAGCGGGCAACAAAATGCTCACTGCCACTGGCAGAATTTTGAGGGGTGTAGCTGGTGGTTGGGAGGCTGGGCTAGTGCTGGGCAGACTTATACGGTCTGTGCTGGGGCTGGTGGTTGGGAGGCGGGACTAGTGCTGGGCAGACTTATACGGTCTGTGCTGGGGCTGGTGGTTGGGCGGTGGGGATAGTGCTGGGCAGACTTATACGGTCTGTGCCAGAGCTGGTAGTGGGAGGCGGGACTGGTAGTTGGGAGGCGGGGATAGTGCTGGGCAGACTTATAGGGTCTGTGCCAGAGCTGGTGGTTGGGAGGCGGGGATAGGGCTGGCCAGACTTATACAGTCTGTGCACTGAAGAGGACAGTACAAATAAAAAAGTAGCACATATGAATTTATCTTCTTAGACTGGATGGACCGTGCAGGTCTTTTTCTGCCGTCATCTACTATGTTTACTATGTTTAATCCAGCCTAAAAACAGACCTCTTTGAGGCCACTTCAAGAAACTTATTGTTCAGTACATGGACTCTTTATTTTGCAGATGACCACCTGTTTTCTCAAATAGACCCTCAGTAGACCTCTTTCCTTGTGGTTGGCCCTGTCGTTTTATCATACTGTAAAGACCCCTGTCCCAGTTGTTTTATCTGTGCTTCTTTCTGTCTCTTTAGACTGTGAACTTCAAAAAGCAGGGACTGTCTATTATGAAGATAATTTTATAAAGCGTTTTCTGTGTGTAAAGCATGTTTTACAAGCAGAGTATGCACATGAAATATAGGCATGGAAATAGTATACCTACTTTTACTCAGAATGTAGAAGTTCTTGAGGTGTAGTTTGGGAAGACTGGATGTTGAGTGACGATGTACATGTGTATTTTATCAAACAAAAATAATATGGATAGCAAAATATATAACACCTCTCAGAATCCAACCTTATTTTCCTAATACACCATTTAAGAAAGAGCTGAAAGCATGGACATTTGAGATTTGCCCTATATTTAAGTAAATATAGTGTAAATCTCAAATGTCCATGCTTTCAGCTCTTTCCCAAATGGTATATTAGCAAAATAAGGTTGAATTGTGACATGTGGATTTTATGAAATCCACAGTATACATATATACTGTATGTGTGTGTGTGTGTATATAGATGTATGTGTGTGTGTGTGTGTATATATAATATACACCTTTTGCTGAGCAGGTGTAAATCAGACTAATTACATGAAAACATAAGAATTGCCGTATTGGATCAGCCTGAAGGTCATATAGCCCAGTATTGTGCTGCCAATAGCACTTTATAGACGTTGTCTCCAGGAATTTGTGCAAATCTTTTTTAAACCCACTTACGCAGACTGATTTTACCACATCCTCCCGCAGTGAGTTCCAGAGCTTAACTATTATGGTATGTAGCCTGGAGGTCACTGTGGATTCAGCCACAAAAGTGGAAAAAAAACAGGGAAAGTGCTCCATTCAAGTTCATGTGCTTTTAAGCTTGGCCCCTTTTAAAGGGGTTTTTGACTGCATTTCCCATCAGGCATTAGGGCTGGAATTGGTAAAGAGCATGTGCTTGAAGAACCTGGGAGGAGGGCTAATTAGGAAGCTCCCAGGTGCTTGATTACTGACCTGTCTCATGGTATGAGGGGAATTTAAAAGAAGGTTTTGCCTTTTAGAATGGAACACAGCCAGGGCACACAACATGACATAACATAGGGGAAAAGAAGGATGGATCTCCCCAAGAGAATGGCATTCTAGCCACTGTAGCTAGGTTCTCTCTTCTTGCTTGTTTTCCGAGGTACAGACAGATGAGTCTGGGGAGGAGTTTGGTCTCCACAATGGGTAGCTATAAGTCTGAGGAAGGAGAAGAAGTTTTCCTCCAACAGGCTTCCATGTCAGCTGATAAGGAGCTTGATGTATTTAAAAGCCCATGGGTGAAAGGGTGAAAACCAATCCAGGAAGAAAGGTATGCAGGAAGATACCTGTGAGTTTGCTTCATAAAAGGTTGCCCTGCAGTATGAAGCAGAGGTGCATAATAAGGAAGATCTGTTAAAGCTGGGCAGTTCTGGAAAGGAAGACTGCAGTTTCAACGTATAGACTTTGTATTGAAGCACTGCTGTGTGTGTGCTTGGTGTGTCAGAAAATCTGAACTGGAGTGCCATGTAAAACAGGAATTGTAAAAGGAAGAAATAAGGAATTACCTCTGTATAGTTGTAACTGGGAAATAAAAGAATCTCAAGTCAGTGATACGAAGATAACATGAGTTTTGTTTTGTTAAGAAACATTTGATTTTGAACAGTTTTAGTGTGGCTCTGCTGTATGTGAGGCCCTTGAAAGTAGTCATTGCTTAATAAAGCCCTTGGCAGGGTTGTCTTACTGGCATATAGAGGGTGCTAGGCCCTCGGATACTGAGTGTCTGAGACCAGGACGTCCTGGGATCATCACACTGTGCATTGAGTGATGAAATATTTTATCCTATTTGTTGTAAAAGTATTACTGTGTAACTTCATGGCATAGTTTTCTTGAAAGAATAGACAGGTGATTTCATTTACCTGTTTCGCTCCACTCAGGATTTGTACTCCCTTGACCATCTCTTCTCTTAGCTGAAGAACTCTAATCTCTTAAGCTTTTCCTCATATGAGTCTCCTTTCATCCCCTTGATCATTTTGGTCACCTTTTTTATACCTGGTCTAATTTGTCTTTTTAAGATGTGGCGACCAGAATTGCACATACTACTCAAGGTGAGATTGCATCATGGAACCTAGAGAGACATTATAATATTCTTTGTTTTATTCTCTATTCCTTTTCTAATATTTCCTAACATTGTTTTTTGGGTCACTCCTACATTTTGAGCAGAAGATTTCAACAACATGATGACACCTAGATCTTTTCATCCTAATGTGGAGCCTAGCATCATGAGGTTATAATTTTCAGTAGTCTTCCCAATGTGCATTGCTTTGCAGTTGTCCACATTAAATTGTATCTGTCATTTGTATGCCCAGTTTTGCAGTCTTGTATGGTCTTCGTTCAATTTCTCACAGTCCCAGTCATTAGTAGAGGCCCTGGATGGGAAGAAACCCAGCCTAGAGAAAGTTATGAAATCATTTCAATAAATGAGTGCCCTGATTTGCAGAGCTCCAGAGTGGGGAGAGGCTTGGCAAATAAATAGGGAGAAAAAGTGTGAGGGGGGAGGGAAATTGTCCTTGGTTGCCTAGATTCTAAGCTGTTACAAGCCCCCTGCCAATTGACCCTTAGCAAATTAAGGGGGATCCTGAACTGCCAACTCCATTTAACTGATCCAAGAGGGGAACAGTGGTGGTCGAGTTCATAGAAGCTGGTACAGGAGCCAGAACCTCAGGTAGATTGGGAAGCCTGGCCTTAACTGGGGTTCAGGGTATGTTGTGCTCTGTCCACAGTCGGGTGTAACCATATGGTAATACCCACGGGTGAAGATAGCCACATAAAGGGTCCCAACCCAGCTTGTGTAAGGAGCCTGCTGGGAGAAGGAATTAGCCATGATGTTTCATCTGACTGTGGGATAGGCATCACAGGGTTGTGCCTAAGTGTATAGTCTTGAAAGAGAAACCGCTTTCTGAGACTCCTACTGGGTGTGGAAAGGAAGTGCTCATTGCTGATTGAGATTTGATTTGGAGTTACATGAGCTATCTCTCTACTGACTGCGCTAAAGAAGATCATTGTTACAGAGTTTGTATTTTGTTACAGTTCAATAAAGTTCCAGTTATTCTTAAACCTCTTGGAGTGTTGTGTGGTTTCTTGACTGAGGAGCTTCAAGGAACCAGACTGTAAGGAATGTCTATCCCAAAGACCCATCTACTATCTGGACCGGTGCCCAATCCTGTTTGTCTAAGAAAGAGAAAGTTGGGTGTGCATGAGTGTGTTCCTCTGTGCTGCAGATCCAGATTCAACCCGGGTTACACATGTCAAACCTATTTTATAAAGGCTCATAGATGCTTATGTCACCTTTTAAAATAGATGCTCTTTTGTACTTCTCACACAGGCATTCTGTTATAAAATTAACCCTGTATGTTTATGTTAAATGCTATGTATAATCTGATAACACTATATAGGTAATTATAATATCAAATGAGTTTTATAGCTGATTATTGTTTTCCCAGTTTGTACATAAATGGATACTTCATATTGGGTTTTCCATGCTTGCATATGATATTCTTTTTTAATAACAAGTCTATTATTTAATTTTCATTTTTATTTAGCTGACACCTTTCATTGGTAGATCAGGGTGAGTTTCATTCAGGTATACTAGTGTATTTCCTTTTTTTCTTAGAGGACTTACATTCTAAAGGGGATGAACATATCGTCATGCTGACTCTGACCAGAAGTGTAGTTATTGCCATGGGCTACTATTGGTGACCTTATCAGGTCCTAAAGTCCTTTATTAGTGAGCCCCTGCCATGAAACAGCCCAGCCTACGCCCCTTCGGAGCCTCAAGGAGCAAGGGAGTATTTTTAACTGTAATGGAGAAGAAGAGGAAAAGTAAGAGTCCTGTTAGAGTAAAGATAATCACTGCTGTAGTAAGTAGTGCAATAGACTTGCATGTGAAGCAGGAACCATCAGCTTTTAATGCCAATCATGTAAGTGAATCCTCCCCAATCGCTGCGTCCTTATCTTCTCTAGAGCAGACTCCTCCTCCACAACATGGTAACTTTAGTAGGAGAATCCTCTCCTTTAGGAAGAGATAGGGGGTTCTCCTTCACAAATTTCAGCTATGGGTGAACAATCTAGAAAAGTGATTCAGGATGGGAGGTTAGGAAGAGCTCCTATCCAAGCTCAACCTGTCCAGATGGTATCTGATTGTGCAACAGATGGAACTGAATCTCAAGAGAAGCTACTCTGCAAGACATATGGCAGGTTGTTAAGTGTATTGACCATTCAATGCAAGGAACAATTCCCTTAATATGTAAATTTTCTCAGGAAGGAGCTATTAAACTCTCTGAAGCTGAGAAGAGATTAGAGGACATTGAAGGGAATTTAAAGAAAGTAAATGTATCTCTTGGTACATTACAATCTGCAGCTGTGTCTATGGTTAAAGATAGTGCCTTATTACATGCTCAGTTGGAATTAATGGAAAACCAATTTCATTCTAGAAATGTAAGGATACTGAATTTTCCAGTGGTTCATTATTTGGATTCATTAGAACTTCTGAAAATGTAGTTAAAAGAAATCTTGCAGTATCCTCAGGCTGAGTCTTTCTCAGTTGAGAGTATATATTATTTATTAAGAGGTTTCTAAGGTGACCAAAAAGGGGAGAGCTTGATCAGATAGTATCTGCATATAACCTTGATGTCTCCCAATTTTTGGAGCCTTCTCAGGACTTGTCTACTAAGCATGCCACTTTGTTAATGATGATTTACTCTGAAAATGAGAATTTGATTCTGAAATTGTATTTTTCTAAAAAGTAGATTTTATTCTGTGGTCAGTCGATAAATATGTTTCCTGATGTAGCCAGATAAATGCAGCTTCTTAGAAAGCTGTACTAAAGTCCAAGATTTTGGCTGTGTGAGGTACATTTGTTTTCTTAGATTTCCTTGTAAGTACCTGGTGAATTATGAAAACAATAGATATGTGTTTGTTGATCCCATTCATTTAGAGACTTTCTATTAGACAGTCCTGTTCTTCAAGAAAAGGTTACTTAATTGTTTTCTTTGGTTATGAGATGTCAATTTGATTTAATTTTGCCTGCTTTTTTTCTGAGATGTAATTATGGTGATATATCCCATGATGCTATGAGGGGCATATCTAACGGGGCGCCCAAGTTTTCCTGGGGCCGTCCTTGCAGGACGGATCCGTGAAGGAATGGGGAAACCCGTATTATTGAAACAAGGTTGGAAGCCATCTTTCGTTGCGATAATACGGTCGGGGACACCCAAATCTCAACATTTAGGTTGACCTTAGAGATGGTCGTCCCCGGTTTTTGGCGATAATGGAAACTGAGTACGCCCATCTCAGAAACGACCAAATCCAAGCCATTTGGTCGTGGGAGGAGTCAGCAGTCGTAGTGCACTCGTCCCCCTGACATGCCAGGACACCAACCGGGCACCCTAGGAGGCACTGCAGTGGACTTCAGAAATTGCTGCTGGGTGCATAGCTCCCTTACCTTGTGTGCTGAGCCCCCCAACCCCCCCCCCAAAAAAAAAAAACTACTCCCCACAACTGTACACTACTACTATAGCCCTAAGAGGTGAAGGGGGCACCTACATGTGGGTACATTGGGTTTTGAAGGGCTCGCATTTACCACCACAAGTGTAACAGGTAGGGGGGGATGGGCCTGGGTCCGCCTGCCTGAAGTGTACTGCACCCACTAAAACTGCTCCAGGGACCTGCATACTGCTGTCATGGAGCTGGGTATGACATTTGAGGCTGGCATAGAGGCTGGCAAAAAAATGTTTTTTTTTTAGGGTGGGAGGTCCACGGGGGGAGTAAGGGGAGGTCATCCCTGATTCCCTGCGTTGGTCATCTGGTCAGTTCGGGCACCTTTTTGAAACTTGGTTGCAAGAAAAAATGGACCAAGTAAAGTCGGCCAAGTGCCTTCCTTTTTCCATTATCGGCCGAGGATGCCCATCTCTTAAGCATGCCCCAGTCCCGCCTTCACTATGTTGCCGACGCCCCCGTGAACTTTGGTCGTCCCCGTGATGGAAAGCAGTTGAGGACGCCCAAAATCGGCTTTCGATTATGCCAATTTGGGCGACACTGAGAGGAGGACACCCATCTCCTGATTTGTGTTGGAAGATGGGCGCCCTTCTCTTTCGAAAATAAGCCTGATTATGATTTACATTTTTCCTTAATTTTTTTCTTGCTTATCCTTGTTTATTACATTTTCCTTTACATTATCTATTAAAATTAATGAGGAAATAACTTTCCCCCTTAGTTTGTTTTTTGAATGTATCAATGTGCAGTAAAAGTTGGGCTTTTACTGCACTTTGGTTTACCATGGGGGGAGTCAACCTGCAGTATCACATTTCATGAAGCCAAGGCCCAGTGCTCATGGGCTGCATGTTAAAGTGCCAGCACCCTTCAGTAATAGCACTGAGCAGATCCCCCCTTCCCCATTGTGCTGCCCCCATGCAGACCCTTCCCAAACCAGAGAGTCCCCTCTAGTGGCCAACTCCGACACCCAGAAGTGTCCTCACGAAATCTAAAGATACTCTCTAGGCACCCTTTCCCTCATGAAGGCCCCCTAAGCCTACTTTAATAAAGTCCCTGATGTCTAGTGGTTCGGGCAGGAGCAAGCTTCAGTCGCTCTTGCCCTATTGGTGCCTTGATCCAAAATGGTACTGGTGACCCCTAGCAGTAGACTCATGTTTCCGTATAAGTTAATTGAAACATGACCTTTAGCAATTTGAACTTAATTCAATAGAACAGGTTCAAGAACTTGGTATGGTTGATTTTTTTTCCTCTCGTTTTTATGAATGGTCTGTCATATTTAGAATTGATTGGAGTTATATTGATCTGAAGAGTGAAGTGGGCTTAGGTGGTGGTCTGACCAAGGTATAGCTGACCAGTTGATGTCTGAGAGGAGAGTTGGAGGGTAGGATGACAACCATGTCAAGAGTGTGGCCCTTATGAGTGGAGGTTTTGTGGTCGAAGGTGGGATTAAAGGACCATAGAAGGGAGTTGAAAGAGGAGACTCTGGCATCATTTTCTAGTTCAAGGGGTAGGTTCAGGTCTCCGATGATTATTTATTTATTTATTTATTTATTTGTAGCATTTATACCCTGCTCTTTCCTGCTGGATAGCAAGGTCAATGCGGCTTACAGAGTATGGTACAAAGTATCACGGATACAAAACAAAATTTGTTACAAGGTATCACAGAGACAGTGCAAAGTATGTTACAATGTATCACAGAGAAACATAGTTATATAGAATGGGACATCAGTAAAAGATGTGGGGAAAAGATTGGAGTGTGAGTAGTACTGGTGGTGTGGTCTAGGTTCAAGGATTAAATTCGGTCGTTTGGGTAGGCTTGTTTGAAGAGGTAAGTCTTCAGCAGCTTACGGAAGGGTAGGTGTTCATTGGTTTTTCGGATATGTCTAGGTAAGGCGTTCCAGAGTTGGCTGCCTATAACAGAGAAGTTGGATGTGTAGTAGGTTTTGTATTTGAGGCCTTTGCAGTTGGGAAGATGAAGATTGAGATATGTTCGAGAAGATTTGGACCAGTTCCTGGCTGGAAGATCGATCAAATTGGACATGTAGCTTGGAGATTCAACATTGAGGATCTTGTGGATCATTGTGTGGGTTTTGAAGTTTATTCTTCCCTTGATAGGGAACCAGTGAAGTTTTTCACGAAGCGGTGTTCTGCTTTCGAATCGTGATTTGCCGAAAATGAGTCTGGCTGCTGTGTTTTGGGCAATTGAGAAAGGCAGAGGTATAGAAGTTCAGTTAGGCTGGGCAGCTTTCCAGGAGCCTAGGGGTCTGTAGATTAGTAGGATTCCAGTAGTATTAAGGGGCTCATTGGTGTCCTCTTGGAATTTGCATATCATGTATTCTAGGTTGGGGTGATGTTAGAGTCGGTTAAGTGAAAGAAGCTTTTGTATAGTATAGCCAGCCCGCCACCTTGTTTTTCGGGTCGGGGGGACTGAAGGATGCTGAAGCTGGGATGGCATACGTGGGCTAGTTCATGGCTATTCTGTTCTTTAAGCCAGGTGTCAGCTAGGAAATCAAAGCTGAAGTCGCCTGAGTTGATCAGATCACGAAGCAGTAGTAGTTTGTTTCTGACTGATGTGATATTGGCATATAATCATGGGACTGGTGTTTGCGATGGACTAATGAGAGATGCCAGACAAGGTAAGATGGGGAGTAGGTTGGATAGATTTCTCTGATGGGATTTGGGCCTGGTCTTTTTCAAGTTGTCTCTCTGGGACTGGTCCGTGGGGAAGCAATTTGTGGGATGAAGTGAAGGGCTCTAAGTATTTTTAATGTGTGTTATTCCCTTAACACACTATAGTAATTAACCACCTGAATGAACATTTTTTGGGGATGTTACATATAGTTAGGATTTATAACAGAAAATGTATTTCAAGTTTGAGAATTTTCTATTTTGCCCAACAGAACAACTATCAGGGTGGCATACAATCTAAAAAAGGAAAAAGCGTGGAAAGTACTAACAAAAACAGACATGATACCAAAGGAGTAAGGTAGAACTACAGTGTAATAATAGGAAAGAAGAGAGGAGGAAAAATGTATGTGGCCTCATCCAGAAAGTTAGGAAAAAGTGTCTTGAAACAGAAACGTTTAAGCTCATTTTAAAAAAGTGGCATAGAAGTGATCTGTCTAAATAATCCTGATAAATGTTGCGAGTGGTCTCTGCATTACTTCCCTCCCCTTCCCTCCCCTCCCACCAGGTCTTATTGGACCTTCCTTGATGCCCTGGTGATCTAGGGTAGGATGTGCAAGAGCAATCCCTATTTTCTCCTGCCCATGCCAGCTCCAGCTTCACGATGGTAGCCGCAGTTTGTAGCGGTCGTGACCCAGAGCCAACAAAGCAGAAGCAACTGGGTATCACTCCTGCCTATCATATCCTATACCACCAGTGTATCAGAATGTAGTTGGGGGGCCTTGGGGGTTGGATGCTCTTTGGGAGGGGGAGTTTTTTAGGAGAGGGATGCGCGGGATTAGGAGGGGATTCTTTAGGGTGGCTCTCTTCAAAGAGGAATTCTCTTGGGTAGGCTTTGGGGGGGTGCTTGTAGGTAAAGGGGACGCTTTGGGGGGGGGGGGGGGTGCTTGTAGATAAAGGCTGAGGGTATCTCAGAATTTACCACAGTTGTGGATAAGGTAGTATAATGGTATGCATTTAGCTGTATTGATGGTGTTTATTATCTAAACTCATCCTCGGCAATGTGTTGATGGACTATGAAAGCATCCCACTATAAAAAGAATAATACATTATTATTTAACAATTAACATTGAGTAAAAAGCTATTTACAAGAATGGAAAAAATGACATAGTAGCAATGTTCAGAGATAGGTTAATTAAAAAGAAAGCTCACAATTTTCAGAAATTAGTTAGTACAGAAGCCTTCAATTCTTACCCTGATATGAGTCTGATCTATTGGGTGGCTACCGCAGTCAGAAAACTAAGTGGTGCTCTATCCAGGGTTTATCTGGGCCAATTGAAATAAAATGCCCCCCCCCCCAATCATTATTATATTGAAATACCAGAAATTTGTACCATTTGGTTGTCACAATACAATCTAGGAAAGTGCTATGAATGCCTGCCCCTTGCAGCTGAAACACTATAAAGACTGTTTGCTGAAGATATCGTGAATAGACGTGTATAGCAGGAGTTGGGAGATGAGCACTCAGCTGCACACGTTCCCTTTCTTTATATAGTACTCGTTCTGCAGCATTTTCAAATTGCTATTTTATCTACCCTGACACATGTTAATTGTTCCTTTTCACACAGTGTATGACAGAGAGGATTGAAGCAGGATATCCGAGTTTCATGGCTCTGCACTCTAACCATTAGACTGTAGCATGTTACTCATCTCATTGCAACATCATTTATCAAGCCCTAGTATTGATCAGGTGTATTTTGGTTTAGCAAAGATGCTGTTCAGTAACAAATTATGGTCTGTTGTGTCGGGACATTAGAAACTCTCTTATCTCCCATTGCTTAGACCAGCTGGTGTTTTTCTTACCACTCCTCATAGCCTCTTTCAAGAAATCTTCCCCTTTCTTGCCAGCAAGAGACCCCTACAGAGAAGCCGAAGAAGGGAGATGAGTTGTTTGATATCAAAGCAGAATATCCCAATTCATTGCAGAAAACAGGATTGGTAAAATTTTCCAGTGCAGAAGCAATGCTTAAAAAAGAAGGTGCAGAAGGAGGAAATCCTATGTGTGTGTATGTATGTATATATATATATATATATATGTATATACATACATACATACATACATATATACACACACATAGGATTTCCTCCTTCTGCATCTCAGCAAACAATACATTCCACATTTTGGAGGATTGTTTTGTCTTACCTGCCTTTGTAAGGAGAAAAAGATAGGAGAGAACCAATCTAAAACAAACACCCGGTTAAAAACATATCAGTTACAAAAATACTCCAAGAGGATGTGGAGTCTTATCAAATTGAAAACACTATAAAAAAAAAAATCTTCTATAATAAACAAAAATATGTGTGAACGGAACAAATTGGTCATAAAGGAAGGGGGAAAAAAAGCCTCAAAGAGCTCCAGATCGACGGATCTATAGAGCTAAGGTGATCACAATGATCTGTCCCTCATCATAGGCTAAAAAACCTTCCCAATGTCTAACAAAAATGATTGTACAACTTGCTGTGTGAGTAGCATCAAAATGTCCAAAATAGCAATCCAAAACATCAAACAAAAGCACACACTTACAGTGCATATATTGTCGATATATACACTCATATCATAGATTAGCACAGTGCAAAGTGCAGAAAACTTCAGGGTCACTACTTAGCTTCAAAAACTCAGAAGGTTGTCTCTCCTGAAGTTAGAAGTTCAACCTTGAGCAGTGCCCCCAGACCAACGTTGGTCAGCGTTTTGCTTAAGCTCATATATGCAATGCTGCTTGAAGATCGGGGCTACCAAGAAAGGAAAAAAAATTAGCATATCAGTGTCATCTTGCAAATACTCCTTACATATTTTTTACTTTTCTTACTAAAGACGGCATCTCAGCCCAAAACAGCCATCCGACGACTCTCCAGCACATCAAGGAAATGGCGAACTGCTTTAACTAATATGACGTCAGATACCAATGGGGTGTCAAGTTAGAAAAAATGACACCATTCAATACGGGAATTTAACTCTTCGCGTTCCAAAGAGTATAACAAAAAAAAATCTGCTTTTGTTCTTTTTGCAGCAGCAATCTGAGAATGTCACTCCTCTTTTCAGAGGCTGTACTTCCTTCCTTTATGTGCAACTTGTTTCATTCGCACATATTTTGTTATAGTGGGGTTTTTTTTTGTTTTTTTGTTTATAGTGTACAAAAAAATCAATACCTGGTATAAACAGTTTTATTGAGGAAGACTCGATGCAGATCTGCATTTCGGCGCACAAGTGCCTGCCTCAGGAGTCAATGGTATCTGTGTAAGTGATCTTGTATGGCAAAAATTCTCAATTTCATATATTGAAAACAGCTAAGACATGTATAGCATCTTAAGTCGAAGGCAATTTCTGCCCGAAAGATGATTCACTAAAATTAGTAACACTGCAAAATGTATATAGCACAAGAGTTTTATTGTTTGTAATAATTCCACAAGTACATATGGAATGGTAACCACTACTGCTGTTAATGCATTAGTTCAAAGATCATAGCAGGCATTCAGGTCTGTTCCCAAAACAGCAGCATAGGAGATTATCACCTGACGTATTTAATGTGTGCTGCTACTATGACTGTAAAAGTGCTTGCTAGCGCTATTTTAACACGCACAATTAACTAGGTTTCATTGTGTAAAATAGGATCTTCAGTAAATTAGGCACTGATTAAAATATGTGCCCAACTAAATTGGCTAATAAGCTAATTAGTGCCAATATTTGGGAGCTAATTGGCACCAATTTGGATTTGCACACATCTTACTATATGCTATTCTGTAGCAATGTGCACCCAAATCCCATAGCAGCAATCCAAAAGGGGGTGAGGCCGTGGGCAGGTTGGGGGCATTCTTAAATCTGCAGATGGTGTTATAGAATACCGGAGATGTACGCCTGAACCTGGTTTCAGCTGGCATAAGTTCTGGCATCCAAATTGGGTGCTGGAATTGGCAATCAATTCTATTCTATAATGGGCAGTCATCTTTAGTGCCCATTATAGAACAGAATTGAGCACCAATTTTTTTGGTGCCAATCTTTGAGCGCCATTTACCGAATTAGTCTTAAGTAATTAAAACAAAAAAATTAGAAATGCAAGTCTTCGGGCCTCATTTACTAAACTGCACTAGCAATTCCCGGCGTGGCAAATGAGAAGAACCCCATTCAATTCCTCTGGGCTTCCTTTCATTTCCTGGACAGGGATCACTAGCATGGCTTTGATAAAGAAGCTCTTAGTTAAGAAAATGTAAGCTTACATTCAGTTGATCCAACAAAGATACTGCTACACCATTCAAAACAGTGTTGAAACAAAAGTCTTTACTAGAAGGAACTAGAACAAAGTAGAAAGTATGCTTTCAAGGTTTTTTTTTCTTACTTTGTATTTATGATGATGTTTTCCATATGTATATGTTTTTAGCTCTTTGTAATAATTTATATGCATTTACCTAATGTACATTATTTTAACACTAAAACACTAAAATTGCAAACACTTTCATATCATCAATAAATTATTAACCTGATTCTAACTCCAGTGATGACATTATCCCCCCTGACTGTCTTCACTTTTAACTATTTTCTGCAGAACATTTTTGTTCTCCTGTGTCTCTTCTCTCTCCTCTCTAGCCCTTCCATTTCTGGTCCAGAACACTCTGAAGTGGCTGGCCTCTCCTGTCTGACATGGTTGGAGTCATAGGAGCCAACTTTTCAAAATGATTGGGGGTGCTGACATTTTTTTTTTCTTTTTTACAGGCAGTGCGTCTCCCCCCTCCCCCCCCCCCCCACCATCTTAAAATTCTGTCTACTGCAGTCTTCACCTGGGCAGTAGCAGCATCACTTATAGGCTGCCTGCAACCTGCACAAGGACTTCTTCCCTGAACAGTCCCACCCCTCAGTCCCCCTGTACTGTGCAAATATAAAGAGATGCAAATTTCAAAAACTGACATATTTCAATCACTATGCTATAGGTTAACAAATAAAACAAAAAATGGAAAATATGATAATATCATTTTAGTGGACTAAATACATTTTCAATTAGCTTTCAAAGGCCAAAACCTCTTTCCTCAGGTCAGGACAGTATACTGCTGTTATGATATTCTGTTCTGACATAAGAAAGGAGCGTTTGGTCTCCAAACATTAGTCAAAAATGTATTAAAATTAGTCCAGTAAAGGTATCACCTTACTTCCATTTTCTGTATTTATTAACACAGCTACCACACTACTTTATCCTAGACTAAAAATAAAATTCATTTTTCCTACCTTTCTGGTCTGGGCCGTTTACTGTTTCTAATTGTGTTGGTCCCAGTCTCTTGTTTCTTCTTTCCTCGATCTTTAACTTTCCCCCCTTTCCATCCAGCGTCTACCCCCTCTCTCTTCCCCTTTCCTTCCACCATCTGCCCCCTCTCTTCCCCCTTTCCATCCAGCATCTGCCCCCTCTCTCTCCCTCTTTCCATCCAGTGTCTATTTTCTCCATCCATGTGTAGTTTTTCTCCTCTCTCCCCTGCCCTCTCCCCCCATCCATATCCAGTAATTCTCCTCTCTCCCCTGCCCTCCCATCCATACTACTACTACTACTTATCATTTCTATAGCGCTACAAGGCATACGCAGTGCTGTACACCATACACAAAAAGACAGTCCCTGCTCAAAGCGCTTACAATCTAGAACTAGATGCATCCATCATTCTCTGTTCACTGCAGTGTGGCACAGGTAAAGAGTAACCATACCACACATTTATACAGAACCCTGTCTGATTTTGCAGGGCACTTTCTCCACATACCATGTTCCTAGACATAAAGCAGCACTCAGGCTCTTTGAGGATCAATAAATTCAGTGCTTTTTATTCTACATTTTATCCTATTCTCATTTGAGATTGTATTTCAAAGGAAACACTGTGCATATTTTACTATTTATGGATAGTTCCCTGGTGCAACCACCATTCTTCAAATTATGCTAGAATACAATGTATAGTCTACTACACAAAGCTCAGGAGCAGCTGGTTCCAATAGTAAACGAATAAGGCTTAACATACCACTCATATTAAAAGTGCAGCACAAAGACACTAACCCTGCCCAAACTTCTGAACAGGCTACTTTTCAAAATGCAAAGTGATTTTTCTACATTCTCTGGCTAGAAGAACCATAAACCCTTCTTTAGCATTTCAATTACAATTTTAAAACAGAGAACAAAAAATGTTTTTCTTGCCATTGCACAATCTCCTTTTGGTTTCTCATCAGTATGTGTCACAGCAGTTTAAGGTTCAAATGACATTTGACCTTTTTAAACATTTGTAACAGCAGCCAGAGATAAAACAGAGCACCATTTAATCGGGAAAGACTCAGTGCTTGCAGTCTGTTTGAGGGGTGTAGGCAGGAGAAATGTATTATAAATATTAAGACAAATCATGGCCATTAACTGAAAAGAAAAAAATAACCCTAAACATGAGCCCTTAGGACACTTTAGTCTCACTTTCAAAGACACATTTTTTCATGAAATAAGAGGACAACACAAATTAAACTTTTTTCTACCTCCTGTTAGTTTTAAAATCTATTGCTTTGATTTACCTGACTGAAGGGCAGTGCACAGCAGGCTACCTCTTGTCTTCTCTCCTTATCTCTCTCAGCCTCCCGCCCTTGTGTAAACAGGAAATGAGGGTGGGACGCTCAGAGAGGCAGCCTGCTGAGCTCCAGCCTGTTTTGCTTTCACTGCTGTGTGTTCAGGTAAAATAGAGAGCTGCACGGCTTCCGTCCCCGCGGGAATCCTGCGGGACGGAGGCAGTTCCTGCGGGGTTCCCGCGGGGATGGAAGCAGTTCTGCGGGGTTCCCGCGGGGACGGAGGCAGTTCCTGCGGGGTTCCCGCGGGGATGGAACCAGTTCTGTGGGCTTCCCGTGGAAGTGTAAGCTGCACCTGCACCAGCCTCTCATCTACCGAATACCAATTATTTGAGTGCTGTCTCTTCCTCCTCTTCTCCTTGCTTTAACAGCATAAATGTGGAAAGTCTTTCATTAAGGAGGTGGTAGAGTCACAAATGATGACGGAATTCAAAAAGGCATGTGATGAACACAGAGGATCTCTAATTAGAAAATGGAAGTTATATAAAAGCTAACCTTAAATGGCTGCATGTGTGTGGATATGTCAAGTGACACTTAGATGGCGACTCTGGCTGTGATGAACTAGAGCTGATACCTGGCCGACTTGTATGGTCTGTGTCTCATACATGGCAATCTGGTATAGGATGGGCTGGAAAGGGCTTAGACAGCAACTTCAGTGGCTGGAACATAAGGACAGTGCTGGACAGACTTTTACGGTCTGTGTCCCACAAATGAGAACATGAATAGGCTGGAGTGGGCTTCGATGGCAACTCCAGCAGTTGGAACGTAAGGATGGGGCCAGATAGACTCCTGTGGTCTTTGTTCCAGAAACACGAAAGAAAGACCATAATCAAGTATATAATATCACACTCGTTGATTTAATGATGAATTGATCATGAGTGTGACTATTGGGCAGAGTGGATGGGACCGTTCAGGTCTATTTGCTGTCACTTACTATGTTACTGCAGGAAAGCAAGGAGGGCAGGTTTCAAAATATTGGGGTGCTTGAGCACCCACAGCACCCACGGAGTCGGCGCCTATGGTTGGAGTAGACATTGCTTCTAATTTGGAGTTTTGGGTACATGGTGGTGAAGTTGTCTGGTCTTTCTTTGCTGCCTTTGTCCTCAGCAATGACAACCACTGCATTTTCCAGGCTTGCTTACAGATTATAGCAAGGAGGCTGAGCCATGAAGAAGCAAGGACTATGCATGCCTAGTTTGTTATGGCATCAGTCTTTTTAGTGCATAGTTGCACACTGATAATGTTCATCTGCTACTGAAGCTAATTTTTGTGTGTATGGTAAACATAGGTATCACATCACCCATTAAGCAGTGTTTTACCATTGTATTTATTTTTTATGTGCTGAAACCTTTTTTTAAGATTCTTGTACAGAAAAAAAAGGAAGAATATAATCACAATATGTTTTTTTCCATTTATTTATTTATTTGTTGCATTTGTATCCCACATTTTCCCACCTATTTGCAGGCTCAATGTGGCTTACATTGTACCGTAATGGCGATTGCCAATTCCAGATCAAGAAATACATAGTGGTATTGTAGTAAAGTTCGCACATGACAAAGTAAGTTAAGCAGTCAATTGTTAACGATTTTTTCCGGGGTAGAAATCAAGTGGTATTGCGTTAAAGTTCAGTAGTTGACAGTGTATGTGGATTGACCAAGTATTGAAAGTTAATTTTGTCTATATCTAGTATCGGTTTCTTGTCTGGTATTTAGGATGGATCAATTGTGGTATGCCTTTTTGAACAGGTTGGTTTTTAGTAATTTTCGGAAGTTTGTTAGGTCATGCAGCATTGATTTTATGGCGTTTGGTAGTGCATTCCGTAATTGCGTGCTTATGTATGAGAAGCTGGATGAATTGTTGATTTATATTTTAGGTCCTTTGCAGCTAGGGTAGTGGAGGTTCAGGAATGTTCGTGCTGACCTTTTGTGTTCCTGGTTGGTAAGTCTATGAGGTCTGTCATGTAGATTGGAGCTTCGCCATGAATAATATTTTTGTACCAGGGTGCAGATTTTGAACATAATACGTTCTTTAAGTGGGAGCCAGTGTAATTTTTCTCTTAGGGGTTTGGCGCTTTCGTATTTTGTTTTTCCAAAAATGAGTGTGGCTGCTGTGTTTTGAGCAGTTACAAATTTACAAATTATTGCAAGAAAATTAAGTATAGTCATCCTATCATAGTCCACAATTCCAGCGGGGGAACAAGGCACTATACTACTACTACTTATCTCAAAGGAAAATAATCTCAATCACTAATTCAAAATTAGAGACATGAAGGGAGAATCACAAGAACATTTCAAAACAGATTAGGGTGTAGATGTCAAAACCGTTTCTGGATTTGGAGATGGGGCTGCTACCCTCATGGATTCCAAGAATGAACTTAAGTGTAAAGGATTGTGCTGAAACTTTCTTTTGCACAGGTTTTTTGCATAGACTCACAGTCTGATAAGATGGCTTCCATTACTCTTTAATTTAAGGAAATATGGATGCTGTGAAGTGCTTTTACTTTTAATTTTGATTCGGATGCTTGCATATGTGTAATGTTCTGTAAATCTTATTTGGTGATTCTCTATTAGGTAAATGCATAAATAAGACCTGAGATTGATCAATCTACTGCAATCCACTTAGCTCAGCTCTCTGGAGCAGAAGAATAGTTTCTCGTTGATGGAGGTGCCATTTCATGTGGCACTAAATCGTTTAATGAAATTAAAGAGCTTTTTATTTTTAAACTAGGGGAAGGGAATGAATTCGTAGTCTGTAATTAAAGGTAGCAATCAAGCCAGTGATTGAAATAAAGCTTTGTGATGGATCAGTTTTAGACATTCCTAAAATTGTCAATTTATTTTTCTATTTTTCCTGATCAGCGTGAGCTGCAATTGCCATTAATTAAAATTTTCTTTGTTTTTAATTACATGCTGCCAATTAAGCACACAAAAGGGATCATCCTTTTGAATGATGTTAATATGCAGCGTTTGTTAACTTTTAATTTACTGTGTGTTGAACGACTTTCCCTGTTCTATTTTTTTTTTAATTAGTTTCCTTTTCTCTGCCAGCTATCCTACAAATCAATTTGTTGTTTTCTTTCTGTTGCTCTGCCTGAGGTCTACTGTAAAAATATGGAGGTGTTCTCTTAAATGCACTAATAGGCATGACAGTGCTTTGTGTCTGAAATACTTAGTATAATACTGATTAGAATACCAGTATTCTACCTGCTTTCTGGCAATAAGGATACTTGCAATAAATTTTCATATTTTAAAAAGAAACCACAGCAGCTACATTCTTTAAAATATTAACAAGCTCTATTTTCTCTTAAGATTTATTTCATATGTAGGTAGTTTTTTTTAAACACTCTTTTACTATCACTGTGCAGATAATATTGAGCTTCCTGGCTTTCCTTTTGGACAGTCATCTGCCTCAGCAGTAGGTTAAAAAGTCAGGTCACATAATTTGGGTTTTAACTATTTATTGCTAGCTGCAAATACAGTATACTTGCTTTAAACATCCTGAAAACTTGTTTAACCCTGGGGGGGGGGGGGGAGCAACTACAACTAGACCCAGAATAAAGTACAGTGGTCTCTGTTTACTTTGTCTCATAGTATAAGAAGGCACAGTATTTGCTCAGTAAAGCTTGATAAAGAGGGATATTTATGTTCCTTTTTTATGAGTGTAACAGTTCTTTCAATGATCACAGCACCTTCATTTGCAACTATCTGAAGATTTTTCCTCTGGTTGATGTATCCCCCCCCCCCCCCCCCTCAAATAAAAGCCAGACTTAGCTAAGTTATGAAGGAGCAGTGTTTGACTGGAGATAGGGCTCCCCCTGTAATCCTGCAGTTGTAAGACCTGTGTCATGTTAGCCACCGTCACTGTTGTACTATAGTCCAAGTCCTGGTCAACCCAAATACTTGAAGATGTGACAACAGAGGAAACTCCACATGTTATGTGGCAGTTCACAGGACTGTCACTGAGCTACCATGTTAAACTAGTCATACTGTTTTTATCAGTGAAATAAAGATTTGTATCATGTTCAGATAATGCATATTTTATAAATGAGAAAAAATATGTTCTTTGTGTGGCAGACAATGCAGTCATTCATGGAAGACCTTTGCACTGTACCTTATATTCTTAACAGCTAGTACAGTTAGATCTGCTCACCATGAGTTTTTCTCTTACCCATCAGGTTTAAGATGGGTTAGGATGGCATTTGGGGGGGGAGGGGGTAGAGAGAACAGGAGGGTAGTGATGAATAAGTACAGTTAAAATATTTAAATATACCATTCCATGATGAATTGAAAGATGCAAGGATAAATCTTTGAGGGAAAGATTTGTCATTATTTAAAAATAGAGAGAGGGACTGCTCTTGTTGAATATAAGGGAATAGAATGTGAAAAAATGTATTTGAGATGAGGGTTCTGAGGACTTACAGGTGATTGTGGTACACATACTGAGGGTAGCAGTCTACTGTATTATGTAGACTTTGACCCAAATGTTGCGCTGAAATCCTTGAAGGAGCTAACCTTAGAATACTTTTGAATTATTGAAGTTATAAATTCTGTCCCTCAACTAGATCTGGCATCCTACTGGAAATAGTGTATTAAGGGGTTCTTTTACTAAAGATTAGCTTGAGTTTTCTGCAGCAGGGCCCATGGGAATAAAATACATCCTGCTGCAGATAGCTCAAGCTAATATTTAGTAAAAGACCCCCTAAGTAATTATCAATACATTTGCTACCTGCTTCACATAAATATTGAGTCCCTTGGTTTCTCTCAGTCATATCTTATCACAGCATCTCTGCACCTCTAGGCAATGTCCTTCAGTTCTGCTTTCCTTTCCCCCATCTAAGTAGTGCTATACTGGGAAAGACCAAAGGTCCATCTAGCCCAGCATCCTGTCACCGACAGTGGCCAATCCAGGTCAAGGGCACCTGGCACGCTCCCCAAACGTAAAAACATTCCAGACAAGTTATACCTAAAAATGCGGAATTTTTCCAAGTCCATTTAATAGCGGTCTATGGACTTGTCCTTTAGGAATCTATCTAACCCCTTTTTAAACTCCGTCAAGCTAACCGCCCGTACCACGTTCTCTGGCAACGAATTCCAGAGTCTAATTACACGTTGGGTGAAGAAAAACTTTCTCCGATTCGTTTTAAATTTACCACACTGTAGCTTCAACTCATGCCCTCTAGTCTAGTATTTTTGGATAGCGTGAACAGTCGCTTCACATCCACCCGATCCATTCCACTCATTATTTTATACACTTCTATCATATCTCCCCTCAGCCGTCTCTTCTCCAAGCTGAAAAGCCCTAGCCTTCTCAGCCTCTCTTCATAGGAAAGTCGTCCCATCCCCACTATCATTTTCGTCGCCCTTCGCTGTACCTTTTCCAATTCTACTATATCTTTTTTGAGATACGGAGACCAGTACTGAAACACAATACTCCAGGTGCGGTCGCACCATGGAGCGATACAACGGCATTATAACATCCGCACACCTGGACTCCATACCCTTCCTAATAACACCCAACATTCTATTCGCTTTCCTAGCCGCAGCAGCACACTGAGCAGAAGGTTTCAGCGTATCATCGACGACGACACCCAGATCCCTTTCTTGATCCGTAACTCCTAACGCGGAACCTTGCAAGACGTAGCTATAATTCGGGTTCCTCTTACCTACATGCATCACTTTGCACTTGTCAACATTGAACTTCATCTGCCACTTGCACGCCCATTCTCCCAGTCTCGCAAGGTCCTCCTGTAATCGTTCACATTCCTCCTGCGACTTGACGACCCTGAATAATTTTGTGTCATCGGCGAATTTAATTACCTCACTAGTTATTTCCATCTCTAGGTCATTTATAAATACATTAAAAAGCAACGGACCCAGCACAGACCCCTGCGAGACCCCACTAACTACCCTCCTCCACTGAGAATACTGGCCACGCAATCCTACTCTCTGCTTCCTATCTTTCAACCAGTTCTTAATCCATAATAATACCCTACCTCCGATTCCATGGCTCTGCAATTTCTTCAGGAGTCTTTCGTGCGGCACTTTGTCAAACGCCTTCTGAAAATCCAGATATACAATATCAACCGGCTCCCCATTGTCCACATGTTTGCTTACCCCCTCAAAAAAATGCATTAGATTGGTGAGGCAAGACTTCCCTTCACTAAATCCGTGCTGACTTTGTCTCATCAGTCCATGTTTTTGTATATGCTCTGCAATTTTATTCTTAATAATAGCCTCCACCATCTTGCCCGGCACCGACGTCAGACTCACCGGTCTATAATTTCCCGGATCTCCTCTGGAACCCTTCTTAAAATCGGAGTAACATTGGCTACCCTCCAGTCTTCCGGTACTACACTCGATTTTAGGGACAGATTGCATATTTCTAACAGTAGCTCCACAAGTTCATTTTTTAGTTCTATTAATACTCTGGGATGAATACCATCAGGTCCCGGTGATTTACTACTCTTCAGCTTGCTGAACTGACCCATTACATCCTCCAAGGTTACAGAGAATTTGTTTAGTTTCTCCGACTCCCCCGCTTCAAATATTCTTTCCGGCACCGGTGTCCCCCCCAAATCCTCCTCGGTGAAGACCGAAGCAAAGAATTCATTTAATTTCTCCGCTACGGCTTTGTCCTCCTTGATCGCCCCTTTAACACCATTTTCGTCCAGCGGCCCAACCGACTCTTTGGCCGGTTTCTGCTTTTAATGTATCTAAAAAAAATTTTTACTATGTATTTTTGCTTCCAACGCTAATTTCTTCTCAAAGTCCTTTTTTGCCCTCCTTATCTCCGCTTTGCATTTGGCTTGGCATTCCTTATGATCTATCCTGTTACTTTCAGTTGGTTCTCTTCTCCACTTTCTGAAGGATTGTTTTTTGGCTCTAATGATTTCCTTTATCTTACTGTTTAGCCACGCCGGCTGACGTTTAGTCTTTTTTCCTTTTTTCTAATACGTGGAATATATTTGTCCTGAACCCAGCAACATTACCTTCTTCCACTCACACACCATTCCTGGTATCTATCCATTTTCTTCCTCAGCATTTCTCACCTCTTCTCAATCTCTCTACTTCTCACAGCATCAAAACAAGAGAAATGCATGGAGTGAGGTGTAAATGCAGAGGTGTTGTGGGATGCACTGGAAAGGGATAGATAGCATTACAGACCTCTGACCCAGATGGAGGACCTGGACAGACATCCAAATGATATGAAAAATAGGGGAGCTAGTAGTGATGGTGAATTTCAACCTTCTGGGTGTGGACTGGGGTACCTTATCAGCAGATTTCTTTAGAAGATCAGCACGCACATTCCTTAACCTCCACTACCCCAACTATAAAGGACTAAAATGCAAGTCCACATACGCCATCAGCTTCTCCTACATTTGTACGCAACTATGGAACGCATTACCAAAGGCCATAAAAACAACGCAAGATCTAGCTAGCTTCCGAAGGATACTGAAAACTGACCTATTCAAGAAGGCATACCACAAACAACCATCCTAATTACTAAAAAATAAGACTGATCATGAACGAGACAGAACCGATCTCGTATCACTTGACTGGTTAGCCTCACTGCTTCTAATGTACAAACACTACCACTTCTACCCTGATCTTTCTATAAATGATGAACAAACATATGTTACAATCCAATCTATAACTTAAGAATCTATTTGCAATACCTTAATGTATTCCTCTATCATGTATGTACGCACTTGAACGAAATACCATTTGTAATTCTACTGACCGGAAATGGCAATCGCCACTACGGCAAATGTAAGCCACATTGAGCCTGCAAATTGGTGGGAAAATGTGGGATACAAATGCTACAAATAAATAAATAAATACAAAATTTCAATGGGTTTTCCCAGTCAGACAAATAGTGACGAGTGTGTCTTTACTGTCTAGGTAGACAATTGTCTGAGTACCAAGGACCACCAAATGGTATGGTTCAAAATCAAAGGCAGAGAAGTTCTACAACTTTACCAGTATGAGAAGGTGGATGAAATGGAAAACAAAATAACAATCTATATATCAGGAAAGGAGATTAATAAGAAAAGAAATGTATATGCTTTCCAAAGAGATGGCTTTAAAAGTAAGGACAAGATTAGCATTCTAAAAGTGCAAAGGACCTCAAGAGAAGAACATAGGAGAGAATATCTGGGAAAACTGAAAGATGTGGTAAAGTGTGAATGAAAGAAAAGATAGCTAAAGAGGTACAGCAATGTAGCAAGGCTTTTTTCTTCAGGTATGTCAGTGGAAGAAAGGCAGTGGTGGTTTTGTAAATAACATGTAGAAAGAGAAGAGGAAATTTTAAATGGCTGTGCTCAATTATATTTTATATTTGTATTTTCCAACTGAAAGAACACCCAAGATGGGTTCCAATTATGGCTGCTGCAAGGCATTCAAAATCATGCTGCAAACAGGCTTCAGTTCCATGCAGCCATAATTGATGAAACAAGCACCCCTTGTCGAGAGTGGACTCTTGCATGTTAAAAGATAATTTCTATATGCAATCCAGTACTTTCCTTTTTTTTTTTTTTTTTTTTGGGGAGTTTGAAGGCGCCTTAAAATTTGCTGCACACCTTTTGAAACCCTTCAGTTGAGTACTTTCTTCCTGTTCGTATATTGAATTTACTGAATTTATTGAACTGAATTATGTATGAGAGCGTGTTGTTTTGCACACAAAAACTCTGGGTGCACCATGAAGCAATACAGAGGCATTATGATTCTCTATTGTACTCCATTTCTTTCCTAATAATTCCTAACATTGTTTGCCTTTTTGGCCATACGCTGAGCAGAGGAGTGTCATGTGCAAATATGCTCAACTCACTCACTCTTATTTCTGGATAATGTATACACACAACTGAGGCACACAACTGTTCATCTTTTTCCACTGATATAATTGACCAGTTAATTCTGCTCTCTGTATTCTACCTTTTAACCAGTTTCCAATACAAAAGAGGATATTATTCCCTGTCCTATGACTTTTTAATTTTTTCAGGAGTCTTTCATGAGGGACTTTCAGAAGCATTTGACAAAGTCTAGATACACTATGGTCCTCATTTTACAAGCCCTGTTCACATTTGATGTATGCATAAACTGGCACAAACATTTACTTTGCATGAACATCTAAATCCCCATTTTATAAAGCTGGGACATGCAAATAGTAAGGGAACATGGTTTGGGCTAGTTTGGGTTGAGACAAGGGCATGGAAAGTTTATAGACGATTATTCTCCATTTCAGAATGTTCTAAAAAAAATCACTGTCAGGTGCTACACGTTTAAGACTTGGTAAACAGCTGCTATTGAATAGCACTCCATTGGACTGATCGAAGGGGTTGCCCTTTTAATTCCCCAATGGTTTTTATCCCCCTAAAATACCAAACTGGCAAGCCAAAGCAGGCACTGCCCACTTCATGTCTTCTTATCCCTTCCTTTCTTCCCATACAGACTCGCATACCCAACATCCTCCACACATATTTTTCAGAGACTTACCACACACATATTAGTATAATAACATGCAAGCGCGCACACACACTGAAACACCCCCTACTACATATACAATATACACACCCTTTACAGTTTTCCAGAAAACTAATCTTACCCCTTCACCTAGTCCAGATACTTGTGACCTGGATTGCCAATTTTGGAAACAAGATACTGGGTTTGATAGACGTTTAGTCCATCTCAGTAGGGCAATGCTTAATTTCTTATGTTCCACTCATTCCTATTGTACATTACACAAACCCACTCCTGTGTATCTCCTCATGAGAATCGCATACCAGCTTCCAAACATATACACGCCCTCCACCCATGCATAGATCCCCCACCTATATCCACTACATCATGTAGCTGTCGGCACACACATACTCTCACCACTACCCCAGGCTCTTAAAGATCTATATTGGAAAGCATTCCCAAAACCAAACTTCTGCATAATTTCCCAACTTGATTTTTAAACACATTCACATTTAGATAGAGGATGGAGTACCTATGCAAATCAGTATCTTGTGCTGAAATTATAATATGGAGGAAAAAGAGCCTCACAGAGCTCCTGGACAATATATCTGTCTATTGGAGCTAAAACGGATCTTAACTTGATCCTCTGTTCATCATTGGCTCTGAAAAAACCCCCCAAAATTAATGTTTCAACAGCAGTGACAAATATACTAGTTCCATTCTAATGTTACTTCACAAAAAAAATTGGAACTAAAAATATTAGAACAAAGTGTAAAATAAACACTTATCTATAACGCTAGAAGACATCAATCATTCTTCCTAAGGCGCTCCAAGCCAACGTGGCCAGCGTTTCGTAAAAAACTGCTTCAGGGCTTAGATAGCGCTCGTCTTATGAAAGCCGCTGTAGCGGTGGTCTCCTGCATTCAGCATTCTGCAATGCTGAATGCAGGAGACCACCGCTACAGCGGCTTTCATAAGACGAGCGCTATCTAAGCCCTGAAGCAGTTTTTTACGAAACGCTGGCCACGTTGGCTTGGAGCGCCTTAGGAAGAATGATTGATGTCTTCTAGCGTTATAGATAAGTGTTTATTTTACACTTTGTTCTAATATTTTTAGTTCCAATTTTTTTTGTGAAGTAACATTAGAATGGAACTAGTATATTTGTCACTGCTGTTGAAACATTAATTTTGGGGTTTTTTTTCAGAGCCAATGATGAACAGAGGATCAAGTTAAGATCCGTTTTAGCTCCAATAGACAGATATATTGTCCAGGAGCTCTGTGAGGCTCTTTTTCCTCCATATTATAATTTCAGCACAAGATACTGATTTTTTGTATCATTCTAAAACAAGGAAAGTGTAGAATTTGTTATATTTTTTGAGATAAACTTTTCCATACCTCGTATACTGTTTTTTAGTGGTACCTATGCAAATGTCATAAATTATGGAATAGCGACAGAAATTAATTTCCACATCATGTTTTGTTCATTTGCCGAGCAGTATCTTGCTTGACTGTTCATGAGGTCCACAGTGTTAATAAATAACTTCAATTATATACCCAGTATCTCATGGAGGTTTCGCATGTAAATTTGTAATAACTTTCCTGGGTTAGAGATGCATTTTTTAAATGCAGAACCATTTCCTTTATGAATTCAGTTTTTTTTCTAAGTAATGTTATCCTTTCAGTAAGCTTCAAATTATCAACAGATAATGGCAGTAGGACTGAAAAATATGATATGATCAGCTAGGTTTTTTTTAATATAGCTTATTCTTTCGACATTTATATTTTTTTGACAGTGAGAGCATTGAATATTTCTAGATAGTGATAGAATCCATGAAGGAGTCATTGCTTTTGTGGCTTATTGTTTTTTTTTTTTCCAGGGCTGCATTTTGCTTAAATTTTTAATCACATGTTCATGATTAAAGGTATGTTATTTATTTCCCCACTAGAGCTCTTTGTGACTCAGTAGGCAAGTGACTTAACCCTCCATTGCCCAGTTGCAAGGAGCTGCAGCAGGAGCAAAAATAAATAACATACCTTTTAATTATGTGATTAATTATGATTAAAATTTTTATTGCAATGCAGTCCTAAAAAAAATTAAGAAATATGAAATACAAGTTGAAAAATTACATATGTAAAACAGCATGCAGAATAGCTATAAACAGCTTCACAGTTTTCACAACCTACTTCAGAAAAGCAAACCTAGCTTTTTAAGTCTCGCTTTTAATGCTCTTATCACCTATGTCAGGCATGCTTTTCTCTAGAGTACATGCTAATGTTTTCTTTAGTGGGATGTCTGCTTCTGTCCATGATGTGTCCTTATCACTGATCTGTCTTATAACCATGTACAAGAAATGAGTGGCTTGAATTTATTTATTTGGATTTGTTCACACCTTTTTTGAGTAGTAGCTCAAGGGGAGTTACATTCAGATACACTGGGTATTTCTCTGCTCCTGGAGGGCTCACAATCTAAGGTTGTACCTGAGGCAGTGGAGGATTCAGGGGTACTTTTACCAAGCTGTGGTGTAAAAGGTGTTTTTGATGTGTGCTGAGGCCCCCTTTTACCACAGCAAGTAAAAGCTGTCTTTTGGTTTTTTAATAGAAATGACCAGGCGGCAATGTTTTTTTTGGGGGGGGGCAAGGGCTCCTGCGCTCACCCGGCTGTAACCGGACAGCGCACCAGAAGTGGAAGCTACCTCCGGGCTGCTGCAGTAGGCCGGCAGTAGTTCCGCATTGGGCTTACTGCTGCTTTATAAAAGACCCCGTAATTGACTTACCCAAGATCACAAGGGGGCCACAGTGGGATTTGAACCAGCCACCTCTGGATGTCAAGACTGGTGCTCTAACCACTAGGCTACTCCTCCACTCAAAATACAGCAGCATCAACCCTGAAGAGTAACTGAGTTGTTGCACTTTTCTGTAGTTTGTGGTATTAAAGGCTGTCTTACCCTCACCATATTAAATTTAACTTGGGCTTGACATAATATGTAGTACCTCAAGATAGAAATGCATCATCACATAGTAATAACTTGCATGCATTGCATGGCTATAGGTTAGTGGAGGAATAATCTTACAGCTTGTTTCTGTGCATCTTTCAGTGAGAATTTTGCTGCATGTGCTTAATGTTGCAAGTGCAGATAAACACATCAGCATAGAAAACAATCATGTGCAACAGTCTAACAGCTTCAAAACCAAAGGAAACCAAAGTGACGGAACAGTGCATTTTTAAGCCTGTGAACTGTATTGTTTCATAAAGTGTATTTTTCCTAATTGGCCAGCAGATGGTGTTTGTTTTGTGTTTTAAAGCTGTTGCAGAAAAAGACTTTTTCTTTTCTAGATTAAGTTTGGTGAAAGGCGATCTGCAATACCATTGACGAGATACTTTCAAAGCTGGTGACCTGGGCTCTTATTGGTCCTGGAGTTCAAATCTAGCCAGGAGGTACTGGATTTTCTTTAGTCTCAGTTTAGGGGTACAGAGGAGAAGCATCTCTCTCCTGAGACCCTGGTCAAGACTTGTGAACAGTTAATTTCCTGAAACTGCCCAGGTACTACCCAGATAGTAACAAGTGTTTAGATGGTTTTAATATTGATCCTTATTCAGTTGCCTGTTATTGCTTGTTGCTTTTCCATCTGTTTTATATCGTTCACTGTTCAAATTTTTCATGACATAATCAATGAATTTATTAGCTCTTTGTCCTGGACCGACTAAGCATCCTGATGGTTTGTGTTTTGGGTCTGTGGGTGCTTTCTGGGAACTGTGGGACCCCTGGGAGTGTGGCCCCAGTGTTCTAGAAATCACCAGGGAATAACCTGAGAGTGGGAGACTCGTCGAGAGGCAAGTGGGACCCAGTTGGTAGGAGAAGGGTGCTAGTTTAGAGCACAATCGGCAGGTGCAGAATAGAGAGCTGCACGGCTTCCGTCCCCGCGGGAATCCCGCGGAACCCGCGGGAATCCCGCGGAACCCGCGGGATTCCCGCAGGGACGGAGGCAGTTCCTGCGGGGTTCCCGCGGGGATGGAAGCTGTTCTGCGGGGTTCCCGCGGGGACGGAGTCAGTTCCTGCGGGGTTCCCGCGGGGATGGAACCAGTTCTGTGGGCTTCCCGTGGAATTGTAAGCTCCACCTGCACCAGCCTCTCATCTACCGAATGCCAATTTCTTTGAGTGCTGTCTCCTCCTCCTCCTCCTCTTCCTCCTTGCTTTAACAGCATAAATGTGGAAAGTCTTCCATTAAGGAGGTGGTAGAGTCACAAATGATGACGGAATTCAAAAAGGCATGGGATGAACACAGAGGATCTCTAATTAGAAAATGGAAGTTATAAAAAACCTAACCTTAAATGGCTGCATGTGTGTGGATGTGTCAAGTGACGCTTAGATGGCAACTCTGGCTGTGATGAACTAGAGCTGATACCTGGCAGACTTGTATGGTCTGTGTCTCATACATGGCAATCTGGTGTAGGATGGGCTGGAAAGGGCTTAGACAGCAACTTTAGTGGCTGGAACATGAGGACAGTGCTGGACAGACTTTTATGGTCTGTGTCCCACAAATGAGAACATGAATAGGCTGGAATGGGCTTCGATGGCAACTCCAGCAGTTGGAACATAAAGATGGGGCCAGATAGACTTCTGTGGTCTTTGTTCCAGAAACACGAAAGAAAGACAATAATCAAGTATATAATATCACACTCGTTGATTTAATGATGAATTGATCATGAGTGTTACTATTGGGCAGAGTGGATGGACCGTTCAGGTCTATTTGCTGTCACTTACTATGTTACTATTAATCCTCTTTGCTCCCAGGCTGGTGCACAGACCTCAGCTCTGACACAGGCACGAGAATTAGATGTCACCTGACCTACTGGCGCGTGCATGTGGCGACCTTTCAGCACACACTGCCAGTGAATCAGAGACAAATCTTACATGTGCGCACCAGAGTGTTCCAAGTTCCAACTTCCGTTCCTTCCTTGCCTACAGTGCTGTGGCTCAAATCCAGAGAGAGACTGAGGGAGCTGACTGGAACTTTCTTTTATGTACTATTAAATTCTTACGGGGATGGGCGGGGATGGGTTAAATTCTTGCGGGGACGGGTGGGGACGGGTTGGGATGGTTTAAATTTTTGCGGGGATGGGTGGGGATGGGTAAGATTCCAGTGGGGATGGGTGGGGACGGGTAAGATTCCAGCGAGGACGGGCGGGGATGGGTAAGATTTCTGTCCCCGTGCAACTCTCTAGTGCAGAAGGACCTGAGCAGTGCTGAGGACAGACCTTCCAGGTGACCGCAGGGTTAACACCAGGCGGGTGCTAAGCATTCCGTGACAGACCAGTTATGTGATTTGAAATTGGCTTTCAAGTACATAAATCTGACAGATTTATTCAATGAAAAAGGAACAAGGCTGGAGTGTTCTTAGGGCTCACTTTTCTAATCTGACCTATTTAGCACAGAGGTGGGCATCCTGCGGCCCACTATTCAATTTTATTTGGCAGAAAACGTCATTAACCAGTGTGTTGGCAATTTTAAATACTGCATTCTGCAAATATTTTCAGCAGTTTTCTATCATTTTTAGTTAAAACTTTACTTATTTTATCACAGAAAGTCTGTGGAGATCTTTGCATTTCCAGTTTCAACACTGCATAACATTACGGCCTGCTAGAAATAGTACTGACATTGATGTGACCCTCTGTGTATAAAGGTTACCTGTCCTTGTGTTAGCCGAATATTCAGTCTAGCGTATTATATTTGTGCAGGAAATTTCATCTATATAAATGGCATAACTGAAAGTTTATGTGGTTAAAGTTAACTAGATATTGAAGTACAGCTGAATATCCTGATAAGGCTGGTACATTAACTTTGTGCAAGGACCTTTATGGTACTTTTAAAAGTCTGCATCCAGAGTATATTAAATGAAGGGAGAAATGTTCTTTAAGGATGGGGGGGGGGGGGGGAGGACGGATTAAGACCCTCTGTTCTCTGTGAACGCTCTCACTCCTCATACAATGTCTGTCTTCACTCACCCCAGCAGGGCCGCTGAGAGACTGAGCCAGACCTGGGACAAGACCGCCCCCAGCCCCCCCCAAGGATCGCTGCCGCCCTGCCCCTGCCTCCCCTCCCCCAATCGCTACCTCTGTCGCCTCCCTCTCCTGGTCCCAGGCCGCTGGCACCGGAGTCCCCAGTCTCCACCTACCTACCCTCAGCTCCCTTCTGTTTGCCATTTGACCACCTTCATTTAAAAAAAAAATCTCGAAATCGGAAGCGCAGCACCTTCTCTGTGAAAGCAGCAGATCGCCTCGGGTGGGCCTTCCCTCACTGTGTCCCGCCCTCATGGAAATAGGAAGTTACATAAGAGGAGGGCAGGACACAGGGAAGGCCCGCCTGAGGTGATCTGCTACTTTCACATAGAAGGCGTTGCTCTTCCGATTTCAAGAGATTTTTTTTGTTTTTTTAAATGAAGGTGGTCGGATGGCAGACAGAGGGGAGCTGAGGGTAGGTAGGTGGAGACTGGGGACTGCGGTGCCGGCGGCCTGGGAACAGGAGAGGGCGAGAGACCCCAGCACCAGGTCGTCCTTGGATTTCTGGGCCTGGGGAATTTTGACCCTGCCCCCCCTTGGTGACCCTGCACCCCAGTGAAAGTGCCAATCAGTCCTGGTTTTGTCTGATTTAAAAAAAAAAACACTTTGGGGAAATAACTTCCTGAAAATTTAATAAAATGGGATGAAACTTGGAATGAGGGAAAAGCTGATTTAAAAAAACAAACAAACCACTAAGTTAAAAAATGGACTGATGAATCCAGAGAAATAAGTTCCCCCTCTCCCCCCAAAAGGGCTAGTGTATTTCTATGGAAGGAGCACCACGTTCTGTAGTATAGTAGAAAAATTAACAGAATGAAATGAAAGCTGGCATGTATGAAAACAGTTATTTTTTAAAGGCACATTAAGTTCAAATATGGGCCAAATTTGACCAGGAATTCCAGAGAAATGTGCCTTCCAAAATATAGCCCAATGCATTTCTGTAAGGAAAGGCGTTCCAGCTTTTGTAGCATAGAATTCAGTGTAGCAGTGAAAGAAAATGTAAAGCATTTTAAAAGGTAGAATTCCTTACTCTTCCAAACTCCCCAAAACTTCCCCCAAACTGCTTCCATATCCCAAAAAGTAGCCCGCCACTCCCCCACAATTGCCAACCACCCTGTGAAACTGCTCCATCCCCAAAAACTTACCCCCCGTGTCTTTAAAAATATCCTTTGCAGTTACCACACTACAATTACCTATTGTTTCTCGTATTTATTTCAAGATTCTCACTTTCACTTACAGTGGGGGAAATAAGTATTTGATCCCTTGCTGATTTTGTAAGTTTGCCCACTGACAAAGACATGAGCAGCCCATAATTGAAGGGTAGGTTATTGGTAACAGTGAGAGATAGCACATCACAAATTAAATCCGGAAAATCACATTGTGGAAAGTATATGAATTTATTTGCATTCTGCAGAGGGAAATAAGTATTTGATCCCCCACCAACCAGTAAGAGATCTGGCCCCTACAGACCAGGTAGATGCTCCAAATCAACTCGTTACCTGCATGACAGACAGCTGTCGGCAATGGTCACCTGTATGAAAGACACCTGTCCACAGACTCAGTGAATCAGTCAGACTCTAACCTCTACAAAATGGCCAAGAGCAAGGAGCTGTCTAAGGATGTCAGGGACAAGATCATACACCTGCACAAGGCTGGAATGGGCTACAAAACCATCAGTAAGACGCTGGGCGAGAAGGAGACAACTGTTGGTGCCATAGTAAGAAAATGGAAGAAGTACAAAATGACTGTCAATCGACAAAGATCTGGGGCTCCACGCAAAATCTCACCTCGTGGGGTATCCTTGATCATGAGGAAGGTTAGAAATCAGCCTACAACTACAAGGGGGGAACTTGTCAATGATCTCAAGGCAGCTGGGACCACTGTCACCACGAAAACCATTGGTAACACATTACGACATAACGGATTGCAATCCTGCAGTGCCCGCAAGGTCCCCCTGCTCCGGAAGGCACATGTGACGGCCCGTCTGAAGTTTGCCAGTGAACACCTGGATGATGCCGAGAGTGATTGGGAGAAGGTGCTGTGGTCAGATGAGACAAAAATTGAGCTCTTTGGCATGAACTCAACTCGCCGTGTTTGGAGGAAGAGAAATGCTGCCTATGACCCAAAGAACACCGTCCCCACTGTCAAGCATGGAGGTGGAAATGTTATGTTTTGGGGGTGTTTCTCTGCTAAGGGCACAGGACTACTTCACCGCATCAATGGGAGAATGGATGGGGCCATGTACCGTACAATTCTGAGTGACAACCTCCTTCCCTCCGCCAGGGCCTTAAAAATGGGTCGTGGCTGGGTCTTCCAGCATGACAATGACCCAAAACATACAGCCAAGGCAACAAAGGAGTGGCTCAGGAAGAAGCACATTAGGGTCATGGAGTGGCCTAGCCAGTCACCAGACCTTAATCCCATTGAAAACTTATGGAGGGAGCTGAAGCTGCGAGTTGCCAAGCGACAGCCCAGAACTCTTAATGATTTAGAGATGATCTGCAAAGAGGAGTGGACCAAAATTCCTCCTGACATGTGTGCAAACCTCATCATCAACTACAGAAGACGTCTGACCGCTGTGCTTGCCAACAAGGGTTTTGCCACCAAGTATTAGGTCTTGTTTGCCAGAGGGATTAAATACTTATTTCCCTCTGCAGAATGCAAATAAATTCATATACTTTCCACAATGTGATTTTCCGGATTTAATTTGTGATGTGCTATCTCTCACTGTTACCAATAACCTACCCTTCAATTATGGGCTGCTCATGTCTTTGTCAGTGGGCAAACTTTCAAAATCAGCAAGGGATCAAATACTTATTTCCCCCACTGTATAAAGGAGCCCTTTTACAAAGCAGTGGTAGAGCTACCGCTGCTTTGTCGCGCACCAATCCGGCACTACTGCCGGCTCACCATGGGAGCTGGCGGTAGTGGCACCCCCAGACAAAAAAAGCAACACTGGGCTTTTCAAGACTGAGACAACAGGAGTGATTTATTGATAAGTGACCCGACACGGGCCATGTTTCGGCGTGAAACAACGCCTGCCTCAGGGGTCAGGGTTAGGTTGTAAGTGGTTTGTAATGTGTACCTGTCCAATATCTCCAAAGAAAGATGGGTAAAATCTTTAAGACCAAGCGCGCCTGTCTCAAAGGACAGCCACGATGTAGAGTTTAAAAACTCCTGTAGTAATCTTGTCTTTTAGTAAAAGCAAAATATAAAAGTGGCATCAGAAGAGGCAGGACACATCAGAAGAAAGGTACTGTGCCAACTGGAATCTGCTTCTGTGCAGTGCTACTGCTGCAAACAAGGTTGAAGGACCATTGGGGCAAGCAGAGGAGAAAGTGAGAGATGCCGAGCTACGTGAGTAGAGGGAGGAAAATGAAGAGATCCAAGTTACCGAGGAGCAGAGAGCCAATGTGTGAGATCTGGGCCCCTCAAGCATCTGAGCTGAAGAAGGGGCCCAGGTGTATATGACTTAGCATGTCTGTAAATGAACCCGCTCCAAAAATAGAAGAAGAAATTCCAACAGCTGCAGTATATATGCACTGATTCACTGTAACACAATGATTAAAGAACTGAACCTTTCAAACTGCCTTTCCCTCATCTCCTCTTGTGATCAGAGACTCAGAAAGTACACACATGCATGCCAACATACATGTACAGAAACACACGTGCTCCCTCCCACATACAGTACACACATGGATTTACATTCAGAGGAATTGGAAAGAATTCTATGAGCCATGATGTGCATACTTCCCTCACTTGAGTTAGCTGTGTTGAAGCAAGGCTTTTTGTTTTTCTCAGCTGAATTACATCCACCCTTTTCCGTACTTTTTATATAATTTTTATTAGAGAATATTAGTCTGCTATTGGAAAATAAATAGGTGTTTCATCTGAATATGGAATATTCTCTGTGCCTTAGGGCAGCCAGAATGCTTTACCCAATCTCTGTGGTTTGGTGTTTTTGATGTAAGCAGTTTTGACCTTTTTTCTATGAGTCAAATGCTAGCAGTTCTTGGTATCTGCTTCTAATTCCACCACAGTGTGGAAATTGAAAGAAAATCTGAATTGTACAGGCGAGACGTTTTGTGCTCTAAAATTAGTTTATATTCTAATTTTCCTTATTGTCCAACTGTTATTTTCCTGTCAAATGTTTCTTGAATTGCTAGCGTGTTATTTCTGTTAAATTTGATTATGGTTGCCTCTTGAGTGACAGGAAGATTGTATGAAGGGGTGTTTATATTGCAGAATGTTCCTGAATTTCTGATTAGCGCACAGCAGTTCCAGAAGTATGTCACCTGTTAGAAATATCTATTAAGCTTTTTTATTTCATTTTAAATTTAATCCATTAGTCCTCCACCATCAGTCCCCAGTGGTTCTGTTTTATTGTCTACTGCTTATATTAAGGAAGCTAAGTGGGCTTTATGAGGTAATTGGGACAGTGCTTTTTGTCTTCTTGTTTAAAAATGACCATCGATTACAGCAAATTATCCACATATTAACATTTTTCCATATTTCTCTTGCTGTAAGATGGGAACATCATCTGTGAGAGGTATGAAATACAGCAACACCAGAGTCGTACAAATGAGTTTCCATGAGGTAGCTCTGAGTGACAGGACATGGAATGCATTCTAACTAATTGAATTACTACATGGCTTTACAAGGGCCTTGCCTTTCACACAACTTTCACCTCACCATGGTAGAATATTAAATTTGTGTAAATATCACTGTATACTCCATAAATCAGAGGAGACAGGAAAGCATTTCTGGAAACCAATGCCTTTTGTTCATGACCTCTGCATTCATGAAAGCTTCATATATCATAATTGTACATAGTAAGAGAGGAGCTGATAGTGAAAGGGAATTCTCTCAATATCAGCAGCTGTTACCCAGATAGTTCTCCTAGCCGACACTATATGGATACTGCCTGGCACTGTCTGGGTATTCCTGGAAATGGACCAGATAGTATCTGGATAACTAAAATACCTGCAGGAGTGCATGTGTATGTGCTGGCAGGTTCAGTGGGAGCAGCCATTTTACAAATATATGTAGTGGAGGAGTAGTCTACAGGTTAGACCACTTTCTTGACATCCAGAGGTGGCCCGTTCAAATCCCACGGCTGCTTCTTGTGATCTTGGGCAAGTCATTTAACCCTCTATTGCCTCAGGTGTTAGCAAAGTCCAAATAAATAAAATAAATTTAAAAAACATACATGTCAAAAAAAAAAAAACAAGCAGCATGGACCTGGTAGCTTCCATGTGGAGGAGTTGGCACTTCAGCATGGATATGGCACCACATTTAACACTCCCATTTTATAAGTAGTGAGGCCACAATTTTAACATGGTTTCATTTTGGAAGAGGGAATAAACTACATGGAATTATGGAGATTGACTTTTACTCCCTCAAGTAAAATCCTGGCCAAAATGAGTAATCAGTGTGTACCTTTTCCCTGCTATAAAACCCTTTGTAAAATGGGGAATGCATATACATTTTAGTTTCACCCAGACCATGCCCCTTAATTTCTGTGTGGTATGGTCTCCACATGAAAATACAGTGAGAGCTTTCCTGAACTTGGTATTTACATGTATATGTGACATAAATGCTGCCTCTTCTGTAAATATCAAACATTTAAGATACCTGTCTTGTCCTCATCTTCACAGATTCCATTTTCTTCTTTTATCTTACTTATTCCTCCCCCCTCCCACACACATTTCTTTTTATTCTCCACGCTTGATTTTAACTTTTATTTATTAAGTAAACCATTCTGAAGGCTGGCGGTATATCAATACGTGATGATGACGCCGGGACAGAGAGGGAAACTGTGTGAAGGGGAGGGAGGGAGAGAGGGAACTGCTCCCTCCCCCCGAGGTTGCCGCTACCGCTCCCCCCACCCGGAGTTGCTGCCTCCGCCGCCCCCCCTCCACCCGGCCCGGGCCCTCTCTTCGCTATTGAACTTAAATTGCCGAAAACGCAGCATGGCAGATCAGCTGAGCTCTCGTTGGCCTTCCTTCCCTGCCTGTGTCCCCCCCTCGCCGACATTCCATCACACGAGGGCGGGACACAGGCAGAGAAGGAAGGCTGACGGCAGCTAAGCTGATCTGCCCTGCTGCGTTTTCGGCAATGTAAATTCAGTAGCAAAGAGAGGGGCTGGGTAGAGGGGGGCAGCGGCGGCGACTCTGGGGGGGGGGGGGGGGACCGGTAGCGGCGACCTCGGGGGGAGGGGAGGGCAGGAAAAATGCTGGATATGGGAGGTATCAAGTTAGTGAAAAATGTACTGAGTTTGTCCAATTTTGGACTATCACCTTAGTTTTTTTTTCACATTAATTTATTAATCTTTAAAGAGGACTAACATCACTATAACACTATTTCACCCTAAATTAAAAATAAAATTCTTTTCTCTACCTGTGTTTGGCCATTTTTTTTTTCTAATCCTGTGGGTCCCAATATCTGGTTACTGCTTTCTGTCTTCTCTTAGTTCTCTTTCCAGGGTTTCCTGTTTGCTTGCTATTCTTCGCTCTCCTGTTTTCTTCACTTCCTCCACTACATACATTTCTGACACTGATCCTTCTCTTTTAGCTTTCTTCTATTTTTCTGCCTCTCTCCATTTAGATTTCATTCATTCTTACTATCCAATCTCCCCCTTTTCACTGCTTCTACCTATAGCTTTCCTTATTTTTCCTTTACCCAGGCCCTTTCATTCCTCTTCCTGTTATTCTTCAGTCTTTTCATTTACTCTTCCAAATCTCCCCTTCATCACCTCTGTGCCAATCTTCATTGCCCCATCTCAAACATTTCCCCCCTTCAGCATTACCTAGTCTCTCTCTTCTCCATCCTGCTTGCCCCATCTCTCTTTTTCTTCTCCCATCCAGCATTACTGTATTCTCTCCCTCTTTTTCCGCCATCCAGTATTAATGCGTTATCCCACTTCCTCTTTCCTGCTCCCCCCCCCCCCGCACCTAGTCTTTGTACTTCTTTCCTGCTTTCCCTGCACCTAGTCTTTGTACTTTTTGAAAGAATAAACAATCGATTTGAGTTTACCTGCTCCATTCCATTCAGGATCTTATAGAACGTTTGTACGACTTCCAGTTCATAGTTGTCCTCAGCTAAGGGTTCTTTAAATGTAAAGTTTGCTTTGGTGAACAAACCATTGTTATATTTGTTTATGTTTATAGATACTTAGTGGGCTCACAATGTAATGGGCAGGTGTTCAGAACCTAATGCCGGCACTAGAGACTATTAGCGCCGGACTAGCACCACGCAGAATGTTCAGAGAGCTGTAGCATGGAAACAATGTGCGTACCAAAGATTAGCGCAAATAGTATTTAAAATTAGTCAAACAGGTATTAACAAAGTCATTTCCTATTCTCTCCCAATGCTCAGAGAACAGCACATAAAATAAAGCCACCCTTACTGCTGAAAATCTAACACCAGTTTGAAGCTGGTGTTGGGGGGTTAATTCGGAAGCAAATGGAAGCCCATGTAAACCCATAAGCACTGGTAGTAAGAAACTAATGTGTGTATATTAGAACAGCCATACTGGGTCAGACCAATGGTCCATCCAGCCCAGTATCCTGCTTCCAGCACTGGCCAATCCAGGTCATAAGTACCTGGCAGAAACAGTTAGTAGCACCATTCCATGCTACCAATCCCAGGGCAAGCGGTGGCTTCACCCATGTCCATCTCAATAACAGGCTATGGACTTTTCCTCCAGGAACTTGTCCAAACATTTTTTTAAACCCAGGTACACTAAACTAGGGTTACCATATTTGCCTTGACAAAAAAAAAAAAGAGGACACCAATAGCCACACCTCCTCCCCACCCAGGCACAACCCTACCTAACCTGCCCCTGTCACGTCCCCTTCCCACTCCACCACCCTCTGCCACGTACGCCACCCCCATTCCACACAGTCACCTTGATCCCCGGAAGTTTTGCGAGGCCGCCACTTGGTTGCTGCAGCCATTTTAAAGCGAGCAGGCAGCAGCATCGCCGTGCAGGAAAGAGAGGGGTCCTTTCCTGCCCCGAAGAGGCCACCAGGGCACGGTAGGGGAGGGGAAGGCACCCTGAGGCCCGCAGTGCCAGCCAGCCTGCCCATTTGCCCGCAAACCTGGACAAATAGGCAGGCAGGAAAAACCTTTCCGGACGTCCTTTGGTGTCCTCAAAAAGAGGACATGTCCAGGTAAAACCGGATATATGGTAACCCTACACTAGCCGCCATTACCACATCTTCAGGCAACGAGTTCCAGAGCTTTGAGTGAAAAAATATTTCCTCTTATTTGTTTTAAAAGTATTTCCATGCAGTTTCATTGAGTGTCCCCTGGTCTTTGTACTTTTTGAATGAGAGAAGAACCGATTCACTTCTACCCGTTCCATTCCACTCAGGATTTTGTAGACCTCAATCATATTCCCCTTAGGCATATCTTTTCCAAGCTGAAGAGCCCTAACTTCTTTAGCTTTTCCTCATATGGGAGCAGTTCCATTCCGTCTATCATTTTGGTCACTCTTTTTTGAATCGTTTCTAATTCCGCTATAAATTTTTTGAGATATAGTGACCAGAATTGAACACAATACGGGAGCTGAGGTTGCACCATGGAGCGATACAGAGGCATTCTAATATTTTTGGCCTTATTTTTGCATCCCTCTCCTAATTATTCCTAGCATCCTGTTTGGTTTTTTTGGCCACCGCTGCATACTGGGCAGAAGATTTCAGTGTATTATCTACAATGACACCTAGGTCTTTTTCTAGAATGCTTACTCCTAAAGTGGACCCTAGCATTAGATAACTATGATTTGGATTATTTCTTCTCAATGTGTATCACTTTTCATTTGTCTACATTAAATTTCATCTGCCATTTGGATGCCTAGTCATCCAGTTTCCTAAGGTCTTCCTGCATGCGTTTTGACAACTTTGAATAGTTTTGTGTCATCTGCAGATTTAAGTACCTCACTTGTTCCGATTTGCAGATCATTTATAAACATGCTAAATATCACTGGTCCCAGTACAGATCCCTGCTGCACTCCGCTATTCACCCTCCTCAATTGAGAAAAATAGCCATTTAACCCTACCTTCTGTTTTCTGTCCAATGACCCATTTCTAATCCACAACAGAACATTGTGAATTGGAGCAAACCCGAAAGTTAAAAGCGCACATTGGCGCCTGTTTTCTGTGCTTAAATATAAGCTTTTCCTTTTCAGGTGAAAAAAACTTGAAAAGCTTATATTTAAAGACACGGAATGACACCGATGTGTGCTTTGCTTCTGGGTTTGCCTGACACATGTGTACAAGAACTTTGCTTATAGCAAAACTCTTGTTCGCATGCACCAGGCATGTTGCTCCCCCTTGCTTTGAGTCAAACAGCATGCATATCATTTGCATCTTGTACGGTTGAGCTCTCGCAGTATTGGTTGGACGCTGTCCCAAGTAGTGCCAGAGTTCTGTGCGTCAGCCCTTAAGTGTTATGTGCCTGTGGCAGTGAAGAGTTAAGTGACTTGCATGGTGGTGTCACCAGAGCTGCAGTGGGAATTGAACCAGGTTCTCAGCCCATTGCATTTATCATTAGGCGACTCCTCCACTCCAGGCCAAGGAGTGACATTAAACTTCTGCATACTGATTTTGTAAGGAGATTGGTTTCTGTTCCTTTGTACACACTCCTTAGCTCAATTGAAAACTACGTTACAATGTGTTAAACATAAATGGAGAAAACTATTGACTATGAATGATACACACACACACAACATCACTGGTCAGGAATTTCAGGCCCTTATCATCAGCTGGGGGGCCTGTTGCAGTGAAAACCCAAAGTCTCCATATGACCAGGAACAAGTCTTTTCTGCACGATGCATCCATCCACAGAATGAGCCCCAAGGCTCTGCTGCAAAAAGCACCCTTTTTATTAAGCTAAAACTTACCCAGGAATGTACGTGAGATTTAAGTCATATGCTCTCAGTTCAGGTAAACAAACCACTGGCCAGGTGGCTTATCTCCTGAACCTCAAGCATACCCCGCCTCCCTCCTGCGCAAGCTGGCTTCAGAGACATTCCAACCTGTTCTTGAGATGTGCTTTATCTTATACATTGTTCTTGAGTATGCCTTATCTCATACATTGTTCTTGAGATATGCCTTACATTCTAGCCTGTTCTTTGAGATATACAAGGAAAGTCACTTTTGATCAAAGACAGAAGATTTTTAAAAATGTATTATCGATTAAAGCAAGACTGAAAAGCAATCCTTAATATTTTCCATCACAATGCATTTAATCATTATTCTTTGACATATGGTTATACTTCAGTTTTTACTCATTACAGCTATATTATCAGCTGCTGATAGTTAATGGTGGTCAATGCAGAGAACATATTTGGCAGGTAGCAGATGCTTCTACAGCTTTCTTTTAAACTATTTGTTACTGTTGTGTATTTATTCTTGCCGATGTACTTGTTTCAAAATAATATGTGAAGGTTTTGTTAATTATCAACATGCATCCATTTCAGCATTCCATGTATGGGAAATGTCATTAAATACATGAGCGTCCTCTTCACTTTCCTCCAGAAAATAATCCTAATAATACAACACCAAAGGCATATCTTTTTAAAATCAATCTGATAAGTTCAAAATGTTTGTTATTATGCAGGCAAAATATATGGTGACAGCTTGGTCTATCTTAATATATTTCATTTTTTTAATCTTATAAAAAGGGTAATTAAGACTAAGGAAAAATTTTTTTTTTTAAAAACCCTTCATCTTATGCTGAATACACGCCTTGTAAATGATTAATTTGTCTTGTATGTTCACTTTCCAATGCAGATTGTTCTGGAAAACAGTAGCCGAGAAGACAAACATGAGTGTCCTTTTGGTCGCAGCAGCATTGAGCTAACAAAAATGCTTTGTGAAATCTTGAAAGTAGGAGAACTACGTAAGTTCATCTTTTTTTGTTTGTTTCTTTATAAAACTGTCGTTCACAGCAGGCTGTACATCCAGGTTCTGGTATTCTTCTTTCCAACTAATGATAAATGGAGTAAATAAAAATGAAGTTTCATATTTTTGATTGTTTTACCTAAAGTTGGGTATTCTAAATAGAATCGATGATTTTTTTTTTAAATGTAATCTGTCACTTTAATCAGATCATACACATTTCAGTTGTCTGAGTTCTTTTCTTTTCAAAGTTATCTAGCATGCGCATTTTACATTGGCATATATGCACTTTAACATACATTTAATACAGGGATTCTCAACTAGAGAGTTGCATGGGGACAGAAATCCAACCTGTCCCCGCCGGAATCTAACCCATCCTCATTTCTCCATACCAGCCCCTGTCACACCACAGTCACCTTGCTCCCCCCCCACCCCCCACGAAAGAAATCTGCATGAAATGTTTATTTTTATTATTTTGACTTATGACAACCACTTGACCCTGAAACATGCTCAAAAGAGATGAGGTAAGATGTGATTCCATATGGCCCAATGAAAGGAGAGTTTAAGTTTTACTTGCAATCTTTGTAACACCATGCTTCTCAAGGCAGATTAAAATGAACCCATCAGTAAGTAGGATATCCTCACTGAAATTTGGCCATGTATTACTGTATTGTACAGAACAGTGTAGAAAAATGAGCACAAAACACAGCCTTTATTAGTTCCGTTTCTACCAGCAATAGTTTTTTAAGCTGTTTTAGTGAAATTCAGTTTTTATTTCATGATATTTATATTTACATATGGGAAGCATTCACATAAATTCAAAAGCTGTCAAATAAGTAGTCTTTTGAGGCCACCGCTCAAAGTCTCGGCAGCCATTTTAAACAAGAGGCGGCAGCGAGACGGATCAGCAGCAGCGGGCACGAAAGAGTGGGGGTCTTTCCTGCCCCGAAGGAAGACACTAGACCACAAGGGTGACTTCAGGTATGTGCGGGGAGGGAAAGCATAGGTCAGTTCAATTGTTTGGTTCCACGGGAACCCCACAGGACCTGGATACATCCCCGCGGACCTGTAGCTCTCTTTTCACAACCCATTCCTCAGGACATACTCAGCAAGTCAGGTTTTCAGGATATCCATAATGATTATGCATGAGAGAGATTTGCATGCACCACCTTCATTAAATGCAAATATTTCTCACGCGTATTCATAGTGGATGTGCTAAAAACTAGATTGGATGTGTCCCAAGAACTGGATTGAGAACCCCTAATTTAATACAAACCCTGTTTTTATTTGCTAATAATTTGCTATAAAGTGAAATAATATTGGTAAAACTAGTGTTTTAATTTCCCCCTCTTGGACCTCTTTCTGACTCCAGATCACACGGGGGACTAAAGATACCTATTTTACCTAACAGGTTCTGTATGGTTTCTCCAACCTCCATTGTCACCCAATCACAAGGAGGTCTGCTCTGGGTTTGCATTAGGGGCTGTAATCTAAATCTAATTCCCATAACTACTGCTTTCTGTCTTCCTGGATCTAGGTATACTCTGGGCCATTTATGTTCCCAGATAATGCTTATTAAAAATCTGTCTAAGTTTCTCCAGAAACTTAGTGTATGTGATCTGCCTTGTAAGCTAAATGTAAGGTAAAGAGAAGATAGAATAAAGACAGAGATAGGTTTAAATAGATAGATACATTTTATTTCTTACCCAAAGACAAGTCTTCAAGTTGGTACAAGTACAGGCATCAGACTTTAATCAGGTACATTCAGCAGATAGATTCTGGGTACAACCGGACAGAGCTTCGCCGTCTGAGATAAGCGTTGGGGCGGATACCAAAACTATGGCAGATTGTCCCCTCTTTTATACACAAAGTCTCCATAGAAGTCAATGGTGGGAAACCTAGCTCTCAATTTCTGAGATGATACGTTCCCACGCGGGCTTATCAGTATGTTTTGGGAACAAGTTCTTTTTTTCACATCTCATTTCTGAGACACCTGTTCCCTGTTGCAATAGTTTTCACATACTTTTCACACCATCTTAAGAACTCTGTATAACCTTTGTAGCCTTCTATACAAAACTAATAGACTCCATTTTGTTCATCTGATTTAAAGTGACAGTTGTACCAGTTTGTGTCAGAACTCATGGTTCAGACCTGCTTTTTACAGATATTTGGCCTAGTCAGTACTTTAGTTATTTTAGGCTTCATAGCCTTGGCCCTCACTATTCCAGTGGTAGATCCAAAGCTAGGCCATATATTAACATTCCCCTCTTCACCCTATCCCATAGGGTGACACCAGGGTTAACATACCGTGGTACCATCCATTCCAGAAGGTATTCTATGAGGCCATAAAATTATCTGAGTCTTAAGGTCAACTGGCACAATGTGGTTCGTTTTCGGTGTGAAATTATCATCTTGGCAGTACTTCTATTATGCCAATCCTACTAAAACTTATAGTTACTACTACAATATTTTTTCTTCAACCTTTTAATATGCAGGTTCTATTTTATTCTTATCTATATGATTGTAAATACATTGCTATAAATCAAAAATCGTTGGTTATATACTGATTGTATCTTAATTATTCATTTGCATACATTTGCACAATTTATCACTTATAAAGCTTTATATGGTTATACTATATCCCTATGTGCTATTATCTGATTATACAGTTGTAGACATCTCTCCAGTGTCTCTAACAATTGCATAGGGATTGGTCCTTCTCAGAGGGAGATAGTCCAATTTGTTAGCTCCTGTGGTGTTAGGAAGGAGATTCTCATACAGGGCATATTGTCCTGCTGTTGTTTTTTTCATTATTGCGGTTTCAATTAAGCGTTCTACTAAACCTCTAGCACAAGGGATTATGCAACATCCTACTAAAACAAAAATTGCTACCACTATGAGTATAGTCGTGGCTGCTGAAATGATAAATGTCTTCCATGTACCAAAAGCTCTGTCCATCCAACCTGTCCAGGATGTATCGACACCAGAGTTTTCTGCCAATTCTTGTGACAGTGAGGTTAAGCCTTCCAAAGCTCTGGTAATCGATCCATCCGGAGCGGTATTGTTGGGGATAAAGGTGCAACACTGGGTACCTATCTTGTGGCACACCCCTCCATCGGCTGCTAGAAGTTGGTCAAGAACTAATCTATTTTCCAACGTCATCCGGCTAGTGGCATCTAATTGTGTTGCAATGCCTCGAACTGCATCCCTAGTGTAGTTCACAAATCTCTGCTGGTTGTAATATATATAGTTGATCCAGTCAAGATTCTTATTGATAGTCGCCCACCAAAAGAAAACTGATTCAAATCCTGCGGCTATTTGGTTTCTGGCTTTGAACTCATCGGGAACCCCTCTTGGAACTCCAATAGCATCTATATAGACCCGATCATCAAAAGATCCAGGCATTGCATTTCTCTTCACTCGTGAGGAAGAGCTGCTGTGAGGGGGAAGCAAGGATGCTATAATAATTGGAATGACCAATTTGACTAGGGCACATCTACCTGTCCAATTGTTAGGAAGTGTATGGAGGATAGTACGAGTTCCACAGTACCACCATATGTCTGCTCTAGCTTGTGAGAACCGAGTTAGGTTCATGTTATGCAGAGTCCCCTTTCCTAAGGTTGTGTTACAATTGGTTAAGTTACCTAAAAACCGTGTCTTTTTAATCCCATGGCGCTCCAGACATGTATGATATTTGGTAGCAGGATGTGGAACCCTGAATGCAGGTGGAACCCTCATCCGTGGGGGTAAGTAGGGGTGGTGCTCGTCAAGATGTTGACAAGACTGATTTATGTCGTCTTTAACCTGCAATAACTGCAACATACACCAAAATCCATCTGGATCATTGTGGAGATCTAAAGGGAAAGGAACTACTGTTGGTTCTGCTCTGGCATGGGAACAAAAATAACAATTAGAGACGTTCAAACTCTTTGTAGTATAATGTGCCCATTCAAGCCATAAGTTTGTCTCTCCAAATCCTGTTTCCAGTGCCACCAAATCTTTAGCATTATTAATTGGTACTATCTGGTAAGGAATTTTTATTTCTGGGATCTTTGTTGGTACCAAGGGATTGGTCGCTGTAGGTTGGGCTGGGGGAACAATTTTGAATTTTCCAATAGGGTCTCTACCTGTGGCATCTATTCCTATGGAATAGGTTCTGTATGTAACAATCGTTACTCCTCTGAAAGTGATAGCCACTTGATTACATTTGGTCATATGGCAAAGGCCAGTGACTCGCAATTTCATGATGGAAATACTCTTTTTGAGATCTGGGCTCTCAATACCGGAGTAGGGAACCCATGAACCTGTGTACCACCATACCTGAGCCCAACTTCCGCAATTGGGGAAGGGACACAGGTATACTTCATAAGCAGACAAATATTGCTGCACAGGTTGTTCCCCACACATTGTGTATGCACACACATCAAGGGTGATTGTGGTTGTGTCCTTAGTAGTGGGTAATGTTATTTCATAAGTGGGTGTAAATTGGGGTAGAGAATTTGCTAGGTACTGTGTTCCAGGTAGCATGGGTGTGGTGAGCACACATAACAGGAGGGCTAAGCACTTCATGTTGGTAGGTGACATCCCTAGTGTTTTAGCGAGAGATGTATGAGTATGGGGGGTAAATTCTAATAGCCCCTCTTTCAGTAGGATCTGGGATTTCGAAAAGACCATATATTTCCAAGGGTTCCAATCCAACCTCTCTGATGAACAGGATAGGAATCTCAGCAGTGCCCAATACGGTGTATGTAATTACCCAAAAATCTACGACGTCACCAGTCTGTGGTCTTATTAGGAGGTCGTCTGTTTGTTCAAGGTGTAAGCCGAAGGTGCCTCCAAACAGTACCTGAGTGTGTATAACCGTACGGCTAGGACCTAATGTCCAACTGTCAAACAAAGGCTCACACAGTATGTGGTATCGGGTGAAGGGGTCCCAATTGGGATCGTCTTCTGGAGCAGGGTCCCAATGAGGATGAAGTAATTCTCTTAGATATTCTGGGGGTTCGGGGATCAAGTGTGCACTTAAATTTAAAGGCGACGGTGGGGGAGAATCTGGTGGAGAAGGCGGGGTGTCTGGAAAAATCTGGGACATATATGGATGGTCAGTTAGGCGTGTTGAGCTGTCTATGAGGACGAGTGACTGGGACGGTGATGTGTGGCGTAACTACAGTAGTATTCGTGGGAGGAGGAGTGTCAGTAGTATGAACCAAAGAATAAGGAGGAGGGGTGGGTCGTAAATCAAACAAGGTAATATTATCCTCAAAAGTACTTGTACGATTGGGGACAATATAGACCGAGCTACTAATAGGAGTGGGAACACTTGTAAAATACAAAACAGGAGGATCAGTGAGGCAAGGAGTAGCAGATGCAATAGTGTCAGGGAGTGTTGACATGGACTTACGTAGGGAACGAAGTCCTTCTGAAACGAATGCGAGGTCATCTCCCATACTGGCCAGTGTGAGGCCAGGTGGCGGTGGACAGCCTGCACCTGAAGGAATCGGGGTGTCCAGGGGAAGGGTCTTAGGCAGATCTTTGGGTAAATCAAGGTGAGATGAATCTCCTTCCATCAAGGAGGAGAAACTTAGCACTGGGGGAGGCTCATTTCGAATATCCATCAAATCAGTTTTAATTGGAAGTTGTTGTTTTAAAACTTCCCATGCTTCTTCTAATGGGGAAGATACCACTTTTGGTAGATCCCCAGTACCTGGTTTAGCTGGAAGTATGAGAGGACGGCGGAGAAGAGCTAGATCCTCCGCTAATTGGGGAATTTTACTCTTGGGGCGTGCACCTAATTGATCCCAGCTAGGAGGAGTAGAACACTCAGGTTCTAGAATAGGCATAGAAGAGGTCACTGGAACAGGGGGTGCTTTAAGGAAACCCCGATCATGGAGTTCCTGACAAATAGCCCGTGCTTGTGTAGCAGGACTACATGGAATGAGACCCATCTGTCGTAATTGGGACAGGATAGGGTACTGTAGGGATTCAGTTGGCAAGGAATCAGTTTGGACATGGGAGTCAAAATGTTGTGGTGGAGGTAATGTTTGGGTTGTGTGCTCCATATGTGGGTAGGTAGTTGTTTGGGTGGTCATGTGCGAAGTCAATCCTGATCTTAGACTAGGGTAGGTGGAGGTCTGGGCAGCTACGTCAATTTGACTGATAGCAGGATGCTGGACGGTGACCGGAACCAATGGGTTCGGGACACAAGGATATTGTTCAACAATGGGTGGGGGTATCTCAATCTCATGGCCTCCGATAGTACGATATACATGAGGCGGGGGTGGCGCTAGCGCCTGGGTAGTGCCTTGCATCGTTGGAGCAGCAGTAATAGTGGGCAATTGGGCGGTGGTTGTGGCTACTGGGATTGTTGAAGGGGTTAAGGGCGTCTGGGTTTGTACTGACCCCTGAGATATTGGAATTGGGTCTTTTTGTGATGAGGGAAGAGATAGATCAACTACACCAGCAATATGCACGGTAGTAGGTGGGTCAAATCTGATAGGAGCGGGAGGTACCGCAGGCAGCAAGGGTATTACTGTCTGTGATCCTTGAGATGAGGGGGTCTGAGTCTGAGATCCCTGAGAAATCTGTAGCTGAATTTTATCACAATATCCTGGGGGTATCGGGGTATATCCTACTGCACATGGTAGGAGTTTGGTAGTACCTGCAGCGGCAGCAGCATCATAGGGTGGAGGGGCCGTAGGTGTTATTGCCTCTTGGCAAGGGGCTTGATCGCAATTAGACCTCGCTAGGGCTCTGTCATTCTGGTTTTGTGCAATAAGTATGAATTTATTAATAGCAGCTAAATGCTTATCCCTAGATTTTCCGGTTTTGTTGGATTCATTGTAGCAGATCAAAGCTTGGAGCTTACCCTGATCAAATGAACCCTTTGTTGGCCATTCTAGTCCTGGGTCTTTAGCGGACCAAACGGTGTGCCAGGTCTGACATAAACGGGAAAGTTCTTTTTTATCAGCAGGGAAAAAGTTGAGAACTCTTTCCAGGGGGCTAGTGGAGGACTGAGTGGACATAATGGATTTAGGAGTAGGGGGAAAACAATCCACATAGGTGGAGGTGTGCAGTGTAAAAATGGCAAATTAAATTCCCAATTGGATCCTAGTTCAAAGAATTATAATAGGTACCTCTATGAATATATATATACATAAATAAAAAGGGTGCAAAAGAAGATCATTCAAAGGAAAACATGCATCATGCGTATCGAAAATACCTTTATACTCACGTGTCTTCAAGAGCGTCCCAGTAACGGAACCTAGAACATAAATTACCAATTGGCGGAAAGCCCTATGCTTTTGCCGCAGGTTAAATATACAGACAATTGAAAGTCACAAAGATGAAAAGTGTAAGAAAATAGAGTAAAAGATGATTAGTGTCAGCTATTATATATTTATACTACTCTATCCCAAATTAATAAATACTACTCCCCAGAGTGTGCTTTTAAAGGCGTAAAGGAAACCCGGTTTCCTAGCCTACCAGGAACTATCCCGTATACATGGCAGAGCCCCCAAAAGGGGACATTGCAAACACTCCCAAAAAGGACTCAAGAAACCAGCGGATAAGGTGTCATGAGTCGAAGAGCAGCGGTCCAATGAGTTTCCGCTGATTAGAGAACTTCTCGTGTACGATTGAACTTCTCGTGTGCGACTAATCACCCCAAAGGACCTGTAGTTTGAGAACTTCTCGTGTACAACAGAAATTTGTGGTTAGGGAACTTCTCGTATACGAATAACCAAACTACAACATTGGAAAGTTAGGAAACTTCTCGTGTAAAAGCTAACCATCCAAAAATATTGAATGCCCGAGTCAGCCTGTATACAATCTCAACTAATGTCTTAGGCGTCCCTATATTGCCACAGCGATCATCTATACAGGTAACCCCTATATGGGCAATAATGCCGAAACTGCAGGCCACTCCGAAAATGGAATGGAAGTCTGCCCAAAATCTAATAAATGAGATACTGTCATCCATCGAAGGGGCACCCTCGATGGATGTGAGTCCCAGACATCAGTATCAAAGTTAATTGCATGACACTAGTAGAAGGAAATTAAATAAATAAAAAATTAAGAAATAAAGAGAAAAAGGAAAAAGCAAATAAGAAATATGACGTGTTCCTAGAAAGAACCTCAGAAATCTAATCCAGTGAAAGGAAAAACCGATTTCAACAAAAGGCAAGAAAGGCATTATAACATGTGTAGTGTAGAGCTATATCCCTAGAATAAATGGAATAAAGTTAAATACATATTAATTGCTTTTGGTTGGAAGTCGCATCCAAACAGGAAAATATAAGAGAAGCATATATTATAATAAATTGTGAAACGGGACACAGTGGTGTAAATATGACAAGTTAATATCCATACACTCAGAAAAGGACCATAATAAACAAAATAAACCCCAATGCGATGGCAGGAAGCTTTTGTGACTAAACAGGTAAAAGGGAAAAAGAACAAATTAAAACATGTGATTCTTACATTAAGAACTTCCAATGATACAGCATAAAACATACATACTAACCAGTGACTGAAATAATATGTCTAAATGATGACAAACAGAACAGCTGCAGCATTAGAAGGAAAGAAAAGGTGGGTTGGGTTATAAGGAATCAACAGGAACTAACTGAAGAAGTAAAGCAATGCTGTATTCTCATGGTACGCAGCCATCATCTTCTCAACAGAAAAGGGAAAACATATTTTATATGCATATCTATTAAGGTAAAAACAAAGAAATGCTGCTATATAGTCCATAATACTTCTATGTAACTGCGATTGTCGTTCTCAGGATGTGGAAATATACATCCGGACACATTTAGAATATAAGTCATTACTGCACTCGGAGGACGAAAACCACAACGCAAGCGAGGAAGTGCAGTTATATAATCCATATAGCGTCTAAGCAAATTTCAAATAGGAAAATAAATAACAAACCTTAAGCATTAATTAAGAGTATAACATTATCCCAAAATAAATTGTAAATTAAAAGGGTGTGATAACAACTGCTAGAACAAGTACAAATTTAATAAAACAACTGAAAATAGTAGCCAAGAGACTATCAAAATTAAAAAGGAATATATTTAAATAAGTGGCAGAGAAGAGAACGTAACCTTACAAACAGACAGGCTATATGTAAGAGCAGGAAGCATAGTCAGGAGAAAAGAAGGGTGCCGTTGCCGTACAGGGCGAAAGGTTATTACCGGAGATTATTAGAAACAGGATAATACATTCCAAAGCTAGAGATTAACAGATACGAGAGACAAAGAGGACAGAGAATGGAGGGGAAGTTATTTATAAAACAGCCACAGAAAAAGAGGAAAATAGACAGCTATGCACTTGTAAATGGGGAAAGCAAAAATACAGAGAAATGAGACTGCAAGTATAGGGCGAGAGGTCTCAGTCATAAAAAGCTGAGAACTTGAAAACAGCCGTAGAGAGGAAACAGACCTTTCCTTTATTAGAGAGAAGTAAAACAAAAGTGGCTAGAGAGCTGAACGCCGTAATCGGTGCATCCAGCTAACGGTGAAAGAAAGTTATAAATAAACAAATAGAATAAGGAGACATACAAGCGGGTACGAGGAAAAAGGGACACACTCCGAACAACAATCTTATCAGGGGTGTGCACAGAACAAAACTATAATAACAGGAGGAAACAAAGGTAGCTGTGCAGTTTTAAATAGAATGCAGGAAGTGTGGTTCACAACTAGAAAGGTAGCAAGAAAGAATTTTGTTTTAAAGGGAGAAAAACATGTAAGCTCTTCGGGTAAGGCACCTTAGTTTACAGTGTATACCAAGGTTGCCACACCGCAAATTATGAAAGGAAAGCTTGAGGGTGGTAGAGCAGAACAGAAAAAAACTAGGGCAAGCGGTACAAACTCAGTCATGCAAGACGAACAAAGCTGAAAAAGACTGTGAAATGCTTAACCGTGTAGGACAGTTTTGACATACGTCGCTTAGTGTTAAAGATTATGGATGGGCAGCGGACCAGCAGTGCCATCATAGAAGTAAAAGTCATGAAAATTTGAGCACAAACATTTTTACAAGAAAAAGTCTGTAGCTAGCATGCTCTGAAAATCACGCTATATTCCTGTATTATAGAGCACAAGCACAATATGATAGCATTTAAATGTAACAAAAACAGTTGCTTCTCAACAATATAACCACAATATGCAGCAGTCTTCCTAAAACACTACCAGTTAAGCATTCAGCAAGAAATACATGCGTATTAATCATAGCAAGGTAAATGTGACATTATAGTGGAACATTAAGACATATATCTATGCAGGGCAAAAGAAAGTAATATCTGTAGGAATTGAATAATACCATTTAAAGTGCAAAAACCGGGATTATGGAGCATAAATCATGGGGGGCCACGTAAATGAACAATCAGCATACTACCAAAAACATATTAAAGAAACACTGTAATGTAATCACCGGAAGCCACACTAGGACAAAGAAGGAGAAAGCCGGTTTCCAAAGGGGTAAGTTATGTATGTTTGAAAGAAAGATACCTTTTTAACACTTTGTAAGCATATAGTGTAGCACAATGAAATCTATCAGGCTGTCAGTATCAGCACAAAAATAAAGGAACCTGTCTTGGGGTTGAAATCACGGCTCAGAGACAGAATGAGAAAGCATTTGTTTAAGGGAGATGAAATGAAATAGAGGGCAACGGCCAAAAGTCAAAGCAGTATGAGCATAAAATTTTTGGGGAGTGGGGGGGCAACGTCCAAATAAAAGGAGAATGCAGAATAAGACTAAGATGCAGTGCCATAATCTTAAAAGTGAAGGAAAAAGAATACATCCGTACATTCTTACATGCTCAGAAGTGCGCGTATAACGGACTTGGCAGCATGAGGAAATATACCAGAAAATTAGATATAGTTCGATAAATTTAGGAGCAATACAATTGACGGAGGATAGACAGCAAAAGGTTCACAATATCCCTGTGTAAATGACTGGTTAACTTGTACCACTTCAGGATAGAACAGAAAAAACGGACGGAGAAGGGGGAAAGAAATTACTTTCTGAGCTTTTAAAAGTGAACTGTAGCCTCTGCCAAAGCAGTGCTGGACTGACTGATAAGGCAGCTAAAGTGGGCAAGCTTCCCAGATTCTCATGTCCTTGAGATAGTGAACCACAGCGCTTGTTAGGGAAAACTCTTAAAAGTTACAGAAATATGTGAGGGAAAAAAAAAAGGTTTAGAACTTCAGCTCTTCGGGCAAATTTAAATGGATTTATAAAGGCAGATTCGAAGCCCAAGAGGGAATATATATGAAATATGACAATTACTAGTAATGTAGTAAATTTTGTTTCAGAAAGAAAATTAAAACTCACACCACATGGGACTGAGAAGAAGAAAGAATAGTTTTATAGGGAATAAAAAACGATTTCTAGTTTGCACGAGAAGCCAAAAAGGTGTATGTAAAGAGTTAAGTTACCCCAAATGGTACCGTGCGGGCCACACGAACAGTCGGTAGAGCATCAGAGAAGAGGGCAGGGAGGATTATTATGGCAGAGAAAGTGGGAGCAGAACAAAGTGTTGTAGAGGAAGGAATTCAGATTGGACATAAGGGAAAAAGAAGTGGCTATGGGGGTAGGGTGAGAGCACAGAACTGAGCAGCAGTGAAAAAGAGCAATCAGTTGAACTACGCAGTAGATAATAAAAGACAGGAAATGCGCTTCAAAGTGAAAAAAGCCAAGCCAGATTTAGACAGGTGGAAACCAGTGCCTTGTATGACAGCGGCATACAGAGATAAGAACTAAGAAAAGCAGAGACGGCACAGTATAGTGCCCACAAAAATCCAAATCAGACGGAGTACGGAAACACACACACAAAGATGCAAAAGGAGGAAAAAGAAAAAGGAGCGGACACACCCCCAGACAACAAGACGGCCATATACTGTCACAGAAATTAAAAAGGAAAGATAAGATCAGGAAATGTGTGTAACAGCTGAAAAGATAACACAGGAGCATAAGATAGAAACTATATATGTGTAAGGAGAAACGGAAATCAGAGGTTCTGATGCTGCACTATGAAAAAGAGCCGAGAAAAGTACAGGAAGAAGGGCTGTTAGAGGGAAAGCATAGTGCAGAGGACTGAAAGAATAGAATAGGGTATGCTGGGAAGTGTAGTGCACAAAGGTGTGGATACGGATGGCAAAGAACTGAAGGAATATACAATTCTTGCAGTTATCATGAGAGACAGAGAAGTTTAAAACAACCGCAGATAAGACTTAGAGAGATAAGGGGAAAGCAGCAGTTGGACGGCGGTAAGCAGTGTTTGCAGCTGAAAAGAAAAGAAAGTTGTAGGAAGTCCAATAGGAAGATACCCTCCTAGAGGCATAGAGTAAAAGGAACAGTCCCGAGACATTAAAAAAAAATCTCATGGATAACTGTTTCAGCACAAGATCAAAAGTATGTGTCGCACACACAGAGTGAAGGCAATAGCAGATGTGGAAAGGTGGGGGCTGTCAGTTTTGAAGAGTGGTAATAAGAACAGAGAAACCAGAAGGATTTTAGAAGGGAGCAATCTGAAAGCGTGCTGTTCTCCCAGAGTAAAGAAAATTCCCCCGATACGGGAGCCTACAGAGAAGAACGGAGCAGGATTAGAGCCAGGGGATTAATAGGAAGAGGTAGGCAGAGGAAGTTAGGATGCAGGAGAGCAGGGAAAGGGATTGGGGGGGGCGACAGAAGAAGAAAGATCAGAATACATAGTAAGAAAAGGGGGACAGGGATTTGAAAAGGGGGGATTAAGACAGAACACAAGATGGGATGGGAAACAGAGAATGCCCAATCTCTAAGGATTGTTAAGCGAGAATGCTAGCATAAAGACCAATCCAAAGATTTTGAACATTGAAATAAACTTACAGCAAACCCCAAATCGCAGTCGCCTGGATTCGGTGTTATGCACCAATCACACAACAAGCACAGTCTTGCGTACATCGCGCAAATCAAAGAAATGGACAGAATAGGAGAAAGAAAAGGGGGTGAGAAAGAACAGAACAGAATATAGAAAAACAGAAATGAGAGTTTGAACTCCCCACTGGGTTAACAATTAGGGAAAGAGATCAGCACAGAAAAGGGCAGAGAAGCAGGTGTGTTAGTGCAGCGCAGGGCATGGAGAAAATCAGGGAAGAAAGTAAAAAGACAGAAGAATAGAAGAGTAGTTAAAGTAGGGGTGTCCATGATAGGGATAACAGCAGAACAGCAGAAAAACAGGAAAAAGGTGATAGAAAGATAACATAGAACATTTGAACGCACAATATAAGTATCCCCTCTTGCGTTCAAAAGAAGAGAAAGGAGGATAGAGTGAACGGTCAGGGTACGGCTGGTCACCACTGTTTTAATTTCCCCCTCTTGGACCTCTTTCTGACTCCAGATCACACGGGGGACTAAAGATACCTATTTTACCTAACAGGTTCTGTATGGTTTCTCCAACCTCCATTGTCACCCAATCACAAGGAGGTCTGCTCTGGGTTTGCATTAGGGGCTGTAATCTAAATCTAATTCCCATAACTACTGCTTTCTGTCTTCCTGGATCTAGGTATACTCTGGGCCATTTATGTTCCCAGATAATGCTTATTAAAAATCTGTCTAAGTTTCTCCAGAAACTTAGTGTATGTGATCTGCCTTGTAAGCTAAATGTAAGGTAAAGAGAAGATAGAATAAAGACAGAGATAGGTTTAAATAGATAGATACATTTTATTTCTTACCCAAAGACAAGTCTTCAAGTTGGTACAAGTACAGGCATCAGACTTTAATCAGGTACATTCAGCAGATAGATTCTGGGTACAACCGGACAGAGCTTCGCCGTCTGAGATAAGCGTTGGGGCGGATACCAAAACTATGGCAGATTGTCCCCTCTTTTATACACAAAGTCTCCATAGAAGTCAATGGTGGGAAACCTAGCTCTCAATTTCTGAGATGATACGTTCCCACGCGGGCTTATCAGTATGTTTTGGGAACAAGTTTTTTTTTCACATCTCATTTCTGAGACACCTGTTCCCTGTTGCAATAGTTTTCACATACTTTTCACACCATCTTAAGAACTCTGTATAACCTTTGTAGCCTTCTATACAAAACTAATAGACTCCATTTTGTTCATCTGATTTAAAGTGACAGTTGTACCAGTTTGTGTCAGAACTCATGGTTCAGACCTGCTTTTTACAGATATTTGGCCTAGTCAGTACTTTAGTTATTTTAGGCTTCATAGCCTTGGCCCTCACTATTCCAGTGGTAGATCCAAAGCTAGGCCATATATTAACACTAGCCCTTAGTTTGTATGACATGTTTTAAATGAACTCAAGCTTTCTCCGTTTTATGAGCATTTAAGGTAGTGGTTGTCAGTGCTTCTTCTCTTTGGGGGGGGGGGGGGGGGCAAAAAACAGAGGTTTCTGGTTAGGGTCTTTAAGTGAAGCTGCAATGGGGAAATTGAAGCAAATAAAAAAAAAAATTACAGATCTGCAACAAAAAGTATCAGGTCATTGACCTGAAATTTTAGCCTTTTTATTTTGGTCTCTGAGCAAGCTGTAGGTTATTGTACTTTTGCATGGACAGAGTAGCAATTCTTTCTGTGACAAAGATGTACTCGGTGTTCATACAAAAAGATTCTAACTAAGAAAATGACAGTGTACTCTAGGTAAGAGATGTAATTTACTTTCATCATCTTCTTGTCAAGTGATTGCTTTCTGCTTGATTAGTGAGAAGTTGATGTATCAGTGGCATCACATGTAGGCAAAGGAAGACATTATTTATTGTTGCCTCAGACCAGTGATTTGTACTTTATAGCATGTCACCAAGCAACAGAAGTAATCCTTTGGAACAGAGCAGAGTACCACATATCGGACAAGTACTTAGCTGGGCTAGGACAATGGCAGGCATGCATAACCAGACATGTCTGATATTCTTATGGAAATCCCACAACTACGGCATCCATTTATGAAGGCAAGACCTCCCAAATTGTGGAGCATGATAATCAAATCTGTCTTAGGTATTTTTTGTGCCTTGTTTGACAAAGAATATTACTTTTAAACAAAATGGTATTCCTTTGTCTCTGTTGTTTTTGTCTTAATTTATTGGGTGTTATTTTATGGCCCTAATTGCTTTCTTGGGGTGGTGGTGTATTTTCTCTGTTTTGTATATCTTTTAGGTTTTGAACAACCACTTTTGGTGGTTTTAGATGAGATATATTTAAGGAAGTGAAGATATAAGAGAGGGTATATCATTGCCTGAGATGTGAAATCTCATTGTGTTTACCTGGTCTAGTCTATACTGGCTGAGGTGTGAGCCACTTCATTTAGTGGAAATATATAGAATAGGATATTATAGCCTTTTAGAATGAAAAATAATAATCTTTTATTAAGGGCCCATTTCACAGAGGGTTTGTGCGTTTTTTTTTTTTAACCATTACATAAAGAAAAGAAAGTTTAGAAGAGTCCCAAGGGTGGAACTGTTGATGACAGCTATCATAAGTTTGGTGGAATATTTTTATTTATTTATTTATTTTTGGGCTGTGTCCTTTTTATGTATACAGATCAATTATTGGTCCCTTTTGGAGAGAAAGTTTGAGAAGACCATTCAGAAACTTATTTGTCTGCTGGTGCCTAGTGGGTTAAGGCTGGTTTCTGGTCATTAATTCTCAGAAATCAGAAGCATTGTGTTTTGAGAGTAGCAGTGCTCTCAGTTGAGTACTAGGCTTAAAATAGAGTGGTTAGCCATCCCAGTGAAGGATTTTATAAGGAATCTGTCAGTAATTATGGACTTTGATGCTTTATTGTCTCTTGGATCAAAGCATCGATGCAGCATAATTCCCATAACATTTACGGCTCTGTTTACTAAGCAGCGTTATAGGCGTGTTAATGTTTTTAACGTGTGTAAAACATGTACATGCTTATAATATCCCTATAGGTGCCTACATGGTTACAGCGCATGCGCTAAGGGTAGGTGCACTAAAAACCCTAATGCACCTTAGTAAACAGAGCCCTTTAATGGTAAAATGGTTATCTCCATTCTCGGAATAGTCTGTTACTCTGTTATGCAGACTTTTGTGAGCATTGTAATAAAGTTTTTAATGTTGTTTATAAAGGTCTTCCAGGAAAAATCTTAAAGAGGCCAGTTATTCAAAATAGGGCTGCAATGTAATATAGCATTATAAAAGAAGAGAGAATGTTCTTTTTTTTGGGGTGGGGGGGGGGGGGGGTAATTTTCATTAGTATTCTATGGCATGGCATTTACATAATGAAAGTTTAGTTGTGGTCTTTTAAGGATTCATGACTAATTATCCAGCATGTTTTACAGACTGGTACATTCCTTGGGGACTGTTGCACTCTGCTGAAAGGTATATTTGTTGGCATTGCTGACAAGGCCTGTGATTGTGAAAAGGCTTTCTCAATAGTGACTCTAAAATGACATTTAGAAAGTATTCTATTTCAGGTCACGTGGAATGGCATTTTAGGAAGGACATGCTGGTTGAGACATCTGGTTCCTCGAGTTTTTTAGAACAGGAGCTGCACACTTAGAGCCTGTTCTAAGATACACAGAGGCGTATTTTCAAAGCACTTTGGGAGGCTAAGTTCCATAGGTTTCTATGGAACTTTGGGAGGCTAAGTGCTTTGAAATTGAGCCTGACAGTGAAATGGACATTTATACACTGGTTACGTGTGGCACAGCATGGCAACATAAATATTTGTGCTAGTATTTCAAAACATACTTGTTTGTGTCGGCACATACACAGCATGCTAGCGTTTTAGAAACGTTCATGTCTATTTCTGACACTGTCCTCGACTGGAATCTCTTTGGGGGGCAGGGGGGTTAGAAACATTAGGAGATTAATGGGACAGCCTCCCCATATTCCTCCACGGGAGCGCTACACCAAGCAAGCATTTTTTTTTTAAATCTAGATGTATTGGGGAGCAGATGTAGATCCTGATGTCTATCTTTTTATTCAGAGATGTGCATTCCCCTTCTGAAACAGGGAATGCACATTTATTTTTTTTGGCCCCATCCTCTTTAAACCTTAAATATACCCAGACCATGCCCCCTTGCTATATGCACATTTTTGAGATTTAGAAGGGGAAGTAATCAACATGGGCTACCATTAAAACAGGTTATTTTATAACTAACTCATGCTATTTTAGCATAGGTCCCATTTGATGCAATAAAACCTAGTTATTAAAAATCCAGGTTAACAATAAAAAGAAAAGAAAAAAACAATAAAAAAAAACCAAACTTATTTGATAACTTCCTCATTTAGATGTATATTTCCCAGCATTTTAAAGTTATTTGCAGTATACATATCTAAATGTTGGGTTATGCACCTGTGAAACATGCATGGGGCTTCTAAATAAGCACCTTAGTTGAGGTTGTCCTGTTAAGTCTTCTTCCTGGTGGTAATGGATAAAAGGAATAAACAGAGTTTTTATGGTTTTCTGTTTTACTATTTTTTGTTTGTTATGAACAGCTCTGAATGTTTTGCTCATCACAAGACAGTACATAAGTAAATAAGTCTTACTGAATCAGAACCTTAGTGCTACAATGATTCAGACCTCTAAATGAACCAAGACATTGTTAAAGTTGTATATTAATATATTATCACATTTCTTATTGAAACGGTGGCTTTCTCATTCACCTATTACTCTCTTGCTTTTTTTCCCTCTATCAAATGTGAAATTAGTCTTTCCTGACTTGTTTGTATTCACTTTTTTGTTTCTCGGTTTCTTTTCTAAGAGATTCCAATCTGTTTTCAGGAAAGCCTGTAGATTGAGGAAGATGGTAACTAGATACCTTAGGTGGTGGTGTTTTTTTTTATCATCACTTATCCAAAATTGATAATTCCAGTAGATTGAAGTCCATGCAATGATAGGCTGAGGTATAAAACAAGTATAGTTATTGTAAGTGGATTCCATTAAACCCTTTTAGAAATGCAGTGATGTACAGATGAAAGATAATAGAGCTGTAATATAGAGCTATTACAAAGATAAAATTGTTCAAGCTTAAGAGGAAAGAACCAATAAAATATTAGTTATCGAAAAAGAAGAAAGAACTGATAGCATATGTGATTACTCAGTTATTTTAGCTATTGAGATAATGGCTGAGAGATTAAAGCCTGAAAGGACATACACTGGAAAAGTATGCTCACTCAACACTACTGATTGTATATAATTGTTTCATTTAAACATGCTTTGTTAGCAAATTTTCAGTGGGATCCATGTGTAGGTGGATTTAGTCATTCTGGGTTTCAAATAACTTTTTTTTATTTCACTAGGCAGCTACTTATATCAAGGATTTATTTTTCAACTCAGTGTATACACCAAAGAATCATAACATCCCAAGAGTATTACATATCCTTTGACTTGGAAAGAAAGGAGATTTAATTTAAGCTGCTCAGTGGAAGTTGTTATCCTCAGTGTTGTTCACTGCTTAAACGTCCATAAACAGATTACTGATGTGATCACATTTTGAGCAATCCTGTGCTCTGCTTCAGGGCAGTAACATGAAGCAAAGGTCTGTCTCGCTCTTCTTCATGAATTTTAGTTGTGGAAAACGCTGAGGATAATAATGCCTGCTGAGCAACCTAAGTTGATTTTATTTCCATTTTGAAGAGTATCTTATTCCACTTGGGATACTACAATTTGAGTGTTATACACTTGGCTGGAAAATAATTTTTGAATTAAAAATAACTTTTGAGTTGAATAAAAATTTTGTTCACACACTTTGGAAGATTTTCATTATCCCGTACAAGACCAATGATTATACTCTTGAAGCATTCTTTTAAAGTTGAAATACTTGATGAACCAAAAACATTTTCCCATAAAGGTTTAGTGAATCTATTTGGATAAATTAGATGTTATGTTTTATAAAGGCAACATATGCATCTTTATGCCATTATAAAATTACACAAATAGGGCCTTATTCTATAAAGGTTATGCTCCTAGTTTGAGCATAATTTACGCTCTTAAATTTATGATCATAAATTAGGAGCATAATCTATTTTGGAGCGTAGAGTATGCTCGTAATTTAGGAGCATAAATTATGCTCATAAATTTAGGCCAAGAAACAAAACCGTACTAGGAGCCTTCACAAGTGAGACAAATCCTTTAATTGCACAACATAAATCTTGTACATCAATCTTGTAAGATTGACCCCACACGGGCCATGTTTTGTGCACAGCGCCTATGTCAGGGGTCTATATTAAACATAAATGTAATTAGCTGTGAACCAAATACAATAAAAAGCTGACATCATAAAGAGAAAACTTGAAAGAACCAGTGCACGTATATAATGTGGACATGCATACAGAGCAATCTGAGCATAAATTCAGGCGCATAACCTTTAAGGCCATAGGGCAGAAGCGGAGCCAGGTTGATGGCGCGGAGGGAGCGAAGGCGGCGTGAGAGTGGACTTGCACCGGCGCACATTTTCTGTGCAACACGATAGGCGCCGGCAGAACTCCATTTGGGGGAGCGGCCGCTCCCATGGCGCCCCACCTTGCTACACCACTGCCATAGGGGTAATTCTAGAACTGGGTGCCACAATTTGGGCATATCGATGCCATGTGCTGAGTGCTAATTTTATAATGGCATCTGTGCACCCAGATTCTGTTATAGAATACTACTGTATTCTATAACAGAATCTGCAAGACACTGAAATGGGGCAGGAATGGCAGATCTGCTTGAAAACATATGCGCACATTTATAGGATAGCGCCTAAATGTGCACAGATATGCAAAAGGGGTGTGGCCATGGGAGGGTCATGGGTGGGTCAGGGACTCGGTGTTAGTGCAGATCTATCCCCAACTTGTGTGATGGAATTTATACCTGGTTTCAGTTGGTGTAACTCATTACACCCAGTGGTGTGCTGGATCTGGCAATTTTTAAAGAATTTTGGGAGCTGGTTGTTAAACTGGCTTCCAAAATTTTAGCTACTTATGCATGATGACCACTTATAAATACTGACTAGCATGAATTATCACTTGTGTTTCATGGTATATACATTCACTGCAGGTGTGCACCAAGGAGGTATAATTGACAGGAGATGGTGTCACGTGACAAGGCTGAAGCAGTAGCCTCTATCTTGATACACTGAAACCAAAGCAAGCTATTGGTCATTGCCAAGCCACTTATAGACAGTCCTTATTTCTCATAAGTGTTTTGCTATTGTTTTAGGTGACTCAATATGGCATCGAGCTCTGCCTACTGGCTTCAGGCCAGATAATGGGCCGAGCACTCTCCCACTATCTCCTGGCCCTTATTAGCATTTGTATAGCACTACCAGACGCACGCAGCGCTGAACACCTGACACAGAGAGATAGTCCCTGCTCAAAAGAGCTTACAATCTAAAAAATACAGACAGACAAGACAATTAAGGGCGAGGGAAGTACTGGGTGAGAAGGAACAAGGGGAGGGCAATTGAGTAGTGACTAGGAGCCAAAAGCAGTGGTGAAAAGGTGGGTTTTCAGCATAGATTTGAAAACAGGTAGATATGGAGCTAGACGCACAGGCTTAGGAAGTCTATTCCAGGCATAAGGTGCCGCGAGGGGAAAAGGAACGAAGTCTGGAGTTAGCAGTGGAGGAGAAGGGGGACGACGAGAGATTTGTCCAGTGAGCGGAGTTCACAGGGAGGAATGTAGGGAGAGATGAGAGTGGAAAGGTAATGGGGGGCTGCAGAATAGATGCATTTAAAGGTCAGTAAGAGAAGTTTGAACTGTATGCGGAAGCGGACAGGGAGCCAGTGAAGTGACTTGAAGACTGGGCTAGTGTGGGTATAACGATTTTGGCGGAAAATAAGTCGTGCTGCAGAATTTTGGACAGACTGAAGAGGAGAGAAATGGCTGAGTGGAAGACCAGTGAGAAGCAAATTGCAATAATCCAAGCGAGAGGTGACAAGGGTTTGGATAAGGGTTCTGGTAGCGTATTCAGAAAGGAAGGGGCGAATTTTGCTAATGTTGTAGATAAAGAAACGACAGGTTTTGGTGGTCTGTTGAATATGCGCAGAGAAGAAGAGAGAGGAATCAAAGATGACTCCAAGGTTACGAGCCGAGGAGACAGGGAGGATGTGAGAGCCATTAACAGAGATAGAGAATGGGGGAAGAGGGGAGGTGGGTTTAGGGGGAAAAATGAGAAGTTCAGTTTTAGTCATGTTTAGCTTCAGATGGCGTTGAGACATCCAAGCAGCAATGTCAGACAAGCAGGATAAAATTTTGTCCTGGATTATGGTTGATATTTCAGGGGTGGAGATGTAGATCTGAGAGTCATCTGCATAAAGATGATATTGAAAGCCATGGGATGAAATTAGGGTACCAAGAGAAGAGGTATAGATGGAGAAAAGGAGGGGACCATGGACAGGACCCTGGGGGACACCAACTGAAAGCGGGATGGAAGTTGAAGAGGAACCTCCTTGGTGTGCACAGTGGTAGAATTTGGGCAGAATGCAGACATAGACCATACTTATGCATTTAAGTGTTAAAATTCTTAAATTAAATTTATGAGCTGGTGTAATGACTAGCACAGGCCATTGAATTTTATGCGCAGGCCCTCAGACTATGGGTAGTATACACAACAAAAGTCATTAACCAGAGGTTTGGTGATTTTAAATACTGTATTTTACAAATATTTTCAGAATAGCCACTCTAGCAGTTTGTTTTTATCATTTGTAGTTAAATTTTTACTCATCACAGGAGGTCTGTAGAGCACTCTGCATTTCCAGTTCTAACATTATGTAATGTTCTGTCCCCCTAGGTAGAGATAGTACTGACATTCATGTGGTTCTTAGTGTAGAAAGGCTGCCCACCCCTGCACTAGCCAGCTTACATGTATGTGCAGTCTTTTATACCTATGCTACTACTTTATAAAGTCAAGAAGATGCACATTTAATAGGTGTAAAATAGACATGAAATAGGTGCATCAGAAAACTCGTTACTTAGTGCAACTTTATAACATTGTCCTCTATATGACTTCTTCAGCCAATCAAACATCTCATCGTTCATCACATAGAATCCATTCATAAAATCCTATCAGTTTTCACATTTTGCTTCTAAAGAAAAATTGTGATTACCGTCTTGACTGTTCATCATTTTTCCAGTGCATATCTGAAAGTTCAGGGGGAAAAATGGTTCAACTATTTTTAACCAGTGTTATGCATCATTATTGCCTGTAAGTAAACTAATATTTCTGGTGACCAACTACATATTATGAGGTCCTTTTTACCAAGCTGTACTAAAAAGTGGCTGACGCTGGTGTCAGTCATAGGCGTAGTTTGACTGTTTCATTTGGGGGGGCAAAAAATGGGCGGAGCATATTAGCATATCATTTGCATATATACATATGCAAATGAATATGCTAATATGGAGGAAGGAAATGAAATTTACAGGCAAAATATCACAGATGCACATTTCAAAAAGCTGACATTTCAATTAATAAATTATGAATAAAATAAACTTTTATTTACCTTTGTTGTCTGATCATGTAGTTTTTCTATTCGCTTTGATCCCAGTGTCTTCTGTTTTATGCAGTGTCTTCTTTCCAGTAGGCTTCCCTCTGCTCCCCACCCTCCCAGTCCCATCCATCTCTTGCTCCTTCCCTCTGCTCCCCACCCCTCCCAGTCCCATCCATCTTCTGTTCCTTCCCTCTGCTCACCATCCCTCCGTCCCATCCATCTCTTGCTCCTTCCCTCTGCTGTGCCTGACCTCTCCAAATCCCATCCATCTCCTGGTCCATCCCTCTGCTCCCCACCCCTCGCAGTCCCATCCATCTCTTGCTCCTTCCCTCTGCTCCCCACCCCTCCCAGTCCCAACCATCTCTTGCTCCTTCCCGCTGCTCCCCACCCCTCCCAGTCCCATCCATCTCCTGCTCCTTCCCTCTGCTCACCTCCTTTCCCAGTCCAATCCAATTCCTGGTCCTTCCCTCTGCTCCCCACCCACCCCTCCCAGTCCCATCCATCTCTTGCTCCTTCCCACCCCTCCCAGTCCCATCCATCTCCTGCTCCTTCCCACTGCTTCCCACCCTCCCAGTCCCATCCATCTCCTGCTCCTTCCCACTGCTTCCCACCCTCCCAGTCCCATCCATCTCCTGCTCCTTCCCTCTGCTCCCCACCCCTCCCAGTACTATCCATCTTCCCTCTGCTCCCCACCCCTCCCCCCCGCGCGAGGTCCAAGATGGTGACTCGTTTACCCCCTCTCTTCCTCCCTCCCTCCGGCGCAGGCAGCAGTCTTTTCCAGCGTTCCTGGCAGCTGTAGCGATATACACGCTGCCTTCGGTCTGCCCCGGAAGCCTTCTCTTCAAGTTCCTGTTCCCACCTATGCGGGAACAGGAACTTGAAGAGAAGGCTTCGGGGCAGAGCCAAAGGCAGCGTGTACAACGCTACCGCTGCCAGGAACGCTGGAAAAGACTGCTGCCTGCGCCGGAGGGAGGGAGGGAGGAAGAGAGAGGAGTAGACGGAGACGCTCCTCTCCGTCCGCTTGGCTTCCCTGCCCTCTCTGTCTGCGTCCCGCCCGAAAGGAAATGACGTCAGAGGAAGGCGGGACGCAGATAGAGAGGGCAGGGAAGCCAATCGGACGGAGAGGAGCGCGTGCCTGCATGTGTTTTTTTTTTTTTTTTTTAAACTTTTTTTTTTTTTAACTAATGGCGCGGCAGCGCCTCGCGTCGTTTGGGGGGGCACTGCCCCCCCTCGCCCCCCCCCCCCCAGTCTACGCCTATGGTGTCAGTGCATGGGTTTTCCGTGCTCTGCGGCCACCTTTAGTGTGGCAGTAAAATGATCACCTTGCCATAATATTTTGTAATGGCCACATGCTAATTTCTCCATTAACTCATGGCCATTACTGTGGGACCCCTTATTACCACCTATTTAGGAGTAGGTAAAGGCTTTCGTGCTAATCGTAAAGTGCATGGTAATGTGGCCCACACTACCTGATTAGCACAGGTATGCCTACTGTCTGCCCATGGGCATGCCTCCCACGCTGAAAAATTTAAAAAATATTTTTCAGAGTGGGATCAGCGTGCACTAAGTGGAAAAGTATGCAGGATGCTTCAGTGCGTCTCACGGTATTGCTCTTTTAGTATGTGGTAGGTCCACGTTAAATCTGCTGTGCCCCTATGTCAGTAAATGGTCAACAAGAAAACACCATAGATCATCAAAATTATGCTGTTTCTCAAGGCATTGTTTAAGCAATAGTGGTTCCATGTACTTCTTTTGTTCATTATTCTTACTCTAAAAGCTGTATTTTGTAATTTCAAATAGTGGAATAAATTAAGCAGTTATTAATCTAGTAAAATTAGTTAAACCATAAATGATTTCATAGGTTGAATTCACAATTTACTTAATCTATAAGGTTGTGTGACATGTCCGGCAATGCCCACATTTAAAGTACCTTCTTACAGAACCAGTTCTGAGAGAGATCTCTGTCTCACGATCTTAATAGGCATTTCAAAAAGACATAATAATTCTTTCAGATTTGTAGTCTGAAAACTTGGTGTCAGCCCTTTAAACTCTGAAGTCCTTATGCTTGGCCATCATTGCTAAGGATTTGACCCAGTGGGCACATGTCACATGAACAGCCTTTATAGCTCACTTTTTCCCCATCCAACTAACCAACCAGTGCTGTATTTTTGTATTACGCTGTAAGCGTCTTGACTGCCTTCAGACTTCTGAATATATTTTAACTGGGCACCCAGTGTTGCTAGTTGTTGAATCTTATTTTCAAAGCAACTTGCAGCTTGGCAAACAGAGAAGCAATTGAAATGTGACAGGAATTGGAATATTACCTTTACTAGTTGCATCTGTTTTCCCTGGAGAAGCCAAGGTGTTCAGCAGATGGAGAAGGAAAGATGCAACCAAAGCAGAAGAGAACCCCCCCCCCCTTGCCCTCCCCCCCCCCCCCCTCGGAAGATCAAAATGGAATTTTTTTTATTACCAATTATTTAATTGGATGAAATTCAAAAGATCACATTGTTGAAAGACACTACACTGTGACTGCAAATGATTTTCAGATGCTTTGGCTCTCCTTTTATTTTGGAAGCAGTTTGTGTAAGGCTCCTGGGCTTATCTTTGAAACTGACAATAAGAAGGAAAGCTGGAGGGTAGAATATTGTGCTGATGACAACAATTCTTATAGTTCAAAAATGGGAAAAAATATGAATAGATACTGCTGCTGTATGAGCTGACACATATTTTACCTCATTTCCTAATGCAACATAGTATGCTTTGCAAGATGCTTCATCTCATAAAACTATAATTCAAAAAAATGTTAAAACATCAGGGAGCAACATGAGGTTAACCTCTGGTCTTATTTCTATTTTATTTGTTGTTGAGTGTCATTGATATATGAGGTAAATAAAACATACCATTCATTTTATTGGGGCAATTTTAACATCTGAAGGGGAGCTGAAAAGCTCATTTTCAAGGGGGAAACCCATGTGGGGTTCCCGTCTGACAATGAAGGGCTGAGCACATATTAGTAGCTGCAGAGTTTGCACCTGCTTTCAGTGAAGGTAAAAGTCCACAGCTGAAACTGGCCATGAGGATTTCAAAATTTAAATCTCCTCATATGGGTGGCTGGCTCCATCCTCCTCTGGGGTGTTGGTAAAGATCCATCTTGTTGAGCAGTGCAGGTCCTTTTTCGCATCCTGTTCAAACTTCTTCTACTAACCTATAAATGTACTCACTCTGCTGCTCCCCAGTATCTCTCCACACTCGTCCTTCCCTACACCCCTTCCCGTGCACTCCGCTCCATGGATAAATCCTTCTTATCTGTTCCCTTCTCCACTACTGCCAACTCCAGACTTCGCGCCTTCTGTCTCGCTGCACCCTACGCCTGGAATAAACTTCCTGAGCCCCTACGTCTTGCCCCTCCTTGGCCACCTTTAAATCTAGACTGAAAGCCCACCTCTTTAACATTGCTTTTGACTCGTAACCACTCGCCTCCACCTACCCTCCTCTCTTCCTTCCCGTACACTTTAATTGATTTGATTTGCTTACTTTATTTTTTGTCTATTAGATTGTAAGCTCTTTGAGCAGGGACTGTCTTTCTTCTATGTTTGTGCAGCGCTGTGTACGCCTTGTAGCGCTATAGAAATGCTAAATAGTAGTAGTAGTACTTTTACTGTGGGTGGGGGCAGCAGTTTTTGTTGACAGGCAAACTGCTGTTCTTGTAGGGAAAGCTTTGAAATTTGCCCCCAATTTGAAGTTATACTGCAAAAACAGAAAGACAAATGCTACATTTACATGCCCAGTTTGGATAGTGCTTTGTAATGCTGGAGCTAGACAAGATACTGTACAGAGGGGTTAGGTTTGTAGGAGTTTTAAATGATACTTATGTATTTAGTTTGAGAGAACTCGGGATGATGTGAGTGGTAATGTGGTACATACAACTGGATATACAATTACATAGTACAAGCTACTAAACTGAAATGTGGGAAAAAATAAGGCTTGTTTTTTATAGTAATCCTCAGCAGACACCCTGAATTGTAATTTTGGATATTTTCAGCACATCTGTTGCCTATATAGAAAGTTAGGAAATATGGCCCCTTAAGGCTATTACTTTAATAATTAAGGCCTTTTGCTATGATTGAAAAGATGTGAAAAAATTAAAATTCAAGAGCTTTACTTTCAATTGAGTAAGACAGCTGCTAAAAAAAGAAAAGTGTATGATATAGTCTGCTATGTAATATTTAAGGAGTTTCCAAGCCCTTTTACTAAAGTGTGCTAAGCAGTTAGCTTGGGAGTTAGTGTATTCTATTAGTGCATGAAAATGGTAACTGTTACTGCATTGGCATGTCAGTTTTCACTCACTAATTCACTCGCTAACTGCATAGCCTGTTATGGGGAGGGAAACAGGCATGGATTGCCCATGGAGATTAATATACCACTCCCTCTCTTATAAAGTTATATTGGTTGCCAGTTACTTTCAGAGTTAAATTTAAAATGATGTTGGTACATCAGGCATTGTATATCCACAAATAATAATATGATTACTTACGAGGGCACCCAGTGCTATAATTAGTCCTCTTTAACATTACTACTAATACATCTTGACTAAGTACTTAAATATTCTTTATTCACATATCAAAATTATCACACTTGCTTACATTACACAAACAAAAACAAAATCATTGTGTATGTTGAGAAAAGGTAATTGGTATAACCACCCCAGTTTTCAACTTGTTCTCTCATCTAAATGCAAATTATACCATTCCTCTTGTATTTTGTTAGTCCTATATGTTGTTGACCTTTGAAGCTCTCTGAAGTTTCTCTTTTCAACAATAGAAGCAATAAAGTGGCTTGGCTTTTCCTCTGTGTCTAGGTTAATTATGCAAAATGCTGGTTCTCACTCTCTTGCCAACAAACATTTCCTGCTCTTCTTGAAAAAAATTATCTTCCTGTGCTTTTAGCTCAGAATTAACCCTCCTGGGTTATAGACTCTCTCTGGGTCTCAACACTGGCCGTGTTTCAAGTTTCTTTATCAGGAGACCTCACTATAAATATGATATGCCACAATCACATTCCTTGCTAAAATATTCATACAAATAATAATATGGAGCATATTGTGCTTAATTTTACAGAAAATCAAACTAATACAGCACAATAATTGTATACTATCCAAGTCCTGTCCAAAAAACAGGTATAAGAGATGTTAAAACATATTTTAGTGGAGAAAGACCTCAGAGATTCATCGCTCACAAATGCACTAAGTTCTGAGGGTCCGATTAGTCCCAATCATAAAAAAATGCACAATTAGTTATCACAGTTTTCTTCTTATATAGCTTATAAAACAATCACCTTTATTTTGTAAAACTTTATCTTTAGAACATGGACATCAGGCAGTGTAGCATTCCTCTTTTCATTACTTGAAGTCGGTTCTACAGGTTTATCATCCTTTGTTCTCTTTGCGCTCTGTAAATGCTTGTTTGCTTACTGTTACCTGACCTGCAATATTTTGCATTCAAAGAGCATTCAAAGAGACTAGGGGTAGCACTTTTTTGATTGCTGTACCAAGGGAGTGGAATCAGCTACCTAGAACCCTACAGCTGCTGAGCAAATACATCAGCATTTAAAAGAACTTTTAGAATGTATCTGTTTAGGGCAAAATATGGGACAGCACTTGGCTAAAGGCACTGTTGATGATTTTATTCGGACTATCTGTTGTTGGGTTGCTTGGCTTGTATATATGTATCTTAATTTGTATATTTGTTTTGTTTTTTGTTTTAATTATATTTGTTGTATTGTACCCTGCCTTGGGTATAGGCAGGATATAAATAATAAACCTAACCTAACACACACAGAATCTACCCTACAGCATGCTGCCACTGTTGCAGTTAGCATGGATACACTTAACCACTTCCTAGATCTATGGTAACAGTGAACACACTTAGTGGACAGTAAAGAATGTTCTTGTTCAATAATATATGGGGACATACTGAGAGCATGTCCAACAGTTAGCATACAGACTTTGCACTTACCATATGTTAATTTTTATATCTGACCTGGTAAATACAAAACTTTACCACCAGTGGCGTAGCCAAGGGTGGGCCTGGGTGGGCCCAGGCCCACCCAGTAGCAGCACACCTATGAAGTGTCTGGCAGGGATTCCCAAGACCCACCAGCCGAAAATTCCTGTCCTTCCTGCATACCAGCCTTCCCTCTGATGTATTCCCGCCTATGTGGAAACAGGAAGTTGCATCAGAGGGAAGGCTGTAGAGCCAACATGAGCAGTGTGCATTATTTGCTGCTTGCTGCCAATGAAAATCTGCTATTTAAAAGGTATGGGGAGAGGGGGATGTTTGAAAGACCATATGGCATGAAGGTGAGAGAGGGAGAGACCAAATCACTTGTGGGACAGGGCGGAGTTCTTCTGCCCACCCATCTTGGTTGGGTGTCTGGCTACGCCTCTGTTTACCACACTTTAGTAAAAGAGTCCCTTAGTAGATTCTGCTATATTTATGAAGGACCAAGAAGAAAAGATGATGTGCCTGAGCTTTCAGTACTACAGGTCCCATCTTTAGGGCTTCAAGAATTATACTGCCACATCTAAGGTATGCTGAGAGGCAGGAATGTCCTCAGTTAAGATCATTGAGAGGTTTCCAGTAAAATTGTATTCGTATCGACTAGAAACCATTAGCGGATGTTTAGTTACTGAAGATTTTAAGTGATATTTATTTTTATTTATTTAGAAAATCTTCTATAATGCCAATTTTTTGAATTGATAATGAGTGTGACTGTTGGGCAGAATGGGTGGACTGTTCAGGTCTTTATCTGCCGTCATTTACTATGTTATTATGGCAGTTGAACAGAAATCATTTGAGGTTGCTAGCAATATGAAAGTGCATACAAAAATGATAATCACTATTCTGGTAATCCAGTTATGCATCCATAAAATTGTACTGAGTGTTTCCCATTGGGGTGGGGGATGAGCTTCAGTACCATCCATATAAGCCTTCATCTCTTTTGCACTGATTCCTGTGTATATGTGTCAGCCAACTAAATGTTTCATCAGTCACCAGGCTCCTATAATTCAGCATGAATTAATTTTTTTTCTTTCAGGCCATTAGATCTGTAATCTGTACATTTTGGTTCTATTTCTTTCCTGCATACTTTTAAAGCTGCCTTTAAGGACTAACACTGACATAATAACATAGTAAGTGACAGCAGATAAAGACCTGAACAGTTTGTCCAGTCTGCCCAACATCACACTCATTATCAATTCAAAAAATTGGCATTATAGAAAATTTTCTAAATAACACAGATAAGCGGTATAAAATGTTTTGTTCTTTTTTGGGATCTTGCCAGGTATTTGTGACCTGGATTGGCCACTGTTGGAAACAGGATACTGGGCTTGATGGACCTTTGGTCTGTCCCAGTATGGCAATACTTATGTACTTATGTAAGCTAAGAAATGAGTGTCTGGTTGATGGAAGTGCTGCTTGACATGATGTTGAGTCTAGTAGTAAAGCATCAATGGTGGTTTATTCTGTTTTTGGATGACCTGTTAGGCCATTTCTTGCACTGGATGAAAAATACCACATAGCTGAATTTGCAGGTGAATGTGGAATGCAGTGAGGATGGTAGTTCATATGTTTGCAGAGCTTGAATTTTTCTTATCAATTGATAAGGGTTCCTCTTGGTCATTTTGCCTAGTTAGAGCATTGCTACTCCAAATTAACCCATATCCTGGTTGGAGTTTCGGAATATCCACAGTGAATATACAGGAGATTCGGTATATCTAAATTTATTACATGCATAATCACTGTGGATACACTGAAAACCTAACTGGCTGGACGTAACAAGAACAGTTAGGTTTCGGGAAGCCTTAGGATAAATAATAATTTGTCTTATTTTCTTGCTTTTTCTTTCCTGTAATCTAGGCAGATTGCATTAAAAAATCCATAATTAAAACTATAAAACAATAATATACAACAAAAGCACTAAAAGACAATGGCTACTGCTGTGAACAGATGGCAATACTGATGTCCTATAAATCAAAGATATAAAATGATTACAATAGAACTTGATAGTTAAATTAGTTGGAACCTTCAAATGCCTGAGTGACTAGCATTGTTTTAAGTTGCCACTTGAAGTTTGAAATATCTGAGATAAGCCTAAGCTCATCTGTAAAAAAAAAAAATGTATTTTCTAAAACTTTGGAAATCTAATTCAGTCTTACCCTTTGTGTTATCCATGTCTGTTTCCCAGTAAATGACTGGCTTCTTTGTTGTAATCTGCAATGAACAAGGACTCTGGAAATCATGGAATTTAAGAAATATTTTTCACGGGTTTTAGTGTTTTCTAAAATGTTTCTTTAAGGATCCAGTAACATTGATTTCCTTATTTACGAGGTTTTTGAGCCCTTTTTTTTTTGAGCCCTTTGGGATTTGTTTTTTTGAAGATTTTAATGTTTTTTTTAGAACCATGTTTACTAAGCCGAGCTATAGGAATGCTAGCATTTTTTAGCATGTGCTAATGCTAGAGACACCCATAGGAATATATGGGTGTGTCTAGCATTTAGCACGTGTTAATTTTAGTTTGTTCTAAAAACGCTAACGCACCTTAGTAAACAGGGCCCTTAGTGAAATGCCAGTGTTCAGCTGACCTTTCACCTGTCAAGAAATATTATACAGCTTCATTCAGAAAGAAGCATATTCACTCTGTTTAACATAGTGGGAATTCTGCTGCTCTGAGTAAGGAAGTGTTGCACTGTGAATACCTCACATGTGAATTGTTTGATTTGTTTGATATATATATATATACACACACACACACAGTGCACTCCATTTAAGTGCACGTCAGATAAGCACATGCTCTCTTTAACTGCATGCCGTACTTCGGTCATGTTTTTGGCGCCATCAATTTCTATGGGGACAAACTTACAGCATGGTGAAAAACAAGACGCTGATGACTTTGGTGCTGAAAATTGGGTTGTTTCAGTTCTTCCTGCCAACTTGAACAAGTGCACCTCGTGACCTTTTTGAATGCTGACGAAAATGGTCTCTACTGGCGAGCAATTCCTGATGGAACACTTGCATTCAAACAAGCCGAAACTACAGGAAGTAAAACGTGGAAGGACCGACTGACGATCCTCCTTTGCTGCAATATGGATAGGAGTGAGAAGTTGGAACCACTCGTCATTGGAAAGAGCAAACAGCCCCGTTGCTTCAAAAATGTTAAGCGACTTCCTGTGTCATACGAGGCTAATGCAAATTCATGGATGACGGGAAATTTGAAAGCAGTGGCTAAAGAAGTTAGACACTAGAATGCGGGCACAAAAGAGTCAGATTTTGCTGCTTTGTGATAATTGTGCTGCACACAGTGATGATGTCAGGCTGTCTAACGTCAAGGTGGTCTTCCTGCCACCAAACACTACCTCTCTGATCAAACCTATGGATCAGGGCATAATAGCCAATTTCAAACAACATTATCGGGCTCTTGTACTACATCGTCTGATGAGCGTTATGGATGACCAGGCTGGCAAGGATAAACGTGCTGTTGAACTGGCTCGTAATCTATCACTGTTGGATTCCCTGCATATGCAGAAAGGAGCCTGGAATCATGTTACACAGGCAACCATTGTGGACTGCTACAAGCGGGCAAGCTTTGTTAAGGATGTGGAGAGGGATGAATCAGATGCAGCTGTTGCAAACGCATCAGATGAACAGGTTATTGACATCCCAGCCGGTGTTACTGAAGAGGAGTTTCATCGCTATGTAGCTGTTGATTACAATCACGCTCTGGTTAACTGCATGTATTTCTTTGTTCCCAGACCCTTGCACTTAAGCGGATTGCACTGTATATATATTATTATTTTTTGTTTGTTAAATGCATTTTCATAGTGAGAACTCTGAAGATTTATCTGTTATCATTGTCTTGATAAACGTTTATCATATTCTTTAGGTTGTTAGATTTGCTGTTGACTATTAGGGAAAGGTCCTTTCTGTGTTTTAGTCTGATGAGCTGTATGGCTTATTGTCACAATTGTGGGTAAAGTTTACGCTATGCTCTAAAATGACATGGTACATTTGTTAAGAGTTAATGTCTTTGTTGTAAAGGAACTGTGGATGTGGCAGATACACTTTTTTTTCACACACACCATTTCTCTGGTTCAGTAGCCACCATTGTCTGTTTTATATTTCTTATATTTGAAGTTAATTTTTATGATTCGTATAGATTTTAATTTTTTTTTTGTTGTTGTTACATTTGTACCCTGCGCTTTCCCACTCATGGCAGGCTCAATGCGGTAGGCAATGGAGGGTTAAGTGACTTGCTCAGAGTCACAAGGAGCTGCCTGTGTCGGGAATCGAACTCAGTTCCTCAGGACCAAAGTCCACCACCCTAACCACTAAGCCACTCCTCCACTCACTGTCTGTATATTAGTTTTACCCCTGACACAGCCTACAGGCGAAATGTTGGCCACTCTGGGTGACTGTTTTAATAAAGCTGCTCATCTTTCCAGACTGCTGGTTTGCTTGTCTTTCTGCTATTATGCCTAGTTTCAGATCATCACCCTTTTTTCTGCTGGCACATGGTTTTTAAGCGCTTTATGAATTAACAAGATCTTAAAAGTAATGTGAGACTGCACAGGTAACCAGTGAGGCACCCTAAAGTAGGAAGAAATATGTTGATGCCTCAGTATGCTAGCTAAAATTATTTCAGCTGCATTTTGCACCAGTTGTAAAGCTCTCAATTGCACCTCTGAAATGCCCAAAGAGTTACAGTAATCCAGTTTACTGTAAAACCAGGCTTTGCAATACAATCCTGAAATCCACACAGTTAAACATAGATATTAGCCTGCTGAGAAATCTTAAGTGCTAAAAAGCTGGCTGAATGACTGCTTTGATTGGGATTCAATAGAAAGAGACGACTTTAGAAGCACCTCCAAGCTACGGACTTGCTGTGAAATGGTTTTTATGCATTCCCCCAAATATCTAATGAATAGGGACATCAGAAGATGGAAAGCGGTCAAACACAGTAATCTCTGACTCCAAGAGAAAGATGCTTTGTACCCATCTAAGTGAAACTCTTGGAGGCAACTGTGCAGTTTAAGAGCAGCATCATTAAAAGTTGCAGCAAACAGAAAAAAAAACAAAACTGATTGTGAACGTTTAAATTTTGAAACTTTTGACAGAATGACATCAAATAAAGATTAAAGAATCAAGCAGATCATGGTAAAGCCTTGCAGAATTCCAGTGTATAGAGGGTATAAGGCAGAGCACTTATAATCAAGAAATGAAGAAAACTAAGAGAACCAAATCAACCAGGCAAAAGAATTGTAGACACTGAAGAAGAAGTGAATGATTCAATGCATCAAAACCCGTGCAAATATCTAATAGACCATCAGAAAACAAGAACAGTGTTCTAAACCTCACCTGATAGTATCAACAGTAGAAAGAAGAGATTCTGTGTTACGTGTTGTACGAAAGCTGTACTGATTATGGATCTAACAATATAGCTTATGGATCTTAACAGTGTAGCTCATGCAACATGGTCATTATAAAAAAGATGTCCTTACTCTTCTTAATCACCTTAGCAGGAGCTAGAGGATGACCAAAACCAAACTTGCGACCGAATTTTGTTGCTTGGTTTTGCTGAAAACCATAAGTGAAACCAGACACCTCTGTTCAGTGCTGTGTGCCCTCCTCCCTCTCCCTGAACTGGAGCAATTCCCCTCCTGAGCCCCCCTCCCACCAAAAGCAGCCCCCTTCTAGACTCCCACCACCATCCATAGAGCCCCCCCCCTCCCGGGGCCTACCTTACAAGCACTGGTGTTCCAGCAGTGCAGTTAGGACAGGAGCAATCCCCACGTGCTCCTGCCCCTGCAGATTTCCTTGTCAAAATGGCTGCCATGATTTCAGGCTGTAGTCTCATTCCTACCCATGCTGTCTCCAAACTCAAAATGGCTGCCACGACCTCTGAATGCAGCTTTGTGAGACTGCCACTCGACATCACAGCAACCATTTTGTCAAGGGAGCTGGAGCAAGTGGGGATTGCTACTTCACTGCCAGACCACCAGTTCTGTTAAGGTAAGCCCTTTTAGGAGGGGGCCTACGGGTGGTGGTGGGAGTCTGGAAGGGAGCTGCTTTTGTTCAGGGGGCCCTGGAGGAGAGCTGCTCCTGTTTGGGGGGAGGGAGCAACTACTACTACTAATTATTCTATAGCGCTACTAAACGTACAAGCAAGCGAGCAGGGGCTGCACTCTTTGGATTCAGCCAAACACACACATGTATTTTCCGACAAAATAAGAATGCATTTGGATTACAGGTCAGTTTTGACACCGAAACACAACTGTCCGCCTCTAGGAACAGCCAGTAGAGAAAAAATGGGGTAATAGTTTGCCAAAATCTCAGGATCCAAGGTTGCAATTTTGAGAGAGTCTGGTAGTCGGTCAGAGAGACATTTCACTAAACAGGTTAAAGGAGGGGCAAGATCCTCACATCAGTGCCTTAACACAACAGGAGAACAAAGATATTTATTTTTTAAAAATGTATACCGCGCCTAAAACCTAGGTGTTTTCTAAAACTTCATACACAATAAAGACAAATGAAATGTACTTCACAATAACATTTAACAATACTGCTCCACCATCTTCAAATCTAGCCTACAATCTGATTATTCAAAAAATGTTGTACCAAAAAATTGCATCTTCAATACTTTTAAAAACTGCAACACATTACCATAAAGGCGTATCTGGCCAGGAAGCGCATTCCATAACAAAACACCTGTCATTGAGAATGTAGAAGCTACATCAGAGGACAACCGCATAGAATGTGCAGATCTTAATGTTCTGTTCGGACAATACACACTGATTAACATCCTTAAAATCCAATGGTGCAGGAGAGTACCACAGCCTGGTGTATCAAAACACTTTAAACTGAATCCTATGATACACTGGCAACCAACGAAGCTGTTTTAGGACTAGAGATTTATGAACAGTTTTTTGAACTCCAGCAACCAATCTGGCCGCAGCATGCTGAGCAATCTTCGATGCCTTACACCTGGAACTTGGCATTCCAAGGTATAAGGTACTGCAGTAATCCAAATTTCTCAAAACTGTACTACACTCTAAAAATCATATACCAACAACATTGGTCTCACTTTATGCAATGGATAGAGCTGGAAAAAGGAGGACTGAATTACCTTAGCAACTTGAATTCATCATGGTAAGCTTGGAATCGAGCACTACATCTAACAATGTTATCTCCTCCTGAACTGCAAGCTGAGCATCATTAACCCAAATAAACTCTGGCTAGACAGCTTCCATAATCCTCCTAATAATCATAAATTCAGTCGTACTCAAATTTAAAACAATCCCATTCTCAAACATCCACTCACCAATCTTACTGCATGCATTCTTGCAACCAAGAAGTCAACCCATTTCCCCAAGAGGCTATGGGGGGGGGGGGGGGGTTGTATATAGAGGTTATTGTTTAGTTCCTTTAACATATGTGGCCAGTATCTAGATAATTTTCTTGAACTTTTTTAAATTTTGATTTCATATAGATATAGTAGTGCATCTAAATATCTATCATTCAGCAATAATTGCAGTCCTTGGACCGTGATCCATAATTCAGAAAAACTTTTACTGCCAATAGTATGTGTGCAGTGGTTGTAAGCCAGTGCCTCTTAGTAGTTTGTAGCAATTACCAGCATGGTAGATAGCAACATTGTTCTTATTCTGTTCCTAGTGCTTCTGGTACTGGTGAGTCATGAATCTGGTGAAAAAGTACTACTGCTTATCATTTCTATAGCACTACTAGACATAAGCAGTGCTGTACATAAACCAAGTATGAGACTGTCCCTGTTCAGCAGAGCTTACAATCTATTCAAGACAGACAAAAAGGACAAATAAGTGATTGGGACATTATCATGGGAATGATTAAAACAGACAGGCATAGGTACTGAACAAGTGAATAGGGGTCAAGAGTTAAAGCAGCCTCAAAATGAGTGGGCTTTTAGCTTGGATTTGAATATGGCCAGAGGAGTCCAAAGAACATGGAGCACATAATTTGGAACATCAAGCCCTGCAATGAGTCCAGAAATTGTCAAAAAAACAAAAAAATGTAAGCACATTGAACCAAAACTTGTTTTGGTTAATTGTGGGATACAAGAATGGGAAAAATCCAGGAGCGAAGAGGTATATCTCATCTGTTCTGCAGAGCTGAACTCAAATCTGAATCTGAACCATATAGCCACTGTTTAGTTACCAGTTTGGGACCCGATTTGTACCTCTTCTACAGTCTGTGAACCAAGGAGTCAAGGATGCTGTCAGAACTCAACTCTGCAGAAAACATGACACAATCTTTGGACATCTACTGTGTTAGAAGAAACGTCCAGTGCCTTAGTGTAAGTTTTTCTTTCCTGGCAATCTATTGCCGTCTTGTTCGCGTGAATCTGTGGTGGTGGTGTAGTCATTTACTTATATCATGTGATACCATGCCAACTCACAAACTGGTTCCCTTGACATATTATACTACAGCTGAGATGGTTTAAAAGCACAGAAAGGCAACACAAGAAGATGGCAGAATTTGCTGCTGCTGATTTTGAAGTGATTGCTTTGGAAATGCCTTTTCTAATTACCAACAATGTAGGAGCAGTCCTGCTATGGATATCTGCAGTAGTACACCTCTGACTATTCATCATTCACTGACCATCTTGACCCACTGGCTAACTCATTGCAATTCACACCCTCCACCTGCTCAAGCGGAATGCTATAGTACTAGCTCCAAATAACAGTATTCAAACATAGTAACAACTCACAAGAGAAAAAATATGGAAGGAAAAAGCTTCAAAAAGCTCCAGGTACAAGACCATCAGAGCTAAGTCTCTTCATCACTGGCATTAAAAAACCTTCCCAGAAATTGATCTCTTTATTCTTAATAATGTCTAATCATATCCAACAGTGCACACATTAAACCAACTTTGAACAGTCTCTGTAAAACAGCACTTACCTGGTAATATAAATCTCAAAACAATCTTGAGCCTGTTTCAATAGAAATCCCATGACCAATGATGGCAGATGACCGGGTAGTAACTGGAGATTCTAGTGCGATGAAGAATCCCTGAAAGATTGACCCTGACTCAGCAGAGCAAAACACTGGCCATCGTTGTTCACAGGATTTCCATTGAAACTGGTTCTAGATCTTTGAGGCTTTTTCCTTCCACATTTTTAATCTCTGGTTAGTTGTTTCTATTTTTGAATACTAATGTCATTTGGAGCTAATAATTTCGCTGCTCCTTCCCCACGATTAGGTTCTAGTGGATTGTAGCTGAATGCTAGGCAGCTCTTAGAGGCCAATTCTCAAAGCTGGGCGCCAAAGCCCACAGCAATAATAGCTCAAGCAATTGGTGTGCAAATGATATGTGTGCTTTATTTGTGCTAGTAAACTGAAAGGAAGGGGGGTAATGTGCCTGGCATATGCACACAAAGATTTTGCGGTAAGCACGGCTCTTGTGCACGTACCCAGGAAAAAAAATGGAACTGCAAGCACACATCAACGCTGTTCTACTGTGCTTTTAAATATGAACCTTTCAAAAATGTTTGCAGTTAAAATTTTGAAAAGCTCATATTTGTTTGAAAATCTTTTTATTGACATATTACAACAATCTCCAACGTTTCAAACATCACCCCCTGCCCACCCCACCCTCCCCAAACATTCAGTGCTACAAAACCAGATAAAAGGAAGAATCAACCCTGCGTCATGGACTATGAGTCTTATACCTCAACACACATTGTATGGTACAACACACACTGTATGGTATATATGGCCTACTTCATTTTCTGTCCCAATCCCCCCACCCCACTCTCAGGAGCCCATCAGAATAGAGATCTTACTGTTCTGTGTCAAACCTGTTGAGCACAGAACTACCTGCCCTAGGAGACAATGGCTGCAGGTAGAGACCCCACACCAACATGAATAGTTTTGCTGGTCTGGGAGAAAGGTGGGCACAGATTTCACTTTTGGTTTTGCTTGGACTTGCATTGCACGCATATTTGTTTCTCACTTTCAGTGTTTAAAACCTGTACAACCTTCCTTCTGCTTGCAGTGGAGGACAAAACCCACAGTTTAATGTGACTGACATTTTTCAATCTCAATTCTACCCCTGAGCTGGCAGTACATTTTCAGCACTGAAGGCCTTCATTTGCTTCTGCGCATTGCAGTGCTGCCATCAGACCTAATTTGCATCCATTTATGCATTTCAAAATAAGTTGCGTAAATGTTTAGTGCACATCTTAAAATCCACGTTCCAGCCCTTCCGCCATGCTGCGTACACTATCATGAATGGAAATCAGGCGCTAACCCCTTTTACCACTTTCATTGGGCTTTGAGTATTGGCCTCTTAGTCTTTAGAGAGAAGTATTTTTAGCTTCCCTTCCCATTTAACTTATTTTACTAACTTGTCCAAGTTTCTTTTTTATCTGGAAAAGTCCATTGTCTGAAGTGGTCTTTGTTTCAACCATAACAGAGAAAAGGTGCTTTACTTTATGGTTTTTCTTACAATGTAAAATGAAAGCTTGATTAACAATTTAAATCACAACAAAGGAGAAAATGAATATTTTAATATGATCTCGTAATTGTTGTTTTCAAGGTTTCAGTTTCAGGTGAAATGCATTAGTCACTTGTTTTGTTTTCAGATACAGAATTTTTCAGAAGCATAATGGGGCACTTCAGATGGTAATTTGCACCTCTCTAACCAGAATTTGTTAAATCTCACACACCTGTGACTTTGTTAAATATAAATTTAGGAGCTATCTTAAATGCATGCTGTACAGTAGAGTTGTTAGTCATATTAGTTGGGTTTTTTTTGAATGGTATTGAATTCTAAACAGTTAATTGTTCCTAACAATCTAGAGTGGAACAGCTTGTATTTAAATATCTGTTATCTGAAAACTCCCAATAACTTAAAAAAAAAAAAAAAACCTTGCAGTCCTTGGACCATATTCCATTATCCATAAAAATTTCTATTATCTGGAGCTTGTAACGTGCAACTTACTGGTGTAGCCTACCAGTGGCGTTCAGAAGCACTCACAGCACCTCTCAACGGTCTATGTAAAGACCACAGTGTTTCATTTTTGAAGGCATAACAATAAAGATTGTCAGACAAGTTCACCAAGATGCCTGAAGAAGGCACTTTCCATGCTGAAACATGTTACCATGTTGAGTCATCCTCTGTTAAAATTTGTAAATCATATTGAGTGTCTTTGGTCTGTTTTGAAGAGCCTGATTCTGTTCCCACTCGCTTTCTGCAACGATGAGGTGCTGCCAAACATTATGGATTGTTGCCTGTCTGCTAAATAGGATCTAAACCAAGTACTGTTCCATTAATACTTGTTTCTTTCAGTTGTGCTAGCATGATACTATGATCCATAGTGTCAAAAACTGCTGAGAAATCTAACAGTACTAACACCAAGGCGAATCCCCTTTCTTGGTTTCTGTGAAGATCATCTAGTAGTGATGCGAGGACCATTTCTGTTCCATAACTGGGTCTGAATCCAGATTGACAAGGATCTATCTAGCCAGTTTCTCACTTCTAGCCAATCATTGAGTTGATGTAGATTAGAACAGTAAAGTTAGTATTCCATGCTTTAGATTCTAACTGCAATTTTTGCATACTAGGTGTTGATTGGTTGGTCTGGAGCATGTGATAGCAGCCGAATCTTTTTTGCCTAGGGAATGATTTGGGGACAGAGAGTAGAGTAGCTGAAGATTGAGAGAGTAAAGGTTGTGTATTCTAGAGTCTCAGAGTGGGAGAGTGGAAAAAAAAAAAGTAAATTGTATCTGAAAATTCAGGAAAAGTTTATCTCTAACGTTACTGTAGTGAATTGAGTGCTGGTGAAAGCAAGTGTGAGCAGAAAACAATTTCTTAACGTGAATTTAGTTTAATTATTAAATTCTGAGTGACTGTTAAGGCTGCTTGCCATTCTAAAAGTGAGAGAAGTTAATGAAAATGAGACTGCAGTGTGAGTTAAAAAAAAAAAGTGTTTGAATGCAGATTTACTTCTCAGTTTGATCTGCCACTGTTACTGCCTGGCTGGAAGTTAAATGGGTCAGGGTGAAAGTAGGAGAAATTTTATGCTGCATGGTGAGTGGTCCAACCTTGTGTGCCTCTTTAGGGCATCAGTACAGCTAAGTGATCAACAAGTAAAATAATTATCTGTTTTGTTTCAAATAGTTAAACTGCCCACAGTTTTTGGAAATGTTAATGTCTCTGTGGTGAGCTTGGTGTCAATGTGAGGGAGTATGGGCTTTTACTTAATTTTATTTAGTTAAAGCCCAGGTACTTCAGCTGCTGAGAAGAACCTTTCATCACTGGAGCAGCAAGTTCACCACCGTCAAGAAAGACCAAAGCCCTGGCTCAAGCAAGGCCTACAGTTAAGTGATCTTCACACCACCGTTGCACATCAAATCAGAGACTTTGCCTTTTACCAAGGGAAGGGGGTGACACTACTTACCTGAATCCACTTTTTAGGGGTTCTGCGTTAATCTGAAAGATTATTAAAAATACCACAAAAAAGTCAGTTCTTTAAAGGGAAAGGGAGAAAGAAAAGAGTAAAAGACAAATGCAGAAGGGTTAATTTTGAAGAAAAAATACTTATCTGACAAATGTTGTTGGTTTAGCTTGTCCTCATTGAACTTGTTAGAGTGTAATTAAGATCTTGGATGTATTGGTAGATAGCGCTGCCTCAATGGAAACACAAGTTTTCTCCTTAGTGAGAAAAATCTTTCTTTCTTATCAGAAAACTATGTTGTGTTTGTAGCTATTTTGAGATAGTTTCATTTCATTTATTGATACAGGCTCATCTTTTCTCACGTCTAGACTATTGTAATCTAGTATACTTGGGATGTACTAAATAAATCTCAATTAAAAAGAATTCAAACCATCCGGAACACTGCTGTACATTTGATATTTGGTTTAATCAAATATGATCTTGTTCCTTCTTATATTTAACTTGATTGGCTGCCTTTTGAGGCCAGAGTTCTGTTTAAATTGGCCTATTTTCTCTATAAACTGCTGCGTGGTCTAGCTCCCAATTACCTATATTTTTACTTTCAGGCCCAGATGCATCAACCAAATGTAAAAGTCCTTAACGAAGTTTTAAAAACGAAGAATGCACCAAAAAAAAACAAGTCGCACATGTTTGGTGCGGTATTGTAAAGTACAATGCATTAATCCCCGTCGGTAATCGGCCCCTAAAGCATGCACAGAGCAGCCAAGCGTTATGCTGGCTGCTCTGCGCATGCCACAAATGTCAAAACAAACAAAAAAAAACCACAAACACGTGGCTCCCCGCTTCCCCCTGCATAAAGCAAAAAAGGATCGGGAGGGGGCAAAGGCGCTTGTCATGCCCCCCGCCCCGCCCGGGGTCGCCGCTGCTCCCCGCTTCTCCCCGTATTAAATAAAAAATTAAAACAAAAATCAAAACTGTAGCAGCCCTGGACCCCTCCCTTCCTCTCTCTCTGTTTCTCCCACAGCTCCACCCCCCCTGAGGTCATCGCCGCCGCCGCTCCCCCCCCCCCTCCACCTTACCGGGCCCGAGCAGTGCCTCTCACCTCTGTGTGAAGGCGGTGCACAGACAAGAAGAACAGCTGATCAACGCGAGTCTTCAGGACGTCTCTCCTTCCCTGACCTGGAAACACCCCCGTCTGATGTAAGCAACCTACGTATTAAACCTACGTAGGTTGCTTGCGTCAGACGGGGGCGTGCGAGGGGGGGGATCGGGATGTGCGAGCGTTTAGCTCTGTGATCCTAGCAGGAGAGTGCAGTTGAAGACGTCCTCCTCAAGACTCCAAAAAGGACGTCCTTCATAAACCCCCCTTTCTAACAAAAGACCTCTTTCACTGTAATCCCCTTTAGCTCAGCAGAGAGACCTGGGCCCGCCCCCGGCTGGGGGAAACAGAGGAAGGGAGGGGGACCGGGGCTGCTACAGTTTGGAGTTTTCTTTTGATTTTGTTTTTTAATTTAATACAGGGGGAAGTGGGGAGCAGCGTTGACCGCGGGGGGGGGGGGGGGAGGCAAGGGCATCCATACAGGACGCTCCTGGCGAGCGCCTTTGCCCCCTCCTGATCCTTTTTTGCTTTTGGGTTTTTTTTTTTTCAATTTTATGCAGGGGGAAGCGGGGAGCCACGTGCTTGTGTGGGGTTTTTTTATTTTCAATCATTCCAGCTTGGATTTTTATGCTGCAGGGAGAAGCGGTGACAGCTCAGGCCTTAACGACAGGTCTGACTTCACATTAAATATATCACGGTAAATGATTCGTTGCGATCGTCGGTATGGTTAGTGCATTGCGAATTGTTCACATTTCAATTGGAAGTGACTCGTTTGCATTCAGTTTTCGTTAGCTGCTAGCGTCGTCGGAAAATGGCCTTTAATGCATGCTACGATTGAAAATTTCTTCGTTCAAGGGTCGTTAAAGGGTCGTTAAAGTTTTGTGCATCTGGGCCTCAGTTTGCAGTGTCTGCTAGATCCAGGAGGACTACATGTAACTATTTGTTTTCTTTTTCTGCCCCCAAGGGAAAAAAGATTAAGGATGCTTGAATTCAGGTTAGCATTCCAAGCCACTCAGTATTGGAAAGAACTTGTTGAGATATTCTCCTCCCATTCATGTATGATGTTTAGGAGAAAGATTAAGACCTTTTCAGAAATGTATTCTTTTAAAATAATTTGTTTAATTAGATTTCGTTATTCCTTTTAATAATATCCCAGAGGTTTACTCTGGTTTGCCTTGCTTTGTTACCTGCTTTGAACTAAATAGGAGGTGGTAAGGGTTACGGCAGTAAATGGCCATGTACCAAATTTTTAAGTGGTGCATGACCATTTAATGCCTCTATTTGGAAAATGCTCTTTTATCCACTGTGGTGAAAGGTGGCCCTCAGCGTGCAGCAATCCCATATGCCGACGCCATCGTGAGCCACCTTTTTACCACTGCTTGCTAAAAAGGCCTCTAAGAAATTCTGAAGTTGGCACCTTTAAATCAGGGCCACCCACCATGGGGGAAAAACCTTCTTGGTATAAACCTTCTATAGGAAAGGAAAAGGGAGGCGCTAGGTTGATTAGGGGAATTCCTTGCCCCAGAACTTACAGGCACTATATATAGATGTAAAATTATCTGGAGAGGACAATATAGTCCAAGAACAGCATACCAAAGTCTCTGGACCCACCAGGGCTCCAAGGGGGCTCACCAACCAATGTTTGGAAGAAATTTTGAGACATGAAATATCTTGATTGCTGATAACTTCCTAGAGGCCTTGTCCTACCCCCATGTGAATGAAAAGATGATGACTATGTCAGAACAGGTTGATATCTAGAATCCATGCTTAGCAGTGACATTGGAAAAAATGGCCCTCTAAAGAAGGTCCTATGCTCTGCACACAAACGTTCCCCATTGTTTCCCCCAGAACTACGGGTTCTTAAGCATCAAGGACACCAACTTGAAAGAAAATGGCACAGATCTCACCTACATGAATCTAGGCTCAACTGTAAGAAACACATTGCAATGTACCGCCAGGCCTTAACAGCCAAAAATCAATATTTCTCTCAACACATTGAACAAGCTGCAAGTTCACCCAATAACTATTTAAAATAGTAAACAGCCTGCTCTCTTTACCCCTGCCCAACAAAGTTCGTACAGTAAGCAAGCACAGGCCTCATTGAAGGGGCCACAAAAATTGGCAACTCCTCTCTTGTGGAAGGCCAGCTGCCAACAACACTGGAAAAAAAGCTGTAGTGCTTTCTCGCTTATTTAGTCTCTTTGTGGTTGGGATGACTGTAGAAGTGTTCTTTTTTTGGTTTGTTTTTGGGGTGTTTTTTTGTAAAGAAGTTGATTGACAAATTCCACTTGAAGTGCTGTAGTGATGGCTTGTACGGTTCCTAATGACCTCATCTGTTAGCCCTGCCAAGAAAGTGACAGGGAAAAAGGAATGTGCTTGATTGCTTTTAACATAGAGTGGTGAGCTCAAATACAGACTTTTGTTGACCTTCACAAGTTATGTTTTCTGCAATGGAAGTTGAGAGAGCTCTCAGCTCTGTAGATATGATGTGTTAAATTCACCTGAATCAATATTCAGTGGTAGCAGTGAGCATGTTTTTTTTTTTGTTTGTTTTTTTTAATGCCGGCTGTACCATTAAAAAAAAATACATGCATTCATTGCTGCTGGATGGATAACTGGCAGTGCTAGCTATATATAGACATTGCTCCTGTCACTAGCTACAGGCATAAGTAATATTCAGCTCTATAAAAGTTATACAGTTTAAGTTAGAACAACATTTGTTTTTAACTTCAACTGCTTAGCTATATGGATAGTAGCTGAATATTGCCACTATCTGTATAGCTGAGCAAAATGCCCTTGCTGTGCCTCGCATGGTAATGGAGTGGTTTGGGAGAATTTTCAGTGACACTTCAATTTAGTGTTGCTGAGAATTAATGGATAGGGGACTTAAATGTTCAGCAGTTTCACTAAAGCCTGCTGTCAGTTATTTTCTAGGAAATAAGTTTAACAATGGATATGCAGAGTTATTTTACATCCCTAACTGTTGTGTCTTCTTACTTACAAATAAGTACATAAGTAATGCCACACTGGGAAAAGATCAAGGGTCCATCGAGCCCAGCATCCTGTCCACGACAGCGGCCAATCCAGGCCAAGGGCACCTGGCAAGCTTCCCAAACGTACAAACATTCTATACATGTTATTCCTGGAATTGTGGATTTTTTCCAAGTCCATTTAGTAGCGGTTTATGGACTTGTCCTTTAGGAAACCGTCTAACCCCTTTTTAAACTCTGCCAAGCTAACCGCCTTCACCACGTTCTCCGGCAACGAATTCCAGAGTTTAATTACGCTTTGGGTGAAGAAAATTTTTCTCCGATTTGTTTTAAATTTACTACACTGTAGTTACATCGCATGCCCCCTAGTCCTAGTATTTTTGGAAAGCGTGAACAGACGCTTCACATCCACCTGTTCCACTCCACTCATTATTTTAAATACCTCTATAATTGGTTTGGAACTGAGATAATTTATATGTTTTTTTTCCCAGTAGAAAAATGAAATTAGTAGAATACTCTTGCTGGTAGCTTTTATAAATCTAATAACAAGGAATAGTTAATTTACTGTTAAAATGTCCAGCTGCATGTTCTTGCCAGTTAGTCTTTGTCTGCTTGGTTGGTGGTATGAAGTGATGCAAGCCACAATGTAGCATTAAAATGGTTGTATTACTGTCCCTCTAGAGTGGTCGCTGCTTTGTTGCAAAGAACTGAAGGTGTGTGAGGGTGCAACTGAGCCATAAGTGGTGTCAGGACAACATGAGTATATGACAGAGTCAGGGCTAGGGGGGAGAAGTGTAAAAATACAACTAGAGGTACTGAGAAAGAGAGCTGGAGGGAGGAGGGACCAGAGATTTAGTGGAGGTGGAGGGGGTAAAAAAGATTTAGAAGTAGTGATTAAAAGGTGAAAGGGTTTGAGAGAGAGGTATAGGTAGATCCATGAGAGCCGGGAGGCTATATAAAAGGGAACCAGAAGGTGCTAAGGAGGGAAGAGTATGCAAGGAGATGAATAGGGATGAGATAAGTGTGTGTGAGGCAAGGGTGTGAGATAAGGGATCAGTGAGTCTGAAAAGAGAGGACATGAGAGCTTGAAATGAGATGAATGAAAGGAAAAGTTTGAGGGGTGAGTCAATCAGTATGGAGTAATGGTGAGAGAGACAGGGAAGGGGTGGCAGGTGAGGGAAAAGGGAACCAGATAGAGGTTCAAAACATATCTCTAGCACTAGAGGTGATTATTGTAGTAGTAGCGTTGTCATTAGTGAGCGCAGAATGCTCAGAGGCTCTAGCACAGGAGACAATGTACATGCCAAAGATTAGTGCAAGTATCATTCAAATCTGGTCAAATGGGTGTTAATGAGGTCATTTCCTATTCCCTCCCAACGCTCAGAAAACCTGACGCCTGCTTGGAGCAGGCATTAGGGTGTTTGAAGAGAAGATTTCTCATGATTCTCTCTTTAAAATCTTCTAGTTTTGATTTGATTTTTTTTTTTAAGTGGAAGAAAGCCCCTGCAAACCTGTAAGTGCTGGTACTAAGCAATAAATACGTACAAGTCCGAACAAACCTGAAAATCAAAGCACACATTGGTGCCTCTTTCCTACTATTAAATATAAGCCTTCCAAATAAAAAAAATAATTTGAAAAGCTTATATTTAAAGGCCCAGAAAACAGATGCTAATATAAAAAAAAAAGATATAGCGGAATTAGAAAAGGTTCAAAGAAGAGTGACCAAAATGATAAAGGGGATGGAACTCGTCTCGTTTGAGGAAAGGCTAAAGAGGTTAGGGCTCTTCAGCTTGGAAAAGAGATGGATGAGGAGTAATATGATTGAGGTATACAAATTCCTGAGTGGTGTAGAACGAATAGAAGTAAATCTATTTTTTACTCGTTCCAAAAGTACAAAGACTAGGCGACACTGGAGGAAGTTACATGGAAATAGTTTAAAAACAAATAGGAGGAAATATTTTTACACTCAACGAATAGTTAAGCTGTGGAACTCTTTGCCGGAGGATGTAGTAACAGCAGTTAGTATATCTGGTTTAAAAAAGGTTTGGACAAATTCCTGGAGGAAAAGTCCATAGTCTGCTATTGAGTCAGACAATGGGAAGCAACTGCTTGCCCCTGGATTGGTAGCATGGAGTGTTGCTGCTAATTGAGTTTCTACCAGGTACTTGTGACCTGGCTTGGCCACCGTTTGGAAATGGGATACTGGGCTAGATGGACCATTGGTCTGACCCAGTATGGCTACTCTTATGTTCTTATGTGTGCTTCACTTTCAGGTTTGCCTAGTGCATATGTACAAGAGCTGAGCTTACTGTGCAACTCTTTTGCACATGCACCAAGCATGTTCCCCCCCCCCTGCTTTCATCTTTACAGTTTGCATATAATTTGAATACCATTTCCTTTGAGCATTGGCGAGCTAGTTTTCTATGCTGTTCTGGCGGTATGAGTTCTTCGTTGTTTGGCTTTACCGTGGGAGTTCTGAGTATCAGCCTGTGACGGAGAGATGGGAGACAAAGGAGTGGAGAACTGGGGAAGTGAAGTTCTTGAATAGGGAGAATGGAAGGGTCAGAAATATGAAGAAGGATAAGATCCAGGTGTTAATGGATAGAGAAAGTGAAGTGATGATGATGTGAGAGAGTTAGAGGAAGAGAAAAATGGAAAAACATGAAATGAAAGGGAAAGATCAGCAAATGCATGATCATTTGCATTTGGAGTATGACTTATCCCAAGGATTTATAGTAGGGATTGCACATGCTCAGTTCTTGCCAGATCCACACAGGAGAGATGAGTAGAGGAGACAGAGAACTGAAATTCATATTCCAATGATATGCTTTGGTCAATGTCTTCCCAACAGGTACCTATTTGGATGGAAGAATTATGAGTATGATTGACTGAGGAAGAGAGGTTACGTAACAGATATAGGTCCAAAGTTAACAATATTTGAATGTTCTGATGAGGATTTTATTTTTCAAAAAGTAGGGCAGTTTTAATCTTCCATTATTAAGATGCATTGATATGGAAATCAGTCCATATTCAAAATTAAGGATAGGCCAAAGAAAATCAGTAAAATAAATAATAAAATCCTTGAAAAAGTATTTAGGAGAAAGCTGACATTTATTAATTTAGAGAGAGACTTATACGTATATACATATCAATATCTATATATATAACCTTAGTTTCCATTTTTAGTGAGTGGCATATGTAATAGTGACCTAGCAGCTGTATTGCTCCTGGAGTAAACTGAATTCTCTGCAGATTGTCATAGTCATTATTAGATTAATGTATATATTATCCAAAAACATTGCACATGAACTTTAAAGATCACACAGGTCTTTCAGTTATGAATAAGGTCTTTAATGGATTCAGGAATAGGCAGTGTAGGCATCTGTCCCTGGCATCAAATTGTTTTAAGCACTAAGGCACCTTGCTGCTCTGTGGCTGTTGCACTTCAGTGTCTGCTCCTGAAGCAGCTATTGAAAAGAAATTCGGCGCCAGTAGTTTCCAGAATACAATTTTAATTAAATAATATTGCTGAAGTGATTTTGGTTTTGTAAAGGAAAGAAAGTATGATAACTTGAAAATAAGTTCTGATAGAGCTGGTTGACCTGATTTTCACTGCTTTTTCAAGCACACAATGCTACTTGAGTAAGCTTGAATGATCTCTCCTCTTCTTTATATCACATAATAAATATTGTCAGTGTATAGAGCTTTGAAACCAAAATTCGCATCTTTCCACCTTCAGCTCTGGAACATCACAGACTAGTTATTATATTTAATCTTCCTATCACCATCTCTCTTGCTCTTCTCCTTTTTAGACTGCTTTCCAAATAGAGGGAAGGCTTATGACATTTTGCCATGTGTCTTCTCCCAATAATTTTTCTGTGTTGTGTCCTGTTGAATCAAAATTTTGAGGATATATAAATAGTGACATCAGTATTCTCACTGGGTTGGGATTTTTGTCCCCTAGTCCACACATTTGCAAGTTCAGAAACGTTGATAGGATTAGTTCCGTGTGGAACAGTTTCTCTCTCCACTTAAGTAAACTGTTTGAAGAGAGACCTTGTCATGTGACTCCACAGTATACTCATGAAACTTTTTAATAAATCAGGTCAACTGTAAAAATAAAATGACCACAAGAATGTTCTTTCAAAATGTTTCTACCTTCTTCTCTTGATATTTTCTGCTAAACAGGCATTGCTGCAGGTCTTTGATATTAATTGCCCTCCATATCAGCATCTGAGTGCATCATTTTGGACAAGGCTGTCTTATCTCATTATAGGTGCTATGTTTAGACTAGAGGTGTCTGCTCAGCAGGGCAAAGATCCTGTCATGGTTAGGGATGATATACGATGCTTTGTAAGCCATTGATAAATCTGTTTAGTTAGAAAGCTTTGCTGCCAATTCAGATTAATCAAGTTGGTTAGCATGAATAGCAAGTAGTCTGTGCTGATTTCTGGATATACGTTCATCTTTCTCCCAACATCTGTCTTTCTCTAACCAGTCTTAGTGGAATCCTATTAAATGTGACCTTCAGGGATGTACGATCAATAAATCAACAGCCATTGAAGGTAATGGTATGGCATACAGGATGAGTATGCACTTCAGTGTAAAACCTAACAAGATGCATTATCATGCTTTCTATGTCCCTTGCTGTTTGGTTATCTAATAAATCTGTTATAGGTTTTTCTTTTGTATTGTGTTAGCTGATCATTTCTCTCAGATTATCCTTTTGAGGGTTCTGAAATCTCAGTGATGGATTCTATGGCATTTCTCAGTCTGCTGCCTGCATTCTAATGGAAACAGAGAAAAATGTAGGCAGATAAAGACCATATGGCCTTATCCAGTCTGCCCATCCATACCATCTACTCTCTCTATCACTCCCTTAGAGATCCTATGTACTTGTCCCAAGCTGTCTTGAATTCAGGTACTGTTTTAATCTCCACCTCTTCCACCAGGCGGCCGTTCCACGAATTCATCACCCTTTCTGTGAAGAAGTATTTCCTCAGGTTACTTCTGAGTCTGTCCGCTTTCACCTTCATCCTATGCCCCCCTCGTTCCAGAGCTTCCTTTTAATAGAAAGAGTCTCAACTCCTGTGCATTTATCCCACATAAGTATTAAAATGTCTCTCTCATATCTCCCCTCTCCTACCTTTCCCAAAGTATACATATTAAGTCTGTCCCCATATGCTTTATGACAAAGACCACTGACCATTTTAGTACCTGCCCTCTGGACTGACTCCATCCTGTTTCTATCTTTTTGAAGATGCAGTCTCCAAAATTGTACACAATATAATAAATGAGGTCTCACCAGAGTCTTATACAGGGGCATCATTACCTCTTGTCTACTGGCCATTCTTCTCCCTATAAACTCAAGCATTCTTCTAGCTTTTGCCATCACCTTTTCTACCTGTTTGGCCACTTTAAGATCATCACATATGATCATACCTAAGTCATGTTCCTCTTCCATCACAAAACAGTTCTTCACCTCCTAAACTATACCAATCCCTCAGGGTTTTGCAGCCCAAATGTATGGCCTGCATTTTTTTAACATTAAATCTGAGCTGCCAAATGCCAGACCATTCCTCTAGCTTTGCTAAGTCCTTCCTCATGTTATCCACATCATCAGGGGATGTCTACCCGATTGTAGATTTTGGTATCATCTTCAAAGAAGTACACCTTACCAGACAACCCTTCAGCAATATCGCTTACAAAAAATGTTAAAAAGAACTGGCCTAAGAACCGAACCTTGCGACACACCACTGGTAGCATACTTTTCCTCAGAATGAGCTCCATTTACTTCTACCCTCTGTCGTCTTCCGCTCGAACCATTTCCTAACCTAGTCAGTCACTTCATTATTGTCCCATCTGTGGTGTTGCAAGCCTCATGTTTTGGAGCTGTTGGTCATAAATTAAGCAGTCTTAAAGGAGTATATTTTGCATTTGGATTGGTGCGCAGAAAGTAGGATACAGCTTCAGTATTTTTCACTCAGCAGCTGTTGATAAGAGCCCTAACATGTTGGTTGATGTGTTTGTGTTTTTTGTCTATCAGATAGTGCTTTTACTCTGTCAGAGATCAAATCCATTCTGTTCATAGATTTCTAGTACTTGGGATCTGAGCAACGACCCTTTATTACAATTGACTTGGAAACTAATAAATGTAATTTACAATTTGATTGGCAAAAAAGTCTGGTATGAGATAAGTTACCTATGTTGTATTGTGCAGGTAAAAGCAACAATATGACCACACATCTTTAAAATCAAATAAAATTAATAAAGCATGTCCCTGTCAGAAATTTCAGATTTGCTTTTGAAGGTCCTGGATATTGTAGTGTATCTTGAGTTCTTGAGTAACTCATTCTTTCATCTTCATATATTGCACCTGAATCATGCAGAAATGGCCAAGGAAAGCATGCCTTATTATGTTTTATTGCTGCACTGCTCTATGCTAATATCAGCATGAATGCTGATGCATTCCACTCTGAATGACAATTGTAGCTTCTATGTGATGTGTATCTGAACTGTAAAATTAACAAATTATCATTGCCCTATTTTAATAGCATGAAAACACTACATGTTGCTCTTGTCCTAGAGAATATGCTGTTTGTTGGGCTCAGGGTTTTCTCACCATATATCTAAGATAAGATATATTGTATTAAAGCATTCCAAAAGCTGGTGCCTCAACAATAAGATGGGACAGCCATTTTGAATGCAGACCTGGGATGGTCAGGAATGACTGAGGAACGCTGCTTCTCTGACTAGGTCACTAGACCACCAGGGTTTCTGAGGAAGACTCGGGGAGGACCTAAAGGTGGTTGGAGAGTGGTGCTTATGTTTAAAAGGAGGGGGGCCTGAATCCCTATTTCCAAACTAGTATCCCCTCTTCTCCTCCTCCCTTATCTAATCCCTTTTATTTTCTTCATTCCCTTTCCCACCTCTACTTCATTTCTCCCATCTTCCCCTCCCTCTTTGCTTCTATCTCCTTCTTCCTTTGCTCTTCCTGCCTGTGATCCCTTCTTCACTCCCTTTTTCACTCCCTTCCTTCCCTTCCATTATTCACTATTCCCCTCCACTCTCTCCCACTAATTACTAAGATTTTTTTCTCCCCCAGAGAAGACAAAAAACAAAGAAACTGGGAACACACAAAATGCCATAAAATGATTTCATGAAGCAAATTTGTTTTCTATATATAATAAATTTATTAAAATGTGCCATTGGAATTCAGAAACTTTGCAACAGAAGCTCCAGCTCTTGTTGCAGAATGTACTCTTGAGCTGCTGCAGAAAATTGGGAACTGTGTTAAAAGGTTCTTGGCATCTCCGCCTTTAATATCCAGGTCTTCACTAATCCCATAGGTAAAAAGCAGATTTCCATGCTGCAGCAGCCATATCCTGATTCTCTCTCCCAGGCAGCCTGCCAGCTGTTATGCTTTCAGAATGGACAATGTTATCCATCTAATAAAGAACTAAGAGGACTTGAACTCTCCCTTATTGCCAGAACTATGCTGTTAAGAATCCAACAAAAACAGGAGTGCACTCTTGCCCACACTTTGTCTTTTTAATACTTTTTCCTGTGGCTTTTTAAAATCCAGATTTCTTGTTTTTAAAATCATATGTCCTATGCAAGACAGAGCCAAATGACTTATCCCTGTGGCTACTGTAACATTGTCTGTGCATGTCAGTCGTCTTCTGTATTTGTGTATACATTTTGAAAGGGCAACCTTGCTTTAAGGGTTATTGGTCCTTAGTAAAGACTTTCTTTTCTATAAGTACAAAATGAGAAAAATTGCCTTTGGAATAAGGCCCATTATATGCTGTGAATTGGTTAAACTGGAAATAAGATACAGAAATGTGTGCTGGTAGGTGCCATGCATATTTAATGCTTTTTATTATACCTCTTGCATGCATAAGCATCACACATTCAGATCCTGTTGAAGTAGAGATGGAGTGCCTCTGCTGATGCTGTTAAACACAATAGGGAGTTTTTCTTCGACTTTTGCATGCACAATTTTTCATCAAGCAGAATGTGTCACTGAAAATGGAAATGTGTCAGTGGAATTAGGGATAATCAAGTCATTTCTGAAAGAGGTATAAGCACAATCTTTTTTTTTATTTTAAGAAATTGAATATCAGCACTGAGCTTTCAAGTTTTTGAGAAGATGCATGGGCCTGTTAAATATTTTATTTCTTCTTGACTGATGGAATACATGGTAATCCTGTCACCTAAGTTTCCTACTCCTGCTCTGATGAAAGGGGTGTTAAGAACTGGGTTTGATTTCCCACTGTTGCTCCTTGTGACCCTGGGCAAGTCATTTAATCCTCCATTGACCCAGGTGCAAAAACTCTGATTGTGATCCTGCTAATAAATGTAAAATGCTTTGGTTATACTACAGAAAGATGGTATATCAAGTCCAAAGAGGTAGGACATTTGCAATCACTCCAGAATGCAACTACTTGTTTTTCGTTTTATCTAGTATTCAGGATCAAATAATGTCATATCTGCATTAGCTACACTGGCTTCTGGTTTGGAAGTGGGTACTTTGTAAATTAGTGTGTTTGGTTGTAAAAGACCTTGCATGGCCTTGGGCCTATCTTAAAAATCATTTGCAGCTTTATATCCCAATCAAAGCCTTAAGGTCACAGAGAAGCTTGTTGTTAATAATGCCATCAGTTTGTAGCTGGGCATTTGGTTGTGTGTTATTGTCTGTATAGAATAAACTACTTCCATCACTTGATGCCAAGTTACAGAGCAGGTGTCGGTGAGAACAGCTCATAGGCCACAAGGGTAACATCTATCTCCTTCATCGTCATTTACTCACCTGAAGTATCTTTACAGTTTTGGGAAGCTTTCTGGACCTCCTTGGGGTGCTTTTGTGATAGTTATCAGCGCAGATAGCTTCTAAAATCCCGTAAAAGGACCGGGATTGAACACGGACTGGGGACGATGAAGAGACCGCTGGATCTGCCTCTAATAGTTCTGCGTGGGTCACCAAAATAGCAACGGCAATCAAGGCAGCTTTGCTGTCTCCTATTGAATCGCAGTTTCGGGTGATTTCCATAAAGCTTGGTTCTGTGGACAGGCGAATAGAGCAATTACATTTGGATTTTGCTCACTATCAACATCCTTTGATGTCGAGGACAAACTTCAGCAGCAGAAAGCTCATTGACTTCACTTACAATCTAAATTGTACAAACTGAAGGAAAACCACTCTCGGTGGTGTATTCTTCGGCTGATTAGGATCCCCAAGTCCATTAAAGATTCGGAGTTGTGAGGGTTCCTTAAGAACTGGCTGTCACTGGAACTGAAGCTGCCCACTGCAGCGGGCCCCTTAAAGATTGAGCAGGTGCATCGGCATGGCATTGTTAAATCGTCTCTGACAACAGTCCAAGCACGATTATTCTGAAAGTTTTGAACTAGGTTCACAAACGAGATTATCCGGACTATCCGATTGCTGGGCTCCTTAAATTATGCCAATAATAAAGTACTGTGTTTTCAGGATTTTTCCGCCTCTGTGGCGACCCGTAACGAAGAATTTGTTCCAACATGTTCTCTTCTACATAGGAAAAAAAATTCCTGTACGTTGTATCCCACTAAGCTTCATGCAGGTAATACACACCTTTTCTCTCAGCCTGCTGAAGCCCTTCAATTTGCTGAAAAACTCCTGGAACCAACTGGATGCTGCTGACCCTGGTCCTGAACTGCATATTTGGTTATTCTATATGTTGTTGTGGAATTCCAGGATAGTTTGAATGGAGTCTGTCTCTGGAGTCTTCTCCCCTTTGATGGAGGCCTACTTCCATAGCAGAGATTCTTCTTTTTTTTTGGGGGGGGGGGGGATGCTGCCTGCATACGACTCCCAACATACACATGGTTTGCTTATTTCTCAGATTTTGCTTACATCAGAGGCTTGTAGATTTCTTGTTCCTCTTTGCCTCCCTTATTTTATCATATGAGTCTGAACTGTGTTGTTTGTGCTTTATTCTTTAGGTGGGACTCAGTTTAAAGAGTTCATACTCTTTTTTTTTTTTTTTTTTTTTAAGGATATGTGAAACAGGAGAATTTGTTTCTCACATTGACCTTCATCATAATGGTAGGGTGGTTAGTACTTTTTTTGGGGGGGTGGGTGGAGTGGGAGGGAAAGATGGTTTTTGTTTCTTGTTGGTTTTTTCTTTTGGCTAGTGTTTGCACTGTTATTTTGTTGTTTCATATGTGGATTTTTTGTTCGTAATGCTTTTAATGGGGGCTCTGGGGGTCTGGTTGATGCACCTTGGCTCTTTTTTCACATGCTTGGGAGCATGGAGAGGCCACTGGCTGGGACGGCCCTCATGCTCTCTAAGCTTCTGTGTTTATTCTTGATTTTTTACGGGATACAGATGATTGACTCTTGAGTCCTCTTAAATTATCTACTTGGAATATAGAAAGGGTACTTCTGTTAAATGTCAAGATTTTTCAGTGGTTGAATAGGAATCAGATGGACATTACTATGCTGCAAGAGACACATCTCTCCTTATTGGAACATCAGAAGTTCCAGAAATAGTGGGTGGGCTCTCTTGAGTCTCCTGCCATTTGGAGGAGTACTAGAGTCCTTATTTTGTTTTGGAAGTCTTTGAATGTCCAAAAACATTCAGTGACTCAGGATCCAGAAGGCCACATTGTCTTGACCAAGCTATCTATTAATAAACATTCTCAGATATTATATAATGTGTACATGCCCAACACTTATGATAGTGGGGTTTTTTTGTTTGTTTTTTTTGCTAGATTGCACAATGTTTTGCTCCATATGTGAATATTAGGTGGTGATTTTAATATAGTATATGACCTGGCCCAGATTAGGTTCCATCTGAAGGGTGATTTACGGGTTCATTTATCCAGGGGCTTACCTCTGCTCTGCAGCACCCTAGCTCTTGTGGATTCTTGGCGTCTGTTTCATATGGGGGAGCAGGATTATACCCATTTTTCTCGTGGACATTCACCTCACTCAGGGATTGGTTATATTTTGGTTTGACTTCTTATTTCGAAATTTAGTTAATTCCGTATCATGCCTTAATTTGGATCTCCTTAGAACTGTCGCCTGTGGATCGTTCTCCATCTTGTTGGAAATTTCCTGTTGACCTGTTTTGGGACCCACCATTTCGTTCCTTTTTCCTGGATAAGTGATCTGATTATAGGTTACACAATGCGGATCACGCCACTCAACCCTTCTTTTTTGGGATGCGGCTAAGGCCATACTTCGTGGTGAGATGATACCATGTACAGCCCATAAGAAGAAAATGAGAGAGAGAAATTTTGTGCCTTGAGAAACAAGTAATTCATGACGAGATCATTTTGGGGGTTCCAAGATCAGTTAGAGCTAGAGAGTTGTTGGCTTCTCAAGCGGCTTTGAATACGCTGTTACATCAATGGGTTACTAAATCCTTACGTTAAAAAAAAATAAAAAATTATAAGTATCAACTTTTTGTTCATGGCAGTAAGTGTGGTAAATTGTTCTCTCATTTGATTTCGTACTAAACGTGGCCCATCAAGGATCCTACAGCTGGCAGATGGTAGGGGCTGGCTGGCTGGCTGGCAACATTGGATTAGGAAATTAACCATATATTTAAACAGTTTTATGAAAATCTTTATGCCGCACGAGCTGAGGATACTTTGGATGGTTCCTTATATTTGGAGAATGTTTCTTTTTCTCCCTCTTATTTCCCCCAGTCAGGGAACATTTTTGAATGTTGTTTTTTTTGGCTTAATCGTGCGCCAGGCCATGATGGGTTCAGGGCAGAGTTTTATAAAGGTTTACACAAACAAATTGGACTGCCTTTGTTGAACCTTTTTAATTACATGGTGGATCATGCAATTTTGCCTGATCATTTGAAAACCACGCAGATGATAGTATTATTAAAGCCACATAAAGAACCTTGTTCTCCAAATTCTTATGGGCCCATTTCTTTGTTGAATTTTGAAACTAAGCTATTTGTTAAACTTTTAGCTAATCATCTGGCTTGGGTTTTACCTTCTGTGGTGGAATGTTCTCAGGTGGGCTTTGTTCAAGGTCGCACTGCAGTTAAGAACATAGGAAGATTTTGGCCTCCTTGGAGACAGTGCAGCAGTGTGCCTTACCTTCTCTTCTAATTAACTTTGATGCTGAGAAGGCATTTGATCAGGTCTTCTGGAATTTTCTTTATAGTGTTTTGAAAGCCTATGGTATAGAGGGTTTCTTTTTGGATGTGGTGCGAGTTTTATGTTCTGATCCTAGAGTAGTTATGTGGGTCAATGGGATCTTGTCGGTGCCTTATGTGATTTGCCAGTGCATCTGCGAAGGACAGCCTTTATCTCCTTCGTTATTTGTTTTGCCTCTCGATCCCTTTATTAGAGATGTTCTAGCTAATCCGGACATTCTGGGAGTAAAATTTATTACGTCTGAATTTAAATTTTATGCATTCACAGATGACTTGTTAGTTCACATTACAGATCCTCATTTATCACTAGGGGCATTAATGGAATCTTTTGAGGAATATGGGGATTTTTCTGGTTGTATATTGCTTATGTTGATTTTGATGGGGCTGGGTGGGTCATTTCCTGCTAAGATGGGCATCCTATTCTTTTCGTTACTTGGAGATTCAATTGTCAATGAAAACATCTGAGTTATTATTTGATTTCACGACTGCCACGTTGCAGGGATGGCAGCGTCTCCCCTTGGGGTTGCATGGCAGGATACCCCTTTTTAATATGGTGGAATTTCCTAGATGGTTATATACCTTGCAAATGGTTTCCCTTAAACTTTAGAAAAAAGACATTCATAATTTTCTATAGACACCTTTCTCGTTTCTGTTGGGGTGGTAAGAAGCCAAACCGCCCCGTACAAATGTTGCTGGGGAATTGGAGGGTGGAAGGTTTAGGGGTCCCCGATTTACATAAATATAACCTAGCTTGTTAGCTCGTCATGTGGGGGATTAGATTTTAGGTATGGAGGAGCACTCCTCCATCCAGATAGTACGGGAGCTCTTTGCACCATGGCATTTTACTTCCTTATTACAAGTGCCTCAAACTTTGCTTCCATCTGGGTTGCAAGGTAGTCTTTTGTTACTTCCGTTGCTTTTTAACATATTTATAAATGACCTAGAGATGGGAATAACTAGTGAGGTAATTAAATTTGCTGATGACACAAAGTTATTCAAAGTCGTTAAATCGCGGGAGGATTGTGAAAAATTACAAGAGGACCTTACGAGACTGGGCGTCTAAATGGCAGATGATGTTTAATGTGAGCAAGTGTAAAGTGATGCATGTGGGAAAGAGGAACCCAAATTATAGCTACATCATGCAAGGTTCCACGTTAGGAGTCACAGACCAAGAAAGGGATCTAGGTGTCGTCGTTGATGATACTTTGAAGCCTTCTGCTCATTGTGTTGCTGGGGCTAAGAAAGCAAATAGAATGTTAGGTGGTATTAGGAAAGGAATGGAATACAAAAATGAAGATGTTATAATGCCTTTGTATTGCTCCATGGTGCGACCGCACCTCGAATATTGTGTTTAATTCTGGTCACCACATCTCAAAAAAGATATAGTGGAATTAGAAAAGGTACAGAGAAGGGCAACAAAAATGATAAAGGGGATAGGACGACTTCCCTATGAGGAAAGGCTAAAGTGGCTAGGGCTCTTCAGCTTGGAGAAAAGGCGGCTGAGGGGAGATATGATAGAGGTCTATAAAATAATGAATGCAGTTGAACGGGTAGATGTGAAGCATCTGTTTATGCTTTCCAAAAATACTAGGACTAGGGGCATGCGATGAAGCTACAAAGTAGTAAATTTAAAACGAATCGGAGAAAATGTTCCTTCACTCAACGTGTAATTAAACTCTGGAATTCGTTGCCATAGAATGTGGTAAAGCTGGTTAGCTTAGCGGAGTTTAAAAAAAAGGTTTGGACAGCTTCCTGAATAAAAAGTCCATAGACCATTATTAAATGGTCTTGGGGAAAATCCACTATTTCTGGGATAAGCATTATAGAATGTTTTGTACTTTTTTGGGATCTTGACAGGTATTTGTGACTTGGATTGGCCAATGTTAGAAACACGATGCTGGGCTTGATGGACCTTTGGTCTTTCGTAGTATGACAATACTTATCTACTTATGTAAATATGAAGTGTGTTTGTTGCAGAGTGGGGCTGGACATCTGTTCATCCGCATGGCAACCATTTTGGGTAAAAAGTTTATTTTAAAGGTTTGGACTGTTCCTACCCCGCCTTTGTTTTGGAATTGGCATAATTTTTTTCAGCATATTATGTTGATGGAGAAGCAGAAAGTGGGGGTGTTCTTAAAACTTAAAAAGCAGTTCTTATTTTATTTATTTATTTAACACATTTATACCCCACATTTTCCCACTATCTGTGTTGGGGTCCTTATATACATTCCCTTTTTTCCCAGTGTCTGCAGTCTGATTTTGAATACTTTGTAAGTTTGTATGAAAAAATTATTATTACTTTTTGCTTTTTTGTTTGTTTTTGTAAGAGGAGGTGGATGGTTGGGTTGGGGTGTTAGCTTTGTTTTGGTACAGATGTTCTTTGTCTTTCAGGGGCCTATCAGACATAAAGCTCCTCTGTGATTTTGCTTGATTGATGTATCATTGTTCCCAGTGCTGTTTGAATTGTTTTGTTGTTTCTTTGTTTATTGACTATAAACAGATTTAAACATAGAATAAACTTCCTTGTGAATTGCAGGTAAAGAAAAAGTAACTTTCTTTTCAAAAGCAGTTTAATCTTGGAGGGGTGATGCTGAAAACTATTTTTGTGGTCAGTGCTGACTGTATATGTGATTTTAAAAAATTTCCCAGAGAGAAAAAGTTTTTGTGGTTTATGTATTTTGGTATTTGCGCTAACTTTGGTGTCTTTTACTGTAGTTGTTGTTGAGCAATAAAAAATTATTGAAACAAACAAAAAAAAATTTCCCAGACACTTAGCCATTTAGTCTTGTAAGTTGCTATATAGCCAAAACGAATCCATTTGTAAAAGGGGTGGGGGCGGCTGTCAATATTCATCCACTATCTGTATAACCTACACGTTTTAAGCCTGAATGCAAAAACAGGAAGAGACAGTCTCTGCTCGACAGAGCTTACAATCTAATTAGGACAGACAGTAGGGGCTTTCCAAAAATGTATGTGCGTAAACACAGAATTCAGCCGAACCGTACCTAATTTGGGCACCGGCATTTACACCTGTAGGTGTAATTGCTGTAAGTTAGGTGCTGTTTGTGCCCTAAGCGCTATTCTGTAAAGGACATCTGTTCCCTTTACAGAATAGCACTCAGCATGTAAAAGTTTCAGCACTGATTTTTAAGCGCCACTTGTAGAATTTATCTCTGTAAGTGTAAAATGCAGGAAATAATAAATAGTGTCAAGGCTTTCCAAAATTTGGGTGCTTTGTCAATAAAATAGTGATTGCTTATGTCTGACTGCAGGAAGTTATTTGGTCCACCCCTACTTCATTCTGAAGGTGCTCTTTATGTAGGGTTTTTTTTTCTTTTTTGTTTTTACCCTTTTTCTCCATAATAGCAGGATTACTTTATACAGAAACAGTATCCTTATAAAGTTATGCCAGAATTTATAGCTTTCTGACTCGATCACATACGTTTGCTTAAAATCAACATAAAGGTAAGCTGATAAATTATCCAAATGTCTTTATGTGTTTGCCAGATTGCTGAATATTGATGCCAAGTTTTTTGTTTGTTTGTTTTCTTTTAATTTAAGTTTAAGTTCTAACAGTGTTGCTGGATCTACCATTTGTGCTTTGGAAGACTTTTCCTGTACTGTTTCAGAATTTGTTTTATAGGTGGGGATGACAAGGTTTAGAAAGCTTTAGTTTTTATTTCCTGTTAGTATTTCCATAAATAAGGTGGCATGATGTTTTAGAAGTGTGGCAGCCATTTTTTGTCCATGCCATTTCATTTACAATATTAAGAGTTATTTGGGAAATCCCTTGAAACACACAATTTACTTGAAGAAACACTGGTGTTGGGGCGCATATAACATCATTGGTGCTGTATTTTCAAAATTAAGTGATTTGTTTTTTTACTTTAGAACTTCAGAAGATTGGGGTAACATTATACCACCTGAGGTTTCAGCTGCACAAGCACTGTAGAACAGAATTACAAGTTATGTTATAAATTATTTATATATTTGCAACACCCTTTTTATGTATTTTAGTATTTTAATGGAAGCATTATGCCATACAAGGATTGTTTTAGTTTTAAATACATGATGATCTCTATAGGGCTACATCTCTCTGTAGCTGTTTTCCTAATAATAATGGGACCCTTTTACTAAAGTGTGCCGAAAAATGGCCTGAGCTGGTGTAGGCGCATGTATTGGATGCACGCAGGTCCATTTTTCAGCACGCCTGCAAAAAAGGCCTTCTTGGCCGAAAATGAACGTGTAGCAAAATAAACATTTGTGCTCGTCTATTTTGGGTCTGAGACCTTACCGCCACCCATTGTCTTAGCTGTAAGGTCTTACACGTTAACCAGGCAGTAGGTGTCAGCACACTACATTGCCAATTACTGCCCGGTTAGTGCCACACGGTAGAAAACAGAAATTATTTTCTGCCGCACGTTTTGGACTTACATTAAAATTAGAATTACCACCCAGGGCATGTGGTAGCCAGGCAGTAATTCTAATTTGACGTGCATTTGTACGCACCTTTGTAAAAGGGCTCTGATGTGACTAAGAAGCATTATAAATTCTTGGTATTCCTCCCTTGTTTGGCCTCAGGTAAATGCTTCTCTCCTTTTTCTAATTCTAGCTGAAAAACATACCTGTTCTTTTTTGCCTTTGCATATTCACCATTATTCTAACTGAATTTTTAGAGCCTTCTCCAACCTTGCTGAGGCTTTCTTATGCTCATCATGTCCTTGATAATCATTGTGTTTTCTTTTACATATTTCTAATGATGATGAAAAAAGGCTTGGGTACACACTTGTGTCTGTATTGTATTCTGTATATTATTGTATATTATAATAATTTGAATTTGCTGGGCAAGAAGGCTGCCAATCTAATTGTGATGCAGCTTGACCTCTTGTGTCTCAACCCATTCTGAGTTGCTTTGTAATAAATTTGCAAGACATTTTAGAGGAAAGATCACTTGTGATTCGTTTACACACACAAGATTCTACTTTTGTACATCCTCTTCTCAAGCTTCAGACCCAGGGACTCCTGGTCTATCTTCGCAGGATTTAACCTGTTGAACTTGTTCTGAGGTTCTTAGATCAACTGACATTTTCACAGTTTTGTTTTAATTATCAACCTAGTGACTAACTCAGTGTTAGAACTTGTTTTATTAGCGTAGATTTGGCCCTGGTGACAATCCTGGTGATCCTTGTCATTCTTGGATGGTTATGTCTGAGTCCAGACGCCTGTCCTCATATTATGTCAATATTTAATACATCCCTAAGTTGAGGGGTTCTTTCCTTTCCCATTCAAGCAGGCTTTGATTAAATATTATTTTAAAGAAGTGACCCTGGATGCCAATCTTGAGAAAATATCAGCCCATTTCTAATTTTTTATATCTACAACATAATAAAAGAGCAGTGTATGGTCAAATTACCTGTTTCTTAGATGACATAAATTTTCTCGATGATCCTCAGTCTGGTTTCCAGCCTGACAAGAGCACTGAGAAAATCTTAGTTACTCTGTCAGTGGGTTTTCATCATGAGCTTGGTAAGAGAGGTTCTTCTGGACCGTCTCTTAATATGTCAGCATTATTTGATGTGGTAAACCACTCTATTGTATTAGGCTTAACTCATCTTGGTAATTTAAGGGGTATAGTGTTGGTATAGTTTAGCTCTTTTGTCCAAAACATAGTGCAGAGGGTGCTGTTGGTTCAGTATGCTGCTGATCCTTAGACCCTGTTTGTTCTCCAGGGCTTGGCCCTCTCACTATTATTGCTTAATGTCTGTCACAAATCATTGTGTGACGTTATAAGGAAGCAAAAGCTTAGGTTTAATGTATTTGTAAATGACCTGCAGCTCAGTGGGCAGGGTTTAGGAAGTTATTTGCTGCCTGTGAAATATACTGTATCTATAGTGCTTCTTATCTACCCTACAATTAAGGATCTATGAGGCCTTTTGGATGTCTTTCTTTCCAGGGGAAACCCAAATTTCTGTAATTATCAAGAAGTATTTTTGGCAGTTGAGATCCTTCCGACAGCTGTGCCACCCATTTCACCAAATAGCTATATTTATGCATGCTTTACTGCATCCCAGGTTGTCTACTGTAATGTGCTTTATGTTGTCCTGTCTGTTAAAAGCTTGAAGACTCTCCAATGGGTGTGAAATTCAGCAGTGAGATTGGTGGCCAATAGAGAATATATTATCCCAACTCTCTGTTCCATACATTGGCTAACCTATTAAATACTGCTGCCAATTCAAACTGCTTCTGAGTGTGTTCGAAATTAACCTAGATGAGAGCCCAAAGTACTTGTGTGATAAATTATCTTTATATTTTTCTTATTCCTGCCTCAGTCCTTCCAGGAGCTACCTCAGTCATTGGCCCTATGTTTTCCTTCTTGAAGCTCTTAGATTAAGCTGTGTTTTCTCTGATTTCCGCTACGGTTTGGCAGTTCAAACAGGCTTTTAAATCTCCCTGAACCTTGATTACTTAAAACCCTGTTTTACTTCTATGTTTAAATTGTATGTTCTATTTTACTGTTGTGTTATTTATTGCTTAGTTCTTGCACATCACTTTGTGATTTTGTAAAAGTGATTAAGTTCAATGAAATTAAATAAAATGCTGCCCTTCAGTAGTATTCTTGCAGCCTGTTCTGGAAGGGTGAACCTGACGTTGTCGTGTACCTCGATTACATCAACTATACATGTGAGGGGATTTGTTAGTACTATCCAAGCAAGAATGGGTATATTGGGCCTGATATTCAGACCATGGGGGTTAGCCCAGCTAACTCCCGCAGTTGGCGCTGAGCCCATATATTCAATGCAGGGCCATTTCTGGTGAATGGCATTGAATATCCAGTTTATTTTTGGACAGTTTCAACTTAATCGGCCAAGCCGATATTCAGCGAAGGCTGGTTAAGTTGGAACCATCCAAAGAGATTCCACCTATTGATGTGGCCATATTTGGCCTCCAGACATAGCCGACCAGATGCTTACTATCAGCGCTGACTGGCTGTGTCACATGACATAGCCAGTTATCCAGCTAGCCACTAAGCGCTTAATATTCAGCAGAGATAGCTGGCTATCTGAATATTAGCGCTTAGCTGTCTAAGTACCATTTAACCGGCCAGGTACCATTACTGACTGGTTAAATGTTTTTGAATATTAGGAGGATTGTGCCCTAGATGTGCATTAAGGCTAGGTCAAGCATTCCAATTTTTGTATCAGGGTTGCTCCTTAGTTGTCTGTATGCTTTCCATAGTACAGTGTTACTACCTGGTTTATGGTTTTCATTTGTGATTTTATACTGCCCTTCCCTCAATCTGCTCTCACAACTTGCAGTTTCTACTATTCTGCTATCATTCTCTTGGTTAATTTGTCAGTTTGAGGATATCGATTTGTGTTGACTAATGTTGCTTTGTGTGAGATGAGAATGATTTGACTGGTTATTGCACAATAAATGAAAGACTAGGATAACTGACAGGTTGTTGATAGTGTCAGCAGTGAGAACATGGGGAATTTAGATTACCCTGAAGTAGGCACAGAAATCAGTGCAGGTCTGGTCACCACATCTCAAAAAAGATATAGTGGAAATAAAAAATGTAGAGAAGGATGACGAAAATGATAAAGGGGATGGGTTGGCCTCCCTATGAGAAAAGGCTAAAGCAGCTAGGGCTCTAAAGCTTGGAGAAGAGATGCAGGGCCGGTCTTACCAAGTGCGGGGCCCTGTGCAGACCAAGTTGGTGGGGCCCCATCCTAGTCCCGCCCCTAGCCCTGCCCCCACCCTAGCTCCACCCCATTGATAAGATTATTCAATTTTTAGAAACTTTTTATTTATGAAATTTCAAATAAACACAAATGAAGCTAAACTTGTACATAAAAACTGATTGAAATAATGAGCACAATGCTATCATGAAACCCCCCCTCCACAGAAATTATTCAGTTCAAGTCCACTACAATTAGTAGTTCTAATTCTCATAACAAAGGAGAATAAAGGAAAAATATTACGAAAAGATTCAGTACTTTCAAATTCCCCTATTATTCTGTAACCCATCAAACCAGAGAGGCAACACAGAGATCCCCAACCCCAAGTAGCCAAAAAAGATGTAAGTGCATAGGTTCCCATTAAAATAAAAAAACACAACACATTTACAGTACCAAATGTTTCCATAAATCAGCTATATTAGAGATAGACTTTTAATTAAATTTAGATATTAGATATGTATCATGTGACAAAGAATAAAGTGGTTGCTCAAAGCATATACTAACCACAATCGCTCAACTGCAAAACACTATTTGCACAAATTTGTGCAAAAACACACTTATAACCTTACCAAACCATAACAGAACTAATTCCAAGGACAGGACGAGCTTCAACCTTATGCGTGGAAAGGCAGCACTGTAATTACACCAGGCTCTAAAACACCAGTACACAACCTAGTGAAAAAAAACAAGGGCTGCAAATACTACACACTAGCAGAATACTACACCTTGATCACACATGAAAAACACATGATACAACAGATATGAAGGCAAAATACTGAACTGTGGAAAGTTACCTCAAGAAGTCAGACTCTGCATGCAGCAATACTAGAAAAATTGAAACTTACATGCAAAATATCACAGGTGCACATTTCCAAAAGCTGACATATTCCAATTAATAAATTCTGAATAAAATACTTTTTTCTACCTTTGTTGTCTGATCATTTAGTTTTTCTATTCGCTTTGGTCCCAGTGTCTTCTGTTTTATGCAGTGTCTTCTTTCCATTTGATATTTTTTCTCTCAACACGTCCCCATCCTCCTGTGTCCTTATGTGTCCTGTTTACCATCTGTAGCCCTGTCCCTATCCTTTCTCCAGTTTCAGCATCTGTCTTCAAAGTGTTCCGATCCAGCCCTTAAATTCAGCAATTTCCCCTCCATCCATATCCAGCATTTCTCCTCATCCCCTCCATCCATGTGCATCTACTTTCCTCCCCTCCCCTAAATCCATGTCCAGCATTTCTCCTCTCTCCCTTTCCCTCCATCCATGTGCATCTCCTTCATCTTTCCTTCCCTCCATTCCTGCCCAACATTTCTCCTCTCTTCCCTGCCCTCCACTCCATCTATGTCCAGATTTCTCCTCTCTTCCCTCCCCTCCATCCATGTGCATCTCCTTCCAGTCTTCCCTCCCCTCCATCCGCCCATGTCCAGCAACCCTCCTCTCCCCTGCCCTCCCCTCCATCCACCCATGTCCAGCAACCCTCCCCTCCCCTCATGTCCAGCAACCCTCTCCTCCCCTCTCCTCCCCTCTCCTGCCCTCCCCTTCATCCACCCATGTCCAGCAACCCTCCCCTTCATCCACCCATGTCCAGTAACGCTCCACTCCCCTTCATCCACCCATGTCCAGCAACCCTCCCCTCCCCTGTCCTCCCCTTCATCCACCCATGTCCAGCAACCCTCTCCTTCATCCACCCATGTCCAGCAACCCTTCCCTCCCCTTCATCCACCCATGTCCAGCACCCCTCCTCTACCCCCTGCCCGTCCCACCATCCATTCATACCCAGCAGTGACTCTCTTCTCCCCTGCCCACCCCCTCAAGCCATCCATACCAAGTTGGGCAGCTTTCATCCCCTTCCTCTCCGGGTCCTGTCTCTTCCGCCCGCTCTCGCCCCATCCGCGTGGTCGTCGTTTTTAAAGTCCTGAGGCGTTCTCCCTCTGACACTGGCAATTCACACAGCCTGCCTTCTGCCAGCATCGGAGCCTCTCCTCAGACGCATCCCGCCTCCTCAGTGCAACTTCCTGTCTTGTGCAGAGATGGGGCGCGTCTGAGGGAGAGGCCCCACCACGACGCTGGCAGAAAGCAGGTTGTGTGAATCGCCAGCATGTCGGACTCGGAGGGAGAACGCCTTGGGGCTTTGAAAACGAGCGACGACGCAGATGGGCGTGAGCGGGGGAAGGTGCAAGACTTGCGCGGGAGGGGAGAAGGCAGGGCTTTAAAAATGAACGACGATGTGGATGGGCGCCAGCGGGGGAAGGTGCAAGACTCGCGCGGGAGGGGAGGAAGCAGAGAAAGGCAGAGGCAGACTTGAGGCGCGCCGCGCGGGGCCTCCTTAAGCGCGAGGCCCTATGCGGCCGCCTCGGTCGCCTCTGCCTAAGACCGGCCCTGAAGAGATGGCTGAGAGGAGATATAATAGAGGTTTATAAAATACTGAGTGGAGTGGAACAGGTAGATGTAAATCGCTTGTTTACTCTTTCCAAAAATACTAGGACTAGGGGGCATGGCATGTAAAGAAGCTACTGGGTAGTAAATTTAAAATGAATCGGAGAAAATATTACTTCACTCAATGAGTAATTAAACTCTGGAATTCTACAAGATCACATGCACCTATGTGCACCTTGCAGAGACAGACTTACGATGTATGCATGTTAAGTGCATGGGTATAGTACAAACACATTTACACCAATATTGAAACATGTGTAAACGTGTGTTTGGCATTTGCATGCTTCTGGGTGCAATTTTTATATAGCCACATAGGAGCTATGTGTGTATTAGATATGTTTAGAGAGGTGAGATGAGAGGTGGCAAGGCAGTCCTCTTCCCTCCTGCACATTCTTCCCTCTCTGCCCTGTATCCCACCTTTCCTCTTCTCTTGCACTGTCCCTGTCCATATACCTCTCCTCTCCTACATTCCCCACCTCCTCTTTCTCCCTCTTCTCCTTTCAGTCTTCTCTTTTCCTCCTTCTCTTCTCATCCCTTTTCTTGCACTCTCACTTCCCCCTCACCCTAGTTCATCTCAACTGCTCCTTTGCCTCCGGTTTCCTGCATCATTGCCTAGCTAAGTCAGTGCTGCTGGGAGGGATTCAGGGGCCACTTCTCAGGTCCCTGCCAGCCAGAAGTAGCAAAGAAAAATCTTTAGCCACTAGTGCTGCTAAACTGCCATATTTAAAGGTGACGGCCTGGCCTCCTTACCACATAGCAGCTTCACTCTGTGCCAGGCTAACAATATTTCTTAGGGTTGCGGAGCCTGACCTACCTACCAGCCTCAAGGTTTCTGAGTCACTCTGTGTGTATCTGCATATGTGCAAATGGATGGACAAATGAACATAGACAGATCTAGCCTCAGTAGTTGACACGCTCGCCTCATGCAAAATGCACCTAGAACAAAGTTCTGTATTCCTATGGGGTTAAACAGAGAAATTCAGAATTGTTAAAAATATTATAAGAAAAGACGCTGACACATAATATTCTATCAACAGTAATAAATACCAAATAAGGATTATCCAAAACAGAACATTTGTTTTTAATATATTTTGTTGAAAAACACACAACAGATAAAATAACAGAAACAATGCAAGAGATTACAATCCAAAAAGAAGTTTCCAAACTAAGAGTCTCACAACAGTAATTGAATAAACTAATAAATCTAAGACCTCTGTTAAAAGAAGATATATAAAATAAAACAAACTTTTATCCTAGTATTAGGTATCGCTCATACCCATTCTTTAAGAAATGTAATATAAATATGCAGCCCATACCAAAACTATTACAAAAGGAAAGTTTTCACCAGGAAGAGGAAAATTAACATTAACTAATACACGTTGGCTCTATCAATAGTCTTCTACTTTTCCCATCAAATAAAGAACAATTAAGATAACCATTACTGTTATGCTGGTTTAAGACTAACCAAATTGCCCAGGTCATAGGTAGGAAGGACAGAATCATATACGGTTCCTCATAACCTGTAGAGAGGGTTTCTTGACATTTTTGACTTATGGGTAGTTATCCTTAAAGTAAATAAAATAGCTTTTCCAATTCATAACCTTCCAGACATTCTGAAACAGTCCTGAAGCTTCAATTTGGTAGGCTGTCTCCTACACCTTGCTATTGTGAAATGAGCTCCTACCAATAGATGGATCAATAAGCTGGATTCCTCTAGTGTACTTAGGATGAGTTGATTGATGTTCAAACCTTCGAATATAGCTCACAATTTAATGGTAGCTACAGTCCTGTGATGGTGAAGATCCAAGAAGTATCTCAGTCCAAGAAAGTGTAATACTTGGACAAGTTCACAAAATGTATAAAAGAGCCCACGTTACCACACAGTCTCCAACAATAGGGGGAAGAAGTCTGATTTATAATATGGAGTTTTTCTGATGTGTAATACCAGTGAGAGAGAATTGTATAACCATTCTCTTGAATAATAGCACTAATGGATGTCTTATGATAAAATTTACAAAAATCACTGCCTAATCCTTATTAATCACAATATCATCCAAAATACCACAGAATATAAGAGGGAAACCCCAGCTTATTTAACCAAAAATTTCTTAAATGAATAAAATTCTTAACAATGTCCTAAAGTTAAGGTAAGTGAATTCTGATTTTGTGTCAATTTGCAATGAATTCCAATTTTTAGCAGCCTGATATGAAAAAGAAGCAACAAAATACCTCTTATATATAACTAGATAGAAAATGAAGAAGTAAGCAATTCTAGTATAAGCACATCTCTTACAAGGAAAAGGAGGAATGAAACAGGACATATATCCATGGATTATTCTGAAAGTCATCATGCAGACTTTAAAAACCAACATGCACTATATGTATTGTTAAATAACTTCTGGTTTTTAAAAGAGAGAGAATGTAATCAGATGTATTATTTCTAACTAATATTGGACAATAAGTATGTTTTCAATGAAATGATTTGACTATACACCATATTGGCCTTGAAGAAGCCACCCAGATGATCAATGTGGAATAATGAATTAGACGAGTAATATCTGGGGATAATCTGGTTAATACCACGGTTTTCTTTTTCTGTTTACTGTTTAATTGATCTCCTTATCTTGTTTCACTCTCCCTATTTAGTGGTCTAAGGAAGAGAATAGAATTACCTGACTGAAATAATTCCTACATATTACTTTCTCTGCATTTCCAGCAAGTTGTTTTATCGCTTGTAAAAATTTAAATGGTTATAAATAAAAAAAATTTTAAAAACCCAACATGCACAAACAGGCAGCCAATAAAGTTTGATCAAAAGTGGAGTAGCCCTTGTCATACAGCTAGTATTGAACGGAAATCTAGCTACTGTATTTTGAAGTAGTTACATGTGAGTAAGGGCCCCTTTTACCAAGCTGCAGCAAAAGGGGGCCGGCGCTGGCATCGGCGCATGTTTTACGCACGCACCAAGGCCCCCTCTTACCTCAACTGGTAAAAAGGGAAGGCCTCGCTTTCCTGCAGGAAATGGCCAGGCGGCAAGTAAAGCACTTTCCACGCGGCCATTTCAGGGAGGAGCCCTTACCGCCATCCATTGAAGCAGTAAGGGCTCCTGTGCTAACCCAGCAGTAACCGGGCAGCGTGTGGCACTGCCTGATTACCACCGGGTACAGTCCGGTGCTACAAAAATAAATAAATTTTTGTAGTTTAGGAAATGACAGTGTGGTAGGGTTGGGAAGTACCACCGGGATGCTGCGGTAGCCTGGCGGTACTTCCATTATAGCGAGCGGGAAGCCTGCGCTGAGCTTACTTCCGCTTAGTAAAAGGAGCCCTAAATGACTTATCTGTGCAACCCACATGCAAGAGATTGCAATAAGCTAATGAAGATAGTACAGTCACCTATAAGATTGGTTGAAGGTATTCAGGCAAAAATATTTCTTAACACATGTACACATTTTTTATTTTATTTAAAAAAAAAAAAAAAACCACCCTGAACTAACTTATTTGGTACTTCAAAATAAAATGACCCCCCCCCCCCCCCCCCACGAAAAAGGCCATCTAATCCCAAATTCCATATTTCTGATTATGATCCCTGTACTAGGGGATGACAGACAAGGAATTTGATCTTATCCATATTCAACTTTAATCAAATTATCACCCAATCTTCAACAGCATTAAAACATTCTTGGATTTGTACTGTAGCCTCCGACAGGGGAGAGCAGAATGGAATCAGTAAGGGCCCTATTTACTAAGGTGTGTTAACATTTTTAATGTGCTTACAATTAGTGTGCGCGCTAACTGTGTAGGCGCCTTTAAGGATATTGTAGGCAAGTACACGGTTAACACGTGTTAAAAACACTAACGCGCCTATAATGTAGCTTAGTAAACAGTGCCCTTAAAGGTTCATGGTTCAGTTTAATTTTGATTAAATGCTTAAGGAAGAACTGTCAAAGATGTGTACAATAATTAAAATCAAGTAAGCAAAAAAAAGAACTCCAAAACAACTAGGAAAGGATAAAGGTGATTAACTTTTACAGTTTTGTCAAAGGTATGCTTTGCAGAAACAAAGCCTGTGCTTTTTCCCTTTACTGGTCCCCAGGAATGGAATAGGATATTGCTTCATCTCTGGTTGCTATCTGCTACCAAGCAGTTTAAGAAACACTTGGCTTCTTTCTTCACTGGGGTCATAGGTAGCACGTAATAAATCTAGTACATTGCACAATGCATACAATTGACTTTTTGGTACGGTACAGGTTACTTACTTGAGAGTGGGCATTGGGCCTTTGATACAAGTAATAGCTCATTTTGTCTAAACTGGGTTTTGTTTTGTTTTTGTCTGAGATAAGATTGATTTATGTATCTTGTTTTTATTGATTGATTTATGGTTGTATTTTGTGTATTTCATTAAATCTTTTTAATGAGTATATGTGTATATACATAACTGTATTAAAATAAAGTGAAAAGTGCAGCATTGAGAGTTGGCAGTCTAGGAGAAGGGAATAAATGACAGTGATTTTCCCAATGAGTGGAGCTCACCAGCAGAGATGCAAAGAGCTGCAAAATTAATGTGTTTGGAGGTTAATAAGAGAAGCTTGAAGTGTATGCAGAAGTGAATATACTGTAGCCAGAGGTATATTCCTTTTACTGTTTGTTGATTATGTAATGTAAGCACATTGACATCTCTGCAGCTCCACATTTCAAGAGATAGCATTTCAAATTCCAGTTCCATGCAGTACTATTCACATTTTGTGTAGCAATCATTTGAAAACTAGCAGCAGTCGAACCATAAATATTGTATTCCAAGAAACTTACCACGAGCAGCAAGAGAAAATAATCTTATTCCTTATGAAAACCAGAGAAGTATGTCACAATGTGGTGTAGTTTAATAAAATATCAAAATAGTGTTTCTACTTGAATCATACAGGACCTTAGAAGATGTAATTCATGTTGTTATAGCATTGGTTCAATATTTCCTGTAGGGATTTTTAATCATCTTTATCTCTAATTGTCCCTTTTGAGAATTCAAGATTGCTCATTTTGCATTTGTTGGCTGTTTTTAATCATCTTTTACTCTAATTGCCTCTTTTGGGAATTCAAGATTGCTTGTTTTGTGTTTGTTGGCTCTATCATATTACGAACAGTACTGAAGACATGATAGTCATGTTGAAATAGCTAATTGTTAATTGACCTATTGCAAGAACCACCTGAATTAAGAGCAAAAAAGTTTCTATTCAGTGCTGAGGACAAGCAGCCAGAAGCTATTGTTCCCTTTCTCCTATGAATGTAGTTACTGCAGGTGAGATTTGTTTTTGGTTTGAGCAATTTCATATTGTAACTGTGAATGCTTTCTATTTTTTCAGTCTCGGCCAGGAAAAAAAAAAAGCATTCAACACTCTGCATGCTACAAGTTTAGAGGGTTTATATATATATATATCTATATACACATATGTGTGTGTATTTATTTATTTGTTACATTTGTATCCCACATTTTCCCACCTTTTTGCAGGTTCAATGTGGCTTACATAATACCGTGAAGACGTTCGCTAACACTGGTAGAGAAACAAATACAATAAGGTGTTGTGGTCGAATAAGGTTCATGTGTACAGGTACATTAAGGAATCATGAAGAGGAACAGAAGAGTTAGTTTATGACCATTATGAGCTTTGGTTTTGTTGTGTTACAGGGTTCAGGCATTTAAGTTGGGTCGGTAGGGTATTCCTTTTTGAACATGTTGGTTTTTAATAGTTTTCGGAAGTTTAGATAGTTATATGTTTTCACTGCTTTTGGTAGTGCGTTCCACAATTGTGTGCTTATGTAGGAGAAGCTGGATGCATATGTTGATTTGTATTTGAGTCCTTTGCAGTTTGGGTAGTGGAGATTTAGGTATACTTGTGTTGATCCGATTGTATTTCTGGTTGGTAGGTCTATAAGGTCTGTCAGGTATCCCGGGGCTTCGCCGTAGATAATTCTGTGAACCAGAGTGCAGATTTTGAAAGCAATATGTTCTTTTATTGGGAACCAGTGCAGTTTTTCTCGGAGGGGTTTGGCGCTTTCGAATCGCGTTTTTCCAAATATGAGCCTGGCTGCCGTGTTTTGAGCAGTCTGAAGTTTTTTTTATGAGTTGTTCTTTGCATCCTGCATAGATTCCATTGCAGTAGTCAGCATGGCTTAGTACCATTGATGTATCAAATTGTGAAATGTTTTCCTGGGGAAGAATGGTTTCACGCGGTTAAGTTTCCACATTGAGTGGAACATTTTCTTAGTTGTAGATTTCACTTGGCTCTCAAGTGGAAGGTTTCGGTTGATTGTAACGCCGAGGATTTTCAGGCTATCTGAGATAGGAAGTGTGTAATCCGGGGTGTTTGTATTTGAGGGTTTGTATGTATTGTGTTGGGATGAGAGGATAAGTCAGTGTGTATTTCTGTATTGAGTTTTAGTTAAAATGCATTAGCCCATGAGTTCATGATATTCATGCTGAGTTTGATTTCGTTGGTGATTTTGGTCAGGTCATGTTTGTAAGGAATATATATTGTGACATCGTCTGCGTAGACGAATGGGTTGAGGCCTTGATTGGATAAGGACTTGGCTAGTGGGGTCATCATTAGGTTGAAGAGGATCGGTGATAGTGGTGATCCTTGAGGTACTCTGCAGTTTGCTTTCCACGGTGATGATATTTTTGAATTTTATTTTACTTGGTATGTTCTGGTGGTTAGGAAACCCTTGATCCAGCTGAGCATGTTTCCACCTATCCTGAAGTAGTCTAGGAGTCGTAGTAGTATATTGTGGTTTACCATATCGAATGCACTAGACCTGTCGAATTGGAGGAGAAGTATGCTTTTACCTGTTGCTATTTCCTGCTTGAATTTGGCTAAGAGAGTAACTAGTACTGTTTCGGTACTGTGAAGGGGGCGAAATCCTGATTGTGATTCGTGTAAAATTGAGAATTTGTTTATGTAAATCATTAAGTTGTTTGGTTACCATGCTTTCCATTAGTTTGACAGCCAGTGGGATAGATGCTACTGGGCGGTAGTTTGTAAGTTTGTTTTTTTTTCTTAGTGTCTTTTGGTATTGGGGTGAGTAGTATGTTGCAGTCGAATTGGGTGTCGACTTCTCGACATCGCCACAGAGGACATCGTTCCTCGGTGTCGAGGCAGGTCCAGTGTCGGAGTACCTTCACACAGGTTGTATCCAACACTGAGCAGGAGCGCTCGTGGGAATCAGAGGAAGATCCCAGGTACTTCTCTTCTGATGAGTCCTTTGGGATTCCCTCTGACCCTTCCCCTCCGCTGGAAAGAAGACTATCTCCACCCGAGAGAGAGTCTGTCTTTTTCCTTCTTTGTCAGGGAACTGGCTACGGCTATTCCCTTCCCTATGGAGGTTGAGGATGAGCCCAGGACTGAGATGCTCGAGTTCCTGGATTATTCTTCTCCACCTAAAGAGGCTGTGGCAGTCCCTCTGCATAAGGTACTGAAGGAAGTCCTTATGCGAAACTGGTCCGCCCCTCTGTCTGGCCCTGTGGTTCCCAAGAAAGCTGAGTCCCAATACCGGATCCACGGTGAACCTGGATTGATGAGGTCCCAATTACCCCACAATTCCATGGTGGTGGATTCCACTCTCAAGAGAGCTAGGAATACTAGAGACTATACTTTGGTGCCCCCAGGCAGAGAAGCTAGGACTCTTGACTCTTTTGGGAGGAAGACATATCAGGCCGCTATGCTCACTGCTAATATCCAGTCATACCAGCTGTTCATGAGTGTACACTTGTGGGACTCAATACGTCAACTGTCCAGCTTGGTTGAGACACTCCCTAGGGAGCTGGCCGAGCCTTTTCGCCAGGTGGTCAGGCAGCAGAAGGCGTGTCACAAATTCCTGGCCAGGGGTACTTTTGACGTGACATCCAGAATCGCTGCTCAAGATATAGTGATGCGCAGACTCTCATGGCTGTGTGTCTCTGACCTGGATCATTATGTCCAGCAGTGGGTGGCGGATGTTCCTTGCCGGGGGGACAATCTTTTTGGAGAAAAAGTAGAGGATCTAGTGGATCAAATCAGGAAGCATAATGGTGCTATGGATTCTCTCTCCCACCGGGAGCCTTCTGCTACTGCCTCCTCATCTAGGAGGTTTTTTGGAGGGAGGAGGAGTGCCCCCTATACCTACTGTAAGCGTAGGTACACTCCTGCCTCTCGGCAGCCTGTCCAGGCTCAACCCCAGCGCACTCGTTCTTGTCAACAGCGTGCGACTAAGGCCCATTCTGGTCCCCAGCAAAAGCAAGGGACGGGCTTTTGACTGGCTCCAGTTCAGCATAGCCTCAATAAAAGTGTCCGTACTGGATGACTTGCCGGTAGGGGTGAGGTTGATGTTTTTTCACCAAAGGTAGCCTCTCGTAACCTCCGACCAGTGGGTTCTTCAAATAGTCCGGTTAGGATATACCCTCAATCTGGAATCCAAACCTCCAAATTGCCTACCGGGAGCTCATTCTTACAGCTCCCAGCACAGGCCAGTGTGGTCAAACCCTTTCCACCAGGGGGGAAGAAGGGCTGGGATTCTATTCCAGGTACTTCCTTGTGCAAAAGAAAACAGGGGGGATGCGTCCCATCCTAGACCTATGGGGTCTGAACAAATTTCTTATCCGATAAAAGTTCAGGATGCTTTCCCTGGGCACCTTTCTTCCCATGATTCAAGAGAACGATTGGCTATGCTCTCTGGACATAAAGGATGCTTACACACACATTTCGATACTCCCAGCTCACAGGAAGTATCTTCGATTTTGGCTGGGAACTTGGCACTTTCAGTACTGTGTACTGCCCTTTGGTCTGACGTCTACGCCCAGAGTGTTCACAAAGTGCCTAGTGGTAGTCGCAGCGTCGCTGCGCAGAGTGGGAGTGCATGTGTTCCCTTATCTCGATGATTGGCTGGTGAAGAGCACCTCGGAGGCAGGTGCTCTATAGTCCATGCGAATGTCTGTTCAGATGCTAGAACTACTGGGGTTCATGATCAATTACTCCAAGTCCCATCTCACCCCAGTTCAAAAATTGGAATTCATTGGAGCACTGTTGAACACAAAGACAGCTCATGCTTATCTTCCTGAGGCAAGGGCAGACAATCTCCTATCCCTAGTGTCCATGGTTCGAGCGTCTCAACAGATCACGGCTCAGCAGATGTTGAGACTTTTGAGGCAAATGGCCTCCTTGGTTAATGTGACTCCCATGGCACGCCTACACATGAGATCAGCTCAATGGACCCTAGCTTCCCAGTGGTATCAAGCTGCGGGAACTCTAGAGGACTTCCGGAATTCTCTTCAGTGGTGGTCACTTCGATCCAGTTTGACCTTGGGGCATCTATTCCAAATTCCTCAGCCACAAAAAGTGCTGATGACGGATGCATCCCTGCTGGGGTGGGGATATCATGTAGATGGACTTCACACTCAAGGAGCTTGGTCCTTTCAGGAAAAAGGTCTTCAGATCAATCTCCTGGAGTTGCGAGCGATCTGGAACGCTCTAAAGGCTTTCAGAGACAGGCTGTCCAACCAAGTCATATTGATTGAGACAGACAATCAGGTTGCCATGTATTATACCAACAAGCAGGGGGGGGCACCGGATCTCGCCCTCTTTGTCAGGAAGCCATCCAGATGTGGCTTTGGGCGTGCCATCACGACATGTTTCTGCAAGCCACTTATCTGGCAAGCATAAACAACAGTCTGGCCAACAGACTGAGCAGGGTAATGCAAACTCACGAGTGGTCACTGAACATGGGTGTAGTCCGCAAGATCTTCCGAGCGTGGGGCACCCCCTCGGTGGGTCTTTTTGCCACTCAGATCAATCACAAGGTCCCTCAGTTCTGTTCCAGACTTCAGTCCCATGACAGACTGCCTTTCTCCTTCATTGAGGAACAGGCCTTCTGTATGCGTATCCTCCCATACCTCTAATAGGGAAGACTTTGCTGAAACTCAAGACTGCGGAACCATGATTCTGGTAACTCCCTTCTGGACGCGTCAGATTTGGTTCCCTCTTCTTCTGGAGTTGGCCTCCAAAGAACCATGGAGATGGGAATGTTTTCCAGCCCTCATCACTCAGAATGAGGGGTCAGTTCTACATCCCAGCTTCCAGTCTCTGGCTCTCACGGCCTGGATATTGAGAGCTTAGAATTCGCCTCCTTGGGTATTTCAGAGGGTGTCTCTCTTGCTTGCGTCCAGAAAAGATTCCATGAAGAGGTGTTACTCTTTCAAATGGAGGAGGTTTGCCATCTAGTGTGACAGCAATGCTCTAGATCCTCTTTCTTGTCCTACACAGACCTTGCTTGAATACCTTCTACACTTGTCAGAGTCTGGTCTCAAGACCAACTCCATAAGAGTTCACCTTAGTGCGATTAGGTCAACCAGAGGGTCTTTGGGCATGATTAACTCCCAATTGCTCCTGCCTAGTCCAGCTCTGCAGTCACAACAGTACCCCTAGCAGTAGTCTCACTATGTAAAGAAATATTTTCTTATATGGGAATCTGATCCCCCTAGCTGTTATGGACACCATTGTGACTTTGGTGCTGGACTGGGCAGGAGCGACTGAGATTTGCTTCTGCCCAGAGGACCCCCAGATAACCCTGAGGACCTTCTGGAGCCCTCCTTAACTAATAATGCTATTTCTCAGCCCTGAGTGGGGTGGAAGGACTTGTGCGGAGGGCGGTTGTCATGGGGTACAGGGAGGACTAGGGGGACCTTCTCTTTGTGGCCTGATGCTCCCAAATGGTAAAATATCCCCCCATCGTGTTTCTGAGGCCCTAACGTGACTTGCATTGTATTACCACAAGTCACATTAGGACATTTGCATAAAAATGAGGTGCAAAATGTACATTTGCATGTTTTGTTTCTCACACCCTAACCCACAGGGACTTATATTTCACCACAGTATTTTAGGTCAGGCAACATTAGGACCTTTTAAATCACATTAAGGCCCAAATAACACAACTTAAGGCCCTAACCCTGCCTGATGAATTCCCCCTCCCTCCTCCCTTAATGTTTTTTTCTGTAACTGAAATGGAACCAGTGATTTAATAATTGTTTTATGTTCTTTCTAGTGTGGTTGCAGATTTTCTGTGGGTCCAAAAAAATTTTGCTTTTGTTCTTTGAAGTATATTAATTTGAGGTGAGGTTTCTACAGGGCTCTATGCGTAAATCTGTATCTGAGAAGGTATTGTGATTGTTCAAGTATATGCCTTTATAAATAGTCATGACATAGGAATCTCTGTGCCCTGGTGCTTTGTTAATGGAATTACCTCCTTATATGGTATATTTATAACAGGGCGCCTGCATGAAATGTCAAAAGTAATATATTGGAACCTGATTGCCTTTATAAATAATCTCCTGGTGTGACTTAGTAGTGCATAAATTTCTATCTGCTCAGAGTAGGTATGACTATGTGCATGTACTTATAAGTTCTCTAAATCATAAAAGGCTGTTTAAAAAAAGCCTTTTCGCGTTTACGTTTTTTAATTTAACTCTAACCACTCATAAAACCAATTTTCATTTACCTTTTATATATTCAAAAAAGTTTGAGAATAAACTTAAAATCAGAAACCAAAATAAAACAATTCAACTAGTTTGTTGCCTGCTTTGTTAAAATTAATAAAGGAAAAGAGCTCTCATAAATTCAGTCAAAAAAAACCTTTTCTTTACAGCATAGTGGCCTATTTTCAAAGCACTTAAAAGTTACATAGCAACCTATGGAACTTTGTAAATCTAAGTACTTTGAAAATGAGCCCCATAACTCGTCAATGCAAGGGGATATTCACATGGGTGGCGCATAGGAGGGGCTGCCACTTAGGTGTACCACTTTGAGAATACAGTAAGGTATGTACATCTTTGCTACATTTGGGTGCCCTTAGTTGACACCAGGTCTAGGGCTGGTGTAGCTCTGATTCATCACTGTGATAAGCTCGTTGGTTTGAAACATAACTTACAAGATAGTTATATGGAAGAAGGTTCCTTCCCAGATTGCTGACATTATGCACAGTTGCACAGGAAGCCTGACTTGGTTAGAATACTGATTGCCTCAGACAGATTTGACCAGACTTCAAGCCAGATGGTGATGAGACTGGAATATACAGTGGATACTTAATTTGCAAATCCCCCTACACAGAATAGAAATATACTGGTATAATTTTGAACAAAACTTGAAATTCAATTAAAGGCTAAGCTGAGGGGTTATTTGCATAAAAGAAAAAAAAAAGGATGATATTTGACAAGCCTGAAATACTCTGATTCAAAAATCATGGAGATATTTGTGACGTGGTAGCAGTTTGTATATTTGCTCTGTCCTTTCCCCATTTCTCTCTTTCTCTTCCTATCTATGTATCAATCCCTTCCCTCCTCCTATTTTTTCTTGCCATGGGCAGTAGCACAACCCTGTCTTCTTTTTTTCCCCCTTCATTATTTGCCTTTTTAAATCAGAGCTTTGGTAATTAACAGGAGCTGATAGAGCTTGCCTACAGAGGATCCCAGAAATAATATACCTCAGTACTGCCTATCAGATTAATGTGGAAGAAATGAGAGCATATTTACATAACAGTAATTGTCAGACCATAGCTAGGTAGAGTAAAATATTGTTCTGTGTGTTTGTCTTACTAAGAAGCTGAGAATCTTAGGTCTTAATTCTAGAATGTCTTTATGCTATTTATGAATCTACTTCTCACAATCCTTTACCTCTCTTCTTCTTTTGCCTTGTCTTTGACAGTGTGGTGCATTGTTGAGCACTGAACACACTGATAGCTCATTACAGGAGTTTCCGGTTGTTTGTATAAAGGAACCCTGTGGGGATGAGGCTTTTATCATGCCAGATGCTATAGAAAAGTTGCTGAGTTTCTGATTCAATTTTGATTGTTTTGGTGTCTTTCCCAGCAGGTCGTGAACAAATGAGGGGGAAAAAAAGGTGAGGAATTATCGCTTGCAGAGTAAATGACAAGTGTACCTTAAGAAATCTTTTTTTTCCCTCTCTTTAGTTTTTTCATGAAAAGAACTGCACAGTAAGGAAAATGAGTAAGAGAGATTTAACAGGGTGATGGCCTTCAAACTTCTTTGCATGCACCAAATTGGGTTTTTTTTCATGTTTTTATTAATACAAAATAGTTTTCTCCAAATTCTTTATAGGGAACAGTACTACAACTTTGAAAAGAATAAGCTCCAAAAATTAAATTTAAAAAAAATAACATATGGTACAGGCATCAAACAGAGCATGGTATCTCTTGCCATCTGTGCATGGCTCTATCTAACTCTTTCTTTCAAATTAAAGAGGCTTAAACACAATTCTAATAAAACCTAGATGCAGAGAATGGAAGCAGAGATGAACTGTGACTCACTAGTGAGCTTTGATTTGTATTTCCTGTGGTGTAGGATATTTCTATCGCTTCTTAGGTGGATAGATTTCCCTTGAAGGGAGTGTGTGCAGTCCTAGAAGAATCCATTTTGAGCAGGATGAGAGAGGGAGGATTTTCCTGAGTGTGAATACCTTTTATTGGAGGAGAGACTGTCCAAATAGTGAACTCGTTGCTGGATCCCAGTACAGTGATTTATAAATGATGGTGTGTGAGTGGAATTTGTTGGGATAATCACAGTCACACAAAGAAATCATGTATTAATAGGCAAGAGATTGGGTGGCGGAGCAGGTGGGGGAGAGAGGTTGGTAGTTGGGAGGCGAGGATAGTGGAGGGCAGACTTATACGGTCTGTGCCAGAGCCGGAGATGGGAGGCGGGACTGGTGGTTGGGAGGCGGGAAATACTGCTGGGCAGACTTGTACGGTCTGTGCCCTGAAAAAGGCAGGTACAAATCAAGGTAAGGTATACACATATGAGTTTATCTTGTTGGGCAGACTGGATGGACCATGCAGGTCTTTTTCTGCCGTCATCTACTATATTACTATGCTACTATGTAAGAGATTCACAGATTGTGACCATGGCTTACAATTTTTATTAGTCCATCTCTGGTTCCAGTATATAAAAGGCTGTTTGGGGTTTGTTGTGTTTGTGGTTTTTTTATCAGGAATAATATGTTCGGTTTCAAGAATGCACTTGTCTTGTGGAAAAATATCGACCCAAGAGAAAACACCTGAATTGATGTGGAAAAAAAATTAAAAATTTTGAGTCGGATCATTTAAGTGAATTTTAAAAATATACCATTTGATATTCAAAATGATTTAACAAGCGAGAAATGGCTGCTGACCAGTTAAATTGTTTGTTCGGGGCTATCTACCAATTTTTAGTTAGCACCTAAGTGAAAGCTGGCTATTTTGGGGCATTCAGGGGTGGAGTCGGCATTTAGCCGCTTAATTGCCAATATTCAACACTTACGTGGCTAGGGTAACCGCATAAACCACAGTCCTATCTTTATGCAGCAACCCATGGCTGGTTAAGTTCTGTATATCGACTTAGCCGTTGCCGCATAAACCTGATATTCAGTGCCGAAGTCTGGACATGGCCCAGCATTGAATACCTGGGAATAATGCTGGCATTGGTCAGCAAAACGCTCGCTGCTGCCAGCTGAATATTGACCCCATAGAAATTTGAGTTTTAAAATAAAAGCATAAAATATAAACGCCTGAAGAACTAGATTCAATTCCCACTGTAGCTCCTTGTAACTCTGGGCAAGTCACTTAACCCTCCATTGCCGCAGGTGCAAAACGTAGATTGAGAGCCACTAGGGACAGAGAAAATACCTGTGTATAATAAATTTATACCAATTTGGTAGTACCACTCATAGGCAGTATATCAAATCCATGACCCTTTATCCTTTATAAAACTATAGACCCTAATTAAACCAAAACTGGTCCACGAATTCCACTACACTGCTGATGATTTGTGCTAAATTAGAAAGCAAATTAACACTGAAAATTAACAGGATCTGATGTACCATAGGCTTTCACCCGTAGGCACAGAATAAGAAGGGCTTTTGCTTTTTAAGGCCTTATAGTGCCGTCAGCTATGAGAGAGATTTTTTGTTGTTGTGTGTTATATGTTGCCTTTTCAGCCATGTGGCTGTTAAAGGCAATCTACAACATTTTAAGACCACTCAAGTACAAAATCCCTCATTCTTAAAATCCATAAAACATTCCTTTGTGTCAGCAACAGATGAATCCAGGTACTTGTGGGTTGTGTCCATCTAACAGCAGGTGGAGATAGAGAGCGCTGAATTGCACTTCCTTATGGGACGGAATGCTTCCTAGTCTGTCAGTATTCTCTATCTCCAGCAGGTGGTGGACGGTCTGTCATGAGCTCCTGGTCTCATCTGTTGCCAGCTCCTGTTCTGGCTCTCTCAGTTCAGTAGAGCTTTGGGGTGTGCGGCTGAGTGGTGGCACCTTTAGGGGGTACACCTGGTCACCCCAGGTCCCTCCCCCACCCTTTTGCCCTCTCCTGCCCTGTCTCCACTCTCCTTCCTCCATATGGTTAAAAAATAAAAGGGAAGCCCTTAAAGCATGGATTTGGAGGCAGAGGTGCTGCTATCCATGGCTTCAGGAGGGATACTGGTGCTCCCAGTATCAGGGCTGATGGTGGAGAGGTTAGCAGCTTCCTTAGACTACATATCACGGCTAGCAGGCTGCCCACTGGCCTCCTAGGATGAGTGTTGTTTTTTTTCTTCTCCCTTTCTTCCTCCTTTCTGCTGTGGCATTTAGTTATTTTGCTATGGGGTTTGTGCGCTACTCCCGTGGTGGTCGCAGTGAGTGCTGTTGGCTATTTCAGCTACTAGTTCTGTGAGCTAGTCTGAGGTGTACACCACTGTTCCGGGAGGGCCTTGTTCTTTCCTGCGCAAAAGGAGCACGAGTTTGTGTTCCTCTTGGGTATCGGCAGCCATTTTGTGAGCATACTCTGGTTCTTTCAGCGCTTGCCTGACCAGATGCTTCACTCCACAATGTCTGATGTTATGGAATTTTTCTCAGAGGTGGAGAGGGCTTTCTTTTTTTTCTAAGTGTAAAAAAAAAAATAGCGAAGCTTGCAGTGAGCCCCTTCTATAAGTGCTTCAGACACTGCCTGTTTTTAACAGTCTTCAGTATCGCTCTTGCCTTTTGGGGTTTTTTCTTCTCCCATTCTGCTGTGTAGAGAAGAGAGGCCGTTCAACTCTGTTGAGCGGTACTGCTTCCTTTCTCTCTTCCTATTTGGAGTGGGTCCCGTAGGCTGACGGTTCTTTTGGGGTCAGAAGGTCTTTGAGGACAGAGTGCCCATGAGCGGAGGACCCAATGGTCCTCCCTCTGCCAGCCCTTCATAAGGGGGTTCACTGAGTTTTCAAGCCCTTCTATGCTGAGCACTAGGCAGTTGCCTAATCTCTGCAAGGGTGCGGGGTTTACTTTTAACTCAGGGAGTCTCCCCAGGCGATTCCCATCCCAATGACATAGGGGACTTTAGAGCATTTGGTTTCCTTCTGCTTTCACAGTGGGGTCACCCATATTTTTTATGACCCTTGAGCAGCCTCCACACAGTGCTTTTGGGGACCAAGGTCCTAGGAGGGAATCTCTTTTGGGGGCCCTGGGTATTCTTCACATTTGGTAGGAACATTTGAGTCTCCGTTAGTTTCTTACAATGTTTTAAACCACAGGGGTGCTCTGAGGAGAGCGGAAGGCTTACCACCTGTTGGGTGGAAACATGAAAAAGGATCTGCGGAAGCTAGAAGAATGGTCTAAGGTTTGGCAATTAAAATTCAATGCGAAGAAATGCAAAGTGATGCACTTAGGGAGTAGAAATCCACGGAAGACGTATGTGTTAGGCAGTGAGAGTCTGATATGTACAGATGGGGAGAAGGATCTTGGGGTGATAGTATCTGAGGATCTGAAGGTGACGAAACAGTGTGACAAGGTGGTGGCCGTAGCTACAAGGTTGCTAGGCTGTATAGAGAGAGGTGTGACCAGCAGAAGAAAAGAGGATTTAATGCCCTTGTATAAGTCGTTGGTGAGGCCCCACCTGGAGTATTGTGTTCAGTTTTGGAGGCCGTATCTTGCTAAGGATGTAAAAAGAGTTGAAGCTGTGCAAAGAAAAGCTACGAGAATGGTATGGGATTTGCATTACAAGACGTATGAGGAGAGACGTGCTGACCTGAACATGTATACCCTGGAGGAAAGGAGGAACAGGGGTGACATGATACAGACATTCAAATATTTGAAAGGTATTAATCTGCAAAAGAACCTTTTCCGTAGATGGGTTCTGCCGTCATCTACTATGTTACTATGTTTAGCTCTCCTGTAAGCATGGTCTGCGCTGACACTTTGCAGCTGTCTGGGGTGGGCTGAATGGTTTAGTACTTTTTCGGTTTCACTACCTCTGGTTGGCAATGTGGCCACTGACGGTTCCCTGCAGGCTACCCAAATTCCTGGTTGCCGGTAGCAATACAAGAGTGAGCAGCGTAGGAATCCTTCCCTGTCTTGTGTTGTATCCACTCCTTTAATTTTTCTCCTCACTGGGGTATTAGCACTGGTTGTGCTGTGAGCTATATCTTTTGCACTGGTTAATGTAATATTGGTCTTTTGGTATTTCCGCCAGCTTTCTCATGCCTGAGGCATGTTTCCCCACTCTCCCTGCCCTTCTTGGGGACTGTGGGATAGAGGAACCCTCTCTCCTGGTTTCCAGGTTGTTCTCATGTTCCCTTCCTTCCACAGGAGTTTACTATCCTGTCGAATTTGACTTTGTACTTGCATGTTGTAAATAAATAATAAATAATTATAAAATTCTCCTAGGCTGGAGTTTTTTCTCTTTAAGGTGGTGGTTCAGTGCTTTTAAACATGCCACAGTTTTTTCTGGAAGGCAGCTGATATCACGTTCTAGCTCACAGGTTAGAAGCTGGTACTCCTCACTTTTCCTTGGGGTGGTTTTTTTTTTTTTTTTTGCTTCACTCTGCTATACAGCTTACCTTAGCAAGTAGTTCTTGGCATGGATGGATTAGCTCTCTCCATGCCATGATACTAACGTTCCAAGTGTGGATTTCCTCAGCAGCTTGTTGCAAGTCTAGCATTCTGTTGCTGGCATAGTCTGTTCTGTGTTAGCTCTGGCACTGCTTTCTCAGTGGCAATGACCCTGACGTTTTTTTTTTCTTTTGGAAGTTTCCTTTGCATTTCGAAGCGCTGTTTCTTGTGCGTGATCTAGGAGTCCTCTAGCCGGGAAATCTACTTCCAAGCTACGCTTCCTCACTAGATTGGGAAGGCTATTGCGTCCACGTTTTGCTAGTGGGTGTTCCACACCGGCTGTCTTCCAGACAACATCTAACTGTGGCATCATGCCTTCTTGGGCGTACACTCCTCGGTTTTCTCTGGAGTACAGATGTTAGGCATCTGCGTGTTCTGATGATCTTTCCTTTTCCTGTCCTTTCAGTTCCGGGTCTCCATATGAGCGACTGCATCTTTGGAAGCATCAGTGTTTTCCAAGAGTTCTTCAAGTTCCCACTCTATGTAAAGACTGCTTTGCTACATCCCACAAGTACCTGGATTCATCTGCTGCTGACCCTAAGGAATGAAAAATTATGTTTCTTACCTGATAATTTTCTTTCCTTTAGTTGCAGCAGATGAATCCAGGGCCTCAACCTATTTTTTTCGACTGTAATTTTTGGTGACTTCTATTCCTTCTCTCCATCATGCGGCTTTATTTAATTTTTAGGTGGTGTGTTGGATTTAGCCTTATCTGTTTTACAGTTCTGTGGGGGGAGGAGAAATGTTATAATACTGATTGACCAGGGAGAATTCCATCCCATAAGGCAGATCAATTCAGTGCTATCTCCACCTACTGGTAGATGGACACAAGTACCTTGATTAATCTGCTGCAACTAAATGAAAGAAAATTATCAGGTAAGAAACATAATTTTTCAGTATGAGAGTTCAACTGGCAGTCCCGATTCATATCCTCATAAGCAAGTAGCTCAGACCTCACCAGATTTGTCTGCTGCCTTCCCTTAAAAAATTCCTGTTAACCGTATCAAAGCTCTGCCAGTACTGCAAATACAGAAGAGATTGAAAGGGGAGTAGATACTGTCAGAAAATGCACAATACATGGTTGTACTCATTGAGGGAAAGTAAAATCCTCAGTGCAGATATAAGGTATATCAAAATGATGGTGGCTCGTCTATTACTCTGTAGTTCAGGAGAACCGTGTCTGAGGAATCTTGGCAACTGTTAGGAATCGACTTTATAGTTGAAGTGATGCACTCAGACCTATAGTTGGTAAAGAAAAGACAGCCACTACTAAGAAGACTACAACTGTTTAAATCCCAACTTTCTTACATGCCTTCTCCAAGGAGAAGCAGGCATAATATTCAGCCAATTTCAAGCACACCCAGGATGATATGGCCATAGTTGGAACGTCACTGTGCCTGGATCCAGGGCCAGATTTACATATAAAGTAGACAAGCTACAACTGAGGGCCTCATGCTTCTCTAGGATGAAAAACTATTAAACCTAAATTTACTTCCTAATTAATCAATTTGGGAGGGGGGGACTCTTAAATGTGTTTTCTTCTACCTGAGAAGATCTGTATAATCACACCAGTGTAAACAAGTATTCTCTTCCCTCTTTCCAGATTAACCCATTGCATCTCCGCCATACTTTGTAAACTTCTTACCTGTCTGGCTTTATCATTCACCTAGGGCCCCTTTTACAAAGGTGTAGATGCCCATAGGAATATTATGGGTATCTACGTAGTTAGCGCATGCAAATTTTTAATGTGTGTTAAAACGCTAGTGCATCTTTGTAAAACACCCCCTTATTTTTGATGACAAAGGGGTTATGTCTGCTTCTGAATATCTAAAGCACCTGATGACAAAGGGGTTATGTCTGCTTCTGTAGATCTAAAGCGCCTGGTAATGTCGTAATTTAAGTAGGCATATTTTATATAAAAAATGCCATAGAATTTTATCTTTGTTTATCCCACTAACAGCAAGCTACTCTTAGATCAAGAAATATGGTTTTATGTTTGTAACATTACTTTTTAATTAAAATTTGATTTAAAGACTAAGAAGAAAAATGCCTACCTTTTTTCACAAACAGAAAATGTTTTGTAATGAATTCCTAGACATACTTTGAAATTATGTAGTTAGTCTGTCGGTGAAACATTTCTTTTCTTTTTCCCAGTATTGTTAACGCCTCCAGTGAGGCTACATTTCTATGTGTATTAATTTTCATTTCAAAGGAAGTAAATTATTTGAGAGAACATAAGAGAGGGCGAGAGAAGTCTTGTCTGATTCATTTAATTTTCTAGATTACTTTCTACTATTCTTTTTTGTTTTTCAGTTGAAGTGATTTCCTCCCTGCCTTTAAAAAGAAAAAAATAACCATCAAATTGGTGGACTTAACCTTATATCCTAAACATGTATCTTTCAACCATGATTTCCATTGATTGCAGTATTAGATGTTGTAATTAGTACAGTACTCTAGCCTCGGTTTCAAGAGATGGGATTGTTCTTCATTCCCAACAGTGTTTTATCTTAGATTGGGAAATCATTTAGAACAAAACCTTTCAAAGATATGTATATAATATAAACCAATCAATGACATGGCTATATACTGAATAAACTAAGCTGACCATGACCAGCCCTGTGTTTTACTGGTGTTGAACAAATGTTAGTAGCTTAGTACTAACTCCAACAAATGAAATCTAGCAATTACAGAAATGCTAGAAGCTAGTAGTGGAGAATAAAAATTGGAATTTTTCATATAGAGTAAAAGTATATGTACATCTCCATGCAAGGTAAGGAGCTTGCAACATATAGAGGAGACACAGTGGGTTAATCTGGAAAGAGGGACTGGAACATTGTTTACACTGAGGTGCTATAAAAATCTCATTCCTAGGTAGAAGAAGAAAACACAGATTTGAAGACATACACAGTGGGGTTGCTATTCAGCCAGTGGCGATCAGCGGTTTGACGACTGCTGCTGCTGTTAAATACGAAAAGTCAATGGTTGGCCATATTTGGGTACGAGCATGGAATTTCAGGGTTTGTGGAGCCGGCTAACACATAACCCAGTTAAGTGTGATAGTCAACATTTAACCGGCTATAGGTTACTACATACAGATTATAAGGTCCTATTTATGCGGTTAACCTGGCTAGTTAAGTTCTGAATATCAGCAGTTTACCGGCCAGGTGTTGCCTCTGCCTCAGAATGCCCCAAAATAACCGGTTTGAGTTTGACGCTAACCAGTTATTTTCAGCAGCAGATTTATAAGGGATACTTTAGGAAATTAAAGTACAAGTAGGACAGGGAGATTTGCTTAGGAGTATCAAAGCATTTGTTAGCAGTAATTAGAAAACCAACCTGGAGAGTGATACCAAATACAAAAAGAGAAATCATACATTGCCACAATTCCCTTCCTCATCCTGTATCAATTTGTAAACTTAGCTAAAAATATGCAGGCTTTTAGTTTTCCAATTTAGTACATTTCTGGAGATTCTCACAGTAAAGTGAAAACTGGCGTTTAACAGGTTCTGTTTCTCCTCTATATTGGTATTATTTATTGTTTATTTAGATTTTGCTCACATCTTTTTCATTAGTAGCTCAAGGCCGCTGCAACCCCCTGCCCCACTGCTGCATCAGGTACCTTGTTTGCTGGTGGGGGTCCCCAATCCCCGCCGAACAGTCTTCTTCAGCGCCGGTTGACTCCGGCGCCTTCGTTGTGTGATCATCTGTTTCTGATGCCTTACATCCTGCATGGGACTACATGCACGGTGCAGGACGTAAGGCGTCAGAAACATATGATCACACAACGAAGGCGCCGGAGTCGACCGGCACTGAAGAAGACTCTTCGGCTGGCGGGGATTGGGTACCTGATGATGGGGCGGGGAGGTCAAATGTAGAAGGGGCCAGGACGTAATTTGTGGGGGCCCATGCCCCCGTGGCCCCACATAGCTACGCCCCTGGCTCAAGATGAGTTACATTCAGGTACACTGGTTTTTTCTGTGTCCCAGGAGGGCTCACAATCTAAGTTTGTACCTGAGGCAATGGAGGGTTAAGTGACTTGCCCAAGATCACAAGGAGCAGCAGCGGGATTTGAACCGGCCACCTCTGGATTGCAAGACCGGTGCTCTAACTACTAGGCCACTCCTCCACTTTGTGAGCCTGATTGACTTTGTCAACTTGCCTTTCTCAGATTTGATGTTACCCAATTCTGCTGTTCCTCAAGAAAGGTTCTGTAGGAAAGTCAGTGAACTGACAGTTTTCTGTCTTAATGGTGTTTTCACATGCTGATTTCCCCTGTTTTCATTGCGTCTGGTGAGCAGTAAGTGTCAGATCCTACAAAGATTCATATGCTTGGCTGAGTAGATTTTATTTGTTCTCTTAGTTCAGTTTAAATTTATTATCAGAGTCAGATGTATGCAGGGAGTAAGAAACATTAAAAGTTTGTTCTTATGGTTTTCTGAAATGCTGAGTCTACAGTAAGAAAGAACATTTAAAAGGCTAAGATTTTAATGAGAGTTTTCCTTTTTTGGATCCTTTTTTAAAATATTTTTCCTTTTCATCAGCTTCTTTGCTGCTCTTCAGTAGGGTTTAGGCTCTGGCTTTCCGTTTGGAACCGCTAATATTTTTCCCATTATGCCACTCACTTTTTCCTAGTCAGCCCATCTGTGGTTCCCTTTGAAGTCTGGTACAAATGTGCTATGTGCCAGCTGGCTTGTTTTGCTGTTGAGGCATGGCCAACACGCCAAGATCCACAACTGGCCCAGCAGCAAAACCAAGTCATGAATTAAACCTGGGTTTGCTGCACCAGCAAGGCAGTGCACAGCACTGCCACAGGGCCATCAGACCAGTTCAAGGCTTGCTCATTTTATTTATTTATTTTTTTAAATCTGTACACATTGCTATTATTAGGAACTTCATTTCACCAAAAGTGTATTTAGATATGTGGCCAGGCCACAAGTAGTACCAAGATAGCAGCAATCAGATGTTCAAAATTTTGCATATCCAGCATGGAGATAAGTCATGTGGTTTACCACTGATGTCATTTCATTTGCCAGCCAGAAGCTTATATTACATCTGTCTCTCATTGGTCAAGTTGATTTTCTAGTATTTTAGTGATTGACATTAGAAAAAGTCCATCAGGCTAATCCATTCTGCACAGTTATTCTATCTGTGCTGCTAAGGACATATCCCTTCTGCCAGTCACTTAGAGTGATGACTTGCAAGATTTTTCTTACCGAGGACAGTCATTTTTGTCATCGTCTTTTGTACTACACTTGCTTGTGTAGACGGGGTCGTTGTTACAGGGATACAGTCTGGAAAATTGTCATGTGCCCCCATTCCACAGGGGACCCCAAGCCTATCTAGAGCTAGAGGAGGCACAGCCTGCGAGCGGGTTTTGGGACCCCCTCTGAAACCTCTGCCCTAGGCATACAGTAACTACATTCAATTCCCTGTAGCACCTGTCTTTCTCATGCCTGACCACAAACTTCTGTAATAATTTCAATAGTCTGCATTATTATTATTATTATAGTCCTTACCCAAACTTATGCTAGATCCCCAGCAGAACCTGCCAAACAGACTTGGCTATGTGACTGCCCACATTTCCACAAGCCGGACTTATAATTACTTGAGAATTTGCAGCTGTTAGTCAATAATGCCATCACGCTCTGCCAAAAAAAAAAAAAAACATGACCATGCAGTCGCCTGTGTTACCACAAGGATTTCTAAAATTTCATATTAACCACTTTGCCGTACATTCTGGCATCTCTAAAACTCTTTTGAATTAGGTAAGAGTGGCCCTATGACCACTTAAACATGTGCTGCTTGGCTATGCTTTCTGCACATTCCACTTTCAGAACCCGAGGATCCTCTGGGTTTATCCCATGTCCTCTTAAACATCATTGCCGTTTCAGCCGTGACTGCCTACTCTGGGAAGATGGCCAGTGTGCAGATAAGCATAGAAGAAATGCCATACTGGGTCAGACTAAAGGTCAGCCAATCCTGTCACCAGCTGTGTCCAATCTAGGTCACAAATACCTGGTGTAATAACTGTTCTGCTTTCTGGAATGGTGTTGAGAGGTTCTTTTTTTTTTTTTAATTTGTTTAGCACAGAAAAAAGTGTAATCAAGTTAACATTTTCAGAGTAAAGAATAAACATGGTAAAGTTACACACAAATTACATAACTGACTAGTACAGCAAGGCCTTGCTGAACCCACTCATTGTTTTACGTGTAAGAATATACATATATAACATAACATAATAGGTGACGGCAGAAAAAGACCTGTACGGCCCATCCAGTCTGCCCAACAAGATAAACTCATATGCGCTACTTTATATGTATACCTGACCTTGATTTGTATCTACCATTTTCAGGGCACAGCCCGTAGAAGTCTGCCCAGCACTAGCCCCTTCTCCCAACCACAGGTACTGCCACCCAATCTCCGCTAAGCTTCTGAGGATCCATTCCTTCTGAACAGGATTCCTTTATGTTTATCCCATGCATTTTTGAATTCCGTTACCGTTTTCATCTCCACCACCTCCTGCGGGAGGGCATTCCAAGTATCCACCACTCTCTCTGTGAAAAAATACTTCCTGACATTTTTCTTGAGTCTGCCCCCCTTCAATCTCATTTCATGTCCTCTAGTTCTACCGGCTTCCCATCTAAGGAAAAAGGTTCATTTGCAGATTAATACCTTTCAAATATTTGAACGTCTGTATCATATCGCCCCTGTTTCTCCTTTCCTCCAGGGTATACATGTTCAGGTCAGCAAGTCTCTCATACGTCTTGTAACACAAATCCCATACCATATTTGTAGCTTTTCTTTGCACTGCTTCAGTTCTTTTTACATCCTTAGCGAGATACGGCCTCCAAAACTGAACACAATACTCCAGGTGGGGCCTCACCAACGACTTATACAGGGGCATCAACACCTCCTTTCTTCTGCTGGTCACACCTCTCTCTATACAGCCTAACAACCTTGTAGCTACGGCCACCGCCTTGTCACACTGTTTCATCGCCTTCAGATCCTCTCCCCGTCTGTATATATCAGACTCTCACCGCCTAACACATACATCTCCTGTGGATTTCTACTCCCTAAATGCATCACTTTGCATTTCTTCGCATTGAATTTTAATTGCCAAACCTTAGACCATTCTTCTAGCTTCTGCAGATCCTTTTTCATGTTTTCCACTCCCTCCTGGGTGTCCACTCTGTTACAAATCTTAGTATCATCCTCAAAAAGGCAAACTTTACCTTCTAACCCTTCAGCAATGCCACTCACAAATATAATGAACAGAATCGGCCCCAGCACCGATCCCTGAGGCACTCCACTACTCACCTTTCCCTCATCCAAGCGAATTCCAATAACCACCACCCTCTGGCGTCTGTCCGTCAACCAGTTCCTAATCCAGTTCACCACGTTGGGTCCTATCTTCAGCCTTTCAAGTTTATTCAAGAGCCTCCTGTGGGGAACCGTGTCAAAAGCTTTGCTGAAATCTAAGTAGATTACGTCTATAGCACTTCCATGATTTGTTTGGCATGATTTACCTTTGGTAAAACCATGTTGTCTCAGATCTTGCAACTTATTGGCTTCCAGGAAATTCACTATCCTTTCCTTCAGCATCGCTTCCATTACTTTTCCAGTAACCAAAGTGAGGCTTACCGGCCTGTAGTTTCCAGCTTCTTCCCTATCGCCACTTTTGTGAAGAAGGACCACGTCCGCTGTTCTCCAATCCCACGGAACCTCTCCCGTTTCCAAAGATTTTTTAAACAAATTCTTTAAGAGGACCCACCAAAACCTCTCTGAGCTCCCTCAATATCCTGGGGTGGATTTTTTCCTGTCCCATGGCTTTTTCCACCTTTAGATTTTAAGTTGTTCATACACACTATCTTCTATGAACGGTGCTATATCCACTCCATTCTCATATGCACTTTTGCCAGTCAATCGTGGTCTGTGAAAACAGAACAAAAGTATCTATTTAGCAAATTTGCTTTTTCTTCATCATTATCTACATAGCGGTTGGCAGCATCTTTCATTCTCACAATTCCCTTTTTAGTCTTCCTCCTTTCATTAATATACCTGAAGAAATTTTTGTCACCCCTACTTAACTTTCTAGCCATTTGTTCTTCCGCTTGCGCTTGCGCCAGATGTATCTCTCTCTTGGCTTCTTTCAGTTTCATCCGGTATTCCTCTCCGTGTTCCTCTTCTTTAGTTTTCTGTGTTTCAGGAACGTCAACTCTTTAGCCTTTATTTTCTCAGCCACTTGCTTGGAGAACCATATCGGTTTCCTTTTTCTCTTGCTTTTATTTACTCTCCTTACATAAAGGTTTGTGGCCATATTTATAGCTTCTTTCAGCCTAGACCACTGACCTTCCACTTCTCGTTCGTCCTCCCATCCCATCAGCTCCTTCCTCAGGTATTCCCCCATTTTACTAAAGTCAGCATGCTTGAAATCCAGGACTTTGAGTTCTGAGTGGCCGCCGTCCACTTCAGCTGTCATATCAAACCAAACTGTTTGATGGTCACTGCTGCCCAGTTGGGCACCCACTCGGACATTTGACACACTATCCCCATTTGTGAGCACCAGATCCAGCATCGCTCCCTCCCTCTTGGGTTTCGTCACCATTTGTCTGAGCTGAGCACTTTGAAAAGCATCCACAATCTCTCTACTTATTTCCAGTTCCGCAGATGGAACCTTCCAATCTACATCCGGCAGAATGAAATCTCACAGCAACAACACCTCTCTCTTCTTTCCCAACTTATGAATATCTGCGAGCAGATATGCCCTCTCCCCTCCCCCCCAACCAACCTTCTCCACCCCATACCCAGCTGCTATCGAGCTAGAACAGAGACAGAGGTAATATCAGAGACAGAGAGTTGGGGCACACTGGACAAAGCACCTCATACCATTGTTCCATAAATCTCCGTACTCTTGAGATGCCCAATGGGCCAAGGCAGATATCCTCCAATCTTCCCATTCAGCCATTTGCCTCAGACTGCTGTGCCACTGTTCCAGAGGGGGGGATAGTTGCCCAGCCCAATGCTGTAAAATTACTTTTTTGGCCAGAATTAAAGCTAGCAGAACAAGCTTACGTTGAGAGGTTCTGGGTCCACTTTCCAGATATAAGTGGATGTAGCAAAATAGTACAAGAAACAGGTGTTTGTAGGGAAAAAGAATATTTGATCTAGAAGGTAACCGTGTCGGGTTTTCGGTTTCCCCAATGAATATGCATGAGATCTATTTGCATGCACTGCCTCAATTAATACAAATAGATCTCATGCATATTCATTGTGGAAATCCTGAAAACCCGACTGGGTTGCGGCCCTCGAGCACTGAGGTTGACCACTCTTGCTCTAATCCATACTCTATACAGTTGAAATATCAATGGAAAGAAGAGGCACTTCCCTCATTAGTAGTAGGTGCCACCAAGCCAAGGCATGGAATGTGGTGAAAGAGGAGGACAGGGGCCAGATCTGAGACAGCACTTCTTCCTCCTTTTCCCAGCCCGTAGGGAGCAATGGCCTTGTTTCCATCACTCAAGTGGGCAGATTCTGTAAAAATGTGGAGTGAAGGGGGTGAATCTACATGACAACTGGCAACTCATACTGAGTTGTTATGTGTTTTATGTCTTGTAGTGTATCATTTTATATTACAGCTTTTAATGGAAAGGTAGAGAAAGATTTATTTCTCAAGTACTCCCCAGGAGTAGCAAAGCTGTAATTTATGTGTTTTGGTGGAGCGTGCTATATGAGTTGTATATTGTACTCTTTACATTGTGTAGTATGTATTATTCTGCTTGAGCATTGTATTTAAAAGGACATACAGTACAGTGTAACAAGCATAGTGAAACTCTTTATTTTCAAAATTGATTTTCTGTACAGACAAAAACTGAATGTCAATGTACCTACAATAGGGGTCAGATGGTTTCCCCTGAAATTGTGCTTTTCTTGATTTTTTACTAATATGTGTATGCACTCCCTGGCAAGCCACTTGTCTCCAGTGGAATCCATTAATTCAAGTCCCATTTAAATAAGACTCCCTTATCATAGCTGAAAAACTCTGCCTGACATGGTTTGATTTGATTTTTAATGTTTGTGGGGTTTTTAGTGCTCATTCAATGTATGGGCTTTTGGCCAGTGTTGAATTGGAAGTTTTGTCCTGCAGAGTGCAGACTTGAATAATTAAAGCTACTACTCAGAAGAGTGTTAAAAAATGGATTGTGAAACTGTGAAAGACTGAATCTTCTTTGGGGAAAAGGTGACTAAATTAGCAGATCCAAAATGTTGAGAATGCGAGGATTTTCATGTCATGGGTCCATAAGCAGTCTGCAAAAGTTACGTTTGAACTTATGTAACGTTTTCACATAAAATTGTTTGCTGTAATAGAATTCATTAAAACCTAATTTATTTATTTTTTTGGTGACTTTAGGCACCTTTCCCCAGACATGGTCACAGAGTTTGGTTTTTTTGTTTGTTTTTTTTCCTCTCTCCAGGGGAATATCCATGAGCTGGACAGTAGTGATTCTAGCTTAATTAGTACCTGCTTAGACTCACTATCTTTCTGTTATAAAGCAGGTTCCAAATCTTAGTAGGTACTATGGACCTTGGAGTGTCATCCAGAGTTTTGTCCTTTTTATGGGGGGAGAAATTTTATAACAGTTCACCTAGGTAGAGAGGGCAAGACGACACTTATTTCTAGTCTATATGTCTTTATAAAATACTAGGGGGATAAGATTTGTTATACTGGCTGTGTGTGGTTACGATCAATGTACTTATTTTGTACCTGGGGCAATGGAGGGTTAAGTGACTTGCCCAGATCAAAAGGAGCAGCAGTGGGAATTGAACCCGGCTCCCTGGGTTCTCAGGCTGCTGAACTAACCATTAGGCTGCTCTTCCATCAGCAGAAATTACAGCTAAATTGAAGCCGTTTGGGAGAAGGTGTGCACGTATTTTATAAAAAAACAAAAAAAACATGAACTTTGTTCTCCTTATTCTCCAGCCAAAAAACACCCTGAATACAGCTACACATGGGAAAGGTTTCTAAAATTACTCCCTAATTCTCATTCAGAAAGGGGAATTCCTGTGTACTTTCAAATGAAGCCTTCTGGAGGCCATATCTGAATGAGCTGAAAGAAACTGCCAAGTCAAAAGGAAAATGTGAAAAAGTTTATGAAATAGAGTATACTTTGATAACTGATTGCAAGAGCAAGCTTTTAAAGTCACACAGGCTCTTGAACATACATTATCTGAGTCTTTTATTTTAGCGGGGGTGGGGGTAATGGGAATTTCAAGAGCAATTTTCTGTCAGAAACACTCAAGTCATCAAGGTGATACTGTACATGTCTTAACAGCCACTTACATTTACTCTGAGAGAGGGTAGAATGGGGAAGAATAAATAGTTCCTGCATCTCCTCATCATCACTAATCCCCATTGAAAATTCAAGATCAGATCATTTTACAGATTCATGGAGGTAGAAATGTGAAGGGCAGTTCTATAACTGGGCATGTGCAGCTACGCACACCTTGCATGCATAATAAGTGGAATCTTAATTGGCACTTGCATATACAACTGCATTAGGTGCTTTTCTATAAGATAACGCCTAAGTGCTGTAGCACAAAACAGCAAGGCGGGGTGTATACGTGGCAGAGCATGGGAAGGCCATGTGTGATACGCTCAACTTATAGAACACTATCACTTGCACACTTTGCATGGTGAACTTACATATGGCTTGTCAAAAGCAGACCTGCCTCTGTGCTAGTATTCTATCAAAAGTATAAGTGAATGAACTGAAAAGGTGCAAAAGGGAGGAAAAGACCTAAGAGAACATCTGTGTACATAAAACAATCTTTTATTGCAGTCTCAACAGACTCACTATCAATCATTGGCCAAAAACCTCCCTTAATTTCAGGTGCACAATCAATCATATATATTTTTTGTGGCTTTTTAAAAACTATCTTCTATTTTTTATTTCTTCAAAAGCATGTATCTTTGTCAGACTTTATAAGTTAAGTGTTCATGAGCACTACTTATCTTAAAGTCATATAAAAACGATATATGGTTTATGGTGCACCTGAAATTAAGGGAGGTTTTTGGCTAATGATAGTGAGTTTGTTGAGACTGCATTTATCTTTTTGTTCCATTTTTTGGGAATAAAAAGTTCAAGTGCAAAATGTACAAAATCCAGCCATTGGGATGTAGGAGGAGCCAGCAATCTTAGTGGACTGGCCACACAGACATCCCAGGAGAGCAATGGGGCACCATAGGGGGACACTGCTGTGGACATTAAATAAAAGCTCCCAGGTACACATCTCACCATTACACCCTTATTTTGTCTGCTGAGCTCTCCAAAACCCACCAAAAACCTACTGTACCCAACTGTACACCACTACAATAGCCCTTATGGGTGAAGTGCTTTACCTATATGTGGGTACAGTAGGTTTTTGGTGAGTTTTGGAGGGCTCGCAGTTTCCACCACAAGTGTAACAGGTAGCATGGGATATGGTCCTGGGTCACCTTCTCTACAGTGCACTGCACTGACCACTAGACTACTCCAGGGCCCTTCTTGCTACTCTAATAGGACTGGCTATAACATCTGAAAGTGTCATAGAGGCTAGTAAGTACTATTTTTATTCACATCTTTGGGGGTGGGAGGGAGTCAGTGACCACTGGGGAAGTAAGGAGTAGTCATCCCTGATTCCCTTCAGTGGTCATCTGGTCATTTAGGGCACCTTTTTCTGCTTTATTCGTTCTAAAAACAGGTCTAGACCAAAACATTGAAGTTTTAGCCCTAGACGTTTTTGTTTTGTTCCATTGTGGGTACAAAATGTCCAAGTGTTAGGAACAACCTAAACCTACCCCCGAAATGCTCCCTTGTGATTTGGATGCACTGCAGACAAATTGCTTAAACATCTGCAAAATGGGTTTCAAAAATACCAATTTGGATGTTTTTCTCTTTCGAAAACGAGCCTCATAGTACTAATAAAATATACAGAACAAATAATCTTGTCCACCATATAGGACATACAGAAACAAATAATATAAGTGATACATATTTCACATTGACTTCACTGCAAAAATATATAAATTGATGTCATACTGCAAAAATATATTTAATATAAATCAAACCTAATTCAATTTTTTAAATGTATCTGACTACTACCTACATGAATATAGCGAACCTATGACATTATGCCCAGGAAAAACTTCATAAAATTATCCCCTTGAAGGTAAACAGTGGCTATGTCACTGAATACTAACCTCATTTTGTATGAAGGTATCCGTATAGTATCAAAATCAGGATTTAAGTGTTCTCACCTTCCATGAGAGAGTAATGAATACATTGATATTTGGCTTAGGATTATTTTTCTGTGCCAGGCCCTTTGCTGAACTAGAATCCTGTGTCACTTATGATTTTAACTGACATATATTAGGTCTGTAACAGCAGCGACTGCTGTGTTTCAAAAAAAGAATGTATATCTATCTATATCTATCTATCTATCTATCTATCTATCTATCTATCTATCTATCTATCTATCTATATATATATATATATATATATATATATATATATATATATATATATATATATATATATATATACACATACACACACTGTACAATCCGCTTAAGTGCAAGGGTCTGGGACCAAAGAAGTGCATGCAGTAAACCGGAGCGTGCACTTAACCGTTGTGACCCAAAGAAGCTTGATACTACAATACTACATGAATCACAATCAGGTTTCTGCCCCCTCCGTAGTACTGAAACTATTCTAGTCACTCTCCTGGCCAAATTCAAGCATGAAATAGCTACATGTAAAAGCATACTTCTCCTCCAATTCGACATATCGAGCGCATTCGACATGGTAAACCACAAGATATTATTAAGACTCCTAGACCACTTTGGGATTGGTGCAAATATACTTAGCTGGATCAAGGGTTTTCTAACCACCACAGCATACCAAGTAAAATCAAATTCAAACATATCACCACCGTGGAAAGCAGACTGCGGAGAACCTCAAGGATCATCATCATCACCAATACTCTTCAACATAATGATGATCCCACTGGCCAAGTCCTTATCAAATCAAGGCCTCAACCTGTTCATCTATGCAGACAGTGTCACAATTTACATTCCCTTCAGACACGATCTGACAGAAATCACCAATGAAATCAAGCTCGGTATGAACACCATGGACTCGTGGGCAAATACATTTCAACTGAAACTGGACACTGAGAAAACACACTGCCTCATCCTCTCATCTCAACACAATAAGTACAAACCCACAACCATAAACACCCCAGACCACACCCTCCTTATCTCAGATAGCATAAAAATACTCTGTGTTACAATCGACCGCAATCTTACACTTGAGAGCCAAGTAAACTCCACCTCAAAGAAAATGTTCCACTCAATTTGGAAATTTAAACGCATAAAACCTTTCTTCCCAAGGGAAATATTTCATAACCAAATACAATCAATGGTACTAAGCCATGCAGACTACTGCAATGGAATCTATGCGGGTTGTAAAGAACAATTCACTAAGAAACTCCAGACCGCCCAAAACACAGCAGCCAGGCAGATATTCGGTAAAACACGATTTGAAAGTGCCAAACCCCTCTGAGAAAAACTTCAAAATCTGCACCCTGGTCCACAAGATTATCTACGGCGAAGTCCCAGGATAAATGACAGACCTCATAGATCTACCAACCAGGAACAGAACAGGATCATCACGAACATACTTAAACCTCCACTACCCAAACGGCAAAGGACTCAAATACAAAGCAACCTATGCTTCCAGCTTTTCCTATATAAGCCCACAACTATGGAACGCCCTGGCAAAAGCTGTGAAAACAATCTATGACCATCTAAACTTCAGGAAATCACTAAAAACCAACCTGTTCAAAAAGGCATACCCTACCAATCCAACATAAACTCCTACACGCTGCAACACAGCAAAACCAAAGATCGTATTGGACACTAAATAACCTTCTCTCTCTTTGACCCCCATTGTGCCTGAAACACACGTACCTTATTCGACCACAACATCACCTTGTATTTGTTCTTCTACCGGACTTGGCGAATGCCTTTACAGTACTATGTAAGCCACATTGAGCCTGCAAATAGGTGGGAAAATGTGGACTACAAATGTAATAAATAGCATGTACAGTACTGTTTATATATGTACAGTATACAGTGTCCGTTAACTGACATTAGGCTTACTTGAAGTAATCAGTCATAGTCCTCTGTACCCTCTTGTAGTCCTCTGTACACTCTTGTGTCTGTGAGTTCCATAGACTATGTCTGCCAGACGGTAAAAACTGTCATAGCACTGACATCCAGTGGCCTCCAGATAGACCCACACGGTGTTGAGACTCTCCAGTGCTCTTGCAAAAGTGACAGGAGGTGGTTCAATTTCGTCTGCATGTGCCTCGCTGCTCATTTCATCATCTGTTTTATCATCAGCCGTTGCCTGCGTGTAGGCGCATATCTGGACATCAGTGCTGTCGTCAGCTGTTTGTAGATTGTAATCAACAGCTACGTAATGATGAATCTCCTCTTCAGTAACACCGGCTGGGATGTCAATAGCCTGTTCGTCTGACACGTTTGCAACAGCTGCATCTGTTTGTCCCTCTCCATATCCCTAACAAAGCTTGCCCGCTTGTAGCAGTCCACAATGGTTGCCTGTGTAACATGATTCCAGGCTTCTTTCTGCATATGTAGGGAATCCAACAGTGATAGATTACGAGCCAGTTCAACAGCATGTTTATCCTTGCCAGTCTGGTCATCCATAATGCTCATCAGACAGCGTAGCACAAGAGCCCGATAATTTTTTTTTAAATTGGCTATTATGCCCTGATCCATAGGTTGGATCAGAGAGGTAGTGTTTGGTGGCAGGAAGACCACCTAGACGTTAGCCAGCCTGACATCATCACTGTGTGCAGCACAATTATCACAAAGCAACAAAATCTGATGGTTTTGTGCCTGCATTCTAGTGTCTAACTTCTTTAGCCACTGCTTCCAAATTTCCCCAGTCATCCATGAATTTGCGTTAGCCTCGTGTGACACAGGAAGTTGCTTAACGTTCTTGAAGCAACGGGGTTGTTTGCTCTTTCCAATGACGAGTGGTTCCAACTTCTCACTCCCATCCATATTGCAGCAAAGGAGGATCGTCAGTCGGTCCTTCGACGTTTTACCTCCTGTAGTTTCGGCTTGTTTGAATGCAAGTGTTCCATCAGGAATCGCTCGCCAGTAGAGAACGTTTTCGTCAGCATTGAAAATGTCACGAAGTGCAAACTCGTTCAAGATGGTAGGATGAACTGAAACAACCCAATTTTCAGCACCAAAGTCATCAGCGTCTTGTTTTTCACCATGGTGTTTCTTGAATTTTATGTTGTTCCTCTACTTTCATCTTTCCAACCATCCAACAGTGGCTTTGAATTCAGTTAGTCCAAGACTTTCAGCTAGCTGATTAGCTTTCTCCATAAGCAGTAGACCACTGACAGGAAACTGTCTGCTCCTGACTTGAGAAAACCACCGAAGAAGAGCATCTTCTACCTCTTTAGCTTTTCCCACCCGTTTTCGTTTCCGTTGTGGATTTGTATTGTTTTGCCAGTCTTCCAGAAGCTGGTCTTTCTGCTTCAAGATACGTGAAATTTGACTGGGATTGACACCATATTCTTTAGCAATAGATGCTTGACTTTTTTTGTTTTCTAATTTTTTTAAGAACTTCTATTCGTTCAGTCAGTGTTAGTCTTACAGTTGTGCGATGACGACGACGATGACGACTCCAGTGTACATTCTAACAAAATTCTTTCGCTTATTCTGCCTATGGCAGTTAAAGGGGCTGTAAATTTGAAATCTCGTTGGTTGTCACTCGCCAATCGGCTTCCATATTCCGTGCGCGCGCTTATGGGAGTCTTTCCTGCAGAGGAGTGGTCTTAAACCATGCATATAAGCAAATTTTGCACTTATCAGTGGTGCACTAAACCAAAGTTTGGCCCCATAGAAATTGATGGCGCCAAAAACGGGGCCGAAGTACGGCATGCAGTTAAACAGAGCATGCGCTTATCCGACGTGCACTTAAATGGAGTGCACTGTTTGTTTGTGTGTGTGTGTGTGTATATATATATATATATACACACACATACACACACACATGGATAGGTGGCAGAACTGAATATATGTACATATATAGAATGTGTTGCCTGCCAATGCCTATACATATAGGGGACAATTCTAAGTTGTTGTCTCCATTTAGGTGCCCTGGTGAGAGCTTATTGTGTATGGACACCTGGGCGCCAAAGTGTGCAAGTAGAAAACTGTTGTTGTTAATTTCTCACATGATATCATTCAAAATCATCTCTTTAGTATGCAAACTCCTTTAGACAGGCATGCTCTCATCACTGTCAGGTATATTGTTCCCTTATACCCCTTCTAGATCCTAAAGTCACTCCAGCAGAATTTGTTGTACCCTCTTTCCGACAAATTTTTCTAGACTCTACAAGAGACTGTCTTTTTACTGTAGTAGACCCTGCCTTTTGGAACTATTTACCTAGTTAGCTCAGGTTAGAACCCTCCTACCCATTTCAGGAAAAACCTGAAAGCATTCCTATTTCAGGATGCATTTGGCACTTAATCATAACAAGAGGAACAAAACTGCAGAATCTGTGGCAGTGTTAAGAGCATAGGCTTAACGGCATAAGTTATCTGGGGGTGTTTTCACTTGTACTATAAAGCCTTAAGTTTTCTTTTCCCTTCCTCCCTCTCACTACTATCTCTTAAATTGTTTAAATGCAAACCGCTTGACAGTTGTTCCCAAACTAAACTAAAACTAGTGTACATGTGAGTGCCCATTATCAGTTTAGAGTCACCCCCCCCCCCCATTTACACCTGCCATAGACCTGATGTAAATGGGGGTGCCTAAATGTAGCAGGCACGCAGGCAACTTGCACTATTTTGTAGGTTGTCAGCCAAAATGTCTGCTCCGCCTATGGCCCACCCAGGTGAAAGCCCCCCCCCCCCCCCCCCCATAAATATGTGCTATCCCATTTGAGTGCCTATTTGTAAAGTACCACTTAGGAGCCAAAATGACATTTTTACAGATAAATGTGCACTTAGATGCCTAAATGTTGTCATTCTGTACATTTATGCACAGAGTTGGCACTTAAATGTAAGCAATTTTTTTTGTAAAATTGCCCCTTTAGTGGGCGTACTTAGCCACTATACCTATAGCTAATGAATGAGTTTACTTGGGACTGTATTTTTTTTACCAGTCCTAAAATAAACCATATAGTTACATTTATAGCAGCTGAATATGACCACTATGGGGGCAATTCTATAACAGGGTGCCCACTCTAGGCACTGGTTATGGTATCTCTTATGCCTATTCTATAAAGAAAAGTAGGCACCTACATTTTTATTTTTACAGAATACAAGCATAAGTGATAGAGAACAAACATACTTCTAGGTGCAACCAATTTACACCAGTCCTACATGTAAATGCTGTTGCCTAGCTGTGTGAATGTACGTTCATATATTAAAGTATTGTATAATTTATGCATATGCACATTTGTTCCCCCTAATTCTATAACAGTGTGCCTAAATTTAAGCACCGTCCCCCTGGATTCTGTATGTGGCGCCCAAAATTGGGCACTGATACAAAATGCTCACCCAACTAAATTACCTCACAAGCCAAATAGTGCCAATAATTCAGTGCTAATTGGCACCAATTTGGATTTGCATGCTCATCTTGCTACGTGTTCTATAACAATGTGCACCTAAATTCCATGGCACGGAACGCAAAAGAGGGGTGTGCCCATGAGAAGTATATGGGTGGATTAGGGGCGTTCCTAAAATTTGTGCATCATAATATAGAATACCGGGGATATGCGCCGGGAATAACACCTGAATTCAGCAGATTTAAGTTTGGCACTCAATGCTATTCTAAACTGGGTGTTCATCTATGCCCATTATAGAATAGCGTTGATCTCTGATTTTTCAGCACCATTTACTGAATCTAGCCCCATATATGTGCTTAACTTTATACAATACCACCATCCACATGTGTAAATGTACACTTAAATCCAAGAAGACAGGAGGAGCCTCCACGGAAAGTCAAAGCAAAACAGCAAAAGTAGAGGCTGACAAATGCGCAAACCAATAGGGAGATGATATAAAAAACAAGTTTATTCAGAATATTCATATGAAGGACCCGACACGGTCCGTGTTTCGGCGCCAAAGCGCCTGCTTCAGAGGTCACAATCAACTTTCTACAAAAAAACAGGACAAATTAAAAACATAATATTAAGAGATTACAAATAAAATATATCCACCTTAATAAAATATGTAGCCAACCATATACAGACATTCATAATAGTATTGCACATTTGTAGATATATTATATGAAAAAAATGTTAATATATTATAATTATGTGAGCAGATATTGTGGACAGAGAAACACCAAACAATGAAAAGTGATAACTGTCAAATAAATGACTGATAAATGAAAGGCATAGGTCAGGCTGATGAAACATCGACATATCTACATATATATTTATCCTGATCTAATGGTAAAAAATACATTCATACAACTTGAACAAGTAAAATACTTCAAGACATCATGATCCGACACCATTTGAAACTACATTATATTTACATATTAATTATAAATATAATTCAATGAAATAATGTCAAACCTCTGAGAAGAAGCTGATAGGCTTGAATAATTTCTTTATGTATGCAAGTTAATCTACTGTAAAAGGATAAAAACATTTTTAAAAAACTACAGAAGGATAAAATTCCTGTTATTTCATAAAAATGTAAATCAGTTAAACTGGGCCATTCTATATATATATATATAGATCATCATCTTTATACAAAACATAGGTGTAAAACATGTATTTATGTCTAAACAGGCAAATGCCTAAGGTAAACTATTGGAATGTTGTGCACTGTAATACCTAAAATTGCTGCATGAAACATTCCAAAATGGAGGGATAAAGAGTATATGTCACCTAGTGACACTAGCTCACATTACCATCAAGATGTGAAGAGAACGAGAGAGCTATACAGCACATCAAAAAAATATATAAAGAGTTATAAATCAAATAACTGAAGAAATAATTATATAGTATAAATAAGATGCCTTCCACAAAGAAAAAATGTATATACACAAGCATACCGAATGGATAGGTATCCAGAGGAAAAATACAAACAGACCCATTGCACCAAAAGACAAAAAGTGTGGCCAATAAATGCTTGAAAAACAGAACATACTCTGAGTATAACTTCATTCAATAAAAACAATGAAGCAAGAAATAAATACTCCAAAAAAGATAAGAGAAATGAAGACCACAAAACAATCCTGAACAAACAAAAAACTTACCAGAGAGAACAAAAGAACAGCCAACCGATCAGCAAACACCATGTGACAAGAAACAGAATGCCAGGAAATGGCAGTTATTTAAACTAGAAAGTCATACATATGTATGAGCTTCTCGTTAAGTATGTAAATTATCTACCAAAGCTCAAGCAGACAACAAATGATGGCATTACACTGATAGTGAAACCAGTATCGTCCACTCAAAAAAATAAATAAATAAACAGTAGTAATGTTGTATACCATTAAAAGTTATGTTGGCACACAAAAAAATTAAACTTTAAAAAATGGATAAGAACAAACCATTAAAAATATATAATAATAAACATTAAATGTTCTTAATACAAAAATATGAAGACTAAAAATTTTTTTTTAAATATATTGGATGAATATATATAAAATTATCAAAAAATATCAAAACAAATATATATATATATATATACACACACATATACAGTGGGGGAAATAAGTATTTGATCCCTTGCTGATTTTGTAAGTTTGCCCACTGACAAAGACATGAGCAGCCCATAATTGAAGGGTAGGTTATTGGTAACAGTGAGAGATAGCACATCACAAATTAAATCCGGAAAATCACATTGTGGAAAGTATATGAATTTATTTGCATTCTGCAGAGGGAAATAAGTATTTGATCCCCCACCAACCAGTAAGAGATCTGGCCCCTACAGACCAGGTAGATGCTCCAAATCAACTCGTTACCTGCATGACAGACAGCTGTCGGCAATGGTCACCTGTATGAAAGACACCTGTCCACAGACTCAGTGAATCAGTCAGACTCTAACCTCTACAAAATGGCCAAGAGCAAGGAGCTGTCTAAGGATGTCAGGGACAAGATCATACACCTGCACAAGGCTGGAATGGGCTACAAAACCATCAGTAAGACGCTGGGCGAGAAGGAGACAACTGTTGGTGCCATAGTAAGAAAATGGAAGAAGTACAAAATGACTGTCAATCGACAAAGATCTGGGGCTCCACGCAAAATCTCACCTCGTGGGGTATCCTTGATCATGAGGAAGGTTAGAAATCAGCCTACAACTACAAGGGGGGAACTTGTCAATGATCTCAAGGCAGCTGGGACCACTGTCACCACGAAAACCATTGGTAACACATTACGACATAACGGATTGCAATCCTGCAGTGCCCGCAAGGTCCCCCTGCTCCGGAAGGCACATGTGACGGCCCGTCTGAAGTTTGCCAGTGAACACCTGGATGATGCCGAGAGTGATTGGGAGAAGGTGCTGTGGTCAGATGAGACAAAAATTGAGCTCTTTGGCATGAACTCAACTCGCCGTGTTTGGAGGAAGAGAAATGCTGCCTATGACCCAAAGAACACCGTCCCCACTGTCAAGCATGGAGGTGGAAATGTTATGTTTTGGGGGTGTTTCTCTGCTAAGGGCACAGGACTACTTCACCGCATCAATGGGAGAATGGATGGGGCCATGTACCGTACAATTCTGAGTGACAACCTCCTTCCCTCCGCCAGGGCCTTAAAAATGGGTCGTGGCTGGGTCTTCCAGCACGACAATGACCCAAAACATACAGCCAAGGCAACAAAGGAGTGGCTCAGGAAGAAGCACATTAGGGTCATGGAGTGGCCTAGCCAGTCACCAGACCTTAATCCCATTGAAAACTTATGGAGGGAGCTGAAGCTGCGAGTTGCCAAGCGACAGCCCAGAACTCTTAATGATTTAGAGATGATCTGCAAAGAGGAGTGGACCAAAATTCCTCCTGACATGTGTGCAAACCTCATCATCAACTACAGAAGACGTCTGACCGCTGTGCTTGCCAACAAGGGTTTTGCCACCAAGTATTAGGTCTTGTTTGCCAGAGGGATTAAATACTTATTTCCCTCTGCAGAATGCAAATAAATTCATATACTTTCCACAATGTGATTTTCCGGATTTAATTTGTGATGTGCTATCTCTCACTGTTACCAATAACCTACCCTTCAATTATGGGCTGCTCATGTCTTTGTCAGTGGGCAAACTTACAAAATCAGCAAGGGATCAAATACTTATTTCCCCCACTGTATATACACATATATATATCATTAAACCAGAATAAAAATATTAACAAATGAGCGAATGCTGATACTATTGGCCAAACAAGATAAAAACCTATTTCTCATAAAAAATGTATCAATTCTAAAGAAGCATTCAGACCATGTGGAGATAACGAATTTAAGAGAAAAATGATTCTTTGTTCCTCTTTTAGTAAATCTGTATCAAGATTTCCTCTTCTCCATGATGCCCTCAAGACTATTGTGATTCTTATCATGCCAGTGTTCAACTAAAGGAGCGCTGGTAACATGTCAGCTAATACAGCTTCTATGTTCTATAATACGAGTCTTGATCGCTCTTTTGGTCTTCCCTATATAAAGCATCGGACAAGGGCACATGATAATATAAATAACATTCCTGGTGTTACAGTCAGATAGATGTCTGAGCTTATATTTCTTGTGTGTGTGGGGAGGCTAAATTCTTTACTTACTATAGCATGTGAACATACACTACATCTGTCACAAGTCCTATGACCCTGAAGAATATCCATAATTGGATCATCTACCTGGTATGGTAATGCTGATGGTACTAGTGTTTCTTTAAAGTTCCTATTCCTCAAATAGGCAATCACTAGATCCTTATTCCTGAAGCACTCATGCCCCTCCAAAATGTGTCAATGTCTCCTTATAGATTTCTGCCAGAAATGTACACTTACACATGTGGCTGCTGTACATCTAAGTGCTATTCTATAAGTACTCACTACAATGGCTGAACGTGTAAACTGTAAGAGGTATTCACAGGGGAGGGGCATAGGTGGGGCCAACATTAACACATAGGTGGGGTCAACATTTACACATAGGTGTGCCCACTGATGCCAGCCAGAGACCCGGTGTAAATATGCAAGTCTACATTTAGAAGTGCCGATGCCAACTTTTGCCAGCATTCTGTAAGGACACCTACACATGTAAGTCTCTTTAAAGAGTAGGCTCACTGCCCGTGTTACTTGGCACCTAAATGGAGGAGAAATTGTCTAACAGGATGTCATAAACATGCACCATCTGCTGGCCAAAGTAAAATACTCTTCAGAATAAATTTAGGCAGGAAAATATCCAATACATTTTACAGGCTTAAAAGACGCTGTTTCTTCACACAGGGTACTTAGAGTTATGTGCCACTTGCACACATTAATGTACACAAAATTGGCACTTACACAGTTAAGTTGCTGTAGTTTGACGGAGTGCTGTTTGGAAAAGGGTGTGCATACTGTGTATAAGCATGTGGTGAAGCTGCCACTTATACGTACAGCTGACTGAATGCTGTAAATTACGAGCACTTTTGCCATATTTAGGTGCCAACAGTTTCACCAGCTCTGGCTGATACTATTGCAAGTGCTAAATGTAAGGCATGCCAGTACTGGGTCATGCTAGTATTTAAGAGAATCTGAGTGCCCTGGTGCCATTATAGAATGGGCTGTCAACACCTGACTTCCGGACACCTAAAAGGAGGTGTCCACATATAGAATTGCCCCTTATGGTGCCTTTATTTAGGTGCCCTGAGGCTACATGGTAGGTGTCTATTCTGTAATGGAATCTAGGCACATAGATTCCATTATTGAGTGCAGGTGTAACCCAGTATCAGAGTGCCTAACATGTGAGGTGCCAGAAATGACCAGCCATGGAGCTGGTGTAATTGCAGGTGCCAAAATGTGGCTGACATGCATGTAACTTACAGTATTCTGTCAGTAATGCATATAAGAGAGAGCCATGACTATGTCCTGAACATATTCTGCCCCTGAACATATTCTGCCCCCTTGCAGATACCTTCTCTGTGTAAGTTAAGTGGGTGTTGGCAGAATAGAGCTTAGGTGTCCTGCTAACACCTATGCATAGAATTACTGGTATTCTGAATATTTACGTTTCTGACCCATGTGTCATATTGCTCAAGTCTGTATCTGGTGTTTATACTTTGTTCTCCTCCCAACTCTTGTTTGCAGCCAGTGAAACCTGCAACGATTTCCACCCAATGTTCTTCACTCATGACAGATCCTTTGAGGAGTTCTTCTGCATCTGTATCCAGCTGTTGAACAAGACTTGGAAGGAAATGAGGGCAACCTCTGAAGATTTCAACAAGGTAAGGAAGTAAAGGCAATAGCCTACGTAACTCTGATCTAATATTTAGAAACCATAGATAGGAGCATTCAAAGGATTTTGTACAAGTATTGTTCTAGCTGCAAAATTGACTTTTAGTTGTGTATAGTATTATTCGAAATCCTACTCTCGGCGCTTAATGCCTTTATTCTATGTGTATGACCCAGGTGGTGAAGCAATGACATAAGTGTGAACATATGACCAGCTAACCCCAAGAGTCAGCACCGCATTGTGGGAGATTGTTTGACTCTTTCCCAAATGCTCAAAGCCTTTATAGGCAGCACCCTGCCAATACTAATCTGCCACCACTGTTTCCTCTAAGCTGAACGGGAGTCCTCCACCTACAATCCTGCCGTCAGGCAGTGCTGTTTCACTATCACATTTTCAATAGTGAGGGGCAAGCAAACTCTGCAGGACTCCAGGGAACCTGCCTGTCTCTAGAGATTGAAAACTTGAAGCACCACCCCCTACTGGCAGCAATGCAGTTGCGGAGTGCTTAGCTTGCTGCATAGACCCAACAACTTGATGGCCTGTGTTTCCTTTTCTCTTATGTCATTTTCACATTTCTAGTTAACTGTATTTTTAATAAAATACATGATGGACCAAATGTAGTGTGAGAACTTCACACATGAATATTTTTTATTAGAACAACTCCCAGTAGGTGGCTCAAGGAGTTAAAGGATGTGAGAGATGGTGGTTAGTTTTTCAGCTTATTTTAGGAACTGAGTTAAAAATGAATAGGTGCTCTATCTTCAACTTTACTGGTCAATTTTTAGCATGTGAGCACCATACTATTTATGTATTTCCCACATTTCCCATCTCCCCATAATATCTTAATCCCTGTAAAATACAATTTTGCTTCAAAATCCAGATGCTTTAATTACTGTACCAGTTGTGCAACATTCTATTCTATTCTATTTCAAGATTTGTATTCTGCTTTTAACCTCAAGATGCAAAGCAGATAAGAAAATTAAACAAATATCTCATTCAGATAGAATATACAATCCTATATAATAATTTGCACCTCCAACATTCTACGTCTGGATGCCTGGGTTCGTAACACAATTCCCATTGGTCCGCCCTCGCGTCTAAACGTGATGACATCAGAAGGCGGATCAGTGAGAGGGAATGGAAGCCAGCACCAGCCAGCCACAGAACGTTGGAGGTGAGGATAGAATCGCGGGATAATTGCCCCCTCCCTCCCCCGTGTCCTCCCAGTTCCAGGCCCCCTCCCTCTCCTCCGAGTGCTAGCCCAACCTGCGTTGCCTGCCCTCTTCTCCCAGTCCTCGCCTGCCCCTCGCCTTCCTGTGTGTCGCCCAGAATTTAAAAGTTCTTACCCTGGGGTCCGGCAGCAGCAGTGAAAGGCGAGCAGGTACGGCACTTCAGCCTGCCTTCTCTTCTCTCTCAGCTCTGCCTCTGGTCCCACCCTTCCGGAAACAGGAAATGAGGGCGGGACCAGAGGCAGAGCTGAAACGGGAAGGCAGGATGAAGCGCCGTGCCTGCTCGCCTTTCACTGCTGCCGCCGGACCCCGAGGTAAGAACTTCTAAATTCTGGGCAGCACGCAGGAAGGCGGAGGACTGGGAGAAGAGGGCAGGCAACGCAGGTTGGGCTTGCACTCGGAGGGGAGAGAGAAAGGGAGGGAGGCGCGGGGGTCTGGAACTCGGAGGAGAGGGGGGCATGGAACTCGGAGGGAGGGAGGGGGGCCTGGAATTCGGAGGAAGGGAGGGGGGCCTGGAATTCGGAGGAGAGGGGGGAGGAGGAGGGGGGCCTGGAACTCGGAGGAGAGGGATAGGGGAGAAGGAGAGGGGGGCCTGGAACTCGGAGGAGAGTGAGGGAGGCAGGCCTGGAACTCTGAGGAGAGGGAGGGAGGCAGGCCTAGAACTCGGAGGAGTGGGGAGTTTGGAACTCAGAGGGGAGGGGGGCCTGGAACTCGGATGAGAGGGGGGGAGGGAGGGGGCCAAGCTGGAACTCGGAGGATAACTTTGCTAGCGCCCGTTTCATTTGTGTGAGAAACGAGCATGTTTTACTAATTACTCAGTAATCCATACAATTAAAAACTGTCAACACTTATTGCTGTAAATCAGTAATCTAAAAAGAAAAAGGATAAGCTTTTAAAACTTTCTGAAAAGAATTGAAAGGCATAGTTGAGCAAATTTTCACAGGAAGGCTATTCCATATTGTAGCTAACTGAAATGGAAATGAACCTTCCCATATAGACTTTAAATGCATTCTTTACTAATGGAATATCAAGTGTCAGTGTTCTTGGAAACAGAAGTAAATCCCCTACCATTTCTGAATTAGCTCCATATACACTCTTGTAAACATCCTTTCTCCTCTACTGTAACCCTAATTCACTCACAGATATGGCAGCTGCATCAGGGAACAGATTATTTTTTGGCTTTCTGAGAGACACATGCAGTGTGCTTCATCACTGGACCTAATCCTACAACCAACAGGAAGTGCAGGATAAATTGAGGAATAGAAATCCATAGGAACGATCATTTCCCGTGGAGAAGTGTCCTTTGTGCCATCTCTGTTTTCTATTTTAACAGGAAGATGATAGGATGATGTAAATCTCAAGTTTGAAATGTTCTCACCCACTCTTGCTCTCTTATGCTTGTCTTCTCCCATCCTCCCATCTCCCTCTTCAAATGACCCATCTAGCCAACCACCTTTACCATCCTCCCACACACAGCCAGCCGTCTCCTCCCTAACTAGTCCTCACTACCCAGGAGTTCAGTTAGTTACCCCTTCCAGCTAGCCAGCCACTCCGCACAGTTGCTATCCCTAGCTAGCAAGCTAGCCAGTCAGCCAGCCAAATTCCACACTCCAGCCCTTCCAGCCTTTTAGTTGCTGCCACCAAAGGTAGATGTTTTCTATCATATGCACTGCATGGCTCTCTTTAAGTTTGAGCTAAGCAGTATAGAAGCTCCTTTATTAGTCTCACAATACATGACACATTGAGACCACCGTGGGAATTCCTGAAGCTAGATTGGGACCAACAAGAGGGGAAACTATTTTAGATCTAGTCCTTACTAGTACATAGGATCTGATGTGAAGGGCAAATGTTGTGGGGCTGCCAGGTTATAGCGATAACAATATGATCAAATTTGTCATCACTGGAAGGATGTCACTAAAAATAACCATTGCTGTAGCATTTAATTAAGGAAGTTAGGAAAACAAAACTTCAAGGGGCCATTGCTAGGATCAATGTTTGCATGAAGCATGGGCAAAAAATATTTTGGAAGCCCAGTCAAATTATGTTCCATACATTAAAAAAAAGTTTGAAAGAAGGCCCTATGACTGCCAGTGTGGTTTAATGATGAAGGGAAAACCAAAATGGCATTTTTCACAAAATGAAAGCAGACCCTGAAAAGGAAAACAGTGGTGAGCATAAGCACTGTCAAATGAGGTATAAAACAGTAATAAGGTAGACCAAGAAAGAACTTGAAAAGAAGTAGGTGATAGAGATAAATACTAATATTAGAACTTTTAAAAGTGCATTTGAAAGAGAAAGCTCATGAGGGAGTCAGTTGGACCACTAGACAACCTGGGGTAAAAGAAGTGCTCAAGGAAAATAAGATAATAGCAGAGAAATGAAGTTTCCTATTTACTAACCACACTGTTGTACTATGAAAATTGACTGCAGAATTCACTAACCTGCAGTACTACAGCAATATACTTTTCAGTTATTGCAACCAAGAATATCACATACAGTGGTGGAAATAAGTATTTGATCCCTTGCTGATTTTGTAAGTTTGCCCACTGACAAAGACATGAGCAGCCCATAATTGAAGGGTAGGTTATTGGTAACAGTGAGAGATAGCACATCACAAATTAAATCCGGAAAATCACATTGTGGAAAGTATATGAATTTATTTGCATTCTGCAGAGGGAAATAAGTATTTAATCCCTCTGGCAAACAAGACCTAATACTTGGTGGCAAAACCCTTGTTGGCAAGCACAGCGGTCAGACGTCTTCTGTAGTTGATGATGAGGTTTGCACACATGTCAGGAGGAATTTTGGTCCACTCCTCTTTGCAGATCATCTCTAAATCATTAAGAGTTCTGGGCTGTCGCTTGGCAACTCGCAGCTTCAGCTCCCTCCATAAGTTTTCAATGGGATTAAGGTCTGGTGACTGGCTAGGCCACTCCATGACCCTAATGTGCTTCTTCCTGAGCCACTCCTTTGTTGCCTTGGCTGTATGTTTTGGGTCATTGTCGTGCTGGAAGACCCAGCCACGACCCATTTTTAAGGCCCTGGCGGAGGTAAGGAGGTTGTCATTCAGAATTGTACGGTACATGGCCCCATCCATTCTCCCATTGATGCGGTGAAGTAGTCCTGTGCCCTTAGCAGAGAAACACCCCCAAAACATAACATTTCCATCTCCATGCTTGACAGTGGGGACGGTGTTCTTTGGGTCATAGGCAGCATTTCTCTTCCTCCAAACACGGCGAGTTGAGTTCATGCCAAAGAGCTCAATTTTTGTCTCATCTGACCACAGCACCTTCTCCCAATCACTCTCGGCATCATCCAGGTGTTCACTGGCAAACTTCAGACGGGCCGTCACATGTGCCTTCCGGAGCAGGGGGACCTTGCGGGCACTGCAGGATTGCAATCCGTTATGGCGTAATGTGTTACCAATGGTTTTCGTGGTGACAGTGGTCCCAGCTGCCTTGAGATCATTGACAAGTTCCCCCCTTGTAGTGGTAGGCTGATTTCTAACCTTCCTCATGATCAAGGATACCCCACGAGGTGAGATTTTGCGTGGAGCCCCAGATCTTTGTCGATTGACAGTCATTTTGTACTTCTTCCATTTTCTTACTATGGCACCAACAGTTGTCTCCTTCTCGCCCAGCGTCTTACTGATGGTTTTGTAGCCCATTCCAGCCTTGTGCAGGTGTATGATCTTGTCCCTGACATCCTTAGACAGCTCCTTGCTCTTGGCCATTTTGTAGAGGTTAGAGTCTGACTGATTCACTGAGTCTGTGGACAGGTGTCTTTCATACAGGTGACCATTGCCGACAGCTGTCTGTCATGCAGGTAACGAGTTGATTTGGAGCATCTACCTGGTCTGTAGGGGCCAGATCTCTTACTGGTTGGTGGGGGATCAAATACTTATTTCCCTCTGCAGAATGCAAATAAATTCATATATTTTCCACAATGTGATTTTCCGGATTTAATTTGTGATGTGCTATCTCTCACTGTTACCAATAACCTACCCTTCAATTATGGGCTGCTCATGTCTTTGTCAGTGGGCAAACTTACAAAATCAGCAAGGGATCAAATACTTATTTCCACCACTGTATTACAAATCGCTGCAACGCAAAGACAGTGGATCCCAATTCAGGCCTGCCTTCTTTTACAGGGCCAGGGATTAAAAAAACAAACAAACAAAGATACTACAGCCTGTTTTCCAATAAGAGCCCCCTCCACCTGATTGCTTTTCCGATAAGAGAGCCCACAGAACCCTCTACTCTATCATTGATCTCTTTTCCAATAAGAACCCTCCCCTGAAACTCATCCTCTACCATCTCGCTTTTCCAAGAAGAGACCCCCCCCCCCTAGAACCCACCCCTCACCCCCTGATCATTTTTGCAATAAGCGCCCCCATTCAGGCACCCTGTACCCTCTGTTCCATAGGGGGATCTCCCCAGTGGGTGGTAGGATAGGACAGGAGCAATCTCTGGATGTCCCTGCTCTAGCAAACACTCTCAGTTAAAATGGTAGCCTCAGACACCACTGCCACTAGGGTCAGACTGGAAGAAGAGGTAGATGGTATTGTGACACATGCTTTCTTCCTGTTCTAGTTCCTGTTTTATGGTAATAAATGAGTTATAGCAATATATTATCATCAGATGACATTTCCAGCGTAACCTCCCCCCCCCCCCCCCCCCATTAGAATAGTGAATTTAGGATTAGAAAAGTCAGTACACATAGATAAAAATAACTCAGAGGCAGCAAGATGTCATAAACAATAGAAACCATAGAGAAGTGGGGGGGGGGGGGGGGGGGACAATACCAACCCAGAGAAAAGTAGATCACAGCAGAATAATGGGCTGGGGAAAACACATCCTTAATTTGGCTTTAAATTCCCTTATGTACAAATCTTAGATCATAAACTCCAGGAAAATACCCTACTGTATTTATCACAGATTTGGAATGGCAAGTAATCATTTTTAGTCTGTATATTCAAATCAAAAGTTCTCCAAGGTATAATACTAGATTCTGTACAGGTTACATATATAGAGAGCTATATACTTTAACATTTTGAGTCATGAAAACCTTTAATAGATATTGTATAAACATTAAAAGTAGTTTTCTTCCATGCTTACCATTTCTAATATCTTGTGTAAAAATTTAAATATTATAGTATAATCATATGTACAGTAACAGTCCTATTAGTAGCGGTCACTTCTATGTTGGACAGCATTCAAGTTTTATAGTTCCCACAAATATTCATCCTTGCCTGCCATTTGTCAGATTTATTGTCATGATGAAAATTATTGCTTTAAAGCATTCTAATTACGACTATGCCACTTTACAAAGTAGTGGTTGGCAATGTGTGTTCTTTGATGTATATATATTTTTTAATCCTGGTCATCTGCGCTTAATCTACTTATATGAACCTCTTCCTTATTGGTCTTCACTGTACGTCCACATTATATATAGGGCATCAATGGATTAGTACCATGAAAAATAAATCTGAAGAACAGGGAAAATATTAAATGTGGCACAGACTTTATCATCTGTGCTTCTTTGCTTATTTAGTTCAGTTTATTGCCGACCTTTTTGAAAGAATATCACTAAAGGTGGCATGTAGCATATTAAATAACCATAAGCAAACATGAACTTAGAAATATAGGCTAGATTCAGTAAATGATGCTCAAAAAAATAGGCATGGGAAAAGATCGGAGCTAAGAGCAATTCTATACAAGGCACATGCATATTTTAGCACCAATCTCACGCCTAACTTTGGGCGCCAGGCTTACGCCTGCTGAAACTAGGTGTAAATGCTGGTGCACAAGTTAGGTGCAGGCAGTATTCTATAATTGCACATGTAACTTTTTGGAATGCCCCTGACATCCCCTGACCATTCCCCCTTTTCAGATAATGCACCATGGGATTTAGGCACCATGCCTTATAGAATAGAACGCAGACACATGCACATGCAAATCCCGATTAATGCCAATTAACTGCAATAATTGTTAGCACCCAATTAGTGCTAGTTAACGGCTTGTTAATTAACTTATACGTGCATCTTGGGCATGCAAATTATGGCACCATATACAGAATCCAAGGGATAATGACCTATTGTACATAGTGGAGGAGTGGCTTAGTGGTTAGAGCACTTGTCTCGCAATCCAGAGGTGGCTGGTTCAAATCCCACGGCTGCTCCTTGTGATCTTGGGCAAGTCACTTAAGCCTCCATTGCCTCAGGTACAAACTTAGATTGTGAGCCTTCCTGGGACAGAGAAATATCCAGAGTACCTGAATGTAACTCACCTTGAGCTGCTACTGAAAAAGGTGTGAGCAAAATCTAAATAAATAAATATAGGCCATACATATTTATTTATTATAATGTGCAGTAAATAACCTGAATGCAAAATCCTGCACAGTATAGATTCCATGCCTGCAGCACAGAGCATCCAAAAAAAAAAGGTGAAAAAGAATGCCAACCTAGATACCAGAATCCCATAGTAGAAAGAAAAACAAGACCCCCTATAAAATGCAGGATATTTTTTTAATACTATGGGATATCTGAAATATTAGGAACTTTCCCAAATTTGAATATATATATATATATATATATATATATATATATATATATATATATATATAACCTACTAGAGGCGTCCATAAAACACCAACCCAAGTTTGATCAAGTATTTCACAGATAGAGTGAGGAGCTCTGGCCCAGGATTATCTTAAGTCTGGAACAGGCGAAGATCTAGCTGTTCTGTCATTTTCCTTCACTTTAGTTTTTATTAGATGCATTATCAAGGCATATTACATATACCATTACATCTTCCTTTAATTAGTTGTGCAACTAACTTGATGCCTTAAGTATCCAACCTGGAACTGGTATGAAACCCAAGCTAGTAGGATAAAAAAATAACACAAGAATAATCATACAAAAATAGAGATTTTCTCTTCAATTAAAGTAAATCAGAGCAACTGTTTCCCATTTAAAGGCTCATTGATGCACCAAAACTTCAGTGCACCCTCTTATGGCAGGTCAGGGGCTGGTGTAAATTAGCACACCTAAGTGCGCCATGCAATAGTATTCTGTAAGTTGCATTTATTTTTATTTATTTATTAGGATTTATTTACTGCCTTTTTGAAGGAATTCACTCAGGGTGGTGTATAGTAAGAATAAATCAAACATGAGCAATAGAGAATTACAGCTGTAAAAATATTCAAATAACAATACAAAGTATGGCATAGTATACTACTTACAAATTGCATGCATCGTGTGGTGACACACCCATGCTTCACTCGCATACTATACTCCCATAGACATTTCCCTTACAGGTACGCACTCAACAAATTTGACACATAGCAGTACTTGTAGAATAGCACCTAGCACTTGATGTACATACTGTAAATACAAGGTTTATTAGGGATTTACTATCCCACCCATCATTAAAAAAAATGTCTGAGCGGCTTAAAGCCTAAAATATAGGGGGGGGGGGGGGAAACAAAACACGACAAAGGAAAGAAGAGTGAACTACAATTTAGATAGGAAAGAAGAGGAGGTAATGGGGAGGGACTAGTTTATTTGAACTGTCTGGTCTAGCAGGTCTGGCACCAATGGTGTGTGTAGGTGCTAATATTCTGTAACTTACACACATATTTGGTGCCTAACATTAGACGCCAGTTTATAGAATTGCCCTTAATATGTTCTTCTGAGACAGCCTGAGTTATACCTGGCTTTGCTACATCTGAGCCAAACATATAATCTAAGGGCCCTATATTCAGCTGGCTATGATGTTTGCTGACTGCTGCTAATGTTAAACACAGAAATTCTACACTGTGCAATGACCTGGCACTGGCATTGAATTTCCAGGTTTCTGGAGCCGGATAATGCATAACTGGTTAAGTGCGATATTCAGCATTTAACCGGCTATGGATTACTGCATAAAGATAGGACTGACTTTTATACGGTTAACCTGGCCAGTTAAGCGATGAATATCGGCACTTATCAGCCAATACTGACTCCGCCCCCCCCCAGAATGCCCTGGCATTAACCGGTTATTTTCTGTAGTTAAGTGCCACTGAAAATTAGTGATTAGCCATGAACAGGCAAATGGCCAGGAACTGTTTCTGGATGGTTAAATTGCTTTGAGTTTTGAGCCCTATATATATGGGGGCTGAATATTGTCACCCAGGCATATAATTTGTATGAATTTGTACCCAGAACTCCCCAACCCCTTTATTCTCACTCTACATAACCGCCATACATATATCTGAAAACTCTGTTGCTTTATATAGAATGCCCCTGAATTTTATTTTAGAAAAGCAGTTACAGTGGGGGAAATAAGTATTTGATCCCTTGCTGATTTTGTAAGTGTGCCCACTGACAAAGACATGAGCAGCCCATAATTGAAGGGTAGGTTATTGGTAACAGTGAGAGATAGCACATCACAAATTAAATCCGGAAAATCACATTGTGGAAAGTATATGAATTTATTTGCATTCTGCAGAGGGAAATAAGTATTTAATCCCTCTGGCAAACAAGACCTAATACTTGGTGGCAAAACCCTTGTTGGCAAGCACAGCGGTCAGACGTCTTCTGTAGTTGATGATGAGGTTTGCACACATGTCAGGAGGAATTTTGGTCCACTCCTCTTTGCAGATCATCTCTAAATCATTAAGAGTTCTGGGCTGTCGCTTGGCAACTCGCAGCTTCAGCTCCCTCCATAAGTTTTCAATGGGATTAAGGTCTGGTGACTGGCTAGGCCACTCCATGACCCTAATGTGCTTCTTCCTGAGCCACTCCTTTGTTGCCTTGGCTGTATGTTTTGGGTCATTGTCGTGCTGGAAGACCCAGCCACGACCCATTTTTAAGGCCCTGGCGGAGGGAAGGAGGTTGTCACTCAGAATTGTACGGTACATGGCCCCATCCATTCTCCCATTGATGCGGTGAAGTAGTCCTGTGCCCTTAGCAGAGAAACACCCCCAAAACATAACATTTCCACCTCCATGCTTGACAGTGGGGACGGTGTTCTTTGGGTCATAGGCAGCATTTCTCTTCCTCCAAACACGGCGAGTTGAGTTCATGCCAAAGAGCTCAATTTTTGTCTCATCTGACCACAGCACCTTCTCCCAATCACTCTCGGCATCATCCAGGTGTTCACTGGCAAACTTCAGACGGGCCGTCACATGTGCCTTCCGGAGCAGGGGGACCTTGCGGGCACTGCAGGATTACAATCCGTTATGTCGTAATGTGTTACCAATGGTTTTCGTGGTGACAGTGGTCCCAGCTGCCTTGAGATCATTGACAAGTTCCCCCCTTGTAGTTGTAGGCTGATTTCTAACCTTCCTCATGATCAAGGATACCCCACGAGGTGAGATTTTGCGTGGAGCCCCAGATCTTTGTCAATTGACAGTCATTTTGTACTTCTTCCATTTTCTTACTATGGCACCAACAGTTGTCTCCTTCTCGCCCAGCGTCTTACTGATGGTTTTGTAGCCCATTCCAGCCTTGTGCAGGTGTATGATCTTGTCCCTGACATCCTTAGACAGCTCCTTGCTCTTGGCCATTTTGTAGAGGTTAGAGTCTGACTGATTCACTGAGTCTGTGGACAGGTGTCTTTCATACAGGTGACCATTGCCGACAGCTGTCTGTCATGCAGGTAACGAGTTGATTTGGAGCATCTACCTGGTCTGTAGGGGCCAGATCTCTTACTGGTTGGTGGGGGATCAAATACTTATTTCCCTCTGCAGAATGCAAATAAATTCATATACTTTCCACAATGTGATTTTCCGGATTTAATTTGTGATGTGCTATCTCTCACTGTTACCAATAACCTACCCTTCAATTATGGGCTGCTCATGTCTTTGTCAGTGGGCACACTTACAAAATCAGCAAGGGATCAAATACTTATTTCCCCCACTGTATATATTTAACACTGCACTGAACATATAACTGCTGTTTGAATTCTGACCTGTAGGTTCTTTGATGGAATCTAAAATCCCAATTACCTGTGTTTTATGTAAATTTATGAGTTTTTGTTCATGCTGATGCTAGACATACTGGAAACTGCTTAGTTGATCGACATCAGAAAATGTGGTACTGCAACTGAAGAACTAGATCTGTTGAATTTGATTACCTTTATCCCTAAAACTATGAATGGAAATGCTAGATTTAGTAGGAACTGAAAGGGCTTTGATATACTTATTAAAACCGAATATGCTTATCTAATTCTAAAATGAAACATTTTTTTGCATACTATTGCTAATAGGATTCTTGAATACTAGTGTGTAGTCTCTTGATAGAAGAGGTTTTGTTTAACATTTCAGTGATTATTCTGATATTTCCTCATTAAACTCATTAAAACAAAAAAGATTTATCCTCTGGTATAAATGGAACAATAGATCTGGAATTAAATGATTATAGATAATAGCATTTCAGAATCCTAACCTAAAGCCCTTACTATTCCTTCTCCCTTAAGAAAATGTTATAAAATAGTAACAGCATATACACTTTAAATTCTAAAGGACCATGAAGACAATTTCAGACAAAAGGCAAGCATTAATTCTCTTTCTACTACTCATGATGATAAAACAGGCTCAGCTTAGGGAGAAGAAATATGTATTTACAGAACCTGCTCACGTATCGGCACTCATAGCCTCAGTAAAAGTGGATAAGCATTAAAGAATAAGTTAACTCCTCTTAGCAAGGTTTGCATTATCCTGTATACTTTCCTTTTTGTTATTTACTCCTGTAGATGTCCTAAATCTTGGATCCCGAATTTATGGACTTGAGTATTAGTTATCTTTGAAAATGTATATTTTCTTATTTTTTCTGATTATTATATATTTGTCTTTATTATTGGATACTTTCCTAAGCAAGATGTTTCTTGTAATAAGTTGAATGAATGAATATTAAAAAAAAAAAAAAAAAACAGGCTCAGCAGGGCAGATTAAAGCTAATGGTAAAAAGAATTTTCTGGTTGTTTTTCCCCCTCTGCTGACCCTCCTTTTCCTTCCTCCTTCCTGTGCCCAAGCAGCACATGATACATTTACTGCATCCATAGCACTGCTTTTTGGGCTGCACAGACTACCATAGTAGCAACATCTTTTTTCCTTCTCTCCCTCCTTTCCTGAACCTAAGCAGCGCATAATCTCCAGCTCTAGCCTGACCAGCCCTTACCTAGAGCTGCTGTTGAAGGCGGGATAGAAATTTATAGTTGAGGATTGTTATTAAGCAGCCAAACCTTTCGTCCCTTGTGTATAGATTCACTGTGGATTTTGTGAAATCCCATGTTCTAGTTTAGGTTTATAATTCTGTAATAATTGTACAGGCGTATAATAAAACATTGTGGGGAAGGAGAGAGGGGATTGCAATCAATTAGCAATTAGATATTTTCAAAGTGTTCTAGGATTTTTAAAGTTTTTCTTGACAAGAGAAAATGAATAGAGGGCAGTAATTATTTTTCAATCATCTCTGCTAGTGGAGGAACGTAGTACAGTATGAATACTAGCAGCACTCCTTCAGCCTAGATCAGGGGTTCTCAATCTAGTCCTTTGGACACGCTGAGCTAGTCTAGTTTTCAAGATATCCACAATGAATATGCATGAGAGAAATTTGCCTGCATTGTTTTCATTGTATGCATAGCTGTCTAATTCGTATTCATTGTGAGTATTCTGAAAACCTGACTGGCTGGATGTATCCAGAGGACTGTGCTGAGAACCCCTGGCCTAGAGAGATGTACAGAGAGAGAACAATCAATACCAGTGCCGAAGAGTAGGAAACTCATTTGACCATCAGCATTGAGACATGTTTGTTTCCTTTTATTGGCAGATACTCATTGTGAGTTGAAAGAAAAAAACTCTGTAACACTTCATCTCTTAACGAGTACTTGACAGCAGTAAAGAGAAGCATCTCAATGTAGAATCCAACCAATGTGTTTCTTTTCTCGCTCAACGGGATCTCATGCTGTTTGTGCATAGGTTATCTATTTATATCAATAGTCTAAAAATATATCGGATTCAAAATTTGACATGCAAGAGTATAGAATTCAGGTGCAAATACATAGTAAGCATCTCAAAAGCTAACAGGCTGTTTTTTAATCCCAAACCGTCACTGGATGTGTGTCTCATTGATTTCAGTATGGATGTTAATGCAGCCCGCTAAGCAGGGCTGGATTTAAGATTTCAGTGCCTGTGGGCAAGACCAGACAGCATATTCCTTAGAGCTGAGAGGAGAGGTGTGTTAGAAATCCCAGAGACTGCAGAGCCAGAAGAGAAGTAGAGGAAGGCCTGTATGCCACTGTGACACATCTTGTACATGCATAAGTCCCTAAAGAAGTTTGAGAGCGGGCTTCTCTTTTAACTTGGGCATTCAGCACTGTCAAAATTTGGCATCCTAGGCATGTGCCTATGCTACTTGTGCATAAACCCAGGGCTTCCACTGCATGACTCAGGTTTTACAGTAATAGTGTATTGCTGTTTTCTTGAAGTGACCTTTCCCAGGAGTATTGTTGCACAATGATAGAAATAGGAAACAGAAAATTATGGTCAGTGTAATGAATAGGCTAAAGGAGAGGATAGTGAAGGACTTGACCACATGTTTTCACAAGGAGAATATCCCACTAAACCAGTGCATTCCAAACTTTTATCCAATATGGCCCCATTTTAACACTTAAAAGTTCACATGACCCCAGATGATGCAAAAAAGAAAATAGATCTCCGCTCTCTCATCTACTTCCTTCTTCCTCCACTTACCCAGAACATGAAGACTGCAAAAGCAGTCAGTGCAGGGTCTTGTGTGCCAGTGTGTGCTCACAGACCCCAGTACCAGTCTATTACTGAACAAGAGAAACTCTGCTCTATAAAAAATCTCAAACTAACGGAATGCTAACCTTAATCTATCAACACAATGCACCAAAACAAGAAAGGAGACCTTCAAGGGACTAAGTTACTCAGAGCAACCAAATGACTACTAGCATACTTTCAAAATGGATCCCTGCTGCGCTTTTTAGCATTACATCATCGAGCGCCAATCAAAAACAATACTTCGTGCTCAATGATGTCAACTATAGTTTCCAACTGAAGTGTTCCTAAAACATGTGCCCTTATCAAGTATAATTGCAACAATTTAAAATGTTTTTAAGCACTTATCTAATGTAACAAGTGATTTCAAAATTTAGTTATTACATTTGTACCCCGCTCTTTCCCACATACAGCAGGTCCAGTGTGGCTTACATAGTAAAAGAAAGCATCTTACATGGTAAAGAATACAGTAAAAACAAGAAAATGTAGGAACAGTATTATAAATTGTGATGATCATAACTACTTACATTATGAAAGGCATTACAAAGGACATGTGAAAAGAACGTAATGAACCTAGGATAGGGAAGGTAGACAAGGATATGATAGGTGAAAGGGAAGGAGAATGGGAGGGAAATGGTAAAGGATGGAGGGAAGAAGGTGAGGGATTGAGTATAACATTGGGGTCAGAGTAAGCGTCGACGTCTTAGCAGGAGTATCGTAGGTGATCTGGTGGAATTAAGCTGGTCCATTAGGGTAAACTTGCTTGAAAAAATGGGACTTTAACATTTTCCTGAAAGGTAAATAGTTATTAGTAGCTCGGATGGGTCTTGGGAGAGCATTCCAAAGTTGACTACCCAGAAAGGAGAAACTGGATGCATAGTATGTTTTGTACTTGACACCTTTGCAGTTTGGGAGGTGTAGATTGAGGTATGTTCGCGATGACATTGTTCTATTTCTAATTGGGAGGTCAATCAGGTTGTTCATATAACTGGGGGATTCTCCTGATATGATCTTATGGATAATTGTATGGACCTTGAAGTATATTCTCTCTTTGATTGGGAGCCAGTGAAGCCTTTCTTGAAGGGGTGAGACGCTTTCAAATCTTGACTTTCCAAATATAAGTCTGGCTGCCGTGTTCTGGGCAGTCTGGAGACTTTTCAGGACTTGGGATTTACATCCAAGGAAAACATTGTTGCAATAATCAGCCTGAGTGATGACTGTGGATTGAACCAGGTTCCGGAAAGTGTTGAATGGGAGATAGGATTTCACTCGCTTCAGGATCCACATCATATTAAACATTTTCTTTGTGATCAGCTTAGCGTGGTTATCGATGAGGTTCCACATTTCAGAGTCTGCTTCAGGGACCTTGCATGCTCACTGGTGCTGCTATTGAAAACCAGTTGCTTGAAAAGTCAAAGTTTTGCTCCTGAGGCCTTAGTACATAGTTTGTAATCTTATTGTCCTTCTCAGGTTTTACGGTCTCAAAACCAGAATTTATTGGTCGTTCATCTTTTCATCTGGTACATTTACAGGAAATTTGTAGTTGAGGTTTATTTTTATTGCTGGTCCTCGTTTATGGAATTCGTTACCATTGGTTATACGTCAGTTGGTATCTGTTACCCAGTTCAAGGAATTGCTAAAAACCTGGCTACTTCCTAGGGCATTTGGCTGATGAGGGTTCTGAGATTTTAGAGTTTGTAATTTGCAAGATTGTGTGTTGTTTGTGGGGGGGGGGGGGGGGTTTAATGAATGTTTTATTGTACCTCGCCTAGATATCTGGATAGGCGGGTTATAAATGTAATAAATAAATCCCTAATGAAATGCATAAAAACACAACTGTGAGCTATTTTGAGCTCTGAGAAAAGTGTTTCACTACAAGCATATTAGTAGTCATTTGGTTGCTCTGAGTGACTTCATTGTATCTGGTGTATCTACATTTTCAGAAAGCTTTTGATAAAGTTCCTTATGAGGGATTCCTGAGAAAATTAAATGGGATAGGAGGCAAAGTTCTGGTGTGGATTAGGAATTGGTTATTGGACAGAAAACAGAGAGTATGCTGTCAAATATGCATGAAAATAACTTTATAAAGTTATTTCCATGTGTGTGTACATGTAATTTATAAAGTGTGCATGTACCTCGCCCTCCCTCTCCAAAGCACTCATGCATGGACCACTTAAAATTATGCATTTTCTTTCCTGACGTGTTTGTGTGTGTTCTCACATACATTTTTATCGTAGCTATTTTGTGCATATAAAACATGATTTGCATTCATGAAATGCTTTATAAAATTACTTCCATCATCTACAAATGCAAAACGTTGAAGACTATGACTGTACACAGAAGCAGTCATCCTGCCAAGATTACCTCAAGAGCAAACTGGAAAACCTTCTACCAAGTCATAAAGAACCCCACTCTAACATCTAAAGATCTACAGGCTTCTCTTGCTGCAGCTGATGTGAGGGTTCATGTGTCAAAAATCAGGAAAAAAACTGAATGTGAGTGTGTTCCTAAGAGGATAATGAGAAGGAAACCACTCTTCTCTAAAAAGCTCATTGCTTTCTGCTTCAGGTTCACCAAGGAACATTTATAGGACCTATACAGATGAATAAAAAATTGAACTGCTGAGAAACAACAACATGTTTTGTTGATCAAAAACTAGAAATTGCCTTCTGAAGTAAGAACCTCATTCTGTGGTGAAGGTATCAAAATATGGGACTATGCTGCATTTGCTCTGCTTTATATCAGGAAGATCTAGAGGAGAATATCTGTCCATCTGTCTTTGAGCTAAAGTTGAGCCGAAAGCAAGTCTTGCAGCAAGACAACTAAACATTCAAGAAAATCTACCAAAGAATGGCAGATGAGCAAGAGATTTTATGAAATGAACACATCTCTGTGCTTGAGTTGCATTTAGATGCTTGCAAAATGGCAAAAACAATTCAGGATATTCACCTTGGATCTATTGGTCCCTGGATGAGGAAACACCATGGTACATTAGGAGAGAGCATGGTTGTTGCATATTCCATTGTTAGAGGTTTCCATCAATTAGGTACTGTTTTATCTAGGTTTCTCAGTAACCAGTCCCATACAATGCAGCAAGTTGACACAAGGGTCCCAATCAGTTTCCCTGTGCTGTTCCGAACATCGCTGTAAAATTAGAATTGAACCAACTCAGGAAAACACAATGCCCTGATGATCAAAACTAATAGCATGCAAATTTATGCATGTTAGTAATTTTGATCATCGAGCTACTTCTGCAGGAGGATTGTGCTTTGACATGCACCCAAGGCACAATAATCCTGCAGAATTGTTTGACAGGTCTGGGCTGTCAAAAAAAGGCCAGGACATGTCAAACATACAGATGCAAGGGGCTGGAGGTCTGAAGGATCTCTAGCCCACCCAACCCCCCTCCCCCGGTCCTGGTGGTCTAGTGCCCCCTGAACCCTGACCTGAACTCAGACCTTATCCCTCCTGGACAGAAAACCCTCCAACCCCCCAACAGAAGAGAGGGCTAGAGGGTGACCCCCCCCCCCCGGACCCTCCCACCTATACCTTGAGATGATGGAGGAGGAGGGAGTAGCACTCCCTCCTCCATCCAGCACTGCCTCCAAAATGGCGATGCCCTACTCAGTGCATCCTGGGATGCAATGGACAGGGCATCACCATTTTGGAGGCAGCGCTGGATGGAGGAGGGAGTTCTCAAGGTATGGGGGGTTCTGGGGGTGCTAGAACATTAGAGTGGGACTGGGAGGGCAGGTGGAGGTGGGGTTGCCCACTGGGCCACCACGAACCTTTTTTTTGTGTTGGGTGGTTGGGGGGCTGGAAGTGCACTCGACCTCCAGCCCCCCCCCCCACCCCCCACCCATGAGTTGATGTCCAGGACCTTGAGGGGTCGCTAAGCTACGTATTGGGGGTCTGGAGGTCCAGTAGCAGCCTGGGCGGATATTGACTGCCCAGGTTGCCTGGCTTGGATGGGGGGGGGGGGGGGGGATGGAACAGGGAGCAGAGCCTTAACCCTAATGCCTGCTCTGAGCTGTTTGGTAAATTTTAATTGTACATTGATATGACTTGGTTTTCTGTAATTCCTCATACTCACTGAGCTACTCTTTTGTTAGCTGCCTTAAACCTCCTGCTGGGATTAGTGCAGTCTACAAACTGAAGATTAGTTAAGGCGCTATTCCGCCTGTACAATCAGAGGACTGTTATTCCCTGCGTTATTTCCTGGTGCGCTTGTTCTTTGCCATTCATACTGTGCTGATAAAATCGGGTGCTAGTCCGGCACTAGTGGCCTCTAGCGCCCGCATTTACCTTTGATCATCAGCCCAAAGGTTGGTTGGTTTGAGGGGTTAGGAAGCAATTTGAAAGGGTACTTGTTCTGTCAAGCATTTATCTTATAGATTGAAAATAAGAAATAGGATTATCTTAGTGGGAATCTGGGGTATAAGAAAGCTAAGATGATGAGCAAATAGAATATTATTGGTAATTTGTGAATTAATATTGTCTGCTTGTGTTTTTGGCAAATTATGAGATTCTGATGCTAGCTTGAACAATTTTTTAATAGTGTATCATAATTTCATGTAGCACCATAAAATAGCATGAAATTAATTGGGTGAATAGATGTGGTTTAATTGGAAAAATTGTCTAATGGGCAATATATTATGTTCCTAGAGATTGTTGAAGATCCCAAGAAATACAATGTGACTAGTTATTGTATTTCGGAAAAGGTGTGCCTTAGTCAAACTTTGCTGGATAATCATTCAATGAAAAGAATTGTTGTGAAACACCCTGAACTGTGGATGGAATGGTATATAAATGTTTTACATTAAATTATATAAAGTCCCCAGCCTAAACCTTACTGAAATGTTGTGACAAGACTTGAAGTGAGCTATCTCTGTAAGGAAGAAGTTCCCAGTTCTTTTTTTAGTAGAATAGGCCAAAAATCCTGAAGGGCAATGGGAGGGATTTATGATCAGCAGATAAACAGGAAACATTTTGTTTGAAGTTGTTGATCAAGGAGGTGCCACCCATTACTGAATGAAGGGGGCTTACAAACTTCTTCACACAAGAACAGTAGTTCTTGAATATTTTTGTGAAATAAATAAAATATATCCTTTTTTTGTCTTAGCTATTTATTCAGTGGGTTGTCTTTCTCATTTCTTAAGGTTTAGATTAGGATCTAATTATGTTTTCTGTATAAATTGTGATAAAATACTGACCATCGTACAGGGTTTAAAGTTTTTTTTTCTTTACACTGTTTATATTAATTCTAAACACATACAGATGGAAGTTGGACATTTACTACTTGTGTATTGAGTAAAATATTTGTTGCTGGATTTGGTTATTCAATGTAATTGTTTGATCCACATTATGTTATTAATTGGAAACAATTATAAAAGCCCAAGCTATGCATCCTCTGTAATTCCGTGCTTACCCAGTCAAAGATAATGTAGTTCAGGGAATCTCCTATCTTTTTGCAGTTGTTAGTTTCATATCTCCCTGTCCTCTACCCCTCCCCCTCCTTAATCTTCACTTTTGTAACACAGTTAAATGTGAAATGAATGGCATGAGACTATTTGCTGCCTGAGTAGTTGCTGATGTTAATGTCAGTGAGCATGATGCCAGATTCTCATTTGGTGAATCACCCTGTTATAAGTGCAGGGGATTTGGTCTAAGAGCTCCTTTTCGCAGTGAAACTTATTACAGAAGAGATAAAGCAGTTGCAGAGATTCTATCTCATTTTGAATGTGGTTGTTATGATGAATTATGCATCTCACTATGACATTTTTATGGCTTCCCATTTAAAAAAAAAAGGCTGTGTAATGCCTCCTGCTGTTTGCTCAGTCTGGGTAATTGCAAGACCTTTCTTTCCCTCCTCTAACACAGTGCTATGGAATTAGCACTGTGATAGAGGAGGGAAAGAAAGGTCTTGCAGCCATAGTTCTTTCCTCTCTCTGTGGGTCTGATGCAGAAAGCTAGCACAGACAGTAGCTCATGGTGGTTGTGATGTCTTCCCACGATTTTCTGGGTATATAATGCAGAAAAGAGTTTTGCACAGAAGCTAACCTTCAGTAAAACTTTGCAATAGAAACTGGCACACAGCATATTAAACTCAATGGTACTGAGGCTATAAGGCATTCCATCCCAGTGCAGAGAACAACGCAGAAGACTTTAAAGTCTTCCACACTGCAGGAACTTGAACGCCAAGTCTGAGGAGGTGTAGAACATAGTAACATAGTAGATGACGGCAGAAAAAGACCTGCACGGTCCATCCAATCTGCCCAACAAGATAAACTCATATGTGCTACTTTTTGTGTATACCCTACTTTGATTTGTAACTGTCCTCTTCAGGGCACAGAGCGTATAAGTCTGCCCAGACATTTTTCTTGAGTCTGCCCCCTTCAATCTCATTTCATGCCCTCTCGTTCTACCGCCTTCGCATCTCCGGAAAAGGTTCGTTTGCGGATTAATACCAGGGCTAGCTCATTCTTCTACAGTAGTATTTCTGAGGATTTAATGTCTAGTTCTTTTTTTCTTTTTTGCTGCAAGCATAATGATACTTGCAACATTTTGGGGCCTTCATGAAGAGCATGGGTTAAAAAAAACACAGTGGAGGAGGTGATAGTTCTGCATACAGGTCTGAGCAGAAAATTAAATTGTCTGCTCATGAATTCTTCTCATGCTGATTTTATGCTCAGGATTACTTTCCAATAATATCAATCTCCCAAACACATTATTCATATTTATATATCAATCTCTTATTCCAACATAGTTACTAATGATGGACTCATAAGTATTATTTCAAATGTCCGGGGATCTTCAGATTTTTCAAAAGTATCCACCATGTGGGAACTACGTCCCAAAATGTTAATAGTGTTTCTTACATCCTCATTGATCAACCCGTGAATCACTTTTTCTCCCTCTTTCTTATTTTTTATATATGTTTTTTCTATAAAATACCTTTTTAATATAAATATTACTTAGCTTAGTTTAAAGAGTTTAGCAGCAACGATTTTTCATCCAGCTCAAACCTCTGCCAACATGGCCAGGTTTCGCTATACTTCTTCAGGGAAGAGGCTAGCTGTAACGAAAAACAGTGCTTTAATTAAAACGTCCATCAAATTTCCAACTTAACATAATTCATTATAATCTTTACCATATCCGTATTTACTATCGCTTCTCAGAAAAAAATGGCTGCGGCGTTCCACACAGCCTCCACAATTTCTCAGAAAAAAATGGCTGCAGCGTTCCACACAGCTCTCAGAAAACATTTCCTGCACATCTGCAGATATGTGCCGATTTTCATTGGACATGGGCACAGTACTAGCTGCCCTTAGCCCAATACCTTGTGTGCATGTATCCGGTGTGCCCTCCCTGGTTAGGGTACAAATTCTCTGTGCATCAAGTTTGCAAATCATTTGCTTACTACATCGACAAGCAAAAATTGGGTGTAGTGATTGCTTAAATATGGAGGTGGACTACTTGTGCTGTATAAAGCTTTTTTAGATTTAACATTTCAAGATTCAATAAGCTCTACAGATTTAGAAATGTTAGCATGTAAAGTTAAGGATGAAGCTTTTAAAGGTATGTTTTGTTGTATTTTAGTTTATTGCCCTCCAGGAAAATGGTCTCAATCTAGAGATAGTTTTATTGATTTTAGTTCTAGAAATATGGTGAAATGTGATACCAGTTTACTATTGGGTGATATAAATTTGCATTTGGATTCTAAAACCATAGAATTTTTTTTTTAAATTTTAGAGTGGTATGGTTTTGCTTATCCTAAGTTCAAAGGTCGCAAGATAGTCTGACCATTTCTTATTTGATTTTACTATTACGTGGAAGGAAAAAGGTGCAATGGTACCTCCTACCAAATGTATAATGATAGGGGAAGGATAAATCAAATTGATTTTTGTAACAAAATTAATGGATTCATTTCTGCTGTAATTTTAGATATAGTGAATTTTATGCAAAGGTGGGATGAGATTAGTTAAAATGTGGTAGATGATACAGCACCTTGGAAACTAAAGAGAGTAAGAGTAAGGAAATCAGTTAAATAATTTGATAAGAGCTAAGGATACTGAAATGAAACTAGGAAATCAAGAGTTTGGAGAAAGTGACAAACAGAAATCAACAAGAGGAGTTGGAGACGAACAATTCATAAATATAAAAATATTTCATCAAAAAGAAAATTATTCTAAATTAATTGGTAATGAAAAGATTGGACCTGAAAACAACTTTTAAAATTAATTCATTAATGAATGTAGATAATTTAATTAGGTCTAAAAATTCCTCATTTCCTTCCTCGAGGGATTTGGCCCGGTTTTTTAGAAACAAAATAGAATTACTATTACTACTACTACTATTTAGCATTTCTATAGCGCTACAAGGCATACGCAGCGCTGCACAAACATAGAAGAAAGACAGTCCCTGCTCAAAGAGCTTACAATCTAATAGACAAAAAATAAATAAAGTAAGCAAATCAAATCAATTAATGTGAACGGGAAGGAAGAGAGGAGGGTAGGTGGAGGCGAGTGGTTACAAGTGGTTACGAGTCAAAAGCAATGTTAAAGAGGTGGGCTTTCAGTCTAGATTTAAAGGTGGCCAAGGATGGGGCAAGACGTAGGGGCTCAGGAAGAATCCATAAGGATACAAATTTGTAGTTCTGTTATATTCCAGATCTTGAGGGAGAGTTTTTGATATCACAGTGGATAGGATTTGGAGTAATTTTGAAAGTACTACTATTGGTACAGTAAAAAAAAAGTTGAGAAATTATGCTAAATCTACATTCTTTCTAGATCCCTGCCTTGCCAGTATAATGAGATACTCTTCAGCCTCGTGTCGGGTCTTTTGTTTGTGCCACAATAAATATTTATTTTTGGACACTACACACGTAGAAGTAACATAGTAACATAGTAACATATAGTAACATAGTAGATGACGGCAGAAAAAGACCTGCATGGTCCATCCAGTCTGCCCAAGACAAACTCATATGTGTATACCTTACCTTGAATTTGTACCTGTCCTTTTCAGGGCACAGACCATATAAGTCTGCCCAGCAGTATTTCCCGCCTCCCAACCACCAGTCCCGCCTCGCATCACCGGCTCTGGTACAGACCGTATAAGTCTGCCCTCCCTTATCCTCGCCTCCCAACCACCACCCCCTCTTCCCCCCACCTGCTCCGCCACCCAATTTCAGCTAAGCTTCTGAGGATCCATTCCTTCTGCACAGGATTCCTCTATGCATATCCCACGCATGTTTGAACTCCGTTACCATTTTCATCTCCACCACCTCCCGCGGGAGGGCATTCCAAGCGTCTACCACCCTCTCCGTGAAAAAATACTTCCTGACATCTTTACTGAGTCTGCCCCCCTTCAATCTCATTTCATGTCCTCTCGTTCTACCGCCTTCCCATCTCCGGAAAAGATTCGTTTGCGGATTAATACCTTTCAAATATTTGAACGTCTGTATCATATCACCCCTGTTCCTCCTTTCCTCCAGGGTGTACATGTTCAGGTCAGCAAGCCTCTCTTCATACGTCTTGGAACATAAATCCCATACCATCCTCATAGCTTTTCTTTGCACCGCTTCCATTTTTTTAACATCCTTCGCAAGATACGGCCTCCAAAACTGAACACAATACTCCAGGTGGGGCCTCACCAACGTCTTATACAGGGGCATTAAAACCTCCTTTCTTCTGCTGGCACTCCTCTCTCTATAAGTAAGTGTGTTACCCTCTACTCTTCAGTTTGCTTTGGATTCACGTAGAGGCCATTTTCTGTTTTCTTCCTGATTTTGGTTTCATGCCAGAATCAACCATGAGCTTCCAACCGTGGGAGAACGTATTCAGCATCCCACCAGAACAACAATAGCATCTGGAGGTTCAAGTACCGCAGGATGAGGAGAGTTTTGACACATAACCAACAGCTTAGTAGATCTGTGGTCTGAGATCATATCTACAAAAAGGGACATTGTAAGCAATGATCAGCACTTTATAGTACTTAACTATTGCAGAGCAAAAATGATATTGAGAGGTCTTAGAGTTAGTAAAGCTCCTACTATGTTTTTAGATAACCAGGCATTTTTAAATCAATGGACTGTCATTTTAAATAAATGTTCATTGGACCTGATGGTGGTATTAGCAGAAACACTAAAGAAAATGACGAGCTTAAACCTCAAGTGGAAGAGAAACTTACGTATTTTAAAGGACATCAGTAAGCACTATGATCCAATTGTGTTAGACATCAATAGACACATAGACTCTTAGACATGATATTAGAGATATCAAGATCAATAAATTTAAAAGAGATGAGTTAGATTACAAAAAAGATTCAGTTTATCTGTATTGTATAGCTAGACTATACACAAAGAGTAAGAAAGTGAGTGCCGCACAAGAAAAAGTTTACAAAGCACCTCCCTCTACCCAAGTACCTCCTGCTTTCAATGCAGGAGATTCCACTTCAACCCACAGAGGGATGAAATGAATTGGAAGTGATTCAGGGGAATCATATACTTCACCCCTCACTAGTCTGGTTTCTCCGTCACAAATAGGACCAACCCTTGTTTTAGACCAGATTTGGAACAAGGCTGCAGTAGTCACATAACAGAGGTGAGAGTAGGTACCCTTGAGATAGTTCCATCTACATGTACTTACGTCTAGAGGGAGGGGCAATTACAGGTTCCCTCAAGACAGGTCTTTCCAGCACTACCTGCACCCCCACAGAGGAATGACAGCTGGAGATAGATATCACAGTTTTCAATTTATCTGATGTCACCTTGACAGATACACAGATTCATGTTCTTCGCAAGGGTCTGTCCTTTGTGCTCACAACCAAATGCAATGCTTTTCATTCAAGGGTGGACTTATTCAAATTCACTAGGAAATTACAGACACTGCAAACTTGTAAAACACCCCACATTGAATCTTCAGTGGTTAAGAAACCATCCTCGTAGATTCCACCTGGTCCAATAAAACCTGTTATACACACCTTCAATCAATGTGTCCTTTGAGAAGTGGCTCTGCTTGAAAAGAAAAATAAACGATGATATAATTTATCAAAAACAGAAGCAGTAAGATCACTATCATCCATAGTTTTTCCATAGTCATCAAACCCTCATATAAAGGTGGAGGTATTGTTGTACAGAAGAGAGACTATGTTGCAGAAATCCAGGGGCAATTGAATAACAGTATTATGTTCCTTTAGTGTCTGACCCCACCCCAGCCTTATGAAAAGACATAGAAGAAGTTACTCAGCTTGTGTGTTTTCTCACTACAAGGAAAATGATTTTTTGTAGTGAAACATCCAGTTATCCCAATCATATATACACTACCCAAAATTCACAAATCTACCATGCAGCCACCAAGAAGACTGATTGTATCAGGTAAAAGCTCAGTGCTTGAACCTTTATCAGTTTTGTAGATCATTTTCTCAGTTCATTTGTGCCCATGATTGAATCCTACATTAGAGACTCAGGACACATAATAACCTTACTGGACACATTCGATGGCGATCTTTCTGATGTTGTTCTAGTTACTCTAGACGTTGATAGTTTATATACTAACATTCCACAACTTGAAGCACTCTATATTATTGAATCAACTTTACAAGAATGTATCATAGATCTTCGCATTCCTAATGGGTTCATCATGACATTAGCAGCCATAGCCTTGACCAAAACTTACTTCTATTTTTTAGATAGTTTTTAATTTCAGATTTGTGGTACAGCAATGGGAGCAACTATGGCATCAGATATAGCAAATCTGTATGTGGCGCATTTCGAGAAGACACATCTAGAAAAGATCATCCTTTCAGATCCAATGTAGTCCTATATAAACGCTATATAGATTACATTTTTATACTCTAGTGAGGTGACAGCAGAAGCTTAGAAACATTTTATACCTGGCTTAATCAATGTGATCCACATCTCTCCTTTAAGTTACAATACGACCATCATGAAATCAGCTTTCTTGATCTACTCATACACAAGAGAGAATATAATTTCAGTACTACACTATATTGAAAATCTACAGTCTGTCATTATAATGGAATCTGCCATATTGTCAGTTTCCAAGTCTTAACAAAATATGTTCAGAACAAGAGGATTTTGAATGTCAGTCCATCATCATGAAGGACAGGTTCTACAGGAGAGGTTATGAAAAGGCGAGTGGCAGATGCAGCGTATGTTCACATACTGTAGAAAACGTTTTCGCTCATCCACAGACTGGAAAAGCGCATAATCTGTCATTTTTATAACTGCAAGACTGCACAAATGATATGCATGATCAAATACCCATGTGATTTACTTTGTTGGCAAAACTAAATGCCAAGTCAAAACACGGTTAATTGAACATAGAAGCTGCATCAGCTGGAATGTTGTCTCTGTGCCCTTATTGGACCACTTATATTCGCTCAACCACTCCATTGATGATTTACATTTTTTTGTTTATAAGATTCTAAAGACTTCATGAATAGGTGGTGTCGTTTATGAGGTGGTGACATTGATACGGTGCTATTGAAAGAACAGAGAACTATTTATCATCTTAAGACTCAAACACCCAGTGGCTGAACTCAGATTTGAATCAGAAACCTCTCCTTTAAGGCATCAATTTTTACATTCTTAATTTCCTTCTAAGCATTACAAGATTGTGTCCTTATTTTTAAGGAATTTCATCAATAGAGATTGGCATTAAGGCACATGTTTTCTTAATATGCATTTTAATTATACTTTAGATACAATAATTATCTCTTAGGTTTTTGTACGCCCTCCTGTTTCAGACCTTATATACTTTTTCACTCTTTTATGTATTTATCTGTGGTGTGCACTATATTCTGCTTTTATTATGAAAACATGTTTTCTGCCTTTGGTCTCTCTCTCTCTCATTTTTTTTAACTGGTTTTTGTCATAACCAGTTATCTTGTTAGTTTTTTTTTTTCTGACCAGTCTTCTGCAGCTCCGCATCACCATCTCTTATTTTATTCATGAGCCTACATTTAAGTACATTCCTGTGATGATTCATTTCCTTTCATTCCTTTCATTGTATCATAGCAGTGGCTTTTTTGATACCAAGGCATTTTCATGCAGTGTCTTTTGGTGAGTAGTTTTTCCTTTTATATTACTTTGAGATGTTTGTAGTGCATTTTCTTCGTTCCATCATAGACTTAACTTTAATTTATAGTATGGCACTGGTTAGGGTTACCATATTTTGTCCCCCAAAAAGGAGGACACATGCCCCACCCCTTTCACTCCCCACCCTGCCCCCTTTCACGCCTTCACTCTGCCCCTGTCACTCCCCCGCCCAGTCACCCCCCTCCCCTTACCTTACTACTGCCCTAGCGGTCTGGCCCTCCCTTTCTCCCTCCCTCTGAGTTCCAGGCCCCCCCTCTCCCTCCCTCCCTCTGCGTTCCAGGCCCCCTCCCTCCCTTCAAGTTCCAGGCCCCCTCCCTCCCTTCCTTCCTTCCTTCCTTCCAGTTCCAGGCCCCCTCCCTCCCTTCCTTCAAGTTCCAGGTCCTCCCTCGCCCTCCCTCCCTCCCTTCAAGTTCCAGGGTCCTTCCGAGTTCCAGGGTTCCCCCTCCTTCCCCTCCGAATTTTGTCACCTCTCTTCTTACATCGTCAGGGTTACGGCGGCGGCAGGCTGGCAGCAGCAGTGAAAAGAGCTGCGTACACACTTCGGCTCTTCTTTCCTTCTCTGTCTCTCAGCTCTGGTCCCACCCTTGTGGAAACAGGAAATGAGGGCGGGACCAGAACTGAGAGACAGAGAAGGGAAGAAGAGCTGAAGCATGCATGCAGCACTTTTCACTGCTGCTGCCGGCCTGCCGCCGCCGTAACCCGGACGAGGTAAGAAGAGAGATAACTTTTTTTAATTCGGAGGGGAAGGACGAAGGAGATGGGGGGAGACTCAGAGGGAGCCTGCACGCCTTCACTGCTCCTGCCACCACCTGCCCCCGATGACTTTTAGATCAGCTGATTTCTGGCAGGCTGCAGGCACAGACGCTGCAGTCTGCCTGCCGGCGTCGGCCCGCGCCCCGCGCATACTCATGATAGGTCAGACTCAGGACAGGTCATGTGATGGCCCGAACTGAGAAACCCGGACAAATCGAGGAAACTTTGAAACCCGCCCGGACTTCCCACGGTGCCCTCAAAAAGAGGACATGTCCGGGGGAATCCGGACATATGGTAACCCTAGCACTGGTCCCATGCCCAGCTGCTTTTTTTTTTGTCTAACCAGGCATAGTTCCTTACCAGTTAAGTTTGACCTTCTAGAGCTATAACCGGTTATTTCCATACACGTGTCTATACTTTTAAATACGCAGTCATAAGTGCATAAGTATTGCCACACTAGGACAGACCAAAGGTCCATCAAGGCCAGCATCCTGTTTCCAACAGTGGCCAATCCAGGTCACAAATACCTGGCAAGATCCTGAAAAAGTTAAATACATTTTATGCTGCTTATCCCAGAAATAGCAGTGGATTTTCCCCAAGTCAATTTAATAATGGTCTATGGACTTTTCCTTTAGGAAGCTGTCCAGACCTTTTTAAACCCCGCTTACCTAACCGCCTTACCACATTTTGTGGCAATGAATTCCAAAGTTTAATTACACATTGAGTGAAGAAAAATTTTCTCTGATTCATATTAAATTTTCTACTTTGTAGCTTCATCGCATGCCCCCTAGTCCTAGTATTTTTGGAAAGAGTAAACAAACGATTCAAGTCTACCCGTTCCACTCCACTCATTATTTTATAGAGCTCTATCCGATCTCCCCTCAGCCGTATTTTCTTAAAACTGAAGAGCCCTAGATGCTTCAGCCTTACCTCATAGGGAAGTCGTCCCATCCCCTCTGTCATTTTCGTTGCCCTTCTCTGTACCTTTTCTAATTCCACTATATATTTTTTGAGATGTGGCGACCAGAATTGAACACAGTATTTGAGGTGCGGTTGCACCATGGACCGATACAAAGGCATTATATAATACCTAACATTCTATTTGCTTTCTTAGCCACCGCAGCACACTGAGCAGTGGGTTTCAACGTATCATCAACAACAACGCCAAGATCCCTTTCTTGGGCGGTGACTGCTAACGTGGAACCTTGAATTAGGTAGCTATAGTTCAGGTTCCTGTTTCCCATGTGCGTCACTTTGTACTTGCTCACATTAAACGTCATCTGCCATTTCTGTTTTTCATTGAAGCGTATAGGACATACAACCTGTACTAAGTTTTTTAACCATATTTTTCATTTGTTACAATAACAATTTTTATATTTTCACATTTTCATATGTATATATAAACATAGAAGACAACCAGTTGACCTTTAAAAATTGTTTTTTTAAAAAAATGTTTCATCACATATTTTTCATATTAATATCTTAATAATTTTTGGAATGTTCATTTTTATTTTTATATTTTTTTTAAATTAATTTTCATTATTATTTTTGAGACTCCATAAATAGACCTTTTTTGATTAATTCTTCATTATTATAATATTGCATATATTTAAAAAATATTTTTTATTTTTTCAAATTGATTTTTTTCAAATTCATTTTTCAAAATTTAATTCTTCAATTCATTTTTCAATTATTTTGCTTTTTAGATTTGGTTAACTAATTCCATATACCCATCAGCCACGGATGTATTCTATTTGATTGTTATAGCAATGTATATTCATATTCTTATTGTTTCCCGATTGCAGACTTCTGTTCATATTTGATTTTATAAATTTTCTCAGTTTTTGGATGAGATGTGCTATTGGTATAATCATAGTTTTTAGTTCTATTTATATATTAGATTTTTTATTCATATCTACGAGTGCCTTGCACTTTTCATTTACATAAAAATATTTTTGTTATCATTTACTGGTACTCAAAGTGCATTATCTTTTATAAGGCTTTTAAAATAACATATTACAGACAAAAGAGAATTTGATTGGACGCGATTGACTATATGTATATCTTTCGTCTGTATTCTGAGTTGCATGTGTTTTAAATCAAAAAACTTAAAAAAAAATATTTTTTGACCTTTGAACTTCAGCTTCTTGTATTCAACTTCATTTGTTTTTTGACCTTTGAACTTCAGCTTCCTGTATTCAACTTCATTTGTTTTTTTATCTTTGTACTTCAGCTTCCTGTATTCAACTTCATTTGTTTTTTGACCTTTGAACTTCAGCTTCCTGTATTCAACTTCATTTGTTTTTTTATCTTTGTACTTCAGCTTCCTGTATTCAACTTCATTTGTTTTTTTACCTTTGTACTTCAGCTTCCTGTATTCAATTTCCTTTGTCAGCAAGAGCAAGCTTTTCAGCCTTTGACCTTTGAACCTCCCTTTTTTGACCTTTGAACTTCAGTGACTTTTGAACTTCAGCTTTCTGTATATAACTTCATTTGTTTTTTGACCTTTGAACTTCAGCTTCCTATATTCAACTTCATTTGTTTTTTGACATTTGAACTTCAGCTTCCTGTATTTAACTTCCTTTGTCAATAAGACTGGTTTTTTCAGCCTACAGAGTTGCTAGTGTATCTGACGGATTTGCTCGCAAGTCGATTTGCTGTTCTCTTATTAATTTCTTTCAAAGTTACCGCTTAACTCGGCGTTTTTATAGTTAATAACATTTATATACAGGTTATGTAATTCAGTTTAAATTGACAAATTAATTTCATCCACATTTTTTATTTAGGTCATCACTTTTTTGATTATTTAGCTGTTTATAATTACATTTTAGAAGACCTCTACATTGGAGTCCATTTTTTGATTTTTCATTGTTTTATATATATTTTTATTCATATTCAATATATAATGTTTTTAACTATATTTTTGATCTATGATTGTTTTTCAGTTTTTATATCAGTATACATATCTCATTAACCCTGACAATAAAAGAAAACTGTGTAGGTGGGTGTTTTATTTAACATTTTTTAATTATTTAATCAATTCTTGATTACAATTGATGTCTATGTTTAGACCTAACCACTAGATGTTTATGATTTATTTTATACAACAGAGGAATATTACTTACTAATTTGATATTTTAAACTATTTTTAATGAATGTGGGTTATTTACCTTTTGGTATTGGTAGTCTCTACGTATAATAATTGCTTCATATTCATTTTTAATTATTTTTCTATATATGTTTTTGTATAAAAAGTTTTTAACTGATTTTGTATTAAGTATATATACATGATATATTTTCATTTATATATTTTCTGACTTTTGGATTTTAATTATGTATGTATTTATATACATTTTTTAATTTTTAGTTTGTCATATTTAAAGTTTTATATGTTATGTCATTTATCTTGTAGGCCCTGACGCAGCCCTGCTGGGTGAAACACGGCCTGTGTCGGGCTGATTTGAATATTTGTTTTTTTGTTCAATAAATTTATGGTTTTCTTCTACTGATCTGTTGTCTTTCCATCTTGAAGTTTGCAGATCATCTGCCTTGTTGTTTTCTTGATATCATTATACAACAGGGTTAATCCAAAAATTGACAAATAGATCATCGGATGAGATAATACCAAAAAAATAGTGATTAAGTATTAGAGAAATAGAATACAGTGGGGGAAATAAGTATTTGATCCCTTGCTGATTTTGTAAGTGTGCCCACTGACAAAGACATGAGCAGCCCATAATTGAAGGGTAGGTTATTGGTAACAGTGAGAGATAGCACATCACAAATTAAATCCGGAAAATCACATTGTGGAAAGTATATGAATTTATTTGCATTCTGCAGAGGGAAATAAGTATTTGATCCCCCACCAACCAGTAAGAGATCTGGCCCCTACAGACCAGGTAGATGCTCCAAATCAACTCGTTACCTGCATGACAGACAGCTGTCGGCAATGGTCACCTGTATGAAAGACACCTGTCCACAGACTCAGTGAATCAGTCAGACTCTAACCTCTACAAAATGGCCAAGAGCAAGGAGCTGTCTAAGGATGTCAGGGACAAGATCATACACCTGCACAAGGCTGGAATGGGCTACAAAACCATCAGTAAGACGCTGGGCGAGAAGGAGACAACTGTTGGTGCCATAGTAAGAAAATGGAAGAAGTACAAAATGACTGTCAATCGACAAAGATCTGGGGCTCCACGCAAAATCTCACCTCGTGGGGTATCCTTGATCATGAGGAAGGTTAGAAATCAGCCTACAACTACAAGGGGGGAACTTGTCAATGATCTCAAGGCAGCTGGGACCACTGTCACCACGAAAACCATTGGTAACACATTACGACATAACGGATTGCAATCCTGCAGTGCCCGCAAGGTCCCCCTGCTCCGGAAGGCACATGTGACGGCCCGTCTGAAGTTTGCCAGTGAACACCTGGATGATGCCGAGAGTGATTGGGAGAAGGTGCTGTGGTCAGATGAGACAAAAATTGAGCTCTTTGGCATGAACTCAACTCGCCGTGTTTGGAGGAAGAGAAATGCTGCCTATGACCCAAAGAACACCGTCCCCACTGTCAAGCATGGAGGTGGAAATGTTATGTTTTGGGGGTGTTTCTCTGCTAAGGGCACAGGACTACTTCACCGCATCAATGGGAGAATGGATGGGGCCATGTACCGTACAATTCTGAGTGACAACCTCCTTCCCTCCGCCAGGGCCTTAAAAATGGGTCGTGGCTGGGTCTTCCAGCACGACAATGACCCAAAACATACAGCCAAGGCAACAAAGGAGTGGCTCAGGAAGAAGCACATTAGGGTCATGGAGTGGCCTAGCCAGTCACCAGACCTTAATCCCATTGAAAACTTATGGAGGGAGCTGAAGCTGCGAGTTGCCAAGCGACAGCCCAGAACTCTTAATGATTTAGAGATGATCTGCAAAGAGGAGTGGGCCAAAATTCCTCCTGACATGTGTGCAAACCTCATCATCAACTACAGAAGACGTCTGACCGCTGTGCTTGCCAACAAGGGTTTTGCCACCAAGTATTAGGTCTTGTTTGCCAGAGGGATCAAATACTTATTTCCCTCTGCAGAATGCAAATAAATTCATATACTTTCCACAATGTGATTTTCCGGATTTAATTTGTGATGTGCTATCTCTCACTGTTACCAATAACCTACCCTTCAATTATGGGCTGCTCATGTCTTTGTCAGTGGGCAAACTTACAAAATCAGCAAGGGATCAAATACTTATTTCCCCCACTGTATGTGAAAGTATGATGTAAACTGTATACAGCAAACTTGATTCAAAGTTAGAGACAGTAACAAATGAAAATCCAGTAACTAATGAATGGATACGAAGAAGTTCATTAGCAAAATCAATATGGACTAAGAGTTGAAACATAATCATGAAGAGCTGCAACCAGTGGCGTAGCCAGACTGCCAATTTTGGATGGGCCTGAACCCAAAGTGGGTGGGCACAAAATTTTCTCTCTACCCCCCTCCCCCAGCAAAATTTAGTCACACTAATCAGATGCATTTGTCACACAGGGTAAAGTGCTGCTTTTCAGTGCATCAGATTTCAGAAAATGTATTTAATAGCCTAACACCCTTTTCAGTGAGCTTTCAGAGGCCAAAACCTCCTGCCTCAGGTCAGTATAATGCTGTTACGGTATCCTCGCCTGACCTAAGGAAGGAAGTATTGGTCTCTGAAACTTCATTAACACAGGTACCATATTACTTTATCCTAAATTAAAAATAAAATTATTTTCTTTACCTTTGTTGTATGGCCATTTACTTTTTCTCATTGTGTCGCTCCCAGTCTCTAGATTCTGCTTTCCTTCGTTTTCGCTTAACTCTTCTGCCACGGTTTCCTGGCCATTTCTCATTTTTCTCTCCTTTTTCTTTGCTTTCTTCAATATTTTTCTGCCTCTCTCTCTCTCTCTCTCTCTCTCTCTCTCTCTGTCTGTCCTGATTTAATTCATTCTTACTATCCATTCTTTAATTTCCTTCATCTACTTATGGCTTTTCATCTTTTTCTCACCCTTATTCTCCCCATGCCTCTTCCTCTTATTCTCCAGTCTTTCACTACTCTCCTTTTCCATCCAGCAACTCTCTTCTTTCTCTCCCCATCCTTCCAGTCTCCCCTCTCTCTCCCCATCCTTCCAGTAGTCTCCCCTCTTTCTTTCTGCACCCTTCCGTCCAGTGTCACCTCTTTCTCCCTACCCTTCCATCCAACGTCTTCCCTCTTTCTCTCCCCATCCTTCCATCCATCTACCCTCTCTCCTGATCCTTCCATCTAATGTCTCTCTCTCCCTCTTTCTAACCAGTGTCTCTGTATCACTCTACCCTTTTCTGTTCAGTGTCCCTTCTCTCTCCACATCCTTCCAGTCTCTCCCCTTTCTCTCTGCATCCTTCGTCTCTCCCCTTTCTCTCCCCATCCTTCAATCCAGAGTCTCTCTCCCCATCCATCCGTTTGCCCTCTTTCTCTCCCCATCCTTCCATCTGTTTTCCCTCTTTCTCTGCCATCCTTCCATCTGTTTTCTATCTTTTCTCTGCCATCCTTCCATCTGTTTTCTATCTTTTCTCCCCATCCTTCCATCTGTTTTCCCTCTTTCTCCCCATCCTTCCATCTGTTTTCCCTCTTTCTCTGCCATCCTTCCATCTGTTTCCCTCTTTCTCTGCCATCCTTCCATCTGTTTCCCTCTTTCTCTGCCATCCTTCCATCTGTTTTCCCTCTTTTCTCCCCATCCTTCCATGTTTTCCCTCATTCTGTGCCATCCTTCCATGTTTTTTCCCTCATTCTCTGCCATCCTTCCATGTTTTCTCTCATTCTCTGCCATCCTTCCATCTGTTTTCCCTCTTTTCTCCCCATCCTTCCATGTTTTCCCTCATTCTCTGCCATCCTTCCATGTTTTTTCCCTCATTCTCTGCCATCCTTCCATGTTTTCCCTCATTCTCTGCCATCCTTCCATCTGTTTTCCCTTTTTTTCTCCCCATCCTTCCATCTGTTTTCCATCTTTTTCTCCCCATCCTTCCATGTTTTCCCTCTTTTCCTCGACGAGGCCCGCCCTGCATGCCAGCGCCAGCCCCCATTGCCGGCCACTGCTGCTTTTCCTGTTGAGCAGCAGGGCCGGCGCTACAAAAAGAAGAAGCGCTAATGGCGCTAAGGTCGAAAAATGTTAAAAAAAAAAAAAAAAAAGCGCGGCACCGGCAGGCACTGTCTAGGCAGCCTTGAGGCATTGGCTGCTAGCTCGCAGGCTCCTCCCGTCTCTTACGTTACTGCCCCTGCGTGTTCCCTGTGTATATTGTGGGGATGAAGAGGAAAGGTAAATCCTAGGGCCTCCTCTCTGCTCCTGTAGTGCCTCTTTAGATGGTCCAGACTACTTTGGAGAGCTGTGGAATCCGTCTAAATCCAGTGGAGCCTGACACTTTGAGCTGCTCCAGGGTTTCTTCCTTGGGGCAGAGTACAGATGAGGCTTCATTAAGTCCTGACCTTCAGGCAGGTGTCCCCCCTCCCAGAAGAGAATTTTCCAGCAGGTATGGAAATGGTGGAAGAGTGCCAGAGACTCAGGGTACTACCTAGATCTCAGTGGGGCTCCTGCTAGCTGTTTCCTCCCCAGCGGAGAAATGCGTGGGGGAATCTCTTCTATTGGAATATCTGGAGTGGTAACAAGTTTGAATTACCCCTCTGGGGCAGTGAAAGGTGAGTCATCAAAACCTGCTAAAGTGACTATAAATAGTCTTTGAGAAGTAATCCAATCTTTAGACTCTTCTTTTAAAGTGACAGAACAATTTTCTCAAAAGTTAGATGCTATTACCTCACTGTTGCATGGCTAGAAACTCATAGTAATTCATCAGCATACTCACTTGGCTAGCCTTGAGGCTCAAGTTAATGATCTACAGAACTTTAAATTGTCTCTGGTTAAGGAGAGTGGACTTTTCCATCGGAAGCTAGAATCTTTGGAGAACTAATAGGAGGGATGATCTCCTTTTTCTGAATTTCCCTACGTCTCCTTTGGTTTCACCATTGGAGATGGTAAGGAAATAAGTTGTGAACTATAGAAAATGCTTGCTGATAACTTGCCACCATTAGCCAAAGGAAAATATTTGACTATCTCTTCTGGTGAGGACCAGGGACCTAGCGATGGTCCAGACAAATATACAAGCTGGAAATTTGAATCTGTTATATTTTGTCTGTGTTTCTGGTATGTTGCTGAATATTTTGTATGTAAATTTTGTTATCCACAAAGGATTTATGAGATATGCGAGCTATAAGAGTTTTTACAATAAACAATAAAGATTAAGTTTCTGGAGAATTCTTTATAGCTAATTATAGGAAGAACAACTTTATTGATGACTTTCTTGTTGGAGCCAGACACTGGAATACTGCACTTGAATTATATTTTAGGTTTATGCAAGAGCAGTTTATGGGATCTGGCTAGAGACATGATTTTCTAGTTCTGAGACCCAGAACCTAGGCCCTAGGTGTGACCTTTATTTTAAAATTTCCTTGTTGCTGTTTTATAATTATGGAGAATAAATCTCTTTTATATTTGATCCCAAACAAGTTCTTAAATGCTCAAGTATAGAATGTTTCCTACCAGTGCATCTCCGGCTATTGTAGTTTCCCTCATGGTCTCATCATGTATTATTGTTTTCTCAGATATTTTTGTGTGTTTTTCCTTTTCTTGAGCTTTATATATTTAGTGGTCTAACGCTGTTAATATTATTTGTGTTGAAAAATTGTCTTTATTTTACTTCTTTTTTTTTTGCTTTAAATTCAAGTGTGTATTGTGTGGATTATTGTAAAAGTTGCAATAAATAAAAAATTAGGAAGGAATGCCATAATCCTTGTAAGACAGTAAAGACCCTCACCGAAGCAGGAGAAAGATAATTAAGAATTAAAATTATAGTTCTACATAAAATAAAATTTCCATGGGGAAATGTCAACAAGAAGTGGTCAGAAGCAGCAGGTCATTCAATGGGACAAACCTGGATAAACCAGGGGCATAACCGAATGGCCAGTATAATTAAGAATTAAAATTATAGTTCTTCATGAAATAAAATTTCCAGGGGGAAATGTCCACAGGAAGTGGTCAGAAGCAGCAGGTCATTCAGTGGGACAAACTTGGATAAACCAGGGGCATAACCAAATACCCATTTTTTTTTTGTGGGCCTGAGCCCAAAGTGGGTGGGCACAACAACCCCCCCCCCCCCCCCCAGTATCTCTCCCTTTCCTTCCCCTCCGCCCAGGCGATCGGGTGTCTCTCAATTCCACTCCACCAACCCCCCCTCCCCCACATACAGTACATACACACACACACACTCCTTTTTAAAGTCTTCAGTTCTTCACTGGCATTGAGCAGCATCTCATAGCCGCTACTCGCCCTGGCCATGACCCTGACCCTGACCCTTCCCTCTGATGCAACTCCTGGTCTCTCCTATGCTGAAGGCTTTAAAGGGTATGGGGGAAGTGGAATTGAAAGACCCAATCACCTGTGGAAGAGGGGACGGAGAAATTCTGGGAAGTCTTCATATAGCAGGGCTTGGAAATCCCCGCCAACCACATCACAGCTGTGCCGCTGCTGGGTAGGTCTGTGCCCATCCATGGCTACACCACAGCTGTATCAAAATATTACAGATGGGAACAATCCTATTTTATAACTTCTAAACAAACAAGGAAAACTTTAAAAAAGTTATTGTGAAAGATGCTCAGTCACTCTACCCACCCAACAAATGGAAGAGAGAAACCACTGTCATCATACCAAGATCCAGCAAGTACAATTTCTGGGAGAGTCTTCTCACCACATTCATTCTATTTGATACAAAATTCACTGTGGGTGAAAGATTATAGGAGGCAGTTCTGTGATTACATATATTATAAGAGTCTAAGCGGCCAATACAGCATACATTAGACTGCATAGATGACTCAAATATTCATGATGAGAGCTTCCCCTGTTATATAATTACATTATTTTTGTTTTTGTACATATTGACACTACATTTTGTATATTTTTGTTGTCTGTAAAGAATTGGAGCCCAGGAGTGGTGGTGCTGCAAATGCAAGAGAAATGAGAGATAAGAAGTAGGATCAAGCTCTGGCTGTAAATTCTTCCAGCCTAGTCCAGAGAGGCTGAGCATTTGGAACATATGATAAAGAGGATAGAACAGACTTTATAAGCACTGAGAATCTGAGGAATGACAGTTTGTGAGGTTGAAAAGAAAAGAGGGTATTCTGTATGTCATGCAGGTGTATTACATTGCTACTAATGCCATTGAATAATCACAGTTAGCTATCACAATTAACATGAAAAATTTAATGGTGATTAAAATTACTACCACTAACACAGTTTTAACTACCTGGGCCTATATTCAGCGTTTGCTGACTGCCATAGGCTGAATTGGACATCCTCCCCCTTCCAGAAGACTCTCCCAAAGAGCTCACTCCCCACCTGAAGCCCCCACCCCCCAAATCCGCACTCCCACCCCTCTGTAGCCCCCTCCAGGTCTATCTTAAGGATGCCTTGGTAGTCTAGGGTAGTGTGACCTAGAGCAATCTCCAGGCACTCCTGTCCTTGCTGGCTCCAAAATGGCAGTCATCATCTCAAGTGGTTGTCTCACGAGACTAACTTTGGAGCTTGCAGCTGCCATTTTGAACCCAGAGCTGGCACAAGCAGGAGCAACTGGTGATTGCTCATGCCCACCTTACCCTAGATTATCAGAGCATCCGTAAGGTAGTATCTCACTAAAATCCTATTCCTAATCCGGATCTGTACATATTCGTGTCTACGTGAGCTTAGGCAGGAAGTGAAGGAAGCACCAAAACCTTGGCCATTGTCGGCCGTGGCAAGGAGAAACTGAGCGACAGCAGATTGAACACAACAGCAAGATAAGTGCTGGTTTAATATTTAACAGTAAGGCAGTAGTACGTAAAGAAAGAGACTGTGTGTGTAGAGAGGAAGGTTTTTGCCAATGATGACAGCAAGAACTCCGGATAATTAAGAGCCATAGAGCTACATTAAGGAGTCTGTTGAGGCTTTTTCCTCCGTCTCAGAGAAGATCACGTAGACACGAATATGTAGAGATCCGGATTAGGAATAGGATTTTAGTGAGATAGTACTTAAGTAGGGTGATCCTTTTATATGCTCCTATGTAGAGAGTAGGTCATCCTTAAGGTAGGCCAGGGGTGGCCTACAGGGGGTCCTCTGTGTTCAATATTTAAAAAAAATATTTTTTTATAAGAGAAGAGTTCATTTAAAACACCACAATCAAGAGTCAAAACTCTTGCTGCTTAGAAATTCTATATAGGTTTTTATCAATGCTCCCTCCTTCTTGTATTTGCAAACCACCAAATACAGGAACACCATTCAATGTAAGTGTTCCAAACAGCGTACATTTATCTTTTTTTCAGTTCCAGTAATCTTTATTGATTTTTATAAGGTAACATGCAAATAGCAACTAAGAAAACACATCTTAAAAATTCACCAGTTCACATTTTCTTCCATATGTCACTGAGGGGGTCATGTACTATGCTTAGCTTGAGTTATCTGCAGCAGAGCCCATTTTATTCCTATGGGCCCTGCTGCAGGTAACTCGAACTAAGCTTTAGTAAAAGACCTCCTGAATTGTATCTTTCCTTTTCTCACTGTTTTCATCATCTGTTTTGCCAATCACAGTGGCTTCTTCAGAGAAATAACATTAGCCGTAGTTCATTCTGTCAACATGGCTGCCACCATATTAGAACACCTGAGCGCCACTCCTTCTAAAAAAGATTTTTTTTGAATAATGAGCTCAGAGGATAATCAAATATTTTAGAAATATAGAAACAGAAAAAATAAACGCAGATAAAGACCATATGGCATATCTAGTCTGCCCATACATGCCATCCACTCGCCCTTTCACTCCCTTAGAGATACGATGTACTTGTCTCTAGGAGTGGAGGAGTAGCCTAGTAGTTAGTGCAGTGGACTTTGATCCTGGGGAACTGGGTTCAATTCCCACTGCAACTCCTTGTGATTCTGGGCAAGTCATCTAAACCTCCATTGCCTCTGCTACAAAATAAGTACCTGAATATAATATGTAAACTGCTTTGAATATAGTTGCAAAAAAACACAGAAAGGTGGTATATCAAGACCCATTCTTCCCCCTCCCCCTTTTTTGAATTCAGATAGTTTTTGTCTCCACACCCTCCACCGGGAGGTCATTCTATGAATTCATCATCGTTTCCATAAAGAAATATTTCCTTATATTACTTCTGAGTCTATCCCCGTTCACCTTCATACTATGCCATTCCGGAGCTTCCTTTCAACTGAAAGAGACTTATGATGCTATAGAACAATATTTTTAGAGAAACTGATTTGAAATACATCTGAATAAATGCTACTGAGCTGGAATATAGGGAAGTTGATGATTTAAAGACATTTATTTTATCAACACATATAGTATGCTGTGTGGGAAAAAAAGTGCATCTCAAAGAAGTTGCCTAGAGTTTTATCAGATTTTTTTTTCTTTACTCATCCCTTTGGAAAATAGGGCCCCTTTGTGTTCACCCGAAGACATAGTTATTACAGAGGATGAAGTACAGCTAACTTGCCATCAGAAAAAGGCAGTGAAGGGAACAGAAAGGATGAGATTGCAGTTGATTATGAATCTGGCAGCAGATGCTCCATACAAACCTAGCCCACTGCTTCCAGTCTGTTTCCATGGTGATGGGACGGGTAATTATTAAGCCCAGCTCCCTCCTTTCCTCTTCTACTTAAAAGGTAAAAGCTAGAGATGGATCTGAGTTCTCCTTTGAGCCATTTCAGTTTCTCATGTCAATTGTGTGGCTTCCAAAAATAAAAAAGAGGGAGAAAAAAAAGGGTGAGATGGCATAGAAACAGATAGGGAGCTATTGTTGCTCAGTTATGATCCTGGAAAAGAGAAGCCTTTCCTAGGGAAATCGATCCTAAGGATGCTTAAGAAACAGACGGGAGTTCCCTTGAAGTGAGGGCTCACTGTGATTGGCTGTTCTGCTTGAGACTCCTACCAATCAGAATACAACTGGGCATCAGCCATATAAACATAAGAGAGGATACAATGCTTATTGCTTTGGACTTGAATTGTGCACCAGCCCAAAGGTGTGCAAAGGAGGTCTGGCTTCATATGTATAAACTGCAAAAGATTTAATTGAAGAGCTTCATCAAGGACCATCTGCTATCTCAGTGTATTGTTCACCTCACAGAAGCCATTAAGTCATTATCCTCTTCTATCACAGAGACAGAATTTTTGTAGTTGAGAAGAATGGACCGGCAGAATCTCTGTAAGTAGATCTCACTATCTCAGTTGGAGTTAAAAGTAGCTGTGTCTGCCTGCCTAGAGATACAGTATGTGAATATTAGATTATAAATCCAGGTATGAGTCAGAATGATACCCAGTTAAGTGCAGTTAAAATCTTTTTTTCCCTATTGTGATCTGATTCATTTGTTTACAGTAAAAGTGTATCACACAGCAGCATATGCATGATTTTCTTGAAAAGGAGAGTGCTATGGTTTCTCTTCCTATATATTGCAAACTATTCATGCCTTGACATATAAGGGTTTATATTTGGTTTTTAAAAAAATGTCAAGAGAGTCCATACAGTGATAGAGCGTGAGTTGTCTTGGTGTGTGCATGCGTTATTTGTGTGATTTTTCAGGTATGTTCCTGCAACAATCTGTCACACGGTAGTTTACAGGGCAAATAAGAGAAACACTGGCAAGCATACTGTAGAATCTGCATGGTCTTTCCTTTAAAAAAAAAAAGCTGTAATAAATTTTCCAGCATGTGTTTCATAAAATGTCTGAGGTAAGACTCCCCTTTTTGTTATTGAATAGACAAGTGTTTTTCTTTCCCTTTGTTTATTTTTGTTCTCTGCGTGAGCCCATTACTCTAGAGTTTAATTATCATGTCTTTTTGTGACTTTTTGTTCCTGGTCTACAAAATACTCTGAGGCAAATATATGCTCAGTTTTATGTTTGATCAAGAAATTTTTCCTGTTAGGAGGTGAGTTGAGTATCAAAGTGTAAGCAATTTTTAGCAGTTTTAATCAACTGGATCCCCTATTCACTAAGGCATAGTGTGCAATAACAGCATTTATTATGTGCTAAATGCTGCACAGCCCATTTTATGCAGTGGATTTTGCAGGATTTTAACACTGACTGATGGCGTTATGGTGCATTAAGTAGTAGCAATTAGGTGCCTGAATATGCCGTTCACTCTCCTCTTTTCAAATGTAAAGAAGCTAAAAGAAATAAAGCACACTAAAAGATATTTGATTTCTTTGAAAACAGTTTGGTCTTGTAAACATAACATAGAAAATACAAGTTAAATTACCTGGGGTTGAGAAAGGTGTATATATTGTTTTTTTAACCAGCAGTTCCACCTGCAGAGTAACATATATCCAACAAAGTGATTGAAGTGATTTTTGTGACACCTGGATAATAATTACTATATTTGTTAGATAACACACACACACACACGTGCACGCTTTGTGTGTGTGTGTGTGTGTGTTTGTATAGATAGATATACACACAGTAATATATATATTTGAATATAAACCAATATTTTTTTCTTAAAAATTTACATCCAAAATCAAGTGTTGGTTTATGCTTGAGCCTTCCCTTCCTCTCAACTGTACCCCCATAGTATTCAGCATTTCTCATCCGTCTCCTCCTCCCCCCCTCCCCCACGGTCTCTAGCATCTTTCTTACTCCTTCCGTCTTCCCTGTGAGGTTTTTTTTCTTCCTTACCTCTTTCTCTTGGGTTGGCGATGATATGATCAGCAGAACACTAGAAGAATTATGGTCATCTGGTGCGGGCTTTGAACATCTGCACATGCTCAAGGCCTGCTGACTCCCGCATCCTGAAATTTCCTGTTTTAGATGGTGTGGGAGTTGGCAAGCCTTGAGCATGCGCAGATGCTCAAGGCCCTGCACCAGCTGACAGCGATGCTTTTGGTGTTAGTTGATCACAGCGTCACTGACCCAGGAGAGGGGGAGGTAGAAGGGACAAGAGAGATGCTGGGTGGGAGAGAAATGCTGGACACCACAAGGGAGGGAGGGGGTTGAAAGGGAAGGAGAAAATTGATGGGCACCATGTGGGAGTATGTTTGACTTCTCCTAAGTACTCAACTTTCTACCCTTGGTTTATCTTCAAGTTAGCCATTTCCCCTCTTTTTGTTTTTAAGTGAAAAATGTTACTGGGTTTATATTTGAGTATATACGGTACACACACATTTCCTTTCACAGTTCCATTGTACTCTCAGGCTGCCATTTTTCATCCCATTCCTCTTTCCTCTACCCTCTTATTCCATACATGTGTATCACTGTATACCTAAACACTTTTCTTGCTTACTATTTAGTCAGTAGGAACTGACACTCCATAGATCACCAAGTGTGACCTAGTCTCTAACTGGGTAATTTTAAAAGCATTTTTTGTGTGTAAACCCTGTTGTATGCACATGAATGGCAACATTTTAGTCTAGATTTTGTGATGCTATTTTTTAAAGACATGTAGGGGCCCTTCTACTAAACTTCTATAAAATTTTGCACTTAGTGTATGGTAGATACAAGCCTGTGTGTTAATTGTTGGGGGCATTCCTAGTATGTTCCCATACAGTTACTGTACAGAAAAATGTTTTCTTACTATGCATTATCTATATTGACAGTGTACATGCACTTATCACTTTCCTTTTTGGAGGTGGTAAGTGCTCCCACACTATCTGCACCAATGACAGTGCAGCTTTAAGTACTGTGCACTATCTGCAGTGTCCAGTTCACACTCATAATCATCCCATTCTTTGTTCCCATAACATGGTATGCAGATAGCACATAAATTAGTGCACCCTGACTCTCATGCCAGCAAGGTAATGATCACTGTGACCATGCAGTAACAGCTACCACATGCTAATTCACATGCTAACTGCTTAGTGCACATGGAGGGGCATAATCGAAAGGGATGCCCAAGTTTTGCTGAGGACGTCCTCTCAATACGTCGCAGTGGAGGGGCGGGGAAACCTGTATTATCGAAACAAGATGGACGTCCATCTTTTGTTTCGATAATACAGTCAGGGACGCCCAAATCTTGACATTTAGGTCGTCCTTAGAGATGGTCATCCCTAGACTTGGTCGTTTCTGATTTTCGTCGATAATGGAAACTAAGGACGCCCATCTCAGAAACGACCAAATGCAAGCCCTTTGGTCATTGGAGGAGCCAGCATTCATAGTGCACAGGTCCCTCTGACATGCCAGGACACCAACCGGGCACCCTAGGGGGCACTGCAGTGGACTTCAGAAATTGCTCCCAGGAACATAGCTCCCTTGTGTGCTGAGCCCCCCAAAACCCACTGCCTACCACTGTACACCACTACCGTAGCCCTTACGGGTGAAGGGGGGCACCTAGATGTGGGTACAGTGGGTTTGTGGTGGGGTTTGGAGGGTGCACATTTACCACCACAAGTGTAACAGGTAGGGGGGGATGGGCCTGGGTCCGCCTGCCTGAAGTGCACTGCACCCACTAAAACTGCTCCAGGGACCTGCGTACTGCTGTGATGGACCTGAGTATGACATTTGAGGATGGCATAGAGGGTGGCAAAAAATATTTTTAAAGATTTTTTTTCTGGGTGGGAGGGGGTTAGTTGACCACTGGGGGAGTAAGGGGAGGTGATCCCCAATTCTCTCCGGTGGTCATCTGGTCAGTTCGGTTTCCTTTTTGTGGCTTAGTCGTAAGAAAAACAGGACCAGGTAAAGTCGCCCAAGTGCTCGTCAGGGACGCCCTTTTTTTTCCATTATGGGTCGAGGACGTCCATGTGTTAGGCACGCCCAAGTCCCGCCTTTGCTACGCCTCCGACATGCCCCCGTGAACTTTGGTTGTCCCCGTGATGGAAAGCAGTTGGGGCCGCCCAAAATCGGCTTTCGATTATGCCGATTTGGGCGACCCTGTGAGAAGGACGCTCATCTTCCGATTTGTGTCGAAAGATGGGCGTCCTTCTCTTTTGAAAATAAGCCTGTTAGGCACCTTCTGGGGCCCTTTTATTTTGTCTTTATAAAATAGCCTCAAATTAGTCAACTACTTTGACATACAACCTAAGCAACTTGTTATAAAGTAAAATTGCTATAGTAACTATAGTACCTCTTCGTAGGATCATTTTTTGTTAGATTTTTCTCTATCCTAGAAAGAACAAATAAAGAAAAAGTCAGTTGGTACTACCATCTGTCAATATGGGGATATAGGATTGATCCTGCCCTGTTTTGGACAGAGGTTGATCAATATTCTATCTTTTGATATCAACATTGAAACAGATTGGTAAGGATATCTTTTATATGGTATCATCTCCTCTCAAAACTAAAGGCAGGATTCAGAGAAAAGCGGATAGATGGTTTGACCTGGAGTTATTAACTTTTAAGCAAGCTTGTAGAAGGTTGGAGAGAATCTGGAGGCATCATCTCTCTATTGAAAATAAAACTAATTGGCATGAGAAAATTCATACTTATAAATGATTGTTGGCTAGCAAGAAACAAGAATATTATTCTTAAATTGTGGGACATGAACATCATGATGATAAAAGGTTGTTTTCATTCATTGTTAGATTAACTAACTAACCCGGATCATTTTACTAAAATAGCAGATTTTAATTCACCATCTGCTTCTGATTTGACCTTGTATTTTAAAGGTAAAATGCAAATAATTAGAGAACAACTTTTACTTATTGATTGATCTACCAGTTTGTGGGGATATGCAATACATTGACATCACAGCAGATATATTCTGGCATCAATTTGATAGGATAAGCTTATTGGATACCAAACGCCTGTTTTTAAAATATGCAAAAACCTTTTGCAGCTTAAATGTACATCCATGTTATTTATCTAAAGCTGCTTCACCAAAGTTTTAGCACTTTTAACTGATTGGTTTAATTTAATTGGACACAGGTATATTTCCTGTCTCTGGGGATGCAATTGTTCTCACCCCAATTCCAAAGAATTAAAAGATAAGTTTATCAGAAGTGAGCCATTATCATCCTGTTGACGCCATTCCCCTCTTTATTTAGGTGATGGAGGGATTTGTTACAGAACAGTTGGAGATTTATCTGATTTATCATAATCTTCTTTATTCTATGCAATCAGGATTGAGAAAGAATCATAGTAGGTTCTCTAGTGGCATATGGGAAATAACTATTGTGTAAAGGCCAGTATGTGATAGTACTACAGTTTGATCTTTCCAGTGCGTTTGATCTGGTTGGCTTGGACCTAATGGCAGGTATATTTTATCAGTTTGGTATTTATGGTCAGGTACTGAACTGGTTCCAGGGCTTTTTTGCTAATCACTGTTATGCAATCAAAAAGGATAGAACCTATTCTGAAAAGTGGAAGGTGTTCTGTGGAGTCCCATAAGGCTTCCTCTCTTCACCTGTAGTTTTCAATCTACTTATACAATCCCTTAGTATTCTGTTAGACCAGTTTGTCCTGAAGACGTCATCTATGCAGATAACATCACTGTTATTTTACCTTTCTCTCCATCTTAGCCAGAATCTTTGGAACATATTTGAGAGTGTGAGAATTAGATTCTGTTTCATTGTCTTAAAATTAACAAAGTTTTTATGGTTGGGAAACAGTAATGATCTTAGGTTTATTGAAGATTTTAACATTGATGGTAACATTTCTTCATTGGATTTATATTCAAAAAATTTAAGAATAGAAGTACATTAGATAGTGAAGAAATCTTTTCCTACCCTTAAGAAGCTGAGGACTATAAAAAATATATTTCTCTGCTGACACATTTAGGGTTTTGGTTCAGCTGCTTTTATTGTCACAGCTTAATTACTGTAACCTTATCTTGGTATGTTGCTCTAAAGCTTTGATCAACTGGCTGCAGATTATCTAAAATACAGCAGTTCGGCTGAGTTTTGGCCTACATAAGTATGAATCAGTTAAACATTTTTACTCTAGGTTGCATTGGGTGCCCATCATAGCAAGGGTTCAATTTAAATTATGTATTATGAATTTTAAAATGATGGCAGGGGATGCTCCTTTATATATAATGAATTTAATAACACTATTACATGGTGCTGCTTCAAGACACAACAATCAAAACCAGTTTCTATTGTGTTTTCCAGTAGTGTCTAAATTAAAATCAGTTAAATATTTCTATCTGTACAATACCAGATGGTAGAAATCTGCAACTCGCTACCATTTTCTTTACGATCTTGTAGATGCTACTTGTGTGTTAGGAAAAATCTGAAAGCATTCTTGGTCTTTTGAACTGTGAAGCAAACTAAGGACCCTGTTTCCTAAGCCGCATCATAGGTGCATTAGCGTCTTCAACGTGCGTTAACTATGTACGCGCCTAATTGTAGGCGTGTTAAAAATGCTAACGTGCCTTAGTAAACAGAATCCTTTATATTGTTTCTGTTGTAATTTTTTAGGGCATTATATTTTGGCTGTGTTGTTATTGATTATTGCTGTGGTTCCCGGACATGCTGGTCCAGTTTTCTATTAATGGAATTTATCCTGAACTGTAAGGGTAGTGGCAGAATAGACATGGTATAACATAAACATAGTCTTTCTCTTTTTTTTTTTTTTAACATTCCAAAAAAACATGGACATGAAAAAATTGGCTGGATTCCTTAGCCAGAAGATTATTGAATGGTTCAGTCATTTATATTTTATTTTATTTTATTTTGGGGGCTTTATGAAGAGATTCACCCAAGGTGGTATACAGCAAGTAGTTTAACATAAAACTTACAATTTTGTTGACAGCATAGCAATATTAAAAATGTCCAAATATAAACATAAATACAATAAATGAGGTAAACTTGAGAACAGCAAATTGAAACCTTATAAATAGGTCTACCATGAAATAGTATCAAAAATATATGCATTTAACAGCACCGAAATTCAAATAACAGAGATATAATGCAATGTCAGTATAATATTAATGAAACATCTAATATGCATGCATTAGAACACTGATATATGTTGCTAATGATTTTCTACAATATAGCTTACCGTGTAGCCAAGGGGCCAAGTGCAGATATATAGATGGGGACAAGATAGGTGGTACAGAGTCAGTTGGGATAAATAGATGAGTGGCTAATGTAAAACAAAGATAGCACTATGGTGCTCATTTTTAAATCACATAGGGGCCCTTTTACTAAGCCATGTAGGCACCTACGCACGCCCATCGCATGTCAATTCAGAGTTGCCACCCAGCTACAGCGTGGCCCATGCAGTAATTTCATTTTTAATGCGCATCCGTTACACACGCCAGAAAATATATTTTATTTTCTGGCGCGCAGCAAAAATCGGGCGGTAACTCTGACTTGATGCATGTAGGTGATTACCGGACAGTTAATGCGAGACCTTACCGCTAAGTCAATGGCTGGCGGTAAGGTCTCAGACCCAAAATGGACGCGCACCAATTTTAATTTTGCCGCACATCCATTTTTGGCAAAAATTTTAAAAAGGCCTTTTTTACAGGTGCACTGAAAAATGGATCTGTGCATGTCCATAACACGCGCCTACACTACCGCAGCCCATTTTTTAGCACACCTTAGTAAAAGGGCCCCATAGACTTACAAAGTTACGTGGAGGGACATTTCTGATATAACGTCTTAAGTCCAACTGGATGTTTTACGAAAAATGTCCAAAATTTAAGTGGAGAATGTAGCCATTTTCAAAACAGAAAAATGTCTATCCAAAAATGGCTGTTTGCTAGATATTTTTATGCTCTGTGTGTTTCTTTTTGGTCCATTTGCAAAAAAAAAAAAAAAATCCAAGTGAATAAACACACAAAATGAAGCCATTGAGATGTACGACGAGCCAGCATTCTTAGTAGACTAGTCACTCATCGTTGCTCCCTTATCTTGTCTGCTGAGCCCCACAAAGCCCACTACTCAAAAAAGATATAGTGGAATTAGAAAAAGTACAGAGAATGGTGACAAAAGTGATAATAGGGATGGGATGACTTCCCTATGATAGGCTCAAATGGCTAGGGCTGTTTAACTTGGATAAAAGATGGCTGAAGGAAGATATGATAGAGGTCTATAAAATAATGAGTGGAGTGGAACAGGTAGACATGAATCGCTTGTTTACTCTTTCCAAAAATACTAGGACTACGTTGCATGCAATGAAGCTACAAAATTGTAAATTTAAAACAAATCGGAGTTAAATGTGTAATTAAACTCTGGAATTCATTGCTAGAGACTGTGGTAAAAGCAGTTAGCTTAGCGGGGTTTAAAAAAGGTTTGGATAAAGTCCATAAGCCATTATTAAAATGGATGTGGGAAAATCTACTGCTTATTTCTAGGATAAGCAGCATAAAATGTATTGTAGTGTTTTGGGATCTTGCCAGGTACTTGTGACCTGGATTGGCTGCAGTTGGAAACAGGATACTGAGCTTGATGGACCTTTGGTCTGTCCCAGTATGGCAACACTTATGCACTTAACTGTACACCACTAAAATAGCCCTTATGGGTGAAGGGAGCACATACATGTGGGTACAATGTGTTTCTGGTGAGTTTTGGAGGGATCACAGTTTCCACCACAAGTGTAACAAGTAGGGAGAGGTTTGGGCCTGAGTCCACCTGTCTGCAGTGCATTACACCCAGCACTAGACTACTCCAGGGACCTGAGTATAACATCTAGAGGCTGGTAAGTAATGTTTTTAATCACATTTTAGGGGGATGGGTGGGAGTTAGTGACCACTGTGGGAGTAAGAGGTCATCCAGTGGTCATCTGGTCATTTAGGGCACTTTTTTGTGGCTCATTCATTAATAAAATAGGTCTAGACAAAACTTCCAACTTATAGTCCTGGATGTTTTTGTTTTTTCCATTATAGCAGAAAAATATCCAAGTGTTAGGTATGTCCAGAATCCTGCCCATAACACTCCCCTGACACGTCCCCTTATGATTGCAACACACTTCTGATGGACTTGATGGAAAAACATCTAAAAATTGGTTTCAAAAATACCAATTTGTACGTTTTTGTGAAAAAAAACATCCAAATGCAGATTTATGCCACTTTTTGGATGTTTTTCTCTTTTGAAAATGAGCCCCATAGTAACCAATGTAACTGTGTAAGTCTATGTGCTTTGAAAATGAGCCTCTCTGTGTCTCAAGTGTAGCATACTGGAAATTGGAAAGATAATTTTTTTAAACCTTAGACTCTCCATCTGTAGATAGCTAAACGTGCTGAAAATACCATTCTTATATAGCTAGCCTACATTTTTTAAAACTTAAGGTATATGATCTCTGGAACTTTTCCTGTATTTCATAGCACATGGGAAATGAAGTCTTACCTTTTGAAGATTCTGCTTCTTCAACATATATATTAAAAGATGGCAGTTAAAGACCAACATGGCCCATCCAGTCAGTCCAGAGGGGTGGCCAGAGTTGTACCTGCAACTCCGTGTGGTAAACTCTCCCTGCCTTTGTCTTTAGGGTTGTAACTGACACCTCACCCTGCTCTGTGTCTTTGCTTTTCTTTTTGTTTAGAGAATGAAAGTTAAGTTTTATTGTGAGTGTAAATGCTCAATACTTTTATTCCATTTTCATGCTATATAGGGAACCTCTGTGTTTATGCCATGCCTTTTTTAATTCATCACTGTTTTTGACCCCACCACTTCTATGGAAGAGAATTCCAGATATCCACCCATATTTCCTGATGATGCCTTTCAATTTTGCTCCTCGCAACTTCATTTCATGTCCTATTTATTACCTTTCCATTTTTAGATAAATTGTATTGTTTACTTATCGAAAATTATCTCCCCTTCCCTCCTTTCCTACAGGGTATCCATATTCAAGTCTACCTGTATCGTCTCAAACATCTTCTATCATAGACCCCATAATGGTTTGGTTTCTTTTCTCTGAATAGCTTCAAGTCTTTTCATCCTTGCCAAGATATGGCCTCTAAAACTGAGCACAGTATTCCAAATGTGGTCTCATTAAAAATCTGTACAGAGGCGGCATTACCTCCTTTTTTTTTTTTTCCTGTCTATGCTCCTCAGTGCAGCCAGGCATCCTTCTGACCTTGGCCACCGCCTTGTCACATTGTTTCACCACCTTGAGATCCTTCGACACTATCACCCCAAGGTCTCTTTCCTTGTTCATGCACTTCAGCCTCTCACCTCCTATCAAATACAGCTCCTTTGGATTTCTGCACTCCAAATGTATCACCCTACATTTCTTTACATTGAAAGCTTAACTGCCAAGCATTGACAACTACTACTTAGCATTTCTATAGTGCTACTAGACGTACGCAGCGCTGTACACTTGAACATGATGAGACCGTCCCTGCTCGACAGAGCTTACAAAAATAAACTGGAGAAGTATTTCTTCACTCAATCTGTAATTAACCTCTCAAGCTTCTAATTTTTGGAGATCACTTCTCATGCATTCCACTCCCTCTTGAGTGTCAACTTGGTTGCCAATCTTCATGTCATCCATAAATAGGCACACTTTTCCTTCTAACCCTTTGACAATATTGCTCACAAATATATTGAACAGAATTGGCCCATGGAAATATAGCCAAGGCAATCCACTTCTCACTTTTCTTTCTTTCTTTCAAGCAAATTCCCACCCTCTGCTGCCTCAGTCAGCCAATTTTTGATCCAGTTTACCATGTTCATTCTCAAACCATTCAGTTTATTTATGAGCCTCTTATGAGAAACAGTATGAAAGCCTTTGCTGAAATCAAAGTAGATCACATCCAGTACATGCCCTCAATCCTGTTCCTTTGTCTCACAGTCAAAGTAATCAATCAGATCTGTTTGACATGATTTGCCTTTGGTAAAGCCACATTGCCTTGGATTATATTAATTCATTAGACTGTAGAAAGTTCACTATAAGTACATAAGTATTGCCATACTGGGACAGACCGAAGGTCCATCAAGCTCAGCATCCTGTTTCCGACAGTGGCCAATCCAGGTCACAAGTACCTGGCAAGATCCCAAAACAGTACAATACATTTTATGCTGCTGCTTCTAGAAATAAGCAGTGGATTTTGCCCAAGTCCATTTTAATAATGTTCTATGGACTTTTCCTTTAGGAACCATCCAAACCTTTTTTAAACCCTGCGTAACTAACTGCTTTTACTACATTTTCTGGCAATGAATTCCAGAGTTTAATTACATTTTAAATTTACTACTTTGTAGCTTCATTGCATCTCATTGCATTTTTGGCCTATCACACTTGGATTGACAGGTAACTGGCTTCCCAGTATCCACTCACTTCTTCATCTCAAACCACCACTACAGAAGCATCCTGTACCTTGGGACCATAATGTCCTTATGAAGCTGCTGTTTGAGCCCGTGGAGTCTGCCTTGTTTAAGTATTCATATGGAATACCCTTTTTGTAGTGGTAATTGCCTCAACTAGGAGATTAAGTGAGGTTCAAGCTATAGTTGCCTAACATTCAGTTTCATCATAACAAGTTAGTGCTCCAAACTCACCCAAAGTTTTTGCATAAAGTGGTAATGCCTTGCTACATTAATAAATAGTACATCCCTTTTTCTGCCTGGAGTTGCCTAAGAATCCTCACTAAAATAATGTTCACAGTGTGGACTATAAACAGGCTGGGCTATAAAAGAACAGAATCTATTAGAAAATGGATGCAGCTGTTTGTCTCCTTTGACCCCCAACAGAATTGGCTTTCCAATCGCAAAATGAAGTTGAGCAAATTGGCTGGTGTCATGCATCCAATTCTATTATGATCAAAGTGGTATTCCTCCCACTATAGCTCTTCTGAAGTCTGCTTCATAGGGGTGTGATTTGCAAAGCAGATAATTATAGCTTTGTACATTTGCATCACATTTCTGCTTGGATCAATCTCTCTGTGCTGGCCATTATGTCTGTGATATTGCAACACTCTCTCACTTTTTTAGTATGCAGGTTGCTCCTGAATAATAGGCAATACATATGTAGATGAGCAGCCCTGAACTTGGGAGTCACCACCTGTGTCCCTGACCCAATCCTTCTGGGTGGTGGAATAAGCATTGTTGCTCACCTGTAACAGATGCTTTCCATAGACAGCAGGATTGATCAGGCACAAGTCCTTCTCATCTACCTGAAAGTTGCATTAATCTTTGTGCTACAGAGCTAACGGAGGATCTGAGGAGACCACTAGACGTGGGAAAGGCCACTCAGGCTCAGAACTTTACACTTAGGAGCTCTGGGAAAGTTGTTCCATTCCATCAACGTGTGTGCCTGATCAATCCTAAGATCTACAGGAAACACCCATTACAGATGAGCAACAGTAATTTTCCAAATGTTAAACCAGCTTTATATGGGGGAAAACCTTTATGAAATTAGCACCGCATGAATTAATACAGCATACTCGGCAATCAGGCTTACAGATATCCTTTCTGAATATAGGCTTAAAGATATATCTGTATAGTATATTATTTATTTATTACATTTGTACCCCGCGCTTTCCCGCTCATTGCAGGCTCAATGCGTCTTACATAGTAACAATAGAGAATACAATCTATAATATCAGAATCAACAAAGGAGGTTTGGAGGTATGTGGTAGGACAAATGAACAAGGGGTAAATGGGATAAAAGAGGTATGAGAGAAAGGATAGGGATAGGTAAGGAAGTGGAGCGATGAAGAAGAGGTAGGGGAAGAGCAAGGAGGGTAAGACGATTGGTAGGAGGTACTTTCTGAGTCATTATTGTTAATGATTAGATGAACCAGTAAATTATTTTCAGTTGCTTAGGTTTGCCTATGGTAGTTCAAGTTGTTCGGGTAAATCTGTTTGAATAGATGGGTTTTCAATAGTTTCCTAAAGTGAAGGTATTCATTAGTTGATCAAATGTATCTAAGTAGAGCATTCCAGAGTTGGGATCCCAGGTAGGGGAAATTAGATGCATGATATGTTTTATACTTTAGTCCTTTGCAATTGGGAAGGTGCAGGTTAAGGTATGTTCTTGAAGATGTTGACCTGTTTCTGGATGGGAGATCTAATAGATTGACCATGTAATTTGGTGATACTCCATGGATGATCTTGTGGATTAGTGTGATGGCCTTAAAGTTGACTCGTTCTCTAATAGGGAGCCAATGAAGTTTCATACAGAGGGGTGTTGCACTTTCAAATCTAGGCTTCCCATAAATAAGTCTAGCTGCCGTGTTCTGGGCAGTCTGAAGTTTCTTCATGATTTGGGCCTTACATCCAACGAAGATACTATTACAGTAATCAGCGTGGGTGAGCACCCTGGATTGTACCAAATTGCAGAAGGTATTCAAGGGGAGATAAGGTTTCACACATTTCAACATCCACATCATGTTGAACATTTTCTTGGTGATGGATGTTGCGTGCTCTTCAAGGGATAAGTATTTGTCCAATGTAACTCCAAGGACTTTCAGATTGTCGGATATAGGAATTGTGATATCTGGAGTGGTGAGAGTAGTCGGATGGAATGTGGAATATTGGGAGGAGAGGATTCAGCATTGAGTTTTGTCTTTGTTCAATTTGTTCATTTGTTGTCCCACTGAATATTGCCCTCAATATATATATTTTTTTTCTTAATTATTTTTTTTTAATTACTGGGTCATTTTTCATAACATATTGGTGCAAAGTCCACAGGTATGTGTGTTTTTTTTATTCCACACTTAATATACCACCTTTTGTAGATACAGTCAAAGGTTTATATATACTATTTTTACAGGTACTTTTCTGTCCCTAATAGGTTCACAATTTAAGGTTATTTGTACTTGGGCCAATGGAGGGTTAAGTGACTTTTTACCTAAGGGGTTTTCACTAGTTATGGAGAAAGTATTCAGAGATTTTCTCCTGCTTTTTCTGTGGGCATTTTTTTCAGTAGAAATAACACAAAAATTTGAACATGTAAAACAACATGTGTGGCAGCCTTCCCCTGCGTAACCATGCCTCTGAGCCTTCCAAGACTTAGTTTTGGTCATGAGGAAAGGTTGTGCAAAAGTGGGAAGCAAAACAAACTTAGAGGTGCTTAGATGGTAATTCCTGTATTTGGAAATTAAGGCCAGAGTTCTATGATCTGTGCCCTGATTATGACTAGACAGATCTGGATGGGCTGGAGTGGGGCTTCATTGGCAGCTGAAGTAGTTGGGGAACAAGGCCCATGCTGGGCAGACTTCTACGATCTGTGCCCAGATTATGGCTAAACAGATGTAAAATGGACTGGATTGGGCTTCAATGGGAACCCCAATAGTTGGAGAAAAAACTCCAGTAATGGAGAATAAGGCCAGTGCCGGGCAGACTTCTATAGTCTATGCCTCAAAAATGCCAAGTACAGATCAAGATAAGTATGCATGTGCCATATGCCATGAGTTTATCTTGTTGGGCAGACTGAATAGACCATGCAGGTCTTTATCTTCCATCATCTACTAAGGTATTATAAACTAGAAACTACTTTGGAAATAATTGGAGTAACATTCAATTGTAATCAAACATTGGAACCCCATGTAAATTAGTTGATAAAGCATTGTTTCTGGATATTACATAAACTAAGGTGGATCCGAAAATATTTGCCACAAGAAAAATTTAGATTAATTGTACAGGCTTTGTTATAGCCAGAATTTATTATTGTAATATCATCTATGTGAGTTGGTCAAAATATTTACAAAAAAGATTACAGACAGTACAAAATACTTCTAAAAGACTAATCTATCCCCTTCCTTTGTGTGTTAACTGCACTAGTTGTCTATTGAAGCTAGAATCTTACTTAAACTTTATTGTGTGGTTTTTAAGATCATTCAGGGAGCAACTCTGCTGTATATGTATGATTTGATTCATTTCACACGTTCATCTAAAAAATATAAGCCCAAACAATCAGAATGGATTCACAAATGTTCTGCACTTGATCTCAACTTCTTAAACTGTTCTCCAATCGCTCGGGAGCAGCAATGGCCAGTGTTTCACTTAGCTGCTTCAGGGTCCACACTAATGGGGAAATGCTGTCCTGATATCCCCGTTAGTGTAGATCCTGAAGAAGTTAAACGAAATGCTGGCCGTCGTTGATCCCAGGCGATTGGAGAACAGTTTAAGAAGCTGGCTCAGTAGTTATTGGCTAAGATAAGTGTATTGAATATTTGTATCAGTAAAGCCGAGAGTTATTTTTACATTGAACATAGTAGATTGGTAGAGGACTGCTTTTACTGAACATATGAATGAAGTGAATTAAACACTGTTGTACACACAGATGTTTTAAGAAAAATGAAAGATAAACAATTGAAAAAATATATGAAAAATGTTTTATGGAAGCTTTTTGCCAATGATGACGAGTAGATCTTGGTGATCACATTTAGCTCTATAAATATTTGGATTTGGAGCTCTTTGAGGCTTTTCCTTCCTTTTTTAGATACGTTTCTTTTTTTTGAGTGGTTCATATTGTCTAAAAATATTCCATATGAAACCAGTTGAAGCTTGTATTCCTTGACCCAAGAGATGTTAAATCTATCAGAGCTCTCGCCTCTTCATTTCCCTATCAAGTGGCTAAAGCCTGGAATTTACTACACATAATATAAGTTCTGAAAGTAATTATGTCTCTTTCCAAAGGTGTATAAAAACCTTGTTGTTTTTGTGAATATATTGGATCTCACAGTATTAATTTTAATGATTTTATGTTAGGAATGTTAGCAGTTTTCGTTATGACACATTTTTTGCAATTTGTTTTATCCTAGGTGTATGACCTAGTTCTCTGCTTAGAGAAGTACTCTGTTTCAAACTCTTTAGGGAATAAGTGGAATATAAAAGAAGAATTTAATGTAGTTTTCAGACAGCCATTTTATCCAGGGTTTGGAAAATCTCCATGCTCACTTATAAAGCTGGCTAGAGGTGCTGCTCTTGTTAGCTCAATCTTCCAAACATTTACAATTTAAATACACCAATTGGTATTTATTTTTAGAATTATTTAGCAAAGGAATGCTTACATGCTGCAGTTTTCACTCCCCATCAAAGAGAAGGTTGTCTTGAAGTCAGGGGATTTGTATTTAAATTTTAGATGTGATTACTAGCCTCCTATTTCGGAGATTAACAAGTTACAATTCAAGTACCTTGGTGCAAATTCAAGAAGGTTCATTTAGCTTGTGTGAGGTGTGCCAAAGTATCAAAGCAGTACAGTAGGTTTCTAAGGGAAAGAAGTTTTTGAAATGTGCTAGCTGGGAATTTTGCAGGGTCCAGACACATTCGCTAGTTCTGTGTAGTATCTAAGCACTCCCACTCTGTCTTCCACAATCATTTGTTTGTTGGCATTAGTACTACTAGTGTAAATAATTTGAAATTATGGTTCTCCTACAAAAAACGTCTTCCTTTGCCTTGAAAAAGAAAAGGTGGAGGCCCATTAAGGTAAATTTTATTTTGATGATTTTGCATTTTTTTGTTTTGTTTTGTTGGGTTTTTTTCAATAGTTTTGATGCTGTAGTTGAGCTATTAGTTTGGTTAAAAATGTCCTCAAAGGCTGAAATGCACAGGCCATTCAACTCAGTTGCATTCTAGGATGGTATACTAATAGGAGCCTATGACTTCACCTGCTGTATATTTAACCATCAAAAGGGGCCATTTCTTAGGAAAGACACACTTGATCGTATTCAATGAAGATTTTTTTTTCTTAAGCAGAGAACAAGAGAAGGTTGCTTTTGAATTAAGCCCATTGAATACAGGGATTTTGAGCTGCATTTAGAGATACTGCTAAAATGAAAAGAAACTATACCAGTCAAACATTATATCACTTGTGTTACTTCAACATTTTTTATATTGCGAGAATCTGAGTCATAAGTATAGAGACAGCTAGAGTTCTGCCTGTTGAGCGTGCTAGGATCTTTAGTTGCTCTGCCATTTTCTGACTTCACAATTTCTATAACAGGGCCTGTGTCTTCCTTCCTGACTGACTGACATGGTAGGCCCAAAAGGGGGGGGGGGGGGTCCTGTCTTTGGTTCCAGATCCCCATTGCACTTTCATGCAAGGGGACCAAGTTTTTGTCCCTAAGCCCCTGGCCAATACCTTAACACCAATGCAAGGGGACAGAATTTATCTATTAACCTCCCTGACTTGAAGCATCTACTTTTCTATTAAAAGAAAATGGTCTTTGACTAGCCTGGTTTCTCATACTAAAGTGCCAGGAGTGGAAATCGGCCTCAGAGCCAGGAAAGCTGCTGGATTGTTTCAAGGGAGCAAAGGTATGGTCTACCATTATTGCCTATTGTGTAACAGAAAAAGGAAACAAAACAAAAAAAAAGAGGTGTTACACATTCTAGCCAGAGAAGGAGAAAGCAGAGACTAAGGAAAGTACCAGAAGGTCAAACAAGGAAAAGCCTCCCAACACCAGATATCCCTCTGGGGAGAACCAGCTTTGCTCTTAAATCTAGTAACCAAAAATAGAGGATTAGTGAGGACTGTATGTGTTACTATTTAAATTGCTTAAATCTACTGGCATATGCATTGTCCCAGTTAACTAATATCCAAATTGAGTTAATCCCTCATAGCCTAGAACTGAAATCCATGTGTGGATTGCTTTGTTGACTGCAGAGAGTGTTCTGAGGGTGTGGATTAAAGTACCAGCCAGCCTCCTAATTTTGCTAGTCTCGGCCAGGGCCTTTAAAAATCTAGTCCAGAATTCTGATAGTATCCAGCCTTAATGCTCACTAAGCCCCCAGGGTTACAAAAAGATTCCTTATAAATATTTGCCAGAGTAATATCATTAGGGTTACCATATGGCTCCAGATAAAGGAGGACGGATTGAGCCAGCTGGGTTTTACTTCCATTGCTTTGAAAGCAATGGAAGTAAAACCCGGCTGGCTCAATTACTTCCATTGAAAGCAATGGAAGTAAAACCCGGCTGGCTCAATCCGTCCTCCTTTTTCTGGAGCTATATGGTAACCCTAAATATCATTATCATCATCATCATTTGTATAGTGATACCAGGTATATGCAGCACCTCACAAGCACACATAGTGTGTGCAGTCCCTGCTTCTTGAATCTTTCAGTCTAATAGAGACAGACAAGTATCACAGACAAGTCACGTGGGGGTAGCGTCTTTGCAAAGAGTAAGGCCTCTTAAGAGCCTCGGAGCTAGTGTAGTGGGTTGTGTTCAACTGAAGATGAGGCCCGCCCTAGCCAATCTGATGAAATAGCTGCTTAAATCTTTACCTTGCAAACAATCTACTTAAAAAGAGAGAGCAAGGGGTGGGTGGGAAGGATCCAAACTAATAACTGCTAAGTCACTGCTTTCTCCAAAACATTAGAATTATAGCAAATGAGTAGTAGTGTAAAAATCGAGATTAAATTCCACAGCCAGACCAGCTGATGTGCCCATCTGAAGGGGAGATCTGCAAGAATGTCTTAGAATCTGGTGACCCTTATTATATCTAAGGCTTCTAATATTTCATGTTTATCAATTTTAAGTTTAGGGGTTTATTTTCCAGTTAATTAGGGCTCTATTCAGAGTACAAAAAAAAATCTGTGTTAATTGTTGTTTTCATGGCGCAGGTGCCATTGCTGGATATCTTTTCTGGTGGAATCAGATGCATACATTACATTTGTAATGCTCAGGAGTCATCAGTGTAGAAAAGGCACAAAAAACGGCAGAGGGGAGAAGTGAAAGAGTACTAGGTGAAGTGGTGTTTTGATAGTATTTATCCTAAAAAAACAATTTCACTTTTTTTGCACCAGGAGTATTTTCTTGGTGTTTATTAGTTAAAACCTAAAATCAGAAGCCCCAGTACCTTATACAAAGACCTAGATGTCCTAGTTCTATTCATGTACACATCAGGGGCGTAGCTACGGGGGCCTGGGCCCCCGCAAATTATGTCCGGGCCCCTGGATTTGGCTGGCTGACACTCCTTTACGTGAAACTGAAAAGGAGCATCATCGTGCACAGGACAGGAGGAGCAAGAAGAGCAGGACAGGCATGCAGCTGCGCCAGAGATGACGCTGAAGGAAGGCTTCAGCTGGCAAGGGTTGGGGACCCCCGCCAGCAAAGGTATTTGCGAGGTGAGGGGGGGGGTGTGAGAAGGCTCGAGACAGAGGCGGCAGCGGGGGGGAGGTGAGACGAAGTGAGGCGTGGTGGGGGGTGGCGGCAGGGCAGCACTCAAAATGTGCTCCCCAACCTCGGGCTCTGGCCTCCTCCCACCATAAGGTCTGGCTACGCCCCTGGTACACATAGCTTGTAGGAAGAACCGAATTCTAGTGGCCGTATTGGAAGCTGTGTAAAATTTATATTTTAGAACTGCACCAATTTTTTTTATAGGGTTTATGAAAAGAAATGACAATGCAGGTATCTCTGTTAGTAATTTTTATTGTAGTGGTGGTGATAAGGTTCACAATAACTTCTGCTTTATGGAGAATACTACTACTTATCATTTCTATAGAGCTACAAGGCATACGCAGCGCTGTACACCATACACAAAAAGAACAGCTTGGTTAGTGATTTATAAAACCTTAAATGCCAGTTATTGATTTCTGTTTATAAGAACTAGAAATGCTGTTTGTGCTATAGAGTTGCTATAACAGTTATTAGATCAATACTTCAACAATGATGCTTTGTAGAGCTTTTTATAAGAAACACAGCTTACAGTATATTCTTGGGATCTTCAGGGGAGGCTCTAAGCCCCATTTGACATAGAAATATAGAGATAGGAATTGAGCGATCAAAGTTGGGATGTGCTCATTTCTGGTGAAATTTTTGAAAAGGACCTGTCAATGTAGAGCCTCTTCTAAAATACCAACCTGCAGGAGTGCACGTGTGTTTGCCAGCATGTGCAGTGGGAGTAGCCATTTTACAAATATATAAGTGGGAAGAATCAGTGGAGGAGACCTGGCAAACTTGCAAGTACTGATGCTTACACATGTATGTCAGCCATTTTGCAAACCTGTGCACATGCATGCTGCTTCTTATATACAGAGGCCACAATATTTATTTTCAATCTGGAGGGGAGAATAAACAGCAAGGGATTAAGGAGGGCTGGCCGAAACAAGCACTTAAAAAAATGTACATATACCAGGGAGCAGCTGTAAAACTGTGTGAAAACTTTAGATCCTATATGAAATGGGGAATACTTGTGTAGATTTTTGACCCACCCAGGCCATGCCCATACAGAGCCCCTTGAAATCTCTACATATTATGGACATCCAAATTGAAATTGAACCCATTCTAAATTGCCATTTCCGCATGGACATTATTTCCTCTTGTAAATATAGAATTTCCATGTGGAAATTGTGAATAATGCTTCTAAAATAAACCTCTATGATGTGTCAATAATTACATTTTAAACTTACACCAGTACTCTACTGGTAGTCAGTGTTGGCTTATCAACAAGGGGGTTACATGATCAAAGTGTGGGCTTTGTCGGCATTGCCGCACGGCAGCCACTAGCGAGGCTTTGTAAACGGGGGTAAATTAGGTGCATATCCCCCCTTATTCTATAAAAACGCAGGCAGATGTTAGGAACGCCTCCATTGTGCCCATGCCCCTTTTTCCAATCATGCTTAAAGTCCAATTTAGTTAATACCAATAATTGCTTGTTAAGCCAATTATTGGCACTAATTGGCTTGTTCAATTAAATTGTACTTGCTAATTGGGCACGTGTCCAAAATTTGCATACACAATTTTTAGCGGCTTTATAGAATTAGGGGGTAAATGCCCACCCCTATAAAAAAAATCCACAAGATCAAATGCAGAGCTCAAACCTAATACAACTAATATAGCAGTCCTCCCAGAATTGACCTTAATTTTTTAATATATTGCCTGCAAACCCAAAAACTATTGAAGTGGTAAATATTCAGGTGCAATAGTATTTCTCTGTCTCTGGAAGGCTCACAATCAGAGTTTGTACCTGAGACAAGAGAAGGTTAAATGACTTGCCCAAAATCACATGGAGCTCCCCTGGATCTCAGCCCACTGCTCTAACCATTAGGTGGCTACCCCATAGCACAAAATCCAGACTGCTTTGGATCTAAAGCATTAATTGCACTCAAAAAAAAAAATCTAGCAATTGACCCAGAAATAAAAGGCAAATAAGACAGAGGTTGGTAATAAGCAGGTATGCTCAGATCTAAATTTAACTTAAATAATGGATGAAGACAGGCTTCTTTCCAACAAGCTGGAGTCTGGCCTGTTGTAAGTCTAATTCAGACCAAAGAAATTTCACAAGAAGAAGGCCCCATACTAGGAGTCTTCAGTAAATATGAAGGCGTAGCATCAAGTATAGAACTAGTAGGCCATAGAGCAAAAAGGTTTATGCTTATTTATATGCCCAAGTTAGCGTACGTACATAAATGGCAGGTTTAGGAGAGGTATATAACAGTAACCTCTGTAGCAGTGAAAGTTATATTGTGTATGCCTCATTGGTGCAACTCGTAGCTAAAATCTTCAAGCAATACGAGAATTATAGCACCAAACCTCCTCATTGGCACCACAGAAAAATTAAACATTAAATTTCAGTATTAATATTATAGTTCAAAAGACTATATCATATTTAACTGCTTACATGTGGTTGGTGTGATGATAAATTGCCAGCCAGTGTTTAATCGTGACTTACTGCAATCTGCATGGAGTGGCGGGTGCAGCTCTGGGCAGACTGGATGGACCTTGCGGGTCCTTATCTACTGTCATTTCCTATGTTACTAAATGGTTTGTAAATGCGGCTTCTGAAATATAGAATTGCCCTTTAAGGTAGTAATCCTGTAAGGACCCACCTAGATTTAGGTGGCAACAATGCACGTAAATGCCAGTACACAAGCCATGTACCCATGTATGTCAACACACACACACTTTTTCCAGCTGCACAGTATTCTGTATGTACATACCAGTATTCAATGGTGCATACCTTGCAGGTGATCAATTATATGAGTAGAGTTTGGGCAGGGCACATGTTTACACACATGCGTTATAAAATGTTATAATGTATGCGTGGTCGTTAACAATTTAGGTACGAGCATTTACACCAGCTCTATGGCTGTTAAGCGATGGTGCCTAAACTATAAAAATGTTTTTGACCTAGTAAGCTAGTGTTCCATAAATCAAAGTAGGTGTTTATTTGTCTATACAGAGTAGACTCCAAATAGGTGTGTACTTGGTGTCTAGCAACAGGCACCCCTCTACAGGATTACCCTCCACATGAAAATCCATGGATAAGAAAGTTATATGTTCATCAGCCACCAGTGAAAATATAAATGCCTTTGAACGTCAGAGCCATGGTGGTTTGAGCTGCCCTTTTGAGTTCTGAGTTTAGAGGTTGTATCTTGCTGGTTTATGGGGGGGGGGGGGGGTAAAGAGAAAATTAAGGGGATTCATATTAGCTGTATTTTCATTGATATTCTGTTGTGCCCTGCCTTGATGGCTGTCAACGAGAGGAAAGTAATCACATCTTTAATGATAAATGTAATACTAATAATCCTGTACATCCAATGAAGACCTGAAAAACAGACTGCTTATATCACCTCCTGTTGTTATTCATATGAAATTCTTCCTCACCTGTGCAAAGAGTCAGTGATTATTTTCACTGATACGTATTTTCTAAATTCAGTGTTTTCTCTCTTCTTAAACATAAATTATCTCATCTCTTCCTGTCTGTGCAGAAAAGGAAAGGTGCTTCATTGGGTATGTTTTGTCGGTGCTTTTCTCATATCAGCCACCAGAGATTAAATGTTTAATGCAATACCTGGTTGATCTTTTACTTCTGAGGTAATTAGTCCTTGCTGTGTGAATAAGAATCACATCTTAGCACAATGAGTGCAGTTGACTTCAAACTACAAAAACCACCAGGGAACCTTACCGAGTTTGTTTTATGTGATTCTGTAATGCTTTGGCAAAGTAGCTGGGACTTACCAACTCCCCTTTCTAGTGTGAGAAGATAGCTTATTGATGAATAGCAGAATTATTTTGTAGTACAAAGGGAATTATAGTTTCTTAGGTCAGAAAACATGTAATGTAATGCAGCATTCTCCCAGGACCATACAAAAACACAGGAGGGAGGGGGGACAAGGAGCCAAAATGTTTATCTGTGGATGTGTTGTGGTACTGTGTAATGTTTGCAAATCTTTTGAAGATAAAATTGACCTTTTCATCACAAGCAATTGTTTTGTCAGTGTTAGACACTAGAAAGGAGGGGAGATAATACATTGGGCGTGTGGTACATCCAAAAATAATAGAATTTTTAGCTGCAAAGGGTACACAGTGGTAAATATAATAATGCTATATACATACACCAGGAAAACAGAAGACCTAATATATTTCTTGGTTAGCTGCATAGTGCTACATTATTAACTGAATTGATGCATTATGATGAAGATGGGTTTTGTTACACAGACAGGAAACATGCAGGCTAATTTTTTCAAGAAATTTATTCCATTTTCTGCCCGATTGTGGGACCCCTATGCAATTAAATTGCACTGCCACTGTGACTACCATTATATAATAATGTTAAAGTTCAACATGAAAGCAGATTTATGTTTCAAAGTTAACACCAAACGATATTAATCAATGATAACTTCCCACTCCATGTCCACAGAAATAAGCATGTCTTCAAGTGCAAACTGCGGTGACAGTGACAGCCTAGTACAATTCTCTAGAAAGGAGTGAAGCATATCAACAGACCTTTCAGCATTTTCAGAGCGTAAAGTTTCAGACTGGGGCACAGCAGTCACATAGGAGCCAATCCACACAGTTTCAGGAGGCTCCAGCAAATATTTTAAATACCCTCTTATGTTGAAATTCTGTTCTGAGGAGCTTGAATTGTGCTGAATAAGCTGTTAATGAGGCATTTGGGGCTGACCTGGCACCAAGCCACAGAATGAATTATCTGTCTTATTAACATATGCACACACATAATTAGCTCTTTTTTTTTTACGTGCGAAGTAACTTTTATGTTTACCAGCAGTATGTGAAAATGGGCAGTGGAGGTGTAAAGAACATGCTCAATAAATTGAATCTGTGTGTGTGCTAAGGGCAAGAAGCCAGAAAAGCTTGCCCACGTTTTGAGTCACTGCCTCTTTAAAGTGCTCAGTTGAACACTTTATTCGGTCTGGCTCTGTGGGATATAATGGAAAAAGAAACAGAAGCAAGGCATGTACATGAAAAGGCTTATCAAGGTACCCGGCATGAACAGCTGCTGGTATGGCAAGTCAGAATATGGTAAAACATTAGAAAACACCATTTCCTGAAGGACGCAGTTCATCTTTCATTACAGTAGCCTGTGCACAAAGTCAGCCCTTACCATACTTCTGAAAAGCCTTCATAGTATGACAACAAGAGTAAGAGTGGTGGGTAATGGATTCCTGAGAACTTCGCCAGACAGGCTATTTTTGAGAGGACCCTGTATAGCTGTACACCCCCGGGGGATAATTCTCTAAATTTTTTTCATTCAAAAAATTGCCTTAAATGAAATTACCTCGTGCATTAAGCGTGTAAAAGTAGGTACAGTGTCAAGAAGACCCATATGTCTATATAAACTTCATACAGGTGTGTTCTGAGGTGGAGATTGGAATGACAAGTTAGGTGATTAACAGGCTTATTTTCGAAAGAGAAGGACATCCATCTTTCGACCCAAATCGGAAGATGGGCGTCCTTCTCACAGGGTGGCCCAAATTGGCATAATCGAAAGCCGATTTTGGGCGTCCTCAACTGCTTTCCGTCACGGGGACGACCAAACTTCATGGGGGCGTGTCGGCACAGTAGTGAAGGCGGGACTGGGGCGTGATTAAGAGATGGGCGTCCTCGGCCGATAATGGAAAAAAGAAGGGTGTCCCTGAAGAGCACTTGGCCGACTTTACTTGGTCCATTTTTTCTTTCGACCAAGCCTGAAAAAGGTGCCCGAACTGACCAGATGACCACCGGAGGGAATCGGGGATGACCTCCCCTTACTTCCCCAGTGGTCACCAACCCCCTCTCATCCTAAAAAAAAAACTTTAAAAATATTTTGTGCCAGCCTCTATGCCAGCCTCAAATGTCATACCCAGCTCCATGACAGCAGTATGCAGGTCCCTGGAGCAGTTTTAGTGGGTGCAGTGCACTTCAGGCAGGCGGACCCAGGCCCATCCCCCCATATGTTACGCTTGTGACGGTAAATGTGAGCCCTCCAAAACCCACTGTACCCACATGTAGGTGCCCCCCTTCACCCCTTGGGGCTATGGTAGTGGAGTACAGTTGTGGGTAGTGGGTTTTTGGGGGGGGGGGGCTCAGCACTGAAGGTAAGGGAGCTATGCACCTGGGAGCAATTTGTGAAGTCCACTGCAGTGCCCCCTAGGGTGCCCGGTTGGTGTCTTGGCATGTGAGGGGGACCACTGCACTTCGAATTCTGGCTCCTCCATGACCAAATGGCTTGAATTTGGTCATTTTTGAGATGGGCGTCCTCGGTTTTCATTATGGCTGAAAACCGGGGACGACCATCTCTAAGGTCGACCTAAATGTTGAGATTTGGGTGTCCACGACCGTATTATCGAAACGAAAGATGGACACCCATCTTGTTTTGATAATACAGGTTTCCCCGCCCCTTCGCGGGGCCGTCCTGTGAGGACGCCCTCATGAAAATGTGGGCGCCCCGTTCAGTTATGCCCCTCTAAATTTGCAGATGACACAAAACTATTCAAAATTGTACATGCACACTGTAAAAAATTGCAGGGAGGCCTTAGGAAGTTGGAAAACAGGTCATCCAAATGGAAGATGAAATTTAATGTGAACAAATGCAAAGTGATGCACATTGGGAAAAATAATCCGAATCATAGACCTGATGCTAAGGTCCACCTTGGGAGTTCTCACCCAAGAAAAATATCTAGGTTCCATTGTAGACAATATGTTGAAATCTTCTGATTTGTGTGTGGCGGCAGCCAAAAAAGCAAATAGGATGCTAGGAATTATATTAATTATCAAGACTTATATTCTACAGTCATCTTTCCAGTTCAATGCAGATTACAAAATTATATCAGTACCAGAATAAATATGAAGGGAAAGGAAGGAAAACACGTCAGAGAGCTCCAGGGAAACAGCCCTATAGAGCTATTGGCTCACATTGACCTCAACGTTTAGAGTCATACTCTTATCATAGGCGAAAAACCCCTCCCCACCTTTACCCTTCAAAATCCAAAACGTAGTGTCCATCAAAAAAAAAGGCACAAAAAACAAAGTGTGCCAAACAAAACTACTAAATGTGTACTTACCTTAATGGTTGCTATATGTGTGAGCTCAAATCTTAACGTGGATCTCCAAATTGGACAAATGATGGGGATCTTTTTGCTTTACTTCCTCAGAGTCCGGAAAACAGGTTTTATTAAAATAAAGTAACATAATATCTCAAAATTTACAGCACCAACAGACTCCTAATAACTTCATATAACTCACTTTCAAAAAAGTATTAAATTACTTAGCTACATGAAGAAGGCTTTCTCTGTCCTAACACAAAATGGCCACTCTATTTAAATGATGACTTAAGTTCAGATGCCACTATCCAGAAGACTCCCCAAGTACTTTCCCCTATTTTGAAACCATCCATACGAGTACAGTCAAAGCACCTGTTCCCCCCCTCCCCAAAGAACCAGCCCTCCCCAAATGCAGGCCAGCCCCCCCCCCCACACACACACACACACACCCCCTCCCTTAGGTCCTCACTAAACTAGCTTCCTCTTCCCTGGTGTCTAGTGGGTTCAGGCAGGAGAGACCTCTGCTCAGTCCTGCCTCTTCCAGCACTGGTTTCAAATTGGTGCCAGTGAAGCTTATCCCTGGGTTATGTGTAGGTCGGCCAAATTTGGGTGCCACATGTAAATAATTAGTAAATTAGGTACTAACAATTATTGAAGTTAACCACTTAATTGGCAGTAATTAGGAGTTATGCGCGGATCTGCCCTACACAGGGGCGGCCTGACCATTAAGCCACCTGAGGCAGGGGCTTCAGGTGGCACTGTTTCGGAAGTTGCATCTCCCCTTCCTTTCTCCACCCCATTCCCCAAGTTTACCTTCTTTCTTCATGTTCCAAAAGCTAGTGACGGCAGGCACAATTCCCATACGCTGCCCTGCCGCCGGCACCCGCCTCTTCTCTTTATTGCGGCCGCATCTCTGATATAACTCCTCAGAGGCAGCCGCAGTAGAGAAGAGGTCGATGCTGGCGGCAGGGCAGCGTAAGGGAATCAGTGCTGCCGCTGGCTTTTGAAACCTGAAGAAAGAAGATAAACTCAGGGAATAGAGTGGAGGAAGGAAGGGGGAGGTGCCAGAACTTGGGGAGGGGAGGGCGGCATCTCAGCCCTGCCCCAGGTGGCATCTTGCCTTGGGCCACCCCTGGCCCTATGCGTTTCTGAATTTCATAGCACGCAACTCCAAAGGGGCATGACCATGGGGGGGGGGGCATGGTCAGGTCGAGGGCATTCCCAGAATTTAGGCATTCCTGATTGTCATTACTTGAGTACTAGAATGTACCAAGGTGTAAGAAAGTAGAAGTGGGACACACCCTCCACGAGATGTCAAAGAGAAACAACACAGGAGCAGAGGGTGACAAACTGACTTCCAGCCTGGGAGGATTAGGAAGTTCTTGATTTGTAAAGCACCAGTAGAATGATCTGACACGGGTCCGTGTTGTGGCGGACACAGCCACCTGCCTCAGGGGTCTCAAGAAACACTCTATGTTCATATGGTGACGTTTGAACCTGATGCATCGTATGAATAAACACTTCAAGGTAACAGACTGCATTGGATGTACGATATACAGTCTGTCACAAAACAGCTCTGAACGCACAGCCACAATGCAGGACAAACAGAATGTACACCAGCTTTTGACAGGCATAAGCCCAAAGTTAGGTGTGAAATGCATGCTAAGTTAGCATCCTATAAAGCAGTGTTTCCCAAGTCCAGTCCTGGTCAGGTTTTCAGGATATCCACAGTGACTATGCATGAAAGAGATTTGCATCTAATGGAGGCACTGTATGCATATCAAGTTCATGCATAGTCGTGGATATCCTGAAAACCTGACTGGCAAGGGGTACTCCAGGACAGGACTTGGGAAACACTGCTATAAAGAACACTCCATGCAGAGAACCCTTTAAAGAATATTAGTGTAGTATGGATCATCCCAGTTTCTAACTTTGGGTGCCATTTATTGAATCTAGCCCTTAGTGGTAGTCTTGTGGTCCTGCCACCAGGGGTGATGGTGCTGTATAAGGACAAAAGGCATTTTACCTGTTTTGCATCTTATTACTATATAACCCTCAGTAACTTAAACTAATGTGCATTACATTAATATAGCATGCATTAGTGCCTTTTAACATATGTTAAAGGACAAATAACACGCATAATTGATAGCTAACCCCTTTATTGTCTAACATAGTAACATAGTAGATGACGGCAGAAAAAGACCTGCACGGTCCATCCAGTCTGCCCAAGAAGATAAATTCATACGTGCTACTTTTTTTATTTGTACTGTCCTCTTCAGTGCACAGACCGTATAAGTCTGGCCAGCCCTATCCCCGCCTCCCAACCACCAACCCCGCCTCCCAACCACCAGCTCTGGCACAGACCGTATAAGTCTGCCCAGCACTATCCCCGCCGCCCAACCACCAGCCCCGGCACAGACCGTATAAGTCTGCCCAGCACTAGTCCCGCCTCCCAACCACCAGCCCCAGCACAGACCGTATATGTCTGCCCACACTAGCCCCGCCTCCCAACCACCAGCTCTGCCACCCATTCTAGGCTAAGCTCCTGAGGATTCCTTTATGTTTATCCCACGCATGTTTGAATTCCGTTACCGTTTTCATCTCCACCACCTCCCGCGGGAGGGCATTCCAAGCATCCACCACCCTCTCCGTGAAAAAATACTTCCTGACATTCTTCTTGAGTCTGCCCCCCTTCAATCTCGTTTCATGCCCTCTCGTTCTACCACCTTCCCATCTCCGGAAAAGGTTCGTTTGCGGATTAATACCTTTCAAATATTTGAACGTCTGTATCATATCACCCCTGTTCCTCCTTTCCTCCAGGGTATACATGTTCAGGTCCGCAAGTCTCTCCTCATACGTCTTGTAACACAAATCCCATACCATCCTCGTAGCTTTTCTTTGCACCGCTTCAATTCTTTTTACATCCTTGGCAAGATACGGCCTCCAAAACTGAACACAATACTCCAGGTGGGGCCTCACCAACGACTTGTACAGGGGCATCAACACCTCTTTTTTTCTGCTGGTCACACCTCTCTCTATACAGCCTAGTAACCTTCTAGCTATGGCCACCGCCTTGTCACACTGTTTCATCGCCTTCAGATCCTCAGATACTATCACCCCAAGATCCCTCTCCCCATCCGTACCTAGCAGACTCTCACTGCCTAACACATATGCCTCTCTTGGATTTCTACTCCCTAAGTGCATCACTTTGCATTTCTTCGCATTGAATTTTAATTGCCAAACCTTAGACCATTCTTCTAGCTTTTTCAGATCCTTTTTCATGTTTTCCACTCCCTCCGGGGTGACCACTGTTACAAATCTTAGTATCATCCGCAAATAGGCAAACTTTACCTTCTAACCCTTCGGCAATGTCACTCACAAATATATTGAACAGAATCGGCCCCAGCACCGATCCCTGAGGCACTCCACTACTCACCTTTCCCTCCTCCGAGCGAACTCCATTCACCACCACCCTCTGGCGCCTGTCCGTCAACCAGTTCCTAATCCAGTTCACCACTTTGAGTCCTATCATCAGCCCATCCAGTTTATTTAAGAGCCTCCTGTGGGGAACCGTGTCAAAAGCCTTGCTGAAATCTAAGTAGATTACATCTATAGCACGTCCACGGTTCAATTCTCCGGTCACCCAATCAAAGAATTCAATGAGATTCGTTTGGCACGATTTCCCTTTGGTAAAACCATGTTGTCTCGAATCTTGCAACTCATTTTCTTCCAGGAAATTCACTATCCTTTCCTTCAGCATCGCTTCCATTACTTTTCCAATAATCGAAGTGAGGCTTACCGGCCTGTAGTTTCCAGCTTCTTCCCTATCACCACTTTTGTGAAGAGGGACCACCTCCGCCGTTCTCCAATCCCTCGGAACCTAACAAAGCTTAGCAAGCAGGCAAAGTGAAATAATATTTTTTAAAGGATTGTATTAAAAAAAAAAAGACAGTGCATGCACTCGTAGAATTAATAGAATGGCCTTAGGCTGTAGCTTCATTAACAGTGAACAAATATTTCTGTTGTGTGGCCCATCAAGAAAAACAAACAGCAAAAACTAATTTTTGTGCAGTTTTCAGAATTCTGCTTTGATGTTAGGCTACTTTCGTGGCCATATATAACTTTGCTGATTGTGCTCTTACTGTTCACTGATATGTGGAAATCAAAGGGGAGAGGGTATCAAATGTGTCTTTATTTATTGGGATTTAACTGCCTTTATGAAGAGATTCATCGAAGGTGGTGTACAGGAGGTACAGTTTAACATAAATCTTACAATTTTGTTCACAGCGTAACTATTTCTAGAAACTTGATATATACTTCTACATCACTGGTGCTTTGAAGCAGTTTATAAATCAATTTAATTGTAACAATAGTGATTGGTGTTCACTGTGCCCCATTGTGGTACCTACATCTTCACGCCAAGTTACAGAAATGCCCCCGTATGTATTTGCAGCCCTGACCCCTGAATTCCAGCCCCCCCTCCACACACGCACACATATACTCTAGATCAGTGGTTCCCAGCGTCCTGGAGGCACTCCAGCCAGTCAGGTTTTCAGGATACCCACATTGAATATTCATGCGATGAATTTACATGTACTGCCTCCACTGTATGCAAATCTCTCACATGAATATTCATTGTGGATATCCTGACTGGCTGGGATGCCTCCAGGACCAGATTTGGGAACCACTGATATATATATATATATATATATATATATATATATATAATCTCATTTAGATGTTTGGCATGGCAATTCTGTAAATGGGTGCCAGAAAGTAGGCACCAGATTCAGTAAATGGCATTGAAAAATAGGCACCAGGAAATATTTTCACTCGGTGCTGTTCTATAAAGGGTAGTCCGAGCTGAGCTCTCTTTATAGACTAGTGCTTAGCACGTATTCCAGCACCCAGCTTTGGGCGCAAGAATAACCAGGTATGAATCCTGGTGCACAACTTGGGCAGACAGCCCCCAAATTCTGTAGCACTCCCCCAAATTCTTCGGAACGCTCTAGATCCGTCCATGCCCCCGTTGGGATTGCATGCAAGAGAATTTGGGAGTAGATCTTTATAGAATTATGCAGTGCCATCTCAACGTGCAAATCCAAATTAGAGCCGACTGTATATGTTTCACAGATGGTATATCCAGCAGTAACTTATTATTTGAGAGGAGAGACCTTGTTGGACAATAAAATCTCAACAGTGTAGCCAAAGTAATTGGAGTATCATTGTTTAGATATTTATATATCAATGGCAAAATCTTAAATTGTGAGCGCCACTTAATCAGTAACCAGTGTAGTTTTATTAGGACTGGAGTGATGTGGCCATATTTATCTGTTCTAGTCACTATCCTCACCAAGGGATTTTGTGCCATCTGAAGAGGATGCAAAAAGGACTTACAGTAGTCAAAGAGCGGAGTAATGAGGGCAACAATTGCTGACCTAAAGTTGTTTTCTGAAAGAAAAACCCTCAACCTACTCAAAGGTTTTAATTTAAAGAAAATTCGCCTCACCAAACCCCTTGTATGATTTGAAAAAGAAAGAGAAAAATCAAGGAGCACCCCAAGGTACTTCAGTTTTGGAGCATTCCAGATCAATTTGTACAGGAAAGGATCGACTAGCACAGACGCTAAAGTGGCAATTCTATAAGCGGGTGCCTCCATTTAGGCACCCTGATGTCCCGTGCTGAGAGCCTATTTTATGACAGCATCTGGGTGGCCAGATTCCTGAATAGCACACCAGCTCAACCTGGTATCAGTGTGCCTCATACTTGTTACCCGAAGTTATACCAGCCATAGACCTGGTATAAATGCGGCCTGGGTGCACACAACTGACAGTATTCTGCAAATCACATGCACAAGTGGGGGTCCTGCCCATGCTCTGGCATTATGTACAGCCCCCCCCCCCCCTTTGCATTTACGCATCATGTCATTTATGCATATCATAACAGAATAGTGCTTAAGTGCTCTACTGGTGAGGTTTGTACACTTACGTGCATAAGTGTTGTTATTCTGTAAATTAATGTTCACAAGAATATGTAAATGTGGCTACAAAACTGCCCTTTAATGGAGCAGTTGTGGGACCTAGGCTCTCACATTTACACACACATTACATGCAAAAAGTTTTAGAACCTTAGCATATACAATAGAATCTTTACTAGCCAACAATCACTAATCTGGGCTCTGCGCAGAAAGATTGGGGTTCACTTTTTATACTTAGGACAATAGTTATTGATTGTGCTCTGGGAATGGCTTACAACATGTTAGAGTTGAGTTTAGGATCTGCTGTGGTGTCACTTCCCTTTTAGTAAATACAAACTAGAGAAGAAAAGAAAAACTCCATGCAAAATGGAACAAGAACCAAAAAAGACAAATGGTGGAGAATGATAACGTCTTACTCCTTGCCAAACTCCAGCTATTCCATCCACAGCTCACAATCTCATTCATTGGTCAAAAAACCTTCTTGAAAACATGAAATGTCCATTAATGACTTTGTTTTGTGAAGAGACCATAATAAGGACAATAAAGTCATGAATGGACACTTCTTGCTATCAAGGAGGTTTTTTGACCAATGAATGAGACTGTGAGCTGTGAATGAAATAGCTGGAGTTTTCAATAAAGCGGCAGTATATCGTCTTTTTCCTCCTCCTATTTCAACTTTGATTATTGTGTTCCGTCAATTTGGAGATTCACTGTTTGGGCTCCTGACATATACAGCCTAAGGTTTGGCAAGTAGTAAGAAGCAAGTTGTTATTCTCTACCATTTCACTTCCCCTTTGACAATTATCTGCCAGTTTCTTAGGAAAATGCCACCTGGCTGCCATCAAGCCCTACCTGCAACCTATCCTCCACCCATGCATTGCACCTGCTCCTACTTATTCATGGACAAGCACACACAAGCCCCTATGGTAACACCATGCCCACTTATACATTCAAAACCCAGTTACATATCTTCTAAATGTACCCTACCCACTAATTTCATTCACTCAACATATCAAATTTAGCACTCGGGGCACAACTCAAACATACCTATCAGTCCTTCACTACCCACACAGTCACACACTTTTATAAACACACCACATCACTTTCTATCTCAACACACTGTACACTCAATCACTCTGCACATGCATTCACACAATTAGATGGGCTGAGGCATCTGAGTTCAGGAATATAATCTCATAATTTCCAAATTTACCCACATCTAAGCAAATTCCATGCCGTTATTTAATCTATTTGTATGAGAAATAAATGCAGTGGCGTTCCTAGCCAGGATGGCACCTGGGACGGATCGCCGATGCGCCCCCCCCCCCCCCCCCCCGCCTGGGTGCAGCGCGTGCCCCCCCCCTGGTGAAATGACACCCCCCCAGGTGCACACCGCTGGGGGGGGTGCTGCGGCGTGCGCCTGTCGGCTCCAAAAAGCTCGCTAACTTCACTCGTTCGCTGCAGCTCCCTCTGCCCCGGAACAGGAAGTAACCTGTTCCGGGGCAGAGGGAGCTGCAGCGAAGATAGCGAACTCAGAGCCAGGCGCGCGCTGCAGCACCCCCCAGCGGCGTGCACCTGGGGCAGACCGCCCCCCCCCCCCCCCCCCTTGGTACGCCACTGAATAAATGTATTCATTTTTGCATAATTCAGATTTTTTTTTCAGTGCATAGTTTTGAAGTTTGTGACATATAATTCCCTAGGATGCAACAGGTGCTATACAGTGCATATTTGAGGTACCATATACTGTACTGTAGGAGACACTTAAATTCTCCTTTGTGTGTTAGGAAGGTCTCCTTTTGCTTACTATTCCAATTACCCTTGGAGACTAGAAGTGCTCTCAGGCAAGGTTCTATACTCCTCCCAGGGGCTCAGGCCTTCACATGATTGGCAGTCTTTTCTAGCCATTTCTCCTCTGAATACACTACCTTTCACTCAACTCACTCACTGCAGCTTCTGTCGCACACTGCTTCACACATCGCACGGTGGACATGCTCCCTTGAGAGCTTGCTCAGAGCTCGAAGCACAGGGTTCACACACGTGAGAAAAAGCATTACATCCATTTCTGGACAGATTAACCAAAGTACGTTGCTATGTTAGTATACACTAATGCCATTACTACAAGTTATTAGATGTGTCCCATTGAATGTGCTAATGCAGTTGTACACTTTCATAGACCTAGTCCTTAATTTGCCCTTTACAAAAATTTTGCAATTTTAATCAAATCTGAATGAAGTGGTGGTGTAGCTGTGTTAGTCCACTTTTAAAGGTAATAAATAGAAATAAAGAAAAGAAAATAAGATACCTTTTTACTGGACTAACTTGATACATTTTTTATTTACTCTGAAGAAAGGTATTGTCTTCAGAAGGTAATGCAAAGATGTATTACGTTAGATTATCAAGTTTGTTTTGATAATCTTGTCAAAACAGCCTGAGACAGCTAGCAAAAACATATAACATGTATTAAGTACTTTGTTAATGTTCTGGTCATGCTACCAGCTGATCACATTCTAAAGCTATGTACATTTTTTATTCATTACTGTATTTAAACAAAAGTTATGGTGGTAGTGGCATTACTTTTCATTCAACTCTCATAGATCAAGAAAAACATTTATGGAGAGTACTACCCAGTTTATGAAATAATATTTTGCTAATCCTGTCACATGAGGTCTCTCTGTCTTTAGACATTCACTCCTGATTAGCAAGACATTATACCTAGATTCCAGTATTTCTGAAGTCTTCTGACATCCAAAACCACCTGTGAACAAGTAAATGGAGTGGCCCGAGCTGTTTCCAGTGTTGGATGTCAAAAGGACATTCTGTATCCAATTCTTGACCAGAGCAGCTCATTCTTCAAAGTATTGAGCATTGGCACTCCCAGCCCTGGCCAGGAATCATGAGTCGGAGCCTCAGCTAGGAGTTCCAAAAGGAATGGAACTGACCCATTACTATAAGAGTGCCACAGAAATTTGCAGGTTGGCATAGGGCAAGATTGGGCAGTCTTTATACACAGAGGGCCGTATGAATGTTAATACTATCCCTAGCATGCTGCACACAGAAAATTAATAAATGTGACTTATAATTCACTGCCAACAGATCTCTGTGATGACTGAATGATAAATTATTACCAGAATGGTCTATTACCATATATTTCTGTCCTATCAAACAAGTCTTGTCCCTTTGTTGTACCTTTCAACGTTTCCACGGACAACAAAACTCTGGTTAGTGGTGTTTGTATGGGCTGTTTTCTGTGTATATTTGCCATGGTCTTGCGGGCCACATAAAATTCAGTGGCAGGCTGCAGGTTAACCATCCCTGGCACGGGGGTGTAGAATTGTTGTGTCCTGGCCTTTAAGTCTTCTCATGATGTGCGGTTACCCAACATGTCTGCCTCAAAAGCTGCAAATCATGTTCCCACGGTAATCTTCATTCAGATATGTGCGCTGAACATTATATTGGAAAACATGACACAATGGAGTTCTCTTCTGAAATTTCATTTGATCTGTGTGTCATGCTGTTATATAGAAGAATAAAGTAATACTCTCAGTATCCTGTACAGAATTAAAAAAAAAAAAAAAAGAAGTAACTTGTAAAGCTGTAACAAAAATGTCAGCTGTAATGGTATCATGATAATTGGAAGATTCTATCTAATAAGGTAATGGGAGGAACATTTGTCAGTGCTGAATTTATCAGAAGCAGCACAGATTTTGTTAGTAGTTTTCCTGAACGAAGAAAATCCCTTTTATTACCAACCATAAATAGAAAAATTAAGTCGTTATGAGAATTCTTTTGGAAGCTCCTCCATTATTCTCGTGGACATTAGTGAGAGTCATGTTAATAAGAGAATTACTGCTTATGTCACGTTTGTGACGGCTTACTTCAGGCTTATTAGATCAAAATGATCAGTACTGGCCATCATGTCACAAACACAGGGGAAAAATACCTGAACCATTTAAGCTCGATGGCTCTAGGTACATTAGTGAAAGGAGGAAGTGCAAAGATGGGATCCATAAATTTGAGAGCTATTGTGGAGAAATGCGTGGAGAATAAACATGAAAAAGCAGAAATACTGAACAGATGTATTTTGTCATTGTTCATTAAAAAAAGGATCAGTCATTTTGACTTGATTTCTGAAACACATTTATATTGAGGTTATGTTCAGTAGGGACCATCATTGCTTAAAGATGTCTAGAGACGTTATCAGATTATGTTTAAATAGATTTTCTACCAACATGTCTCTTCAAGTGGGAGAGCCAGCTATATGGTCACATGGATAATTTATCTTTGTAAGTCAGAGCATCTATTTATACAGTCCAACATAAATGCATAAAGATGAGCAGATAATGCTAGTTATCAGTTCATCTTGTAGCCCTCCCCTCAGAATGCCTCCCATAATGCCACACTCAACTGATAGCTGTTTTTCTGGGAGGGATGGAAATGAGGTGATCATGATTGTTGAGTTTCTCCAAAGACAAGCAGGCCTCCGATATTTTTTTTTGTGGTGCCTTGCCCCTTTTTTCAGGCACCAGCACATCTTTTGTTTTGGCTTTGGAAGTTTTTCCATTCCATGTCCAGTAAAGTTCCCAGTGACTTTAAGCGCTGTTCCCGGTGCAATCAGACAATCTCTGGCAAAGATACCCATTCTTGGTGCCTTCAATGTTTAGGGCCAGACCATAACCCTGCCAACTGTGTCCTTTGTCTTTGGATGAAGATGACGACTCAGGTTGCCAGAGAGGCTCAACATAAGAGGATTTTTGTAGCCAGGTCCGATGCTGAAAACTTCATCAGGAGCATCGGTCTCATATGGCTGCTTCAAGACCCATAGACACTGGGAGCAGTAGTGCATCGGGTGGGTCTCCACCTGTCTCAATGCTGACTGCTGGACACAGCCCCCGGGACTGACCAGTGTCTGACCTGAACAAGAAGTGACGTGAGGATTCAACGTCGTCCTCATCAGCGCCAAGGAGTCTCAACACCGAGCTTCAGGCAAAGGTCGGTAGGATATGCCTTTTTGAACAGGTTAGTTTTTAATGATTTCCAGAAGTTTAGGTGATCATAAGTTATTTTCACGGCTTTTGGTAATGCGTTCCATAGTTGTGTGCTTATGTAGGAAAAGCTGGATGCATAGGTTGATTTGTATTTGAGTCCTTTGCAGCTTGGGTAGTGGAGATTTAGGTATGTTCGTGTTGATCCTGTTGTGTTTCTGGTTGGTATGTCTGTGAGGTCTGTCATGTATCCCAGGGCTTCGCCGTAGATAATTTTATGAACCAGGGTGCAGATTTTGAAAGCAATATGTTCTTTGATTGGGAGCCAGTGCAGTTTTTCTCGGAGGGGTTTGGCGCTTTCGAATCGCGTTTTTCCAAATATAAGCCTGGCTGCTGTATTTTGAGCAGTCTGAAGTTTCTTTATAATTTGTTCTTTGCATCCCGCATAAATTCCGTTGCAGTAGTCTACATGGCTTAGGATCATTGATTGTATCAAGTTGCGAAATGTTTCGGGAAGAATGGTTTCACGCGTTTGAGTTTCCACATTGTGGAACATTTTCTTTGTTGTAGATTTCACTTGGTTCTCTAGTGTGAGGTTACGGTCGATTGTAATGCCGAGAATTTTCAGGCTTTCTGAGATAGGGAGGGTATAATCTGGGGTGTTTATGTTCGTGAGTTTGTTCGTATTGTATTGGGATGAGAGGATGAGACAGTGTGTTTTTTCTGTGTTGAGTTTTAGTTGAAATGTGTTTGCTCATGAGTCCATGATATTCAAGCTGAGCTTGATTTCGTTGGTGATTTCTGTCAGATCACATTTGTAAGGAATGTATATTGTGGCATCGTCTGCATAGATGAAAGGGTTAAGGCCTTGGTTGGATAAGGATTTGGCTAGTGGGGTAATCATGATATGAAAGAGAGTGATACTTTAGTGATTGACAGTGGGATGTAATTGGGGGTGGGGCTGGTGTGTAATAAAACTGCCTGCCATACTAAGCACAAGGTCTTTGGTTGCCCAAACCCCTGCCAGGACCCGTGGAGTTGAGGGGCTATCCATTTGCCTTCTGCTGAGGAGCAGAGGTTGCAGTGAGGAGGCTTCAGGGAGAGAGAGAATATTCCTTACCCCTCTCCCCCCCCCCCCCCCCCCGGTGAGGATCAGGGAACGACCTGTTCAGTGCAGAGGTGGGTGAGAGGAACCGCACCTCTGAGGGAAAGGACAGATAGGGAGGTCTGCTCCTGGAATTAGTTCAGCAACTTGGGAAAAGCCCAGCGAGGACACATGTCTGGTGAAGGAGCAAGCAAGCTGCAGCCCTGGGTTGCCCTGCTGAGTGGGATGGGCTCGAGAGTGAAGAGCCATGTAATGAGACTGAGAATTTGCGGCCTGATCAGTACCAGGGGCTTTACCCCATTTTGGTTTGAATTGTTCTGACTGTTAATCTGACCTGTTGCTGGAAGTTCCTGTTTGAGTTCTGTTATTAAAGTTAATTGTTTATTGAAAGCATCACCAGTGTTTGAGTGGATTCTTTTTGAAATTGTTGAAAACCTGAAAAAAAGATGGTGGCAAAACCCTTGGCCTACTGGAATTTAGCTTGGCCCCGGCCTGCGCCCAGCTCATCAGACCTTACTTTTTGCATGCCCTGGCCCGGGTGCCTAACCCAAAGAGCTAGGCCAGCATCCAGGACTGTTTGAGCGGGACTAGGGTTACATGTGATTGTTTAGAACAAGGGTGTCCAACCTTGGTCCTCAAGGGCTGCAACCCAGTAAGGGTTACCACAGTGAAGATCTGTTTGCTTGCACTGCCTCCATTGCATGCAAATAGAACTCATGTATATTCATTGTGGAAATCCTGAATATCTGACTGGTTAGAGCCAAGGTAAGACACGCTCGGTTTAGAATAATAACATTTATGCACATATGTGTGCTTCTACATGCATAAACACTGGCATGGTGCCTGAGTGCTGCTCTTCAAATACCCACTTATATAGCGTGGATTTGCAAGAGGGGTATAAACAGCAACAGCACATGGGCAGAACAAAGGGGGGGCTCCCAGTTATGCGCATAATTTACAGAATAGTGTAAGGTGTGTGTCCCAGCTGCACTTAAGCGTACACACTTTAAACCAGTTCTATGTGTTCAAGTATTCCTTAGCTAACAACCTGACAGCCTAGGATACCTACCCTTTCACTGGCCCTGATCATCATGAGTAACTTGCTCATAGTTGTTTGAAAATGGCCTTAGCACTCAATGTAGAATAGCATATTCTGTGTGTCCTAAGATTAATTTTCCATTTTCAGTTTTTCATAGTTCACTAAACAATTGTGTTCCTTACATAAAGGAGGTGTCCTCCATTCCACACTGGATTTGATGGCACTTTCCCTATATATGTTCAAACTTGTCAATTTCTTCAGCCCAAATAGCACCTGAATATCCATGTACTGTAGGTCTGAGCCTTCAAGGAAATCGGTGGCACTCAAAAATAATTTACTTGAAGCTACCCGTTCAGCTATGAAAGCTATATGGGGCAGTAGCAAAGAGGAACAGCATGATATAGAGGTCATACAGCAGCTGTACATATCCCCAGATTATCAGTTTTACAAAGTAATTTACATCTCTGTGGGACCCATACAGCAGTCATTTGATAAAATCATATTTGTTCAGGTCAATCCATTAATCTTTGACATCAAGTCTGTATTGATTTGTTTCATAGCGAAGCTCTTTTCAGGTGGAAAGAGAATAATCATTTTCCAGCTGGAAGCTTAGAAGGTAATATAATTGGATCACAAAAGATAATGTTAATGCTTAACTTTTCTTATACACCTGACTAACACATCACTCGGAGCATGGTACAATTGTGACATTAGCAGGTATATATAAAAATGAAATAAAACCTATCCAATAAACCTTGCTATTTAAAAAAATTAAAAAAATAAAATACTTGAGTGGTTATTACTGTTACTTGCATGTAATATATGTAAACCATTTTGGTTGTATCACAGAGAGGCAGTATATCATATCCATGACACTTTACATTTAGAAATTCCTGAAATTATTTTTTCACTAGTGCATTGTGTACTGCAAACTAAAAAGACTAATCTAATGCAGTCTTGAGCAGTGAGTGAGCATGATGGGCTTCACTATTTCATAATTGGTGAGCATAGCAAAACTGTCATTTCCAGCAAACATATAGAAGCAGTGCACTAAACTGAGTTAACGTCGGCTGTTAACACCTGTTAAATAGCTCCTTTTAATAGTCTTTGTGATATGTATTTAAGTTTTGTGTTAATCTGCTAAGGCTAAAGTTAGCTTTTTGCAATGATAACATTAATGCAAGATATAGTTCAGTTTTTGTCATTAAGACATTTTCTTATATTATTTTCCCATGGAGTTTGAATTTTAAGATGATATTAATTATTAATTAGAATGTATTTAGACATATATGCCACATATTTTTTGTCAAATTTTAAGTTCCAGTTCAAATGTAGGCCTGTTCTAATAATGGAACGTTGGGATATTCTCATTAACATTCATTGTCAATACAAGTAAATATGAACATCTTGATTAGCTTTCCAGTTTATTATATATTTGCAGTGGCGTTCCTAGGGGGGGGCGGTGGGTGCGGTCCGCCCCGGGTGCATGCTGCTGGGGGGTGCCACGTGCCTATCGGCGCCGCTCGTTACAAGCTCCCTCTGCCCCAGAACAGGTTACTTCCTGTTCTGGGGCAGAGGGAGCATGGAACAAGCGAAGCCGACAGGCGCGTGGCACCCCCCCCCCCCTCCAGCAGGTAAAAATGCACCCGGGGGGGGTGTCGTTTCGCCAGGGGGGGAGGTGTCATTTCGCCGGGTGCCAGCTGCCCTAGGAACGCCACTGTATATTTGATTAAATCATTATTAAAAAGATTAAATTGGAGTATGATAAGCTTGAAAGCATTTCATATGGACTCTTTTCAGACAATTTCTTCATTCTTTTGTGGTAGTTACAGAGCAAAACACACATCTTCCTTGACTTGTGGAGTGCAAGTAGTAATCTAGAAACCCAATCAAAAAATACAACAAGGAAAATGTTCCAATAAATATGGAAACTCAAATGAATAAAACCTTTCTTCCCGAGGGCAATATTCCGCAACTTGGTTCAATCAATGGTACTAAGTTACTTAGACTATTGTAATGCAATCTACACGGGATGTAAAGAACAAATCATAAAGAAACTCCAAACCGCTCAAAACACCGCAGCCAGACTGATTTTTGGAAAAACGAAATACAAAAGTGCCAAACCCCTATGCGAAAAACTACATTGGCTCCCGATCAAAGAACGGATTACCTTCAAAATCTGTACTCTAGTGCATAAAATCATCTATGGTGAGACCCCGGGATACATGACAGACCTCATCGACCTTCCAGCCAGAAACACCAGAAGATCGACATGCACATACCTAAACCTACACCACCCAAGCTGCAAAAGAATTAAATACAAATCAACCTATGCATCCAGATTCTCCTTTATAAGCACGCAACTATGAAACGCACTACCAAACACCTTGAAAACAACACACGACCTAGCAAACTTTCAGAAATCACTAAAAACATATTTATTCAAAAAGGTATACCCTGATGACCTAAATGCCTCAATCCCGCAACACAATGAAACTAAGGCTCGAACTGATCACAACTCGTTCCTTTCTCCTTATTCCCTGATGTGTCTATCCTACGCGAACCTTCTACATTGTCACTCTGTATCTGCTATACCGGAACTGGCGATCGCCATCACGGTTATTATGTAAGCCACATTGAGCCTGCAAATAGGTGGGAAAATGTGGAATACAAATGCAATAAATAAATAAATCAACCAACACCTTCATAATGAATAAAAGGTGGGATGGGAGCACTTGATCCCCCAACATGACCACGGACTGAACTTCTTATTATCCTTTAGGTAGTTCTCCATCAAAACTCCAGATGTGTTAGAGCTGTTGATGGTTCAGAAACATGGCAATGCAGGCACCAAGCAGCAACTACTGTGATGTTGAAGCATTGACAAAGAGGTTCCACCACCATTTCTTCCCCTTGATTCTTGGCCGATATGGCAAAATTAGACGATCCAAGAGATCAACTCCTCCCATTCCAGAGGTATAATTGGCTGTCATGAGAGGTTGTAACACCTATGCTTTTCTCCTGAACACCTTTTAATTGTCTCATAACCTTTTTGACTGGATTCACTGTGTTGAAATTGCTGGCACATGTAGCAATGTTGTTGTCTGCTCAATTCACTATGCAGACTTCACCATCACTGGTGTAGTCATATGACCCTCTTTCCAATTTGGTAAATTGTTTCTTGTCCTTCAGTGGTGCTATACCAGTTCGACCATCACGGTCAGTTCCGGTAGCTCTGATTCCCATTTCTCTTAACTTTGATAACAAGGGTAGAATGTCACTGTTAATTGAAACAGAACATGACAAGTTCATTGGTCAATGCTTTAATTAACGTCATGATGTCACAAGGTTGGTGTTTTAATAAATTGGGTTTTTTAGTTGATATTTTTATAGTTTATGTTCAGTGAATAAGAGCTTTATAAGATTATATTTTGAATTACACTGTGGGTTTTTATTTTAGCAAGAGTTTTAAAAAATGATGGTTTTAAGAAATGATGTTTAGTGACCTAAGACGTAACTGAGAGGCATAAAAGCACGAAACGGAATTCAAACAGTAACGCTGTGATACAGCTAAAAGAAGTGTTGGATGCTGAGCTATTATATAAGCACAGTGAGTACTCGTTTACAATTTATTTCAGGCAATGCTCGTTGGGATTTTCTGTGACATAATTAGGTCAGTTATTCAATAGGCTTAATGTCTAAGTTGGTTTAGATGTGTAGCTAAAGATGTAGTTTATATTAGATTGTGGCTATGAACATATGTAATCGGACTTTGAAGTAAGTAATAAAAGGTAGACAAGCTAGTCGGTAGAGTATTTATGTTGGTTGTGGGGAATAAAGGCACAGTGTGTTTTTGAATTGTTGAACAGGCAGAGAGTGGTAAGATTTTTATAGGTTAATGTGGGACTAACAATACTTTGTATTTAGTATTTTAACATTGTCTAACAGTTGAACTGCAACAGTTTTTATGTACATGTTATTACAGAAACATATAGAAGAGAACACATACAATAATCTTTTGGAGTTCATTTTGATTTTTATAGTTCATGTATTGTTATTTCAGTTAAGTGTTTTGTCATTTTATTGAGTATTTTATGTGAGTCATTTCTTATTCTTATTTTATTTGTATTTTTCATTTTTAGGTTTTAATATACATTTTTAAGGGGTGTATTTTTTTAATACTTCCCCTTTTTTGGGGGTATGTATATATTATTTAAATATATATATTTAAACATGCTTGAATAACTGCACACCAGACCATTTGACTTACATATATATATTTTTTTAACAATACTTTATCCATCTCTCCACCTCTCCTTATGTATGTTTTGATTTTTTTAATTTTTAAATTATATATTTTCTATTGATCTATATAACTGTATTAGGTTTATATTATGATGATTTCTTATATTTTAATTAAATTTTGTTTGAATTGTATGGAATTCTATTATCATTTTAATAATTTTTAATATGGTTTAAGTATCGTATGATTTAGCATTTATTGTATAGTGTCTAGATACGTTTTGAATTTTTATTTGTTCTTATATATGTAATTGATTTATATATAATGTTGTTTTATGTATGTTTTAATTTTATTTTGTAGTATTACCCCAACACAGCCTAAGGGCAAAATGTGGCCAAGTCGGGTATTTGAGTTTTGACCTTTGGGTTTTCCATTAACCTTATTTAATTGTTCCACCTCACTCATGATTTTATAAACTTAGATCCCCTCTCAGTCATCTCATTTGCAAGCTGGAGTCCTAACCTATTTAACTTCTCTTCATAAGGGAGGTGTTCCATCCCTTACCTGGAACTTTTCTAATTCCAATATGTCCTTTTTGAAATGGGTCCACCAGAACTGCACACAGCACTGAAGGTGTGATCAAAACAGAGTTGTATAAAGAGGCATAATGGTATTCCCAGTTTTATTCTCATCTCTTTTGCAAATAAACTCTATCATTCTGTTTTCATTTTTTTTTCTTTTTTACAGCCATGGCACACCATAATTCCCTTGTCTACCATAACCTTTTCCATGGGTGGTGACTCCTTTTCTCAGCCCAGCATTTTCTTTCCTGTAGTTGGGTAATTTCTCCCTTTGTGTATCACTTTGCACCTGCTATTTAGATGCCCAGTTTTGTAGTCTTACAAAATCCTTCCTCAGTTCCTCACATTCCTCTGCCATTTTAACATCTTTATATAATTTTGTGTCTTCTGCAGATTTGATCTATCTATTGCATCTTTTCCAAATCTTTTATGAACATGTTAAACTGTGCAGGCCCTAGTTACAGACCTTTGTGGTATTCCCAGTACTTTTTTTTGTAGAAAAAAAAAAGGTGCCGGTACTCATTGTGGGCGGGGTCACCACATATTGTTCCACCCATATTATAGCCACACCCACATTAGCCACTCCCCTTATACCAGCCATGGCGCATATAAACACACATCATTGAAAATATTATACTAGTATAGGAGAAAAAAATAACGTGATTTTTTTTCATTATAAATAATTTCTGTAAGCTCGAGTATACCCACTGCAAAATAAGACAGCAGATGTAAATTCTCAAATTGGACATATTCCAAACAATAAAATGAAAATAAAATGATTTTTTCTACCTTTGTTGTCTGGTGATTTTGTTTTTCTATCCATATTGGTCCCAGTCTCTGATTCTGCTGCTCTGTATCTGTTCTCTTAACTCCGTTTCCAGGGCTTCCTTTCCATTTATTTCTTTGCTTTCCTCCTTTTTTCTTCATTTCTTGCCCTACATCCATAAGTAAAAGCTGGGTCCTCCTCTGTGGAATTGACTGGAGGAGGTATAACGTGGATCCAGCTTTTGCCTATTTTCTCCATCCATGAGCAGTTTTTCTCCTCTCTTCCCTTTCCCTGATCTCCATCCATGTGCATCTTCTTTTTTTTTCTTTCCTCATCTCCATCCATGTCCAGCACTCCTCTCTCCTCCCCTTCCATCCATGTCCAGCATTTCTCCTCTCTCCCCCTCTCCATCCATGTCCAGCATTTCTCCTCTCTCTTCTCTCCCCTGTATCCATATAAAGCAATACTTCTCTCTCCCCTCTCTTCCATCCAAGTCCAGCATTTCTCCTCTCTCCCCGCCAACTCCTCCATCCATCCATGTCCAGCAATTCTCCTCTATCTCCTGCTCTCCTCTCCATCCATTTCCAGCATTTCTCCTCTCTCCCCTGCCCTGCCCTCCCCTCCCATCCATGTCCAGCATGTCTCTTCTCTCCCCTGCCCTCCCCTCCCATGTCCAGTGATTCTCCTCTATCCCCTGTCCTCCCCTGCCATCCATGTCCAGCGATTCTCCTCTCCCCTGCCCTCCCTCCCATCCATGTCCAGCTGTTCTCCTCTGCCCCCTGTCCTCCCCTGCCATCCATGTCCAGCGATTCTTCTCTCCGCTGCCCTCCCCCCATCCTGCGATTCTCCTGTTCCCCCTGTCCTCCCCTCCCATCCATGTCCAGGTATTCTCCTCTGTCCCCTGCCCTCCCCTCCCATCCATGTCTAGCTTGTCTCCTCTGCCCTGCCCTCCCCTCAAATCCATGTCCAGCGATTCTCCTCTCTCCACTGCCCTCCCCTCCATGTCCAGCAGTTCTCCTCCCCTCCCCTCCATGTCCAGTGATTCATTCAACCCCCAGCCCATGACTTTCCGTTTGTGCACCCATGCTCCCTGCTTTGAAATTATTAGTTTACCCGAAGTCGCAGCGAACCGGCAGTAAAAGCAGCAGGCAGGCACTAGCAGGCAGTCTCGCCTCCTCGTTGCTTCCTTTCCCTCTCAGCACGTCCCGCCCTTGCAGAAAGGAAATTACATCAGAGGAAGGTGGGACACGCTGAGAGGGAAGGGAAGCGACAAGGAGGTGAGCCTGCCTGCCAGTGCCTGCCTGCTGCTTTTACTGCTGCTTCGCCGTGATTTAGGGTAAATTAAAAACTTCAAAGCAGGGAGCACGGGTGCACGAATGGAAGGGAGCGGGCAGGTGAGCTGGACCTCACAAAAAAGGTGCTGGTACACCGTACCGGTGCATACCGGCACAAAAAAGCACTGGGTATTCCACTATTTACCCTCTTCCAGTTTCTCTTCCTTTCTCTCAGCCAGGATTTCTTCTTTCAGTTCCTCTCACAGACCCATATAGTAAGTTTATATCTCCCAGCCAGATACTCCTTTACAGCTGGTCTCCCTTCTCTCCCAGTCCCTTTTTCAGTTTCTCTGTCAGCAGTTCTTACCACCCTCTTTCATACTATCAGTTCTTCATTCTGTTTCCCAGTACCTCTGTCACCAACTGACCCCTCTCCATGCCAGAGGAAAAGCAGAAAGCCTGTCTGTCCTACACTGCTGATGTTCATCTTCTGTCCCTCCCCCCCCCCCCCCCCACCCCTGCAGTCCATTGGTCAGGCATTCTGCAACCAGTTTTAGTCTGTTTCCTGCTTTTTTAGCCAGTTTCCAGTCCATAATAGGGAAGGACTTTTTAATTTCCTAAGTAGTCTCTCAGGAGGGACTTTGTCAAGTGCCTTCTGAAAATCAAACATATAAATGGCAAGTGACCGACTTGCCTGCAAATGCGCAGTAGAGACTTCCCTCTCTGTCCCGCCCTCGCGTCAAGACGTGATGACGTCAGAGGGCGGAACAGAGAGGTAAACGGAGTCGGACGCTGCCGCTGGAGCCTGGAAACGAACATCGCGCGCACCAACCTCCACCCTCCCCCCATCCCCGCCGCCGCTCCCACCCCTTCCATATCTGGCCCCCTGCACTGACCTGACAGCGCCTCTCACCTCTGTGTGGAAGCGCTGCAGGCAGCAGCAGAGCAATCTGCTGCTGCCTGCAGCGCTTTCACAAGGAGATGAGAGGTGCTGTCAGGTCAGTGCAGGGGGCCCGGCACGGAGGGGGGAGGGAGCGGCGGCGAGGAGGGTAGCTGGAAATCTCGCCTGTTTTTTAACGGGCTTAACGGCTAGTCTAAATATATTGTATCAATTGACTTAACTCTTATGCACTTGATTATACCTTCAAAAAAATAATTAATTGGTAAGGTAAATTTGCCTGCTCAAAATCCAGGTTGACTCATTTCATTGAGCCATGTCTATTAAGGTTCAGTTCATTTGATTTTTTTTCACAAGTTTTGCATATTTTTCAGTTCATTTCACGTATTCATTTTAATTTAGATTTTTTAATGTGCTTTGAAACCTCTTAACATCTCTAATCCCACTTAAATGTTAATTCATATGTTAACACAAATTTAATTGATTTATTGTGCACTAAGTTTTTTAAGGCACACTTAGAAGTGCACATCACCAGCAATTTTATTTTTTAGAATAGTCCAGTACTGACTCCAAGCTGGTTTCCCAGATCACCTCTAGAGCCTCATTGTTTTTGTCAAGTGCAATATATTTACCACATAAATGCAAGCTCAACAAGAGAAATGTCGAGTACTATCCCTATTTGATCACTTTGCTGTGCTGTATTTCCAGCAGACAAATTTATGCTATTGCCAATGTTGGCTTTGGTATTTTCCACATGTTGATCTAAAAATCTTTAGACAAACCATGATTTTTTTCCTAACTCTGGTTGTGATTGCCTTTATCATCATAGCCCAAAAGAATGAATTGTTAATATTTGGTGTACACTTATGAGATGTGCATTTACTATTCAAGCTTATTACATTCTGAAGCCAGTTTTTGGTGAAGAAAGGGGCTTAACCTGGTCTGAAAAGCTAATGTACTAAAAAATCTTGTTGTTGGTTCTTTAAATTATATCCCAAATTTGCCATGTTTTCTCCAGGCCCAATACAGCTACTGGAAGTGTCAAAGGGGTTTCCTAGTTTGTGTTGTACAGCAATTTATCCTATGGGAATCACATGCATAAAGAAAATAAATGAACCTGATGTTCTCTTAGTGGTACTAGGGTTTCTGTTTTCAGTTGTAGAGTTACCATAAGTGAATAACATATGTTGGTTTACACTTGATGGGCAATAATCACTTTGCATGTTATTGGCGTTTTGTTGTGTTAGATATCATCTTACTCCTGCTACTAACAAGGAGAGAGGAAAATGCTGATTCCAGTCAAATGCACTACAAAGAATATTGAAAATCTAAGCTTATCATTATTGTGTTAGTATTTAGCTCATGGCAAATTACCTTTCAAGTACAGTAGGCATTTTCTCTGGCCCCAGAAGACTTACAATCTAAGTTCATACCAGACGTAAGGGAGAGTTAATTGATTTGTCCAAAGTCACCAGAAGCAGATGTGGGATTTGAACCCTGACTTCCCTGGTTTTTATCAAAATCAATCACAGATCCTCTTCACTCCAAAAAATATATGACACAACTCAAAGCATGCAAGTGAATCTTAGAACAAGCACTCACATTTGTTTGCAAAAATAAAGGAGGAAAAAGACCCCATAATACTGTGACAAATCACCATAAAAAATCGGCAGTTATATTTGCACACAGTAAAACATTGTTAATCATGGGTCAAAAAACCTCCTTGACAAAAAACATTAATGCCATACATTAATAAAATATTCAGGGTTCCAGCAGGGAAGTGATTATTTTCCAGTTTGCTTGAAATTAAAGCACAGTGTTGTCTCCAGAGGAAGCTGATGCGAAACGGGTCCGTCGAGACCTCACTGCTGACTGTTATCCCGCTAGACTGAACCACGGAATGTACAGATACTGCACTTTACAGATAAGTTTCAGTACCATTGATAAGTGCTTCCTTATGAGGACTGTTTAATGTATGGCATTAATGTTTTTTGTCAAGGAGGTTTTTTGACCCATGATTAACAATGTTTTACTGTGTGCAAATATAACTGCCGATTTTTTTATTTTTGTTACATTTGTACCCTGCGCTTTCCTACTCATGGCAGGCTCAATGCGGCTTACATATTGTATACAGGTACTTATTTGTACCTGGGGCAATGGAGGGTTAAGTGACTTGCCCAGAGTCACAAGGAGCTGCCTGTGCCTGAAGTGGGAATCGAACTCAGTGATTTGTCACAGTATTATGAGGTCTTTTTCCTTCTTTAATTTTGAAAAAAATGTATTCTTTGAGTACCCTGGTTTTTAGCCTGGTGCTCTAGCCATTAGACCACTCCCTTGTTTGTTATTATTTTACATTCACCTTCATTACAGGTTAGGCATTTTCTTGATGTATTCTATAAAAACTTTATTGCTTATTTGATAATATGAAAAACAATCAAGCTCATTTTCAAAGCACTTAGCCTCCCAAAGTTCCATAGAAACCTATGGAACTTAGCCTCCCAAAGTGCTTTGAAAATATGTCTAATGTATTCTATTTCTCATCCCGTAGCTGTGTCTCATGCATCACTTTCCTGAGTCACCATTTAGAGCCACATGAGTTAAGCATTTTCCCCATAGGCAGAAAATGGGAGAAATCTTTTAATACGTATTATCCCTAAAGTGTTCAGCTTTGTGTTCTGACCAGGTACTTCCCATGCTAAGACATGTAATACAAATTAAGGGCCCTGTTTACAAAGGTGTGCTAGTGTTTTTAGCACATGTGCAAAATTAGCATGCACTAATTGTATAGGCGCCCACAGGAATATTGTGGGTGCCTACACAGCGCGCTAATTGGTTAGCGTGCACTAAAAACACTAATGCGTCTCTAGTGTGGCTTAGTAAACAGGGCCCTAAGTTTGAGCCGTTACATTTTGAAGGTTTTTTTTTTTACTCCACTGCCAGACAGCACAGCTCAGTAATTGCTGAGGAGATGTGGGGGGTTGCTAAGTGACATCTGAAGACAGTTCAATTAAATTGCTAATAGAGATGTGATCAGAATAGCGCTATTCAACTGTATAACAGGCAGCCTTTGTATTGGTATGCAAAAAGCATGCCTGAACATCATTTTTTTAATGGTGGTGGTGGTGATTAATTCTCTTGATTTGGTCAGTTTTGTATCATCAGTGTTAGGTTGTAGGGTATTAATAGCCCCCCCCCCCTCCCCATTATTATGCAAGTTCTCACTCTCAGAATGCCAAGAAGAACTATTCTTAATTTTAATCTTAGCCACAAATATGATGATCAAACTTTGTACTGTACAGTGTTGATCCTTTGATATCAAATTAAATGACCCAAGGATGTGGTGGAACAGACCCTCACACAGCTCACATTAGAAACCCCCTCTTCTCTGTTTCACTCAACTGCTCTGAGTCATCTTTGCTTTTCTTTCTCTTTCTCTCTCTCTCTAATTTTCTTTGCCCTGTGTCTCACAGCAACTTTTCCTCTTTATCACAGCCTATATTTATTTGTTTACTTATTTAAAAATATTTATAGGCCGCACAATCTTACAATTCTAGATATTCCAGATTTTATAGACTGCACTATCTTACACTTCTAGGCTGTTTCCAAATTACATACATAATAAAATCTTTACAAATAACACATTATTCTTCAAACACATTAAACAAGATATAACCTATGGCAGGAAGTATACAACTTTAAGAACTGCATTATAAGTTTCTGTTACATATGCATATACACCCATCCAGGGCACAAAAACATGAGTATGCCTACGACGGGAGCCTGTTTGAAATGTGGACATTGTGATGCCACCTATCGTCATGTTTTGTGGGATTGCCCATCTATCCACGACTTCTGGACCAGTCTCTGGACCTATTTGAGTACAAATTATTGGCAATTTTGTGAAGCTACACCACAAATGTGTATTTTGGATGATATCACTAGTGGTGTTGACAGCATGCATAAAATTGTTCTTTTTCTGCATAAAGCAGGCCCTGATGGCTAAGTTCTATATCTTTTTGCAGTGGATCCATCCAACTTCACCTACATTGATACAATGGAAGAATCTTACATAAGTACAGAAGTATTGTCATACTGGGAAAAGACCAAAGGTCCATCGAGCCCAGCATCCTGTTTCCAACAGTGGCCAATCCAGGTCACAAATACCCGACAAGATCCCAAAAATGTACAAAACATTTTATACTGCTTATCCCAGAAATAGTGGATTTTCCCCAAGTCCATTTAATAACGGTCTATGGACTTTTCCTTTAGGAAGCCGTCCAAACCTTTTTTAAACTCTGCTAAGCTAACCGCCTTTACCACATTCTCTGGCAACAAATTCCAGAGTTTAATTACGTGTTGAGTGAAGAACAATTTTCTCCGATTCGTTTTAAATTTACTACGTTGTAGCTTCATCGCATGCCCCCTAGTCCTAGTATTTTTGGAAAGTGTGAACAGACGCTTCACATCTTCCCATTCAACTCCACTCATTATTTTATAGACCTCTATCATATCTCCCCTCAGCCGCCTTTTCTCCAAGCTGAAGAGCCCTAGCCGCTTTAGCCTTTCCTCATAAGGAAGTCGTCCCATCCCCTTTATCATTTTCGTCGCCCTTCTCTGCACCTAATTCCACTATATCTTTTTTAGATATGGTGACCAGAATTGAACACAATATTTGAGGTGCGGTCGCACCATGGAGCGATACAAAGGCATTATAACATCCTCATTTCTGTTTTCCATTCCTTTCCTAATAATACCTAACATTCTATTTGCTTTCTTAGCCGCAGCAGCACACTGAGCAGAAGGTTTCAACGTATCATCAACGACGACATCTAGATCCCGTTCTTGGTCCGTGACTCCTAACGTGGAACCTTGCATGACATAGCTATAATTCGGGTTCCTCTTTCCCACATGCATCACTTTGCACTTGCTCACATTAAACATCATCTGCCATTTAGACGCCCAGTCTCGTAAGGTCCGCTTATAATTTTTCACAATCCTCCCGCGATTTAATGACTTTGAATAACTTTGTGTCATCAGCAAATTTAATTACCTCACTAGTTACTCGCATCTCTAGGTCATTTATAAATATGTTAAAAAGCAGCGGTCCCAGCATAGAGCCCTGGGGAACCCCACTAACTACCCTTCTCCATTGAGAATACTGACCATTTAACCCTACTCTCTGTTTTCTATCTTTTAACCAGTTTTTAATCCACAATGGAACACTACCTCCTATTCCACGACTCTCCAATTTCCTCTGGAGTCTTTCATGAGGTACTTTGTCAAATGCCTTCTGAAATCTTGTGCGTGAACTACTTACTACGGAGCATCTAAGCTTGGAGGAGGGTGGTGTTGAAAGCTAGAAACGTTTTGTTATTATTTGGACCACATACTTACAGGCCTATCCATCTAGAGTGCGTTCTGCACTCCTTAATATGTTAACCATTTAATTAATGCAATGTGACATTACATTGTGGATTTATACAGTATCTGGATTTATCGCAGGGAAGATGGGGTGGAGGAGGAGACATTTCTTGGAAAACATTGTTATTTATATCTGGTTATATTTTTTTGATGCAAATTGTAATGTGATCATTTGGTTAATTGTATCTTGATTGTGTTGACAATAAAATATATTTGACATAAACAAGACATAAAATAATACAAATAAAATAAAAATAAGATATGAAACTAACATCAGTCCTCTCAGTGACTGCTTCTATCACAGCTAGTATCCCTTCTTGCAGTTCCCTCCTCAGTCAGGCAATAATGCTTCTCTTGGTCCCTTTTTTCTTTCTCAACCCATGACTTCCTCTTTCATCCTTGCAGCCTGTATCATTTCCTACCACAGCCATTCCAGGATTCCCCCTCTCACATACCTGCACAGTAATGTTACATTTCCCAGCCAGAACCCCTCTTTATAGTTGGCTTCTCTTTTCTCCTAGCCGCTTTATCGGTTTCTCTGTCACCAGTTCTCACCACCCCTCTTTCAGCCCTATAAGTCTTCTGCCTCTGTCTCAACTGTTCATTTCTTTCCCTGACATACTATCTGCTCTTCATTCCCTTTCCCAGTACCCCATTTATGACAGGCAGGATTGGTTCTTAGATGACATTTCCAACAGTGGTGTGAAGTAGTGCCAATATCAGACTTCTAAAAGTCTGTTTCCCATATAAGGCAAGACAGATCAGGATGGGCTGGAGTGGGCTTTGACGGCAGCCCCAATAGTTGAGAAGTAGGGAAAAGGTGCAGAGAAGGGCGACAAAGATGATTCAGGGGATGGGACGACTTCCCTATGAGGAAAGGCTGAAGAGGCTGGGGCTCTTCAGCTTGGAGAAAAGGCGGCTGAGGGGAGATATGATAGAGGTCTATAAGATAATGAGTGGAATGGAACGGGTTGATGTGGAGCATCTGTTTACGCTTTCCAAAAATACTAGGACAAGGGGGCATGCGATGAAGCTGCAGTGTAGTAAATTTAAAATGAATCAGAGGAAGTTTTTCTTCACTCAACACGTGGTTAGACTCTGGAATTTGTTGCCGGATAAGGTGGTTGGGGAGGTTGGCTTAGTGGAGTTTTAAAAAAGGTTAGACAGCTTCCTGGAGGAAAAGGACATAGAATGTTATTGAATGGACGTAGGAATAATCCACTATTTCTGGGATGGGTGGGATGAAATACTTGTTCTTTTGGCCGCTGTTTTTATACCACATTCATATCGTATGCAGGTGCTGTATATCTCAGTGGGGGAGTGGAAGACATCTTAAAGTTGAACTTAGCGAGTAAAATACTGTTAGTAATACTATTGGATTGTTGATTTCATCATTAATTCATAATGAATATGACTTGGGCATATTGGATGGACTGTGCAGGTCTTTATCTGCTGTCATTTACTATCACTAACTGGCCCCCTATCCGTGGTAGAGGAAAGGCAGAAAGCCTGTCTGTCTGTCCACTGGGGCTGCTCTCTTCACCCCCTTGCAGGTCATTAGTCAAGCATTCTATAAACAGTCTGTCAACTGCTGGGGAAGGTCTTTTAGGCTGTTCAGCCAATGAACACTTCTGTATTACTACTGGTCTCTCCTTGAGAAGGATGGATACAACATGTCCTTTCCATGTCAAAAAAAGCATAACTCACTGAGAAGTCTAGTCTCAATTCAACAATAATTTTATTTTATTATTTATAAGAATTTTAAATAATTACAAAGCAATATGCTGGAAAAATACACAAGAAAAAACATAGTCTCATTAAAGCTTACAAATCCACATCATGGGGAATCAACCAGCCTAGCTAAGTTCAGAAGTTAACATGAAATAACAATTAAGAAAGCAATTATTCTGCAGGAAAGAATTAAATCATATAACTCAACTACGTAGAACCTGTCTCTAACTTTGTAAGGGGGATACTAGATCTCTCCTTAGAAACGAGGAAGCTTTCCAGGTGTAGTGGATCCAAACAAATATATGAATTGCTTCCAGACAACTTCAGTCAGGCCATTGCAGTTGATGTACTAAAGTGATTTTCCTATGTTGTATCTTCTTGAAAAATGCTTATAGTAGTACATCTGGCCTAACTTGAAAGGATTGGAGACAGTCCAAGAAAGTGCTACTAAAATGATACAAGGCCTAAAGTATGTTCTCCTGGGAGGGAGGGAGAGAAAGATATCATGGAAGTTCAATTTTCTATAGAAAAAGAAACTGAAGGTAAAGGTTTTATGATACGAAGTTTGAGGATGGGAGGAAATACTTCTTACTGAGAGATTGGTAGATGCCAGCTGACAGATGAACAAGTATTGAGAGCAGTGGTTAAACCATAGGTTTAAAGGTAGGGTAAAAAAACATGATGTGGGAACTATGAATTGGTTTAACTGCAAGGAGGTTATAAGCTCTTCTATATAGAATAATAGAGAACCAAGGAGAGAAGCTTGAATAAGAAGTGATATTCTATATCTGGTGATGCTTGCACATTGGACTGTTGGGATATGTAGATAGGAACAGCTGGTTAGATCTGGTAGGCCAAAGCCATCACCTTGGCATATGTCAAGTATGAGGTCAATGTAAACAGCTAGAGAATGACCTTAGAAGAGAAGAAATTTGTACCTTTGTTCACAGAATAATACATGGTCTAGCTCCGAGCTATATGTGTGAACTAATCGACTTACCAATTAGAAACACAATTGAATCAGCCAGAACGAACTTAACTCTTCACTTCCCAAGTTGTAAAAGCCTGAAGTATAAATCAACATACGTGTCAAGTTTCTCTTACATATGCACGCAGCTCTGGAATTCTTTACCAAAACGCCTAAAATGTACGAATAATCATCTAGAATTCCGAAAAAACCTAAAAACTCACTTGTTCAAGAAGGCATACCCCACAGTATCTGACATAAACACCGAATAATGAAATATGGCATTTTAATCAGGAAACAGACAGTTTTCTACCCCGACGCATGATCACAGCCTAACATTTTGTCTGAATCACCCCAACCTATTTACCGATACTTTACTGTACTTGTCACTGTAATAGTACCACTATATTGTATTTGTTCACACCCGGAGTCTGTAACTACCTCTCCGGAACTATGTAAGCCACTTTGAGTCTACTAATAAGTGGGAAAAGGTGGGATACAAATTTAACAAATAAATTTAAAATGTGTGGTATAACCCTCACTTAGAAATGAATTTTATAAATGATGTGTCTTTCAAAAAGAGGGAAGAGCAGAGGGAATCTAAAGTAGATTTGGGAGGTTATTTTAGAAGGATTAGGCATCATTTACACATGTAAAAAGCTGCTTCAAACCATTGTGGGCATATCCATGTAAAACAATTTAAAGAAAAGGCACAACTTCAGATATATCCGTGTCAGACACACATTTCAAGGGGGCTTGTTCTGGGTATGGTTTAGGTGGACTTTTTCTTAAAGATCATTACTTTTCCAACAAAATTATATATTAGGAACCAGTTATAAGACAAGGATATTACGGAAAAATAATTAAAAGAATCACCGTGGCTTAGGGAAGTTAGTAGGAGAAAAATGAGAAAAGAGATACAAGAACTATGAAAATCTAAGATATCACAGGCAAAAGATTGCTACTTTAGTAATTAGCTCATTACAATCTGTGCCCCAAAATACATTGGACGGACTTTTAAAAGTATACTTGCATTACTTATTTTGCAAGTGGGAGTTAGAGGATGATCCCAGGTACTTTTCTTCTGATGAGTCCTTTGGGATTCCCTCTGATCCTTCCACTCCGCCAGAAAGGAGACTATCTCCACCGGAGACTCAGTCCTTTTCCTCTTTTGCCGGGAAATGGCTGCGGCTATTCCCTTCCCTCTGGAGGTTGAGGATGAGCCCAGGGCTGAGATGCTCAAGGTCCTGGATTATTCTTCTCCACCTAAAAAGGCTGTGACAGTTCCTTTGCATAAGGTACTGAAGGAAGTCCTTATGCAAAACTGGTCCGCCCCGCTGCCTGGCCCTGCGATCCTGAAGAAAGCTGAATCCCAGTATCGGATCCATGGTGAACCTGGATTGATGAGGTCCCAGTTACCCCACAATTACATGGTGGTGGACTATGCCCTCAAGAGAGCCAGGAGTACTAGAGACTGCTTTGGCGACCCCAGGCAGAGAAGCTAGAACTCTTGATTCTTTTGGGAGGAAGACGTATCAGGCCACTATGCTTGCCGCCAAAATTCAGTCTTACCAGCTGTTCACGAGGCACGCTCACGCATTGGGTGGGAAGTCGTCCATTCATGCGCGCTGCACGCGCACCAGAAGACTCTGGCATAACTTTGTTTATATTTTGCTTGCAAAATGCCGATTCCTGGGCTGATGCAAACGTTGACCACATGTGAGAACAATCAGCCTGCTGTCCTCGGAGAATACCTGCTACAGGTAAGTATCTTCGCTTTGCAGTGAGCACTAGAACATCAATACACCCATTGTAAAATTAACAAGCCAGATTAATAAAGATGATGCTGCCAACTGAAAACCATGTCTTTTTCACAAATACAGAACACAGATACACCCTCACCCAGTATAGAATAAGTAATCACAAATTAAAAATAGAAATATTTAGACAGAAATTAAACTGCTCCCCCCCCCCCCCCCCAAACACATGGCCATCGACACAGGTGTGCACACATACACAGATACAGACTCATAGTCACAGGCACACACAAACACACACAGACTCATATATATGCACACATGTATACACACACACAGACTCATACATACACACACTGATACACACTAATAGACACTCAGATAGGCACACATGTTCACACACATTCATACAGTAAATTTGGAAAACTGAGATCATACTACACATACCTGGCTTAAGAGTGAGGGTCATTACTGCCCCCATGTGCATAGAACAAACCTATTTGGAGATATTGACCCCGCCCCAAACTCATACACACACCCAGAAACATGGTCACACATTTTCATACAGAGATAGGCACGGGCACACATTTACATACTTCATATACTGAACATCACAAGAGAAAGGTAGAAATAGCTAGCTAAATCCCTTTCCATTGACATCTAGCCCAGGTAAAACCCAAGAAAAAGCCCAGGCGTCAGATGTGCCGAACATTCAATCCCCTCCCTAAGCACATCTGGCTCTTGTAATCCATATAATCCATTTTTTTACCTTGTTCCTGGGCTAAGGTGGGGGGCTCACTGCCACTTACCACCAGAGCTTAGCTGGGGAGAGGAGGATGAAGAAGAGCCCGCAGCTGAGCATAGGAGGGAGGCAATATAATGGCCCACAGCCCTGGCCTCCCTCCCTGAGAGTTGAGTCGTGAGCAGCCAGAGTCCCGGGGCGGGAGCAGGCCCCAAGACTTCCAGGCCACTGACACAAGCAGTGATGTGTAAGTTCTGCCTTCGGCCTGCCCCGGAAACCTTCTTTGCTCAACCACTTCCTGTTCTCGCATAGGTGGGACATTGTACAAAGAAAGCTTCGTGGGCAGGTCGAAGGCAGTGCTTATATCACTGCCTGTAGCAAGTGGGTGGGGAGGTGGAGAGAGGAAAGTGAATGATACCGCACCAGTCTGAGTGGGCATGGGTGCCCATGGCAGCACACCTTCATGATCGGCACGCAGGGTGGATCACCCCACCCTCGGTACGCTACTGCTTCTTTGATGTGGTTTTGCAAAATCTGGTACTTAACACATCTACTGCTTAACATGTATAAGCACTAACACTTAACATGTACAAAGCCCTGCATGGTGATACTCTTTTTTTTGTTGTTTTTACAAAATGTTTTTTCTCTCTGTAGATGCTGCCATAATACATGCGTTTTACGATGGCCTTGTGTATTTTACAAAAGGCTCCATGTTCAGTGAGCCTTATGTAAAATAGACTACAAATTGGACATCCCTTTTCTGGCTTAGATAGCCATCCTAGACAAAAATTAAGCTTTTGTTTTGGTATTTTGAAAGTAGTTGAGGAAATACAACTATTTTGAATCATAAATTGAAAAGCATTTTTCTAAAATCACTCAGCCCATTTTTTTGTCAGTTCTGAGCTATGTTATTCATTTCATTCATCAAGATAAGATTAATTTACTGTAGCTTACTCTTGTGCCAGAACTCATGGATTTAGTGAGTTTTGGCACAGGAATAAGCTACAGTGAATGAATCTTGCCTTGATGAACAAAATTAATTGCATAGCTCAAAATTGACAAAAAAAATGGACTAAGTGAGTTTTGGAAAAGTGCTTTTCAATTTGGAATTGCTTGGAACTGAATCTTTATTTGATCTATTTGTCAATTTCTGTTATGAATTTATTCACAATCTGCTCTCATATTTGCCTATTTTAACTGCTGAAATAGGCATTTTATAAGTTCAGAGAGAAATGAGAGAAGGGGTAATTGTGTAACGCTTTTCTGTGGGTAAGCACTCATAAGATTTCCCAGGGATATATGTGCATAAAATTATATAGTAGTGATGCATAGCATGTATTTTTTTAATGTGGAACAATCATATGAGTACTGATGGTCCAGCTGCATCCAAGATGGCTGCACGTATCTGAGGCGCTGTTGACCCCTTGAATTTGCCTCCGAAGTAATGCCTAAACGATGAGGTAAGGGAGCTGCCTGAGCCTCCCAGCCGCTGGAGTCTCGCATCGTTGGTCCAATGGATCTACATTTGAGAGGTCTGGGTCTAGTAGTAACGCCGGGAGCGGTCCCGCTGGAGACGCCGCCAGAGAGAGAGGAAGTGATGGCGTCCCCTGGGCTTGAAGATCTCGTTGAGCCCTGACCAAAGAATTCCTCCCCCGCAGCCACAGGGATAAAGCTCCCCACTCCTTGAGTTGATAATGCCGTCGGTTGGAGTTACACCATGCACCAGTTCGAGTGAGGCTTGATTACAACGAGGGGAAGTTGGAGGAGAAGGTTTGGTGGGTCCCTCTCAAGAAGACAGCCTTGCGGTGAATGAGACAGGGGATCGAGGAGTTGTGGAACGGGAACTGACAGGGAAATTTCTTGAGTCTACATTTACAGTGTCTGTACCTGATTTCCTGCAAAAAAAGCCTACTGAGGTAACATTGAACTCCATTTGGTTTTTGATTTCGGATCTGGGAAAGATTTTTTATTCACAAACTGCTGTTCTTACACAGAAACTGTCCAAAGTAGAATTAGAATAGAGAAAGTTGAAACAGAGGCAAAGGATTTGTCTTCTCGTGTGGATCAAATTAATAAGGAGCTCCTAAAGATATATCTAATTTGAGAAACAAATGTGAGACTCTTGAAAATTTTGCAAGGAGTGTTTGGGCCTGGGGGTGTTGGGTGTCAGAACCAATAACCCGACACCTTCCCATACAAATTCCTCCAACTGATTTTCTTAGTACCACCGGCTGGGAAAGTACCAAAAAAACAACTATAAACAAAGAAGCTTCTTACATTATTAAAGTTTTATTCTAATCCAAGAACAGGAAAAAAATAAGAAATAATAAAATTAGGAGCAGTACATAAGAAACAGGATAGTGAGGGAGCATAGACAAAAGGGAAAAGCCATGGAAATGGTCCTATATTCCTGAGCCTTAATAGAGGCTGGGGAAGAGTTTCCACGACCACCTTTGTCTTCCAGATCAGGCAGTTATATAGGCTGAAGTACAAAGAATTGGTTCTCAGGAACACATCATATGTCATGCAGGATGTCATATGTTTCTTACAGTTGCCCACATAAAAATGTATATTGCATTTCCTTAAAAGTTACAACTTCAGCACATCCTCAAATAAAAGCAATCTGTATCTCACTTCAAAGGATTCCGGACTCAGTTCCCACGACCCCCCCCCCCCCCCCCTCCTGCAATAGCATTTTCCTATCCCATCCTGACTGCAGGATTTCTGTCCCTCTCCTCTGTCAGCCCCGCCCTCTTGTCACCTGGAACTTCCTTCTGCATCCTAAAAGTCTCTCAAAGGCTAATTGAACAGCTCATCATAAACAGTGAATGGCAAATGACTCATTGTCTTACAATTGCTTGGTCAGAGGAAGATGGGGAGGAGGAGGGGGTACTTGCTGCACACCTGGCCTGCTCAATACCATTCTAATTTACAGAAAAAAAAGAAAATTTCCACTTCTCATCATCTGTATATTAATTCTTAGATATTGGATATTTAGCAGTACTGAAACTGCTTGGTCTAGGCCTTCATAAGTACAAAGTACACCTCCACCAACAGGAGCAACAATCTTCGCTTCTTAAATTTTCCAAGGGTTTTTACAGTTACACACCTGGAAATAGTAAAGCGTTACATGAAGGAAATTTTGGGTATACCGGAGGATACATTTCCTCCTTTCTCACAAGTTTGTTACCTAGTGAGGTTATCAATAGAAATCAAACAAAATAAAACATGGAAAAGAAAATAAGATGATACCTTTTTTATTGGACATAACTTAATACATTTCTTGATTAGCTTTCGAAGGTTGCCCTTCTTCGTCAGATCGGAAATAAGCAAATGTGCTAGCTGACAGTGTATATAAGTGAAAACATTCAAGCATTACTATGACAGTTTGACAGGGTGGGAGGAGGGGGGTGGGTAGGAAGTATGCATGGGGACATCAAAGCATATCATTGATATTCTAACAGGGTGGGTGTGGATAGGTGAGGGGAGGGTGATCAACAGAGACATACAGCTTTATGGTTTATAATGGGCTAGGAACCCCAGATCCTTGTTAAGTCCTTTCTGTTGGGTGTTAAAATATTCAATCATTCTGACTTCAAAGGTCTTACGTTCTTGTATGGTTTTAAAGTTACCTTTGAGGATTCTCACTGTGAAATCACTGGTACAGTGTCCTTTACCTAGTGAGGAAAGTAGAGGAGCAGCAACAAGCTTCCTTAGATGTTTCAGCCATATTGAATATCTCAGATTCAGAAGTAGCCAACGCAGCTACATTGGTGGCTTCGGTGGCATTATCTCCTGACAAACAATGGTTGTTAAGAACGTTTTTTAAAAATAGAGAAAAATTGTTTCTAGGCTTTAAGATTCAAATTTTTCCAGATGTATCGAGAGACACTCGACGTAGACAAAAGCAGTTTCTGTTGTTGAAACCTGGAGTTCTTCAAATAGGTGGAACCTTTTTATTTTAAGGTATCCATGAAAATGTATTATTAGATATAAAAACTCTTAAATATGTTTTCTTTGAACACTCTCACCTGTCAGCCTTTCTAGCAACTAAGAGAACTACAGGAGATTAAAATGAGCTCTTCATTTAATTAGTATCTAGCCCGTGTACCTGGAGTATTTTATTGCCTTTAATGTGTTCTTATTTTTTCCTCTAGTTAGCTCTTGGATACTGATATTGTGGACTTCAGTGGTTGCTTAATTTCCTTTGTGAAAAAAAAAAGTTCATTTGATTTCTTTTTGTATAACTTTTCTGTACAATTGGAATTGCTTGGAAAGTAGTGTTAAACTTTATAAATAAAAATAAAAAAGAGCAATCATATGTTTTTTCTGAGAAATGGAACAGTGAGGTATGTACACAAGTTAAAATATGCGTGCATCCACACAAACAGGCAGACCATTTGTTCTTGCCTCAGAGCAGGTGTAAATGTCTGTGGACCTACTTTGTGGGGGTAGGGAGGGAGCTATTGTTACCAGTTGCCTTTGTGAAATAGGTGCAGTATATGAACCTATATACCAGTTTCAGTGCCCTTTGTAAAATTATTTTCCATATGTATTCCATCTGCCAGACATGGACAACTCGTACACAAAACACAGAGTGTGTTTACTTTAATATAAAATTTGAAAATCTCGTTGTGCACTATGTACATAGTCACAGATGGCTTTATGGTTACCTAGCATTCCAGTATGCGTTGTCTGGTTTCTGAAATTCTCCCAGACACTGGACATTTTTTGACCTCTATTAATACTAGTTTGAAGAAAAAGAAAGATTACAGATTTCTTTAGACAAAATATTTACAGACAGCAGCAGCTTTCTACATAAAATGGATGTTGATATTATCTTATTGTTTCAGGGCATGTTTATCTGCCTCCTGTTTTCTTATTGTGGATAGGTGGTAAAATATAGAACACTTTAAAGCTGTTCTTCTTACCATTTCGATGGTTCTAACACAAAAGAGTGGATATTACTTCAAGACAATACATTCTCTATAATTATCTTTACCTATTTGCTCTCCAGTTTGTTTCTTGTGGATCTGCCTAATGCTTGACCTGCAGCATTCCTTTTTTATTATTATTTTTAAAGCTTTTCAGACTCTACTACTTCTACTTATCATTTCTATAGCGCTACTAGACGTACGCAGCGCTGTACACTTGAACATGAAGAGACAGTCCCTGCTCGATAGAGCTTACATTCTAATTAGGACAGACAAACAGGACAAACAACCTTGTATTTTGCCTTATATTTTTATTACTTTGTTTTAATTCACATCTGAGGAAGGGACTTGCATGATTTCCAGAACTCATGTTCCATGCCAGCTATTGATGGTTGTCGTGTTGGTACAGTAAAAAAAAAAAAAAAAAAACCACAACCTGCAAATTAATCCAGTTCACACCAGGACAAGAATGACTTACTGGAATTCTGCACTTGTACTGGTGGCAGCGATAAATGCAAGATAGTACACACATAACAGCAGCGGTTCTCTGCTTTGTCTTGGAGGCACACTTAGCTAGTCTGGTTTTCAGGGCATCTGTGATGCTCACTGCGTCTCCAGTATATGCAAATTTGTTTCATCTTTATTCATTACATCTCTGCTGAAAATTGTACTGCTTAGATTTGCCTCAAGGACAGGTTTGAGTACTACTTGGTAGAAATACAGGGGCCCACTGGTTGCCTGTTAGAGATTTTGGGAGTAGTTATACCAGTCTAGGAACCCCAAGGCCATGCAATAGGTACCTGTTCTATAATGGAACCTAGGTTCTGCTATAGATTACAAGCATAACCTGATATCAGCACACCTAACATTTAGGTGCCTGCAGTTATACCTGCCCCAGAACTGGAATTTATTTTATTTATTTATTTGTTGCATTTGTATCCCACATTTTCCCACCTATTTGCAGGCTCAATGTGGCCTACATAGTACCGTATTGGCGATCGCTAGTTCCGGTCTAACAGTTACAAAGTGATGGTATAAAAGTTTCGAGTGTACAAGACACAATAGTGGATCGTAGAGAGGGAGAGTTATGTTTTGTCCATATGCTCTTTGGTTTCGCTTGTGTTGCAGGGTTTAGGTATTTAGGTTGGGTCGGTAGGGTATGCCATTTTGAACAGATTAGTTTTTAGTAATTTCTGGAAGTTTAGGTGGTCATACGTTATTTTCACAGCTTTGGGCAATGCGTTCCATAGTTGTGTGCTTATGTAGGAGAAGCTGGATGCATAAGTTGATTTGTATTTGAGTCCTTAGCAGTTTGGGTAGTGGAGATTCAGGGATGTTTGTGCTGATTTTGTTGTGTTTCTAGTTGGCAGGTCTATGAGGTCTATCATATACCCCGGGGCTTCGCCGTAGATAATTTTATGAACCAGTGTACGGATTTTGAAAGCAATACATTCTTTGATTGGGAGCCAGTACAGTTTTTCTCGAAGGGGTTTGGCACTTTTGAATCGCGTTTTTCCAAATATGAGCCTGGCTGCCGTTTTTTGGGCGTGTTTTGGAATAAGTGCAGGTTCCTAAATGCATCAGGGACTCGTGTAACTTATGAAAGGCAATTCTGTAAGTTGGTACTTAAATATAGGTGACAATAATGCACCTAGTTTTTAGCATGGTAGCGACTGTGTGTGTGACTGGCGCCGATATTTTTCAGTTATGTACATAAGTGCTAGGTGCTATTCTATACACAGTGCACCTGAATCTCTTAACGCACAACTGGGGGCAGAGCATGGGTTTGTTGCCAAATGACATGCGCAACTTATGGAATTCTGTCAGTTGTGAAATTATAAACCTGTTGTGAGTGCACCTACCTTTTGGTGCATCGTGTGGCATTGTGCTAGTGTTCTATAATGGCTTAAGCCAACCCTTAAGCTGCTATAGAACTAGAGCTAATCACACCCCTTTGTGGTTCCCAAAATGAGGCACCAGTTTATAGAATCGACCTCACAGTATCTATAAGTTACGTGCATATGTGGGAGCTCCACCTATTTGTACGCACCCCCCCCCCCCCTGCAGATACCCCCTCTTAAATTAAGCAGCTATTTGCAGAATAATACTTAGGTAACCTTCTAGAAAGTTAGATGTGTTGTACTTAGATTTTAGCAAAGCCTTTGAAACAGTTCCACATGGACGACTTAAAAAGTGAGTGCTCTCTGTATGGGCCCTAAAGTGATTGACTGGGTTAGGAACTGGTTAAGTGGAAAGTGACAGAGTGTAGTGGTAGAAATGGATGTTACCAGTGGTGTGCCGCAAGATTTGGGTCTTGGGCTGTGTATTTTTAACATTTTTGTAAGCGATATTGCCAAAGGGCTGTCTGGTAGGGCTTGCCTCTTTAAGGATGATACCAAAATCTGCAATAGTGCACATACCTTTGATGGTGTGGAGGCCTGTCTGCCTCAGACCCTTCCATTGAGACATACAGAGTTAACCAGCTATACAAAGGCTTCATTCTGGGGCAACCGAGCAGAGTTCTGTTTAATCAAAGGAGCAGATCCAGAGCATACTGTATATAGATTTGAAAGCAGTCTACCTGGTATCTAAAGTCATTTTTACTGGCCTTTGCTGCTGTCTTGAAAATGGGGGTGCTCTGGGCCTTGTAAATTCTCATTTTGGGATCCTCAACTTAATAGGTCCCCAACTTGAGCTGGTTCTGATAGTTTAATGTCCCAGTGGGAACATAAAAACTTACTTCACCACCAGAGGTGAAGTAAAGTTTCAACACAAATAGGAAAGTAATATTCTGCTCTAATGTTGAGTATAGTCTGCTACATCTGAAGCAGTTCTGTTTTTAGCATATTAGCACACATATACACAGTGGTGTTCTGGAGCCGGTTGTTAAATTTTGCTGAATTTGAAAGCTGGTTGTTGAATGGAGCCAGGCAGCCAGCACATAAATATCTAGGGGAGGGGGGGAGTTCTTCTCCCCTAGCTAACAGCATCATCCTCTCTCCCTCATCCCCCACCTGCCCACTCGCAAGTCCTGCATATCTGTCTCAACTTTCCACCTCAGATGATCCATTCCCTTCACCGGTAATCCTTCCGTTTCCAGCAGTGTTAGTGGTGACATGCTGCCTGGCCAACCCGTAGCCTTTTCTTCCAGATCCCACCCACATGTAAGCAGGAAGTTGCATCAGCAGGGCAGGACACAGCAGAGAAAAGGCTCCGTGTTGGACAGGCAGTGTGTTATCGCTAGAGCTGCTGGAAGAGTAGTGAGGTTTGAAGGATGGCCGGTGAGGGGAATGGATCATCTGAGGTGGGAATCTGAGAGAGGTATGCTGGATGGGCAGGGGAGATGATGATGCTGTGTTAGCTCTAGGCAAGGAGGTTTGATTGAGAACAGGAGATGGCATGAAGTCAAAAAAATGAAGCTGATTAGGTTAATCTCTGTTTCCCCTTCCCCGCACAGCTGTCTTCGCCATAAACTCAAAACAAAGCAAGCAAACCTATAAGCTGCTGCATCCAAATTGTCATTCTTTATTGTTGGTAGCGTTTTTATTTAATCTCATTTATATTTTCAAATATGCTGGCTTGATCAGCAAACAGATGTACACAGTGGAAGTATAATAACTTTTCATAGATACAGTAGTAATTTGTTATGTCATTTGGAGGGGCTGGTTATAGGGACAGCCTAGCACTGTTATATTCGTGCAGAGATTTTTTTTTTCTCCTGCTAAAAGGCCACTAAAACAGACATCATGTTATGAGAATCAGGTGCTCAACATTCAGAGTTTGTATCTATTTTATTTATTTACTTATTTATGACATATCCCATTAAACGTGAATTAGGTTGGACCCTGGGAGCTTTTAAAGTCCTTTTTTTCCTGTGCCTGAGAGAGATGGTTTGTGGGAACTTGCTCCTTTTGTTTTGTTGGAATGCAGTGGTATATTATAGAAATGCACTTAATATTGTTTATTACTACTGTTTAAAAGAGAGAGAGAGATTGAATAATGAGGGCAGAGCTACCTTCATGTAGAAGTCCAGAGACAGTCTATATGTGCCAATATTTTCCAGTTCTGTGGTATATATTTATTAATTTATTTCTTCCAGTCTGGTTGTAAAAGGCATGTTTTTTTTTTTTTTTTTTTGGGGGGGGGGGCGTAATCTTTGTCTCCCAGCTGTGTGTTTGTATATAGATGAATCCTGGGAATAATGATGGCTAAGGGAAAGCAACAGTTGAACAGTTGGAACTGAAAGACTTTTATGTTCATACAAAGTGAATTATTTTCAGTGGAAATTAAATATGTTGACTGCCAGCTATGTGAATATTCCATCACTCTTTCATTATTCCTACCAAGTATTACATATTTAGGGCATATGCCTTAAACATAGATTGTTTAAATTAATTTATCTAGACCTTACATGCACATGGTATTGCTTGTTAAACCCAAAGGCAAAATCTAAGGATGGTTAAACAATTTGGTATGTTGTTTTATGACTTCACTTGTTTTGTACTGCTTTGGGTCCTTCTGATCTGTACATCTGTTATGTTATTTTGTTGAGTGGAAACAGGTGGGCTTATAGGAAGGGAGGAGAATGGTTCTTGGGGTTGCATATGGAATTTACAATAAAGAATATTGTATATTGTAATATTATTTGTAAATTAGTTGCTACATTGTACCTTTGTAGCAATAAAATGTATAATAAAGTTACATATATATATATATATATATTGCTTTTTTTTTTGTGGGAAGGGGGGAGAGAGCCTGTTAAACATTTACCAGCACACCACTGCATATACTTGTAGTTTAGCAATGATTGTTTTGTGAAAGGTTTTTGGAATGTGCAAAAAGGATTAAATATATGACTTTATCTTTTGCATTTTAACATGGCATTGAAAAATTCACATTGGAGGAAAGATATTGGTAAGCTTTTGTTCTTTTACTGCAAATCTGTTCTCGTGGGCAGACTCATCACTGTTTTAGTTCATGACTGGGAATATAGCCCTGGTTTTACATCTTTCTTCATGCGTGTTTTATTGCTTGGCAAGTGACTGTATCTGAGGATATCGTGACTCCCACATCCTAATAAAATATATTTTTGTGCCCAAGCTGACAGTTCTTATTAACAAAGTCGGGGGGAGGGAGAGGAAGGATTTGTGATAGTCTTTTCACTAAAAGAAATATTTTAAGTGAGAGAGAGAAGGGGAATGGGTGTGGGTGGAAGGACTGTGATTTGGCTGAGACAAATAGCAGAATTGATGTATTATCCTGAGTGCAGTGGGCAGCTGTGAGAGTATTGGCATTGATCTTGTAAGTGATTGCTTTACCACCTGCTGACAGAAAAGAATAATTCCAACAAGACAAAAGTAATGTTTGTTTTGCTTCAAAAGAAAAGGTCTTAAAGAAAAATCTGCAAAACCATAGTTAATATAGCGGGTTTGATTTATATAGTCAAGAGCTCTTCACCCCTTTTCTTTTCTCTTCTTTGCTGTTCTACAAATAGCCCATTTGATATAAAGGGGGGGGGGGGTGTAGGACAGGAGGGAGGCATCTATTTCACATTTCTGTGAGTATTTAATTTCCAGACACTATTATTATGCATGTTTGCGGTTTCCTGGCAAGTCTTTCAGACATTTGTTGGTACATGATTACAAAGCAGACTGATTACTTGTACAAAACGTAGGATTGCTGAGTACCAGTCCTTTTTATAAATGCCAGTTAAATTGCTTATTGGCTAAGGCATTTCAGGCCTTCCTTTAGTAACCAAGGATGAACCCTATATTGCTAGGAAAGTGATGACTTGGGATTTTCATAATGGCCCACTCCTGAGACAGTGAATAAGAATAGCATATGACATCAACATAAAACCAGAGATTGCCTGCACTAACACTCAGGTCTGTAAACTGAGACCATAACATTTTCTTCATTGAGGGTCATTTTCAGGTCTTTTTCCTGATTTTTGGACACTTTCTTTGGTTTGTTTCCACATTTATTTTAAAACATTTTAATGTGCATTAGAAATTTTTAATATGTGTTAATTTTAAGACACAGTAATTCATATGTTAATACAGAATAAATGCATTTAACACACAAATCAAGCCCAGTTCCCCAGGTTGTCAGGCCACTGCATTAACCATTAGACTACACCTCCAAATAGGCACACATATAGGAGGTAATTCTACAAGGGGGGGGAGGGGTTCCAAGAAGACACCTATTTATTGCCAAACGTGCACGACCATTAACAAAAATTATCATGTGAGCCCTTACTGCCACCTATTTTGTAGGCAGTATGGGCTTACGTGCTATTTGGATTGGTTAACGTGCAGTAATGCAGATGCGCTGATTAGCACAGAAACGCCACACTCTACTCCCCCTCTGTTTAAAAAAAATCATTTTTAGTGCGCTGTTTGTGTACCCAGATTGTGAAATTATCACGGGACGCCTTAGCATGCCCTGCAGTAAGCACACACTAATTCAAACCTGAATTTGATTAGAGCAATGATAGCTATATGGTAAGCCGTATTGTAGAAAATCTTTAGCATCATGTCTATGTTAGTTGAATGTTCTAATGCATGATTATTAGGTATATCGTTAGTATTATGCTAGCATTGTATTATGTCTCTGGTATTTGAATTCCAATGCTGTTTTCACGGTGGTTCTATTATCAGGTTTCAATTTACTGTTTTCAAGTTTACCTCATTTATTGTATTTAGTTTAGTCATGATTATTTTACTATTGTTATGCTGTTAACAAAATTCTAAGTTTTATGTTAAAACCCTTTAGTGCCCAATGTTCCCGTAATAAGCCATGTGGGAACAGATTGAAGGGAACATTGGACACTAAAGGGTTAAAAACTGTACCTGCTGTACACTGCCTTGGGTGAATCTCTTCATAAAGGCGGTTAATAAATCCCAATAAATAAAATAAATAAATAATCCAGAGAAACTACAAAGCACCTTAACAGTTCTTTCTCTGTTATCCTGAGTCTACAACCAATGTGCCCTTTGGGGTGTGTGCACCTTTAAGCAAATCCCCCTGCATCTGTTAGTGTTTGTGAGCTGTTCAGATTGACAAGGTTTCAGAGTCTGGGCAGGTCTTTCTGCATGATAAGGTATATCCTATTACAGTTCTGCTTTTTATAGTCTGGATATTTTCTTATGTTATCAGAGTAATTTGTGGATGTTGAGTGTGACAAAACTATGAACCTATAGTGACCTACTGAAGTAAGAAACCTGAAGGAACTCATATACTCAAATCATTTAGATAGTTTCTGCCAAACCAAGCACTGAGCATGGCAAGGATGGAAACGAACTTTCTAATCCTGTCTCACATTCAAGCCCACATAAACATCAAAAGCAATGACAGTATCATCGCCTTGGGTGAATCACTTCATACAGGTGGTTAATAAGTCCTAACGTAGTAAATAAAGCAAGGCTCAGTCACCTAAGCATACAGGATAGATTTCATTACTGTCAACTATACCATTACGTATCAGAACTGTTAGCAGGTAATGCTGAGGATTTGAAAGGGACAGTGTGTGGTCAGATGTGACCTCAGAAAGGCACGCATTAAGAGCTTACAAGTAAACATTATCCTATATAATAATTCTCACTCCAACGTTCTGACGCTGCCTGGGACCGTGGCTCCCTCGGAGGTGGTCTACTTCCTGCGGTAGATAACAATGACGACATGAATCCCACACAGCTCATCGAATCCAGTGAAGTGCCACTGATTGGCTGCGCCTCGGGTGAAGTCACCAGCCCATCGCCCAGCAACAAACCGCGACCCAGCCAGCAGCAAACAGCGACCCAGGAAGGGGGAGGAGTAGGGAAACACGCTTCGCATGTTTCCCTACTCCTCTCCCTGCCTAGAAATCGCTCGAGACTGGCTGCCAACCTCCCGAACCACCCGCGCACACTAACCGCCCTCAAAAAATCGCCGCCGCCCTCCCTCTCCTCTCCAAGTCCGGATTCAGACTGTCGGAGGGGACGAAGAGGGAGGGTGGCGAGCGAGCGGCTGCAGCAAGTGTCCAATGTGGAGGAGGGAGGTGAGGGCTCAGGGCGGGGGTCAGGGTCCAGTGGCGACTCGGAAGAGGGGGGAGGGAAAGAGCAGCAGGTCCGACTCCAGCGCAGCCGTCATCCCCGTTCACTCAAAACAAAGCAAGCAAACCTATGAGATGCTGCGGGACATTTAATAGACAGGAGTGGAAGTGAGCCAAGCAAGTCTAGGTAAGCAAGGAAGCCTATTGGTTAATCTCTGTTTCCACTCCCCTATGCAGCCGTCATTGGTATACACTCAAAAACAAGCAAACCTAGGAGCTGCTCAGGGCCGTGCAGGAGATCCCTGCAGGAGATCGGTTGGCGCCCCCCCGCAGACGAACAGTTGGTGCGCGTGCCCCCTCCCCCCCCCCCGTGAAAATGATCGCTGCCCTCCCATCCACGCTCCTCTCTCCCCTGCCCTCCCGCTCCCATGTCCCAACTGCCCGCCCTCTTCTCCCCCCCCCCCAAGATCCCATTTAAATTTACCTCCGTCCAGCAGCGAAGGCGCAGCGTCAGTGAAGGAGGCAGCGCTCCCGACGTCTCTACTAGTCTTCCCTTCGCTCAGTGTCCTGCCTTCTTCTGACGTCATTTCCTTGGCGTCAGAAGAAGGCAGAACACTGAGCGAAGGGAAGACTAGTAGAGACGTCGGGAGCGCCGCCTCCTTCACTGACGCTGCGCCTTCGCTGCCGGATGGAGGTAAATTTCAAAGGGATCTTGTTGTGGGGGGAGAAGAGGGCAGGCAGTTGGGATGCAGGAGGGCGAGGTAAGCATGGTGGGGCGCCCCCCAGAGGACAGTGCCCTCCTGCCGTGCTTACCTCGCTTACCGTGTTGGCACGGCCACATTGTCATTTTTAAATTGTTGTTCCATCTGAAACAAGTCTAAAGCTATTTCAACTGGATAGACAGTGCCTTAAAACATGGAGGACAAAAGGAGGGGGGAGACAGACAGACCCTGCATCTGGGAGGGAAGGAGGGGGACCCTGCAACTGGGAAAAAGGGAGGGAGGGAAGGGGGACCCTGCAATTGGGGAATAGGGAGGAAGGAAGGAAGGGAGGGACGGGGGACCCCCCTGCAACTGGGAGGGAGGGGGGACCCTGGCACATACTCTCATTCTCACACACACACTCGCACCCAATCTCACTCTCTCTCTGTCACACACACACACACATTCGCACATTCACTCTCTCTCATACAGTCACTTTCACACACTCTCTCTCAAACATACACACTCCAAGGAAAACATTGCTAGCGCCCATTTCCTTTAAAACAGAAATGGGCCTTTTTTACTAGTAAAGAATATATTATGTATAGAATTGTTCACTTGCCATTTCAAAAGCAGTGCTGTCTCGTACTGAGACCCCACCACACCTCCTTTTACCATCTGGTGGAATAAGCAAGCCCTCTATTGTGACACTTGAGTCACTGTGGGATATGGTATATAACACTCACTCCTCTATGCAAAGTATGTTAAAAGAAAATATTAACGATATTAAAACTCTCTCAGAAGCAGTTCTGATACAGGCACAGGTGACAGCACAGCAGTCCTCTAAGATTGAAAAACTGGATACCAAAATTCAAGAAATGGAGTCTTTGGAATCCATTTTGGTTAAGGATAATAACTTTGGGCACAAACATTTGGAATACCTTGAAAACCAGTCTCGGAGACTCAACCTTCGGTTCCTTAATTTCCCCAAATCTCCCTTAATCCCTCCAATTGAGATGGTGAAAAAATATATGATTGATATTCTGGGAATGGACAAAGGTTCATTGCCTCCCATTACTCGGGCCCATTACATCCGGAATATTAGGGGGACATTGGGAGACTCCCCTAGACAAGAAATGGGTGAAGAAATGAACCTTACTTCCTTCCTGGAAAGTTCGCTGCAAGTGATTACCCACAGGACTACAATGTTAGTCACTTTTGTGCTGGAGCCAGATCGGAACGCTGTATTAAGACTTTCCCTGAGGCACTTAGATGTACTGTTTATGGGCTCCAAGGTTAGGATTTTTCCTGATCTTTCCAGGCTGAATCAAGCGAGACGTAGGGCCTTTTTGGAACTGCGTCCCAGAGTAGAAGCCTTGAAAGCAAATTTTGTGTTACGTTTTCCTTGTTTATGTACTGTATTGCTTGAAGGTAAACAATTTCAATTTGTAGACCCTAAACAGCTTAAAGATTTCCTAGAAGCTAGAGTTGAAGTGACTGTTACATGCCCTCCTACATAGGCTGGAGTCTGAACTTAGAGGTAGCAATTGTGTAATAATAATTTAATATTTTTGCTTTTTTCCTTTCCTTGGATTCGCTTTTCTTTTTATAGTGGACGGAAAATAGTTCTTATTGTTTCCTCATACTTTTATGTAAAGAGATTTTCTTGTTATTTGAATGTGAATTGCATAATCACATTGTTGTGTGAATTGTTAAATGATTAATAAAGGATATAAAAAAAAATAACAGAGTAGTCCTCCGCACTCACCCTAAGTTCCTGCCGAAGGTGGTGTCTGAGTTCCATCTTAACCAGTCAATCGTCTTGCCAACATTCTTTCCCAGACCGCATACCCACCCTGCTGAACACCAGTTGCACACATTGGACTGCAAGCAAGTGTTTGCCTTCTATCTGGAGCAGACACAGCCCCACAGACAGTCCGCCCAATTGTTTGTTTCTTTCGACCCCAATAGGAAGGGGGTCACTGTCGGGAAATGCACCATCTCCAGTTGGCTAGCAGATTGCATTTCCTTCACTTACGCCCAGGCTGGGCTTGCTCTTGAGGGTCATGTCACGGCTCATAGTGTTAGAGCCATGGCAGCGTCAGTGGCCCACTTGAAGTCAGCCACTATTGAAGAGATTTGCAAGGCTGCGACGTGGTCATCTGTCCACACATTCATATCTCATTACTGCCTTCAGCAGGATACCCGACGCGACAGTCGGTTCGGGCAGTTGGTGCTGCAGAATCTGTTTGGGGTTTGAATCCAACTCCACCCTCCTGGACCCGGTTTTATTCTGTTCAGGCTGTACTCCCAGCTAGTTGTTCTTCGTAGGTCAATTTCTGTTATGCCCTCGCCGTTGCGAGGTCCAATTGACCATGTTTATTGTTTTGAGTGAGCCTGGGAGCTAGGGATACCCCAGTCATGAGAACAAGCAGCCTGCTTGTCCTCGGAGAAAGCGAATAATACATACCTGTAGCAGGTGTTCTCCAAGGACAGCGGGCTGATTGTTCTCACCTACCCTCCCTCCTCCCCTTTGGAGTTGTGTTTTTTTCCTCATTTCTTTGCTTGTCATTTAACTGAGCGGGAACAGTTGCGCATGGGCTGGGAGACGGCCGCGCATGCGCGGTGGGCGTGCCCCGCGTGCGGGACCTCCCGCAAGATTTTTTCTTCCGGTTTGAGGGGCTGCCGTGGACGTCAACCCAGTCGTGAGAACAATCAGCCTGCTGTCCTCAGAGAACACCTGCTACAGGTATGTATCATTTGCTTTTTCCCACCTATTTGCAGGCTCAATGTGGCTTACATAGTAACCGTGATTGCGATCGCCAGTTCCGGTATAGCAGATACAGAGTGACAATGTAGAAAGTTCGTGTAGGATACACACATCAGGGAATAAGGAGGAAGGGTTGAGCTGTGATCAGTTTAAGTCTTAGTTTTGTTGTGTTGTGGGATCGAGGCATTTAAGTTAGGTCATCAGGGTATGCCTTTTTGAATAAGTAAGTTTTTATTGATTTCCGAAAGTTTGTTAGGTAGTGCATTCCATAGTTGTGTGCTTATAAAGGAGAAGCTGGATGCATAGGTTGATTTGTATTTAATTCTTTTGCAGCTTGGGTGGTGTAGGTTTAGGTATGTGCATGTTGATCTTGTGGTGTTTCTGGCTGGAAGGTTGATGAAGTCTGTCATGTATCCCGGGGTCTCACCATAGATGATTTTATGCACGAGAGTACAGATTTTGAAGGTAATCCGTTCTTTGATCGGGAGCCAATGTAGTTTTTCGCGTAGGGGTTTGGCACGTTCGTATTTTGTTTTTCCAAAAATCAGCCTGGCTGCGGTGTTTTGAGCGGTTTGGAGCTTCTTTATGATTTGTTCTTTACATCCCACTTAGATTGCATTACAATAGTCTAGGTGACTTAGTACCATTGATTGTACCAAGTTGCGTAATATTGCCCTCGGGAAGAAAGGTTTTATTCGTTTTGGTTTCCACATTGATTGGAACATTTTCCTTGTTGTATTTTTCGATTGGGTTTCTAGCGTATGATAACAAGCAATGATATCTCTTAACATAAGAACATAAGAGTAGCTATACTGGGTCAGACCAATGGTCCATCTAGCCCAGTATCCCATTTCTAAACAATGGCCAAGCTAGGTCACAAGTACTCTTGGCAGGTTAGATTTTGAATTACCCATTGCTTTAAAATTGAGACAGCGCATAATCTCCTCTGGAGAGAATATAACTCCAGCTTGAGCTAATATGTGGGCAGAGATTTTTTCAACTACGCTTTTGCAGTCCTGGAAATCTAGACTTTCGAGGAGGCCTTGAAATTTCAGGTTATTCTTCCTGCTTCTATTTTTAATGTCATCAGTTTTATGGAGGAATTTTCCCTGCTACTTTAATATCTGAGTAGTGCTGCATGACTTTATGCTCTGATTCCTCTAAATGAAGGCCCAATTCTGCCATGTCTATCCTTAAATCAAAGCTGAGGGTGGCCAAATCAGCTCAGGTTGCAGCTACCTCTTTTGATTTCCTGTAGCCATCCTCTGATTTCTTCCATTGGAGAAAGGGCATTGGCACCCTAAGGTATCACTGACTCAGCAGACAAGTCAGGCCCTCCTATCAAAATGGAAGATGCCATGTTCTCTGCTCCACGAAGTTATAAGTTGCCAACCTGATATGCAATATCTTGTAGGTCTGCCAGCTTCTTTCTGTTCATATCTTTGGTAAAGTAATACATATGTCCTCCAGAGAGCTTGAAATCTACCTGCAATCAGTCACTGAACTGGTGGATGAGTAAAGATTTTCCCGACCCAATAAGGAGCCAAGGGCTTAGGAATCCATTCTGCCTGGTGACAACTCTTCTTTCATTGGAGAGAGGTGCAACCATCTCTTCAAGGTAGCATGGACTCAGTGGACATTGCCAACAGAGTTTCGATACTGCACAATCTTTGAAAACCCAATCAAAAATCATTAAGCACAGTCTGATCATCCATAAAGATCCCCTATTTGTATCTGTACTGTTTTCTAAATCAGTTCACTCAAAAATGGAATGTTAGACTATGGTCTATAACTGCCCACTACTCCAGGATCCAATGACTGATTTTTTTTATACAAGTTTTACTATAGCTCTCTTCAAAGTTGCTAGTAACACTTTCTTCTTCAAAGAAGAATTTGCAATCCATATCAGTGTCTTTCTTAATCCACCACCAGCTGCCTTTTTCAGATCCAGCAGCCTTTGTCAGATTTGAAGGGCAGCAGTATAACATACAAATTGTAGGTCTAGAAACATAGAAACATGACGGCAGAATAAAGGCCATATGACCCATCCAGTCTGCCCATTCTCTGTAACACCTAATTCTTCTTGTTCCCAAGGGATCCCACATGCTTATCTCATGCCTTGTTAAATTCTGGAACAGTCCTCGACTCCACCACCTCCACTGGGAAGGCCATTCCATGCCTCCACCACCCTTTCTGTGAAATAATACTTCCTTAGGTTACTCCTAAGCCTATTCCCTCTTAACTTTGTCATATGCCCCCTCATTCCAGAGCTCTCCACCATTTGCGTTTATAAAAAATTATTTATTTAGAATTAAAAAAAAAAACTTAACATATCACTATCTACCTTGGATATAAAGGAAATAATGAAAAAAAATACAAAAACAAATAGAGAAAATATATACTATCAATTTCATCCACAACACTGGAAATCAGATTCAAGAATTAGGCAACATGATAGGAAATAAAATAACCCTAAATGGGAAAACTCCGCAAATCACACTCCTCAGCTAAACATATGGGTATATTATACAACATTTACATCTTCCTTAGCCTTGAGAAAATCTTTCAGTTGTTTAGAATCGAAAAACTGAAATTGTTTACCCCTAAACATAATTAAGCATACACAAGGAAATCTCAAAACAAAATTGGCACCCAAAGCTTGAACCCTGGACCAAAGGGCCAGGAATGCTCTTTGCACCTCAACTGTTTTTCTCTTGCCAAGTCTGGAAGAATCCTTATTTTAGATCCCAAAGGCAACTATTCTAAATGCCTAAAAGAAAGTCTCAGTGCAATGTTGCAGCCCAACTCAAGTGCAAAAGACACCATCAGTGTAGTTCTATGTGTAATAAATTCCAAAGATGATTCCAGAAATGAAATTAGATTCATATTCCCTTCCTTTTGGCCTTGATGATCTGCTTCAAGATCCCAAAATATATTGGGTTTTTTGTGATAGGGGACAATGAATCCGCGGGCATTTTCAGAACCTCAGTCAAATAATTTTTAAACATATCAACAACAGAGAAGAGGTGATTTGGGGAAATTTAGTAGTCTCAAATTATGTCTTCTAATCTGGTTTTCCGGATACTCCATACATCGATGAGTATAATTCTAGTCTTTCAAAGAGACGTTTTAAATTCTCCAAAGCCTGAACTTTCAGTCTTAGTGATTAAACTTTTGAGGATTGTTGGTCAGTGACCTGAGCCTGAATAAGAAAAGCCTCGGACAATACTTTAATATCCTTATTCATAAACAACACAGAAGTTTGCATGCCCTGTATAGCATCCCACAGTGACTCTAGTGTCACAATGGCTACTGAAGGATCCTGGATGCAGCTTGCAACATTAGATCTTCCTGTGGTATGAGAGCCGAACTCACCGCAGTCTGCTCCCTTGCCAACTCCTGGGGCAAATCATGTAAGCACTGAACCGCTTTGGAGCTGCTTCCAAGATGTGGGAGCACCACCCATTCCACAGGGCTCAGCAAAGCCCTTTCCAAACTGCTGCCTGATGCTTCAACAATAGGCACAGCTGAAGGGAAAGAAAACTTTGGTTCAGCAGAAGCCCAAAACCACTCCAATATCACTCGCTTCATCATCGGGATAGAGGTGGGGCCTGGGGGAATTTCTGCACCTTTCCTTGCCTCTTACCCATCGCCGGACAGGTAAGGACATGACTAAGCTCAGCGTCTGTGTGCAGGAGCTACTGCAAATATGTCCTCTCCCTAAGATGCCATTTTGGATCTTCCATCATCTACTTTTAACTAACCCTTTCAAATATAGCACAGCTCTTCATCTTTCTTCTGTCATCAGTCACCTCCTTACTATACATACAGCAGCAAGAAAACTGAGCTAACAAACCACTTACATGTACAGGTAGTGACTGAGTCGCCACTCTCTTTATAGTGGTGGTGGTCGGGGCTGTCTATGTGTATTCAGTACCACCGCCTCCTTGGATAGTAGTGCTGAATGCATATAGACTAATTAAATACGGTGGCCACAGGGTTTAAATATTGACCTAAATATATATTAATAGTGTAGGATGATCATCCATCAAAATTTGTCACAGGTAAAACAGATGTGCCCTACCTGTTTGATATAATTCATGGGTATTGTTTTTAAATCCAAAGTAACATAATATTTTCTCCAATTCATTTTAAATTTACTACTTTATAGTTCATTGCGTGTCTTCTAGTCCTAGTATTTTTGGAAAGAGTAAACAAGTAATTCACTTCTTACCCGTTCCACTCCATCCCCTTTATCATTTTTGTCGCCCTTTTCTGTACCTTTTCTAATTCCACTGTATATTTTTTGAGATGCGGCGACCAGAATTGCACACAGTATTCAAGGTGTGGTCGCACCGTGGAGCAATACAAAGACATTATAACATCCTCGTTTATATTTTCCATTCCTTTCCTAATAATACCTAACATTCTATTTGCTCTCTTTGCTGCAGCAGCACACTGAGCAGAGTGTTTCAAATATATCGTCAACGATGACTTCTAGATCCTTTTCCTGGTCAGCGACTCCTAACATGGAACCTTGCATCACATATAGTTCAGGTTTCTCTTTCCCAAGTGCATCACTTTGCACTTGCACACATTAAACATCATCTGCCATTTGGATGCCCAGTCTCGTAAGGTTGTCTTGCAATTTTTCACAATCCTCTTGCGATTTAACAACTTTGAATAATTTTGTGTCATTGGCAAATATAATTATCTCACTAGTTACTCCCATCTCTAGATCATTTATAAATATGTTAAAAAGCAGCGGTCCCAACACAGACTCCTTGAGAACCCAACTGTCTATCCTTCTCCATTGAGAATACTGACCATTTAACCCTACTGTATGTTTTCTATCTTTTAACCAGTTTTTAATCCACAATAGAACAGTACCTCCTATCCCATGACTCTCCAATTTCCTCTGAAGTCTTTCATGAGATACTTTGTCAAATGCCTTTTGAAAATCCAGATACACAATATCAACCGGCTCACCTTTATCCACATGTTTGTTCACCCCTTCACAGAAACGTAATAGATTGGTGAGGCAAGATTTCCCTTCACTAAATCCATGTTGGCTTTGTCTCATTAATCCATGCTTTTGAATATTCTCTGTAATTTTGTTCTTTATAATAGTCTCTACCATTTTGCCCGGCATCAATGTTGGGCTCACTGGTCTGTAATTTCCCGGATCGCCACTGGAAACCTTTTTAAAAATCGGCGTTACATTGGCTACCTTCCAATCTTCCAGTACCATGCTTGATTTTAAAGATAAATTGCTTATTACTAACAATAGTTCTGCAAGTTCAGTTTTCAATTCTATCAGTACTCTGGGATGTATACCATCCAGTCCTGGTCCACAGCCTCTTGGAACATCACTACCCAGGGGAGAACCATCAGATCTTACATTATTTTGTAAAACTGTATTAAACTCATTGTACTCTGGCACTTGCCCCCTTGAAAACTCCCTGCACTTCCTCTGTTGCTAAGGGTGTGTTGAGTTCTGCTATCTGGTGCTCGTCCAACTTCGGTATCAGCAAGCCCACCAAGAATTGCTTTATCTCTTCTAAAGGTAGGCTGTCATCTCAGTACAAGGAGGAGTAGAACTCACCAAAAGTCCTTCCCATATCTGACCTCAATGCTCTGGCTGGTCTATAAAGCTGAACAACCTGTGCCAAATATACAGGTACCGGTAACAAAATTGCTTTTACATACAAGCGTCAACACTTTATAAGCAATCCTATATTCCACACACAGCCGGTGTAAACACTTTAACTCCAACGTAATATGCACAAATTTTCCATAGCCCAAAATCATGTGCGTAGTAGAGTTTTGTACAACCTGCAGAGCCTTATAACATGCCTTGGAAATTCCCAAATGCATTACAATAGTCCAATTTTGTTAGAACCAATACTTGCACAGCAATGCGAAAATCATAGGGTGTTAATATAGGTTTCAGTGTACTAAGCAATCACTTTTGAAAGAAGGAAGACCTAATCACCTGTCCAATTTTCTCCTTCAATGATAAACGTGCATCCAAAATGACAGCTAGACATTTCACCTGTTTAACACTCAACACTGCCCCATCTACCTTACAAATCAATGGAGGCAACACCTGTACATCCCTCCCCACCAACATCACCTCAGTTTTCCTGCAGTTGGAAATCAAGAAAATGAAGTGTATAGTCACAGAAATTTTCATCACCAGCCTGATTAAAAAATTTCAAGCATAGGTTGATCTGTTCCCTTCCCCTCACATATTGCTCCTTATGAACTCTTAAAGGAAGCTGTCTTTGAAGCAATGCTAGTGTTTACTCGAGCATTGACCATGAATTTGAGAGCATCTGTAACATACACTAGCATTGGACCCGCCGGCATTGTTCGCCTCCAGCTGCTGTCTTCTGCCTCCGGTGACCACCTCCACTTTTCAGGCTGCATGCTGCTTCTTTAGCGCTTTGAATGCGCTCGCTGGGTCTCACTACGGTGCCTTGTTGGGAGCTGTTCCAGCCACTCTGTTACATCTCAACGTCTGGATTTCCACAATCCATTTTAGACTCTTTTCCCTTCCCTTCCCTTCTTCCTCTGTTCCTTCTACCATCTCTACTGTCATTGTATTGTTTCATCAGTTCATTGTAAGCCGCTTTGAGGCCACTTTCAGTGGTATAAAGCGGGGTATAAATGTTCTGCATAAATAAATAAATTGGAATACGGTTCATTCCTGTCATGGCATGCATATCACTAACAAAATGGCTAACGCAGACTATGGGAGGCTACAAACATCTCAAAATTTAAATAAGCAAGGCTTCAGAGCTCAAAGAGCACCGGTCTGACCAAGTGTGTCAGTTTTCACAAAGGAATTCCCAGATATTATCATTGGCCTCAGTAAATCATGAAGGTCCACAAAAAAGAAAGCAACCAAAAATGGAGAAAAACGATGCTCACCAAAAAACCGGAGAAAAATAGCCAGTGATAATATCTGGGAATTCATTTGGGAAAACTGACACATTTGGTCAGACCGATGCTCTCTGAGCTTTGAGCCCTTGTTTTGTTAAATGTTGAGATGTTTGTGGCACTCCCCCCCCTCCCCCTCACAAATAGTTTGTGTTAGCCATTTTGTTAGCAAACTGCATGTTTCATGCTTTTTGAGGATGTGCATCACTAACCCATTTGGAGACCTTACTCCAAAAGAACTTGTACAATCTCAGAAAAGTGTGCTTAATTTACCAGAGACAGTTGAAAATGAAAAGTACCATTGATTAATTTGCAGTGCTTAAAACTGTTCTCAGATCAGTGGCCAGGGCCGTGCCAATGCAGTAAGCGGAGTAAGCAAGGCAGGGGGGCGCCGCTGCCCTGCCGTCCCTGCCTTCCGCTCACTTGCAAAATCTTTTAGCAAGCCAGAAGTGAAAACAATGCAACAGTATTCACTGAGGCAGGCAGGCTCTTCAAGTTATTTGAGAGAAGGCAACCAGATTGCTATATATGCTTTGGTTTGGGGATAACTCCTCACTCAGGGTGAGCTTCAGAGCTTGAACAGCATTCAAATTAAAGAGAACCTGAAATTTTAAAAGTGCTAAAAATAAGTTTTAAAAGTATTTGCATTAAATCTAATTGCAGAATTTAGGTGCTGGGAGTCTGTACTTGGTTGTCATATGCTCAGATTTGTTTAAATCATATGCAAATTAGTCCGTTTTTGGGAGGTTCTCTTTTGCATATTTATGGATAAAAAATGATGGAATGTTTACAGCCTTAATGTTAGGTCATGGCTGTGATCAAAAGTGTGGAGTTTGATCCAAAAACAAAGGGTTTATCTAGTGTTTTTCACTAAAAATTCCCATGAGTGTCTGTATGTTAATCTGCATTCAAATAGAGCTCTCTGATTGGATGATCAGCTTCTGTTAGAAATCTGCCGGGAAGGGAACAGAGTGAGACAGCAACTGACCGTCGGTTTGGCCAAGAGAGACATGCAGCTGTGAGTTCCTGTGTGTGTTGACTGAAATTATAAAAGAGTGCCTGATTATGTGGTAAATGAGAAAATATGAATGAAAAGAGGTTGGTGGAGATTGAAGTTTCTCTAGTGAGAAAAGGATCTGAATATTTCAGGATTACGTGAAGAATAGAAAAGGGTGAATTTCAGTTTAAGAGTGTTTAAATCCTATAAGCTATATAAAGGCTAGGTAGATTTAAGTGACTATAAGCAAGGAAACCTTAATATTTGATCTGAAATAAATATTTGATCTGAGATAGTTGATCAGAGATAAATGTTTGATCTGAATTATATCCTTTGGTGCAAAGGAGATTAGAAAAAGAATCTTTGGAAACTAAGAGGACTTTGCTCACATTTTGAATTAGCATTCCTATTTTGAGTTGGAAATCTTTGAAGTGTTATGAAAATACATTTTGCTTTAATGAAATTGCTAAACTTTAGAGTCAGACTTATCAATGAGGGATACATACAGTGCTATTTTTTCTTGAGGTCCAGCTTACTTGCCTGCTCCCTTCTGTTCCTGCTCTGCTAGATGGAGGGGGGGGGGGGGGGGGGCGCAAACTGATAGTCTGCAGGGGGCACCAGAGACCTTAGGCACGGCCCTGTCAGCGGCTTATGGAGGAGAATTCTCTCTGAACCCATTGTGCCTCAAACCCAAATACAGTATAATAGTATGTTCTGAATTGTTATACTTGTCTTTAACCTTTTAAAGAAATGATTATATGAATGAATAACAGACAGTGACACTTGAAAAGGCTATTCTCATCAAATGCTACTGGCCAGGAACATGTTTGATGGCTATAAATTTATTTTATTTATTGTATTTGTATCCCACATTTTCCCACCATATGGCAGGTTCAATGTGGCTTACACATTGCTAAAAAGGCGGTTACAAAATTTATATTTGTAGAAGTCTATTACATAATACAGAAGTACAATAAACGCTTAGGTTGATATATTAGCATATTGTGAGAGAGGTTAACATTATTGTTTTCCATTTCTGAACTTTTCGTGATGTATGGTGGTGTGGGATTAGGCAGATCCAGCGGGGAAAGACTTCTTGAAAAGATGTGTTTTCAGGCTTTTTTCTGAATTGTAGGTAGTCTTCTGTGAGTTTCAGGTGTTTGGGTAGTGAGTTCCAAAGTTGTGTGCCTATAAACGAGAGGCTGGCAGCATGTGAAGATTTGTATTTTATACCTTTGCAATTGGGGTAGTGAAGGGTTAGGTAGGTTCTTGCTGTTCTCGTTACATTTCTTATTGGTAGATCGATAAATTCCATCATGTAATCTGAGCGCAAGTAGCATACAAATGCATGCTAAATGTATTTCTCCCCAATGTTCATTTATAAAGGCACTTTCTCCAGCCAGAGCCACTTACACAGAAAAAATGTCAACATTTTTGTTCTGCTTAAACTCAAAGTTGAATTGTAGAATGATTTGGAAATAAAAAAAAAAAAAAAAAAAACTTTTCTGCCCTGAAGCACTTCTAAGACAGGAAATGTTACAATAAAAATGCATTGCTTTTTCCAGTCAGTGTTTCTAAAGCATGATTTGAAAAATCCCTGTTGTGAACCATTCAACACTTAACAAAAGTAGAGGCTATGTGCTTCTTTAACTGCAGTACACTATTTGTACAAATCCTTCTTTTCTTTTTGGCACCAAACTTAAGTTTAGCTTGTACAGTACATTAATGTCTTGTGAAATGTTCCTGTTGTGAATTAGGTATAAGAAAAGAAAATAATCTTGATTTGGGAAATTTTAGATCCTTTCAACCACTTACATTTCTGCCCCCCTCAAGATCATGCGTTCCCTGTAAGAAGCTAGAGAAATGCTCAAAGTTGAAAATGCCTTTGCTGCTAGTATTAAAACAGTAACATGTCAATGGACCACAAACTGGAAAGCTTTTCCCATGGTGTCAAAATGTATGACATAGATTGTGAGCCCTCTTTCAGAACCAAAAAATACGTACCTGAATGTACACCACTTTGATAGCTTTCAGGTTTCCAAGTGGTTTATAAAAAAATTAAATAATAATTAAGTTAAAATATAGCCTGGTAGGACGGGAGGGTGCTAAAAGACAATATTGACTTACAAGTGCATTCACTCTGCAGCTCCTCAGTACCTCTCCACTCTTCTCTCTCCCTACACTCCTCTCCGGGACCTTCATTCACTGGGTAAATCTCTGTTATCTGCACCCTTCTCCTCCACTGCTAACTCCAGACTCCTTTCCTTTTATTTTGCTGCACCATTTGCCTGGAATAGACTTCCCGAATCAGCACGTCAATCTCCTTCTGTGGCCATCTTCAAATCTAGGCTAAAAGCTCACCTTTTTGATGCTGCTTTTAACTCTTAACCCCACTCACTTGTTCCCATCAGGGGCGTATCTGCGTGGGGCCTCAGGGGCCTGGGCCCCCGCAGATTTCGCCCTGGCCCCCCTCCCCGCCGTCAACCCTCCCCCGCTGCTTACTTTTGCTGGCGCCGAGGTCCGACCCGCAATCTCCGTTTTTCGTCTACCTCCGTGGCCATGCTTCCAGGAAGTAACGCTGCAGTGCTGATTCGTTGAATCCAGTTCTGACGTCAGACGTCGAACTGGATTCAACGAATCAGCACTGCAGCGTTACTTCCTGGAAGCATGGCCACGGAGGTAGACGAAAAACGGAGATTGCGGGTCGGACCTCGGCGCCAGCAAAAGTAAGCAGCGGGGGAGGGTTGACGGCGGGGAGGGGGTGGAGAGAGGCGGCGGCGGCGGCGGCGGGGGGGGGGAGGGAGGCAAAAATGTGCCCCCCCTCTCTGGCTGTGGCCCCCCCTACCGCCGGATTCCAGATACGCCCCTGGTTCCCATGTTTTATCATTCCCACCTTAATAATTCCCTTATCCCTTATTTGTCCTGTTTGTCCTAATTAGGTTGTAAGCTCTGTCAAGCGGGAACTGTCTCTTCATGTCCAGTGTACAGTGCTGCGTATGCCTAGTAGCGCTATAGAAATGATAAGTAGTAGTAATTCTTGCCATTGGTGCAAATTGCATAGAATATACATACCAAGTGTATGTGTGAGAGACTTCGCTACAGAGGTATATACTAGTAAATAAATTAGTAATCACAAAACAGCTATGCCATTTGTACCATTGCACAATGTTATTTGTAGTAATAAACCACATAGTATTATGGTTTGTATCCCTTCTTTCGTTATGTCACTTCTATGTGACAATATATATACCAATGGATTCTTTTATTAATGATTATCAGTGTTCATTATTATTTATTTTGTATATTTTATATGAGCAACACGTGCCATAGCACAGTCTCTATTTTTAAGTAGTTTTGTGCCTTTTAGTTGTAGTTATGATGATTGATTTTAAAAATTTGATATGCATGTTTTTATTTATTTAAGCTTTTTATTTAGTACTATTTTACTAGCATGTTTTTGTTTATTTGTACAGTTGTTTTTGCCCCTCATGCAGCCCATTGGGCAGAACATGGCTGCGTCAAGCATTGTTCTTTACTAATTCAAGTGGTGGTGTACTCCAATAAACATCTGATTGACCCTTATCAGTCTGCTATCAGTACTTTGCATTGGATTTTGTGGTCTGCCTGCTTTGTTGGTTTTTGGGGGGACGTTCACGGAATGCAACATACATTAACAGCCCCAGGGAAGGAGGGAGATGTAGTCATCTTTTAAGAGTGATACCTAGTGACTGGATTCAGGACCCACAATTTCAAGGTTCTAGCGAGAGCCCTGGTGCTTGATTTCGGTAGATGACTATTGCTGAACTGACCAAAATTAAGCAGATTGATAGAAAGGGTGGTGGCATTGGCTTGTAAAACTAGATAGTTGTAAATGAAGGCACATGGCATCAGAATCCCAGCACTGGTTCTGACTGAACTGGAGGCCCAAAAGGGCAGGAGGAAACTGCCAGATTAAAAGAAAAAAAAAACACACATCAATCACAGTGAGGATTTTCAAATAAGCACAATTTGTGGAAAGAATTAGAAAAGGTAGAAACACTAATCAGAAGGACTGTAACAAAATAGTATGTAGGTATGCTGTTAGTCCCTTTTTGAGGAATGGATGGACATAAGAGCTGTGGAGAAAAAAAAGATCCAAAATGAGTTTCTTCATCAGTATTCACTGAAAAAAAAATCACTTTCAATAATAAAGGGAGCTGTGTTGCATTGGCATTTTAAAAGAGATTTGTCAGACTTAAGAAGAGGTAAAGAAACATGCACAAAATCAATGCAAACAAAATGCCAGGTTCAGATGCAATTTACCTTATGTTGCTTTAGGAATTCAAGGCTATCATTGTTAAATCATTATTTCTGGTATTTACAGAATTGATTAGATTAGGTGTGGTTTCAAAAGGTTGTCCCAGCGCCAACGCAGCACCCACTTATAAAATCTGAACTTGATAAACACAGAGCAGTGTGTTTAACATCTTTCAGAAAAAAAATATCCTGCAGTTTCACACAAATAGGTTATTGATCATGTAGCTAAGCAAATTAAAGCAGATCTTGACAAAGTAACCTAGTTAGTTTCTTTGAAGAAGGAAGGAAAATGTGCACACAAAAAAACATTTGCCATTATTTAGACTTTACCTAGGCAGCAACTGCTTCATAAAATAAAAAAGGGAATGAATGATAGCTGGATGAAGAAATAGTTAAATGATTGAATCTTAGTGGAATAATCAGTGGCTGTAGCTCTGACTCGTGTAGTAATTTGTTTTGATTGTTCATTGCCTTTAAGTATATATGTTAATAATATGGAGGTGATTGGTTACACTAGGCATGTCTGAGTTCAGTCCTCAGGGCCGCAGACGGGCACAGTTTTCAAGATATCTGTAATGAATATGCATGAGACTGATTTGTGTACAGTAGAGATAGTGGGCATGCAAATCTGTCTCATGCATATTTGTTAATCACATATAACTTGAGAATCAGTATTCTATCTAGTTACAGACTTCTATACTGAAGTACTGCATCATCATGACAGGACATAGTAACATAGTAGATGACGGCAGAAAAAGACCTGCACGGTCCATCCATTCTGCCCAACAAGACAAACATATGTGTAAACCTTACCGTGATTTGTACCTGCTTTATTCAGGGCACAGACCGTACAAGTCTGCGCAGCAGTACTTCCTGCCTCCCAACCACCAGTCCCGCCTCCCATCACCGGCTCTGGCACAGACCGTATAAGTCTGCCCTCCACTATCCTCGCCTCCCAACCACCAACCCCTCTTCCCCCCACCTGCTCTGCCACCCAATTTCGGCTAAGCTTCTGAGGATCCATTCCTTCTGCAAAGGATTCCTTTATGTATATCCCACGCATGTTTGAATTCCGTTACCATTTTCATCTCCACCACCTCCCGCGGGAGAGCATTCCAAGCATCCACCACCCTCTCTGTGAAAAAATACTTCCTGACATCTTTCCTGAGGCTGTCCCCCTTCAATCTCATTTCATGTCTTCTCGTTCTACCGCCTTCCCATCTCCAGAAAAGATTTGTTTGTGGATTAATACCTTTCAAATATTTGAACATCTGTATCATATCACCCCTGTTCCTCCTTTCCTCCAGGGTATACATGTTCAGGTCCGCAAGTCTCTCCTCATACGTCTTGGAACGCAAATCCCGTACCATTCTCGTAGCTTTTCTTTGCACCGCTTCCATTTTTTTAACATCCTTCGCAAGGCACGTTCTCCAAAACTGAACACAATACTCCAGGTGGGGCCTCACCAATGACTTGTACAGGGGCATCAACACTTCCTTCTTCTGCTGTTTCGTCACCTTTAGATCCTTGGATACTATCACACCAAGATCCCTCTCCCCCTCAGTACCTATCAGACTCTCACCGCCTAACACATAAGTCTCTCTTGGGTTTCTACTCCCTAAGTGCATCACTTTGCATATCTTCGCATTGAATTTTAATTGCCAAACCTTAGACCATTCTTCTAGCTTTCCACTCCCTCCCGGGTGTCCACTCTGTTGCAAATCTTAGTATCATCCGCAAATAGGCAAACTTTACCTTCTAACCCTACGGCAACGTCACTCACAAATATATTGAACAGAATTGGCCCCAGCACCGATCCCTGAGGCACTCCACTACTCACCTTTCCCTCCTCCGAGCGAACTTCATTTACCACCACCCTCTGTCGTTTGTCCGTCAACCGGTTCCTAATCCAGTTCACCACTTCGGGACCTATCTTCAGTCCATCGAGTTTATTTAAGAGCCTCCTGTGGGGAACCGTGTCAAAAGCTTTGCTAAAATCTAGGACAGGATAGAGTAGTAAATTGAGAGATCGGGAAACTGCAGTTGGAAATGGGTCAAAACCCACAGGGGAGGGCAAGAGGAGGTGGACAGGAGGGGGACACAAGACTGCAGAAAAGTTTCCCCAAACTTGGTTATCTACAAAGGCCGAGGCATTGCTGAGGTTTACTGAGACGGAGGAGTTTTCAAATTTAACTCTAAATTTCCTATAAAACATCTGAAAACAAAGAGAAGAACATATAGCCCATTCCAAAAAGTGGCTGAGAGAGACCTGGAGGGGCATAATCAAAAGGGAGGGACATCCAACTAAATGGAGCTGTGGCCAAGTGGTTACATCACTGGTCTTGTAATGCAGAGGTGGCCGGTTCAAATCCCACTGTTACTACTAAAAAAGCTATGAGCAAAAACAGTTTTGATTTTCCCCGTTCGGGAAGAAAGACGGCCAAGTTCGGGAAGAAAGACGGCCATCAAGAGAACGACGGCCATTAAGGGAAGTGCAGGTCAGGGACGGCCATCAAGGGAAAATGCACGGCAGGGACTTTTTTAAATTTGTATGAAGTCTTTATTGAACATTTCTCAAAACAGTATCACAAAATACAGTACTCCAAAACAAGTAAGTCATAACATAACTGATCAGCAAGATCTAAATATCCAGAAGTACCAGTGCACTACGAATGCTGGCCCCTCCCACAGCTAAATGCCTTGGATTTGGCCAGGTTTGAGATGGCCGGTTCCAGTTTCCATTATCGCTGAAAAACAAAGTCGGCCATCTCAAACCCGGCAATCTATGGCATTTGGCCGGCCCCAACCGTATTATCGAAACAAAAGATGGCCGGCCATCTTCTTCGATAATATGGTTCCGGACAGCTCTTTGCGGCACCGCCAAAATCGATGGCTGGCCATCTATTTGGCCGGCGCCGTTCGATTATGCCCCTCTTTATAACAGATTGCCTAGGTTGGGAGGCCAGTTAGGCATGAATTTTGGAGCTATTTTATAAAGATACACAGGTGCTTGTGTGTCTGTATAAAATATGAGCGCAAAAGCTGCACAGTCACAACTAAAAATCTGCATATGTTTACATGCAGTTGAAGTACACATGTAGTTGCAAATATTATATTATGAAGTATTTGTGTACATCAAGACTCCACCCATGGTCTACCCAAACTGTGCTTCCATGCACATCAATACGTGAGTACAGGCTTTCTTACCATAGAGTGTACTTGTGCACTCATACTCTCTAGGATAATTTTGTAAGAGGTTTTTAAGCATGTAAAACAGGGTTTGCTTTTGAAAAATCCTTTATAAGGTTACTCCCAAAAAGTACATGCATATTATCGTCTGTGAGCTTTGCAGAATTTGCTAAGTAAAATGCATACATGTACTTCTGATTCTGAAATTATGTGCTCAATATCATGTGGGTTCGTATACACAGATTTTTTAGGTTAATGTAAATGCAGGAACACCTCTGCTCAGTCCAGGTAAACTAGCATGCATGCGGTATGTGCATAAGTTTAACCCCATATTTTTCTGGGTAGAGTGCTGTTTTACCCTCAGAAATGCTTCTGAAAATTATTCTTCCTAGGAGCATTTTGTATGATAGTGTTTTATCTATCTATAATTTAACATCTCTATTAATATAATAGAAAAGTGAAAAACAAAAAGATATTGGTCACATTGGAAGGCATATGGAAAGTATGATTTACAAGATGAAAAGAAATTAGGATCAGATTTTTAAAGCTACACATGTCAGAACTAATATTCTTTTTCATGTTGTATTGCCTGAGGGACAATTGCTGCCTTATGGCATGAGAGCCCCAGTAGGGGCCAGGCCTAATTGAGATGGAAGCCAAAAGGAAATCGAAGAAGCTACTGGTCCAAAAAAACAGCGATATAAAGAAAAATATTAAAAATGTAAATCTTGTTTCTATTTACAGGTAATGCAGGTGGTGAAAGAGCAAATAATGAGAGCATTGACTACCAAGCCTAGCTCACTGGACCAATTCAAAAGTAAACTTCAAAATCTAAGCTACACAGAAATCCTGAAGATCCGTCAGTCTGAGAGAATGAACCAGGAAGACTTTCAGTCTCGTCCAATTCTGTAAGTATTCTGATTAAGCCCTTACTTTTATGAATAGTGGGTTGTTGTTGTTGTTTTGTTTTGTTTTTTTACTTTATCAACCAACACTTTTTTTTTTTTTTTAAATTAAGGAACCCCTTTATGTAATCACTCACAAATACACCACTCATCATTCCAAATCACATCCAGTCAAACCCTAGTCACAACCACTCCCCCCACCACACCCCTTCATGGAGACTCACTGACCTCTGCCAAAGGATAAGTTCTCCATAGCGCTACATAGTGTTTATAATCTGGTTTACAACTGTGTTGATATGTAGCAGTCTCCAAATGTGCCACCTCCTGCATCTTTTACTCCCAACAAGCTAGTGGGGGAGCCTCCTCAGAGGCCCAATATTGTAGTATCGTTTTTATTAGAAGCAGAGAGATGTAAAGAAATTTATGGTATGGGAAGTCAATACCCTGACTCAATAAATTATCCTGTGCCCCCCAACAATAAGGCTCCATAGTCCCAGTCAATCCAGCAGGAAGTGACCTCACCCAGAGTGACCAGCGCCTGCCATCAGATTCTGAGTCTAGGACATTCTGGGAAGGAATGAACCAGGGTATCCGAGTGGGCTTTACATCATAGACATGTATTATCCCAGAGACCAAAATAGACTCCCTGATCTCTAGTGAAATAGGCTCTATGAAGAATTTTAAACTGAGTCTCTTGCAGATATACTGCTTTGACCATTTAAAAAAGAGTTTTAAACAGATCTAGGTAGTATGAGCGGTCATGACCCAACCCCAGATCTTGGTTCTACTTCTTGGAGAACTGATCCAATACCTTCCATTGGAAGAACAGTCTTTAGTAACCAGTACCAGGTAGAGAGTCTATTTAAACCAAAGAGCACTTTCTTCAAGAAAGGATCTAAGTGACCTTACCGCCATGAGGGGCCATATTGCCCATACAGAGCATGCCAGTAGTGACTCGTCCCTAAGCAGGGCAGCAAGTGGCTATTGGATATGCTCCACTTCTTCTTGCACTCAAGAGAGGAAGGATCCATCCCATAGGCAGCCCAAATCCTCACAATCCTGTCGATACCATTCCCTGAATGGCGAAACACCCAACCCTGCTGGGAAGTGTACATTACCCTCAAGGCATAACAAAAGGGGGGGGGTGTCTCCTATCATTTGTTGGCTTGTCCGCCACCAATTTAAGGCAAGTCTCACTGGCCTAAGAAATTGCAGTTGTGAGACATATCTGGCTCCATTGGAGGGTTTCATATGCATGAGGTTGACAAAAGAGAGGGGCATGCTCCAACTCTCCATCCACCCCCCCCCCCCCTAGTGTAAACTTAGTCTGATCCTGGATGCTTTCCGAAGCCAGACACATCAGCACTGCTGCATTATAAAGGCATATGTCTGGGAGCTCCAAACCTCCCTGAGGCTTATCCAGTACCAATTTTGAGAAAGCAATTCTCACTACCCTATTGTGCCTTATGAAAGATCGAATGACACTCTGAAAAACCCGCTTTTCACAGCGAGACATATCAAGATAGTCTGATAAATCTGAGCTTTTACCGCTGGCGAGTAGTAAGATTGAGCCTCGGCATGCCACTTTGCTTATTCTTCCAGTGAAAAAGCGCATGAGGTACTTGGATATTTTCTTAGTATGATCTCCATGATCATGTATAAATATAACTTACAGAATCCTCTGGAGAAAATTGAACAGCTCTGTCAAACGTGCATCTTAGGGAATACTGTAAAACCATCTTATTCAAAGCCATATGGCTAAGTAAGGAGAGGAAAAGTTCTTTTCATATATGACAGAGCTGTTTAATTTTCTCCAGAGAATCCAACATGACCTTGGAGTTCGTACTAAGAAAGATACCTAAGTGCCTCATGGGCTTTTTCACTAGAGGAATAAGCAAAGTGGCATGCCAAGTCTCAATCTTACAACTTGCTACTGGTAAAAGCTCAGATTTATCACAATTGACCCTGAGCCCAGTAACCTGTCTGAAGTCCTGGAACAAGTGCAAAGCAATACCCAAATGGCAAGGAGCCTGATCCCAAAAAAAAGTGGATATCGTCAACGAAAAGACTAATTTTACATTCATAACTGCCTACCTTAATACCCTGAAGTGCTGGCCACTGTCTAATCTTAATCGTTAAAGACTCTATAGCCAGCAAAAACAACAAAGGGGACAACGGACACCACTGGCAGGTTCCTTATTGCAGGTCAAAGCTATCCTTAAGGGTGCTATTAACAAGAAGTTGGATCTGAGGGCTCATATATGAGGTGCGCACATAAGCCATGAACTGCCCCTTCAAACCATAATGCGCTAACACCCAGAACAAGTACTCCCAAGAGATGCTATCGACTACCTTTTCTATGTCCAAGCTTACAATGGCAGAGGTACCCACGCACCCCTTATGCTCATGTATAGCCACCAAGGCTTTGATCAGATTCAATGAGGCACAGAATCCACGGACAAAACCCACCTGATCTGGGTGAATGAGGCTAAACAGGCATCTGTTCAGACGTCTCAATAATATGGCCGCTAACAACTTTGCATTTAGATTTGCAAGAGAAATGGGCCTATACAAATCCATCTGCTTAAGATCTTTCCCTGGTTGAGGTAGAAGCACTATGTGGGCTACATTAGGTCTCCTACCACTCCCCAATGCCTCAATGTCATTATACATAGATCTTATAATAATTCGGATCCAAACTCGTTAGAACCAGGCATCTTACGTCTAAGGGGAGATATGCTAGAGCTATTTTAAAGAGCTCTAGCATATCTCCCCTTAGACATCTCATCTCCAATCTGAAGGGCCTTTGCTTTGCCACATTCCAGCCACAGGAAGTTGTATCAAAGAGGTGGAACGCAGCAGAGAAAAGGCCCTGGCAGACAGAGAGCAGCCTTCAGCGCTACCTCTGCCACGATTTGCCAGTGTTTGGAGGACTGTGGGAAGGGATGGAGGTAGGCAGATTCCGGACCCACATGGGGTGGAATACCAGACACGGGTGCAAGAGGGGAAGGGGGCTCCAATTTCAGGTAGCCCCTACTGTTGGACAGCCCTGGGCATTTTGCCAGGTTCACTCAATGGTAACTATGCCCCTGGTCTTGATTTGTTGTCTGTGACCTTTTATATACTCCTTTCAGCTTCAAATTGGGTTTATTTGTCTCTAAGATGTTTTGAAAGATAAAATAAATGTAAGATGCATTTTTTTTCCTGTTCATAGTATTTTCTTTCAAATTAAAAATTGTGTCTTCCTAGGAGCATCTGGGTAGATCCAAAATGAAAAGATGTGGGCTAAATCCAAATAAATAAATAATGTCTCATACTTGACCAGTGAAAGTGAGGTAGTGAGCTTGCTCTTGCACCAGCACTGAATTCCTCTGACTCTACAGCAGTTGTTTAAATTGTTTCCACAAGAAAGCAATATAAACAGGGAGTAGGGGAAAAAGCAGTATGGAGGAATTAGTGCTGTGTTTGTTCTAATCCTGTTTTTGCCACTGTCTGTCACAATTCTTCAACCCATTAAACTATACTTCTATGGATGTGTGAAAAGTAATAATCTTGTTTGTCACACAATCTGAAAAGGCAAAAACCTCACTTTTCACTCTCACTTAAGTGGCTCAGATTTGGAATGTAATCAGGGACCTTATAACCTTGTGATTTATATTATCATATATTCTGCACATTGACAGCACTGTATAAATACTATGTTGTAAAATAGATCGAAGGGAGATCTTTTTTGTGTGTATGATTGGGGAGCATGTTACAATGAAAAATTGTCCTCACAGTGACTGAAATGAATTCATGATATTAAAAGAGGATTTTATTTGTTTGTTTTGTCTTTTTCTTCAGGGAACTAAAGGAGAAAATCCAGCCTGAAATCCTAGAGTTGATTAAACAACAGCGTCTTAACCGTCTTGTTGAGGGAACCTGTTTTAGGAAACTCAATAGCCGGCGACGGCAAGGTACTGCAGAATTACAGATACTTCCTGTGTACAGTGCCTTCCAAAAATCTTCACACCCTTGTATATTTTTCACATTGTACTGTCTAAAAAAATAACAAAAAAACCCTAGAGCCATAAACTAAGTTGTCAGTCTGCTTGGCAATGCATTTTGGGGCAGCTCAGAATTAGTTGATGAGTAGAAGGATAGGGAGGATGTTAACATGGCCTTTGCTTAATTTTTGGTTGTAAAACAGATAAGGGAGCAATATAAAGTGTAGAAGTAGTTTAATAACGATTATTCAGTTTGGTTGGCCAGGCATGAGAGCCAAATGCATATCCTCTTGCTGTATTGTTCATTTTGTTCACTGAAAATGTTTTTACAAAAAGTCCTGCTGGTAACAAAACTGGATCTACCAATTTATTATTTTTGACTTGGTTTATTGACTTGATATATTGCTTAACTCACCATAGTTTTAAAGCGGTTTACAACAAACATCAGGGCCGTGCCAAGGGTCTGTGGCGCCCCCCTGCAGGAGATCAGTTGGTGCCCCCCGCAGACGAACAGTTGGTGCGCGCGCACGCCCCCCTCCCCTCCCCATGTGAAAATGATCGCTGCCCTCCCGCTCCCATGTCCCAACTGCCTGCCCTCTTCTCCCCCCCAAGATCCCTTTTAAATTTACTTCCGTCCGGCAGCGAAGGTGCGCCACAGCGTCAGTGAAGGAGGCGGCGCTCCCGACGTCTCTGCTAATCTTCCCTTCGCTCAATGTCCCGCCTTCTTCTGACGTCATTTCCTTGACGTCAGAAGAAGGCGGAACACTGAGCGAAGGGAAGACTAGTAGAGACGTCAGGAGCACCGCCTCCTTCACTGACGCTGCGGCGCGCCTTCGCTGCCGGACGTAGGTAAATTTCAAAGGGATCTTGTTGGGGGGAGAAGAGGGCGGGCAGTTGGGACGCGGGAGGGCGAGGTAAGCATGGCGCGGCGGGGCGCCCTCCTGCCATGGTTACCTCGCTTACCGTGTTGGCACGGCCCTGACAAACATAGCAATTATTAAAATTAAATTGTTTTTTTTTAATCTTTATAATTTTAAGAACTTCCAAAGGTATTCACAAAGAGCCGTTTTAAGGCTTTATGAAAACCAGCTAATCTATTTAAATTTATGATTTTATTGTTATGTTAACTGCCTTGATCTTTGTTAGCTAGGCGGTATACTAAGTTTTTATAATAAATATAAACACTGATTTCTGATGGTAGAGTTTCACAAGAGAGGTCCTGCATAACAAAAAGCTCATCTTCTAGTTGAAGTCAGTTTAGCCAAAGTTAATGGAAGAAGTTGAAAAGGACGTTGAGATGAACATAGTGAGCGCTGGGACACTTTTTGAAGCATGACATCTGAAAGATATTTAGGAGAGTCCATACGAAAAACCTTGTACATGAGGCACAATATTTTTTTTTTATTATTTTTATTTATAACAATTTTACAAATAAAATCAAGTATTAAACTTGTTTGAAAAGTGGTATATTTCATCATATACAAAAGGAAAGAGAAAAGACATATTTTAAATTGAAATCCCCACTCAAGTCCACAAAATGGGATTCAAGATGAAAAGAAAAAGTGGAATTATTTTAACAGGAATACATTTCTAAAGATATTTACTTGAGAAATTCACAGGCTACATATTCGGTGTTACATTTATTCATATCAAGGGGGTGATGACATTTTCAGAATCCCTTGTTTGTCTGGACACTAAAAAAGCTGTTAGTTGAGACGGTTCAAAGAATACATATTTAAGGGATTGGTATTTTACCACACATTTACAGGGAAATCTGAGAAAGAAAATTGCTCCCAGCTGTAAAACTGCTGGCTTCATCAATAGAAATTGTTTTCGCTTTTTTTGTGTCTCGCGAGAGACATCTGGAAATATCTGGATCTTTTGGCCTAAGAACACTTTATCCTTATTTCTAAAGTACAATTTCATTAACCATGCCTTATCTGGTGGTAATGCTACAGTCACTATCAATGTTGTTGGGATGACTGGATCATTTTCTGAGGATTCAAGTATAGCAGAAATATTGAGATCTTGTTTCTGATTTTCTTGATTTAGTATTGGCAGGTAATATATCCTAGAGAAAGGTGGAATCAGCTCTTCTTTTACTTCAAGTATTTCCATTAAATACTTCTTTAACATTTCCATTGGAGATTTAGATAATTGTCTTGGGAAATTTAACAAACGAAGATTATTACTTCTAACTGAATTTTCCAATAATTCAGTTTTTTTCCGCAAGAAAGTCAAATCTTTAATCATAATCTCTTGTTGAGTTTGAAATTTTTTAATCTCCAAAGTCTTATCATCATGCAATTTCTCTAGTTTTTCAAATTTAGTATCCAAAATATTAGTTTTTTGCTCAAGGGCCAGAAAATCCTGATTCAATTTATTTACTTGCGGAACAAGAGACTTTCCTAAAGTAATTATCAAAGTCCACAACTAATCCAGCGTTACTTCTGCTGGTTTTTTAAAGTCAAAAGGGAATTGTGTGGGTATTACCTCTTTATCGTGAATTTGTTCCAAACTAGCAGCTTCTTCCACATTCAGTGGAGTAGATGTTTGTGTCCAGGATCTCAAGTCAGCTCCAACCGGATCTATTTCCTCCCGGCCCTGTAAACTCGTACCACTTCGGGAAAGCAAGTCCAGAGACGCCTCGGTTGGTGTGCTGTACCCCGCAGGTTGCGGGGGCGGTTCCCTCGAGTCGGGGCTGAGCGTCAGCTCGAGCCCAGGAGAAGCTTCCGGGCCTCCACTCGCACCGGCGCTACTCAGCGGGCTACCTTCCGACATCTGAATCGCCGAAATAGTTGGAATAGTTGCTGCCTGAAGTAATGTTCGGATGTCTTGAGAGGTAAGAACTTGCCGTTGCGGGGCTTTGGAGGCAGGACGGCCTCGTCTTTTCGGCATGTTTAATTAGATATATTTTCCTTTCAGGGAGCGAGAATGCAGCCTGCTAGCGTCTCAAGAGCGCGGCCATCTTGAATTCGCGCAAACATTTTTTTTCGAGGCACAATATTTTAAATGTAATTCTCACTGTAACAGGCACCAGTTTAATTCAGCTAAAACAGGAGAAATGTGATCAATCTTTTTATGTCCAGATATTAAACATGCCACTGTGTTTTGAACCAACTGTAGTCTCCTCAGGCTAACCTGAGTTAAATCTTGAAAAAGTGAATTACAGTAATCCAATCTACTGGTAATCAAAGCGTGTATACCCTTTACTGAGTTAAATTTGCGTAAGAGAGGCTTTAACTGCTGAATCACCTGTAACTGATAGTAAGAAGACCTGACCACAGATTTCCTTTTTTTTTAATTGCAATTTTAGAAAATAGCATGCAAGTTATACCTGAATAAACAACATACAACCATATACATAGGATAAGAAAACATCAGGAAAATCAGTCATTCCTTCTTAGACCTCAAAATAAAGAAAATAACTAAAGAAAAGGCATTAACATGAAAACAAAACCCCCCTCCTATTAATGTAAATCATGCAATACCATCCATATTGGACCTTTCAAGTGACAATCTTATTTAAATCCAAGAAAACTCTTTAATTGTTCTGGCTGAAAAAAATGCATATTTTATGCCCAAGTATATTATCGATAACATATAACGCTCAGCTTCAGATATACCCCTTAAATTTCATATCTCATTAGTCTGGTAGATTAAGACCCTTTAATTAGATCATCAGATCCGCACATCTACCTCTATTATGGCTAAAATGAGCCAAGCATGTCTCGGAGGTAGTGACATAATCCTCATCGATCTTCTAATCCTATTTTCTATTTTTCTATATTTTTCAAAATTTTAACTTAAATATTCAGCTTGTATATAGCTTCTACTTAGCTTTTTTAATGTAATCCAATTACTCTTTTACTGTATTGCAAGCAGCGGAGACACAATAAAGCCGACATGGTTCCATGTTTCGCGACAAGCGCTGTATCAAGGTTGTCTCCTATATCTTTTTGGCGGATCTTCCAAAGATAACCGCCTATCACTACAATGAGCGTTCTTATACGACTCAATAGTGACGTCACTCGAACCTCCGGGCTGCCCGGAAGTTCAAGTGACGTCACTATTGAGTCGTATAAGAACTCTCATTGTAGTGATAGGCGGTTATCCACCAAACTGGTAGAGGACCAAAGAGGAATACTAATCGGAAGGCTGGTGAGTGTTTTAGTCCTCCTCTGCTGTCATCTCCTATCTTACTATAAACGATGAGCAATATGCACATTTCCTTGTAATGAAAGAAAATTAGGACTTGAAGACAGATGGCATGAACATCATGATTATGTTGCAAATTATTGAAATGGGCATCTTTCAAAGGGATTTTCTCTGGATAAGTGATTCTTACCAGTTAAGAAAACCCTTTCAAAATTCCCCCATCTTACCCCAGTGTGGGAAAAAGTACATGGGCTGTCCCCCACAGTGAAAAGAAGTAGGAGCTGGGCCCAACCCAGCAAAACACACATGGACAATAAAGGCCCTGTGTGTATCCTTCAGAGCAGACTGTTCACACCACTGCAGGTACTTACGTATCCTCAGTCTCCACTAATCAATAGTATTTTTAAAAAAAGCTCCACATGGGTTTTCTGTTTGAAAATTATTTTTTTTTTGTACTCGTGTTCCTGCCAGCTCCATGAGGAAACTGAAATTGCCCTCCCTATTCTGTATGCTGCTTTGATTAGAAGATATTTGCTGACCATATATAAAGAGCTGTGATGTTGTAAAATCAAGTTATAATGAGCCTTAAATCTTTACTGTAACAGGCTCTAGCAAATCTGTTTTTGCAGTTTTTCTCTCCCGTTTTTTTCTTCCTCTCCTTGTCACATTATTCTCACCCCGTCTCCATTTCTCTTGTGTCACTTTCTTTGCCCTTTATCTCTCCATCTCAGTTAACCCATTCCTTCATTTCATTTGTTTAATTCATATTCAGTCATCCCTTATCATAGCATAATTTAAGTAATGCTGAAATACATTACAGTTGCACAGTATGGCACATTATAGATCAGGTTGCTGTGTGAAACAAGGGATAAAAGGAGATTGCTTTTAGTCATTTGACAGGTGCAAGTATCTCACTAGAACAGGGACTCTAATCTCAACCCAGTCCTCGGGACACAACCAGCCAGTCAGATTTTAAGAATACCCGCAATGAATATGTATGAGATAAATTTGTGTATAGTAGAGACACTGCATACAGATTTATTCATGCGTGTTCATTGTTGATATCTTGAAAACCAGATTGGCATGGTGTGTCCCAAAGACTATGTTGAGAATCCCTTTCCCTAGAGAATGTGTCCTGCTGTTCCTTATATATTTTTTGGCATTGTTTTATAAACTACAGAATCGAAAGCATAAAGGGCCATGGAACCCCAATTTAGTATTATTCTGATGAAGCTCTGTAGAAGCAAAGTACAGCTCCTTGTTGCTGTTTGTTTTTAGATAGCTATGTTATTGTTACAAATTGAATGCAGTTGTTATTGATGGCTGGCTTGTTTTGGTGTGTTTTGCACCTTTGAGACACCTTTTGATTTATTTGCACTTTAATAAACTTGTGCTTAATGTTTGTGAAACATGAATTATTCCACATCCCTTTTTTGTACTTGCTGTTTTATAAACTGAGGGGGTTTTTTTGTTGTTGTTTTTTATTTTGTGGACTAGGTTATAGAACCTATTGTGCCCTGTGTTGGTACATCTGAATTAAAATTAGTTAAAAGAAAATGAACAAAATAATTGGGGAGAGATGATACCTTTGTAAGGATAATAAATGTTTAAAGACACAAACTTTCAAGGCTGCTAAGCTGCCTTCCTTAGACAGTGAATTAGGTTGTTATCTTCCTACTAGAAAAATGTCATTTCTAGTGGAAAGATAGAGATCCTGATTCACCATATCTCATAGCTAATTTAAACAAGCATTATAAAAAGGTCACAGGAGGGGATCTTTTCCAATCCAGTGCATTTTAATCTCATGCTTCATTAACCTTTTGCTTCCCTGCTGCTCCCCTAGGCTGTACTGCTGTCAGCTTTGCTGTGGCCTCTGCTCCCTGTCAGATTGTACCTGGAACATGTAAAAATGTTTAAATAAAATGTATGTCATTTTGATCATGATAGAGTATAACCTGCCTAGAGTGGTGCAGCTGGAGCTCTGGCTATCTTTATTGGGCAGGCTAGATGGACCATGCAGTCATATACTGTGTTATATACAGTGGGGGAAATAAGTATTTGATCCCTTGCTGATTTTGTAAGTTTGCCCACTGACAAAGACATGAGCAGCCCATAATTGAAGGGTAGGTTATTGGTAACAGTGAGAGATAGCACATCACAAATTAAATCCGGAAAATCACATTGTGGAAAGTATAGAATTTATTTGCATTCTGCAGAGGGAAATAAGTATTTAATCCCTCTGGCAAACAAGACCTAATACTTGGTGGCAAAACCCTTGTTGGCAAGCACAGCGGTCAGACGTCTTCTGTAGTTGATGATGAGGTTTGCACACATGTCAGGAGGAATTTTGGTCCACTCCTCTTTGCAGATCATCTCTAAATCATTAAGAGTTCTGGGCTGTCGCTTGGCAACTCGCAGCTTCAGCTCCCTCCATAAGTTTTCAATGGGATTAAGGTCTGGTGACTGGCTAGGCCACTCCATGACCCTAATGTGCTTCTTCCTGAGCCACTCCTTTGTTGCCTTGGCTGTATGTTTTGGGTCATTGTCGTGCTGGAAGACCCAGCCACGACCCATTTTTAAGGCCCTGGCGGAGGGAAGGAGGTTGTCACTCAGAATTGTACGGTACATGGCCCCATCCATTCTCCCATTGATGCGGTGAAGTAGTCCTGTGCCCTTAGCAGAGAAACACCCCCAAAACATAACATTTCCACCTCCATGCTTGACAGTGGGGACGGTGTTCTTTGGGTCATAGGCAGCATTTCTCTTCCTCCAAACACGGCGAGTTGAGTTCATGCCAAAGAGCTCAATTTTTTGTCTCATCTGACCACAGCACCTTCTCCCAATCACTCTCGGCATCATCCAGGTGTTCACTGGCAAACTTCAGACGGGCCGTCACATGTGCCTTCCGGAGCAGGGGGACCTTGCGGGCACTGCAGGATTGCAATCCGTTATGTCGTAATGTGTTACCAATGGTTTTCGTGGTGACAGTGGTCCCAGCTGCCTTGAGATCATTGACAAGTTCCCCCCTTGTAGTTGTAGGCTGATTTCTAACCTTCCTCATGATCAAGGATACCCCACGAGGTGAGATTTTGCGTGGAGCCCCAGATCTTTGTCGATTGACAGTCATTTTGTACTTCTTCCATTTTCTTACTATGGCACCAACAGTTGTCTCCTTCTCGCCCAGCGTCTTACTGATGGTTTTGTAGCCCATTCCAGCCTTGTGCAGGTGTATGATCTTGTCCCTGACATCCTTAGACAGCTCCTTGCTCTTGGCCATTTTGTAGAGGTTAGAGTCTGACTGATTCACTGAGTCTGTGGACAGGTGTCTTTCATACAGGTGACCATTGCCGACAGCTGTCTGTCATGCAGGTAACGAGTTGATTTGGAGCATCTACCTGGTCTGTAGGGGCCAGATCTCTTACTGGTTGGTGGGGGATCAAATACTTATTTCCCTCTGCAGAATGCAAATAAATTCATATACTTTCCACAATGTGATTTTCCGGATTTAATTTGTGATGTGCTATCTCTCACTGTTACCAATAACCTACCCTTCAATTATGGGCTGCTCATGTCTTTGTCAGTGGGCAAACTTACAAAATCAGCAAGGGATCAAATACTTATTTCCCCCACTGTATGTTGAGCAGAGATGGAAGCCTCTCTGTCTCTTTTTTTTTTTTATCATTTATTTTTATAGTGGAATTTACCATTTCTCAACAAGAACATTTTTACAATAGCACAGCAACAAAAGACGTACTTGAAACAGGGAAAAACATGACAATAAATATATATCACAAACAATTGCTAATGCTTATTGGTCCACAAAAGGTGAGAGAGGGGTGACATGTTTTTGATTCAGACTGGGCTCTTTTCTTCCACTATATAGGAAATTCTAAATTTTAATAAGACTTGAGTTAACGGTAATATTTCTCTCCTAACAATTTACACTTCTTATATATTTCTAATTTTGTGCAGTCTGGGAACATTTAGAAACGTTGTTAGTATAGGAAGGGTTGATGGGGGCGAGGGGAGGGAGTTATGTTAGTTTAAATAGATTTCAAAGCTGATCTTTAGATTTTTTTTAAGTTCTTGTAGGGAATTTGTTTGTCATATATGTTTTACATTATTATTATTATTGTCACAGATTCAAGATAGGTGAACCCTTGGAATGCAGCTGGAGCTGCGGTAGACAAGTCTTCTGGGCTGGCACAGGGCAGGAGTCAGAGCAAGAACCAAGATAGGACTGTGAAGACAAGACAAGGCTAAACTAGGCAGGACAGAAATAACAAGGTACAACAAACAAGACAAGGACCAGATCTAGATGAGGCAAGGAAAGCAAGGCCAAGGGCAAGAACTGAACCCAGGCAGAACAAAGCAAGACACGGAACTAAGTTGAAATTGGGTCCAGAGAAGGAAAGGAACACAACTAGGTTAAAATTGGGTCCAGAAAAGGCAAGACAAGGGGCAAGGCAAGAACTGGATCCAGGTAGGACTGGAGAAGGCAAGGCTAGGTACAACTGGACAAAGCAGGCAGGAGCCTGGATCCAGACAAGACAAAGAGAGTAAAGCAACAGGGGTAGAACTGAGCCCCAGACAGGAACAATGCAAGACAAGGAAACAAAGCTAGAACTGGGTTCAGACAAGGCAAAGCTAGGCAAGGCAAGAACTGTATCCCAGACATGACAAAGAGCAAACCAAGACAAGGCACAAGGCAGGGCTGGAGCTAGGCCAGAAACAAGTCAGGGCAACAGGAACAAACAGAAGCAAGGCTAAAGACAAGGCAGGAACAGGGCTTGCCAGGAACAGAACTTGGCTGTAGCAGGAACCAGGAACAGGGCTTGCCAGGAACAGAACTTGGCTGTAGCAGGAACCAGGGACAGAGCTTGGCTGTAGCAGAGGCATCAATGCAGGGAAAAGGCAGTCCAGAGAAGCTATGGAGCCTGACCACCGAAAAAAAAGCAAGTTTGGATGCGGGGGCACGGCCTTGACAATTATGTTAATAGTTGTATCTGCCAGGTTATGGAGTCCCTCCACTGTCTCTTCAGCTTTTCAACATTTGTAAGAGTAGTTTAGGAAGCTAAATACATTCTTTAAATATTTTCTTGTTATCCTATGTTGATGATATATTTGTTTTATGCCCAGTTCAGGAAACCTTGGAAAGCACTTTTTTATTATTTAAACATTATATAAAGCTAGTGGAAGACTGGGCATTAGCAAATTATCTTAAACTTAATACCCAATGAATAGACCAACATTGTGTGGTTTGGAGATTATCAAAAAGTTGCAACAGAAGTAATAAGTCTTTGTTCAGGTATTTCTGTAAAGTTTGATTCCAAGTCAAAAGTGCTTAGAGTAATTTTAGACTCTAGACTTATGAAGATCAGATTAACGCTTTAGTTAGAAAATTCTTTCTTTTGAGGAAACTGTTGTTGATTAGAACATCTTTAAGCCCTCAGGGATTTCAGTAATTACACAAACTACACTATTACCATTACTTGATTATTATAATTCATTATATTGTAGCGTTAAACAAAAGATGTGTTGTCTTCAACTTATAGAAAATATTGCAGCTCGACTGATATTTGGTTTAGGAAAACTTAGTGAAGTTAGTCTGTTATTGAGTAATTTACACTGGTTAAGAATGGAAATATGTATTCAATTTAAGATAGTATGTCAAATGCATAAGAGTATTTATGGTTTGAACACTGTTATGGTGGGAAAATTTAATATCATACCCAGGATTAAGTGATCTTCCATCTATAAAGAAGATGAAGTTAATGTCTGTTTGGGAACACACTTTTGCATTTCAAGGTCCAAGAATTTGAAATAGACTACCAGTAACTTTGAGATTAATAACTGATCATAGTCTTTTTTTGAAAATATTTAAAAGCATATTTGTTCTCTTTGTAAATTCTCTCATTGTAGGCATTTTAAGTGTATAATGTATACATCATATCTGATTGTGATATTTTCTTCATGTTGTGAACCGCTTTGAAGTTTTGTTAAAGCAGTGTAGAAGATATAGAATAGTGGGATTTCTTAGATATAGGAGGTGGTGGATGGTGCACATGGGCAGAATGGATGGGCCATTTGACCTTTATCTGCCATCATTTTTCTGTTTCTAAAAGGAGGGGACTACCATTCAATAAGAAAAATATGAAAAGAATAGAGAGATAAAACAGGAAAAAAAAAAAGAAAACTAAGAACTCCTTTTTGTAATTGGCACCTAATTTATACAGGCAAAGCTAGAGTTGGTTAGCCAGTCCCTCCCACCCCAACCGAAATCTTATTAGAATTTCTTTAGCCTTTCCTCATATGGGAGGAGTTCATCCCCTTTATCATTTTGGTTGCTCTTCTTTAAACCTTTTCTAATTCCGCTATATGTTTTTTGAGATACAGCAACCAGAATTGAATGCTATACTCAAGGTGAAGGTGAACGATACAGAGATATTATAATAAACTTGGTCTTATTTTGCATCCCTTTCCTAATAATTCCTAAGGTTATCAATAGAAATCAAACAAAATAAAACATGGAAAAGAAAATAAGATGATACCTTTTTTATTGGACATAACTTAATACATTTCTTGATTAGCTTTCGAAGGTTGCCCTTCTTCCTCAGATCGGAAATAAGCAAATGTGCTAGCTGAGAGTGTATATAAGTGAAAACATTCAAGCATTACTATGACAGTCTGACAGGGTGGGAGGAGGGGGGTGGGTAGGAAGTATGCATGGGGACATCAAAGCATATCATTGATATTCTGACAGGATGGGTGTGGATAGGTGAGGGGAGGGTGATCAACAGAGACATACAGCTTTATGGTTTATAATGGGCTAGGAACCCCAGATCCTTGTTAAAACCTTTCTGTTGGGTGTTAAAATATTCAATCATTCTGACTTCAAAGGTCTTACGTTCTTGTATGGTTTTAAAGTTACCTTTCAGGTTCTCACTGTGAAGTCACTGGTACAGTGTCCTGGTCCTGTAAAATGTTGACCAACAGGCGTGGGAACCCTGCTGGCACCAGTATTCTTCATATGATGTCTATGTAAATTGAATCTTGTCTTAAGCATCTGGCCTGTTTCTCCAATATAGCATCCTTCGTTACATTTTTTACACTGAATGATATATACCACATTGGAAGATGAGCAAGTGAAAGATCCCTTTATGTTGAATATCTTTCCTTTGTGGATGACTTTGGGATCCTGTGAAATATTTTGGCATAGTTTGCAACTGGATAAATTACAGGGAAGTGTGCCCTTCTGTTCCTTTTCAGTCTGTGATGGAAGTTTACTTCTGATTAGCTTGTGTTTTAAATTGGGTGGCTGTCGGAAGGCCAGTACTGGTGGGGATGGGAATATCTCTTTCAGTAATTCATCCTCCTGGAGTATAGGTTGTAGATCTCTTATGATTTTCCTCAGTTTTTCCAGCTCTGGATTGTATGTCACTACAAGCGGGATTCTGTCTGTGGATTTTTTCTTTTTGTACTGTAGCAGATTCTCCCTGGGTGTTTTGAGGGAGGAGGCAATATTCTTGGAGATTATTTTGGGGTTGTAGCCTTTCTGTTTGAAGGATTCAGTCAGGCTTTTAAGGTGTCTGTCTCTGTCCCCTGGGTCAGAGCAGATACGGTGGTATCTTGTGGCTTGGCTGTAAATGATGGATCTTTTTGTATGTGAAGGATGGAAGCTGGAGTTGTGGAGGTAGCTGCATCTGTCTGTGGGTTTCTTGTATATAGATGTTTGTATACAGCCATCACTGATTGAGACCGTGGTGTCCAAAAAATTGACTTTTTCTGGGGAGTAGTCAATTTTGAATCTGATTGTAGGATGGTATGTATTGAATGCAGAATAAAATTGTTTCAGAGTTTCTTCACCCTCCATCCAAATCATAAAAATGTCATCGATGTACCGGTAGTATTTTAGAGGTTTGGTCTGGTGTATATTCAGAAATGTCTCTTCCAGCTCAGCCATAAAAAGGTTGGCATATTGGGGTGCTGTCCTGGTGCCCATCGCAGTGGCCATTATTTGCAGATAGATATAATTGTTAAAGTGGAAGTAGTTGTGAGTTAAAATGAATTTGATTAATTTTGTAATAGTTTCTGGTGAGTATTGATGGTCCAGTGTGGATTTTTTTAGGAGTCTTCCACATGCAGCTATGCCATCTGCATGTGGAATGTTGCTGTATAGTGATTCTACATCCATCGTGACCAGAAGGGTGTTAGGTGGTAGTTGCTTGATATTTTTCAATTTATTCAGAAAGTCTGTGGTGTCTTGTATGAAGCTGTTAGTTTGTGTACGAGAGGTTTCAGAATTCCCTCTATGAATCCAGATATTTCTTCCGTGAGTGTGCCAATACCTGATATGATTGGTCTGCCAGGGTTTCCCGGTTTGTGGATCTTGGGTAGCATGTAGAATGTGCCCACGGAAGGTTGATTTGGTATGAGTTTCTTCAGGTGAGGTTGCGCTTGTGTAGGAAATGTTTTGATAAGGTCTTTCAGCTGTTTTGTGTAATCCTGCGTGGGGTCCTCAGTTAGTTTCCTGTAGTATTTATTGTCTGAGAGCTGTCTGTGCCCCTCTTCAATGTATTTTTGTATGTCCATAATTACCACTGCGCCTCCTTTGTCTGCGGGTTTGATGATAATGCGTTCGTTAGTTTGTAGGGTTCTTATGGCCGCTCTTTCTGGTGGGGTAAGATTGTACAGGATTCTCTTTTGTTTGTTGGAAAGTTGGGATTTCACCCTATGTCTGAAACTTTCTATGTAATTATCCAGCTTGTAGTTTTGTCCCTCCTGTGTGGTGAAATAAGTGTTCTTTTGTTTAAGACTGTATTCCGGTCTGTTTGGTGTCCCTTTATTATAGAAATGTGCTTTAAGGCGCATTTTTCTAAAGAATTACTCTAGGTCTGAGTATAGTTGGATTACATCTAGTTCCCTGGACGGGCAGAATGAGAGCCCTTTGGATAGCACCGAGACCTCATGCTGTGATAATTGATGGTTCAAGAGGTTTATTATCCCCATTTGGTTTGCATCTGTAAAGGTGTGATCAGTATTCCCTGGTTTGTTTGGGCTCTGATTTTCACATGCCTCAGCTGTGTATCCAAGTGTCTCCAAGGTGTCTGGGGATGTTGGTTCAGCAGAGTTATAGCTATTCAAGGATAAGCAGTTTCTCTCTCTTTGATTTTGAAGAAGAGAATATAGCTTTATTTCCTTTTTGCGGATATCAATGTATTGTTTTTCTCCTTGGATGTTATGTAGGTCCTCTTTAATTTGGTTCACAAGGTGTGGATGTAATTCCTCCATGTTCCTCATGGTTACATCCCTTTGGGTTTGTATTATTCTTTTTTTCTTGTAGAGTTGATGTATAAGTTCATTTCTTAGTTTCTGACTAGTGCGTTTGCAGAGTTTCTCTGCATAGTCAGAATTGTAAGTAGTAGCCAAAGGATTTTTGATCCTCAGTCCTTTGGGAATGATGTCATTCTTCTTGCAGATTGTCAGAAAGTAAAGATGACTGTTCACTTTTGTTTCTTTTTCCAAAAGTTTGTTCATTTGCTTTTTCATGCGGCTGTATGCGGTATCTTCCATCTTAAGTAGAGGAGTGTGGTAGCCGCGTTAGTCCACTCTTAAGGTTATCAATAGAAATCAAACAAAATAAAACATGGAAAAGAAAATAAGATGATACCTTTTTTATTGGACATAACTTAATACATTTCTTGATTAGCTTTCGAAGGTTGCCCTTCTTCCTCAGATCGGAAATAAGCAAATGTGCTAGCTGAGAGTGTATATAAGTGAAAACATTCATGCATTACTATGACAGTCTGACAGGGTGGGAAGAGGGGGGTGGGTAGGAAGTATGCATGGGGACATCAAAGCATATCATTGATATTCTAACAGGATGGGTGTGGATAGGTGAGGGGAGGGTGATCAACAGAGACATACAGCTTTATGGTTTATAATGGGCTAGGAACCCCAGATCCTTGTTAAGTCCTTTCTGTTGGGTGTTAAAATATTCAATCATTCTGACTTCAAAGGTCTTACGTTCTTGTATGGTTTTAAAGTTACCTTTGAGGATTCTCACTGTGAAGTCACTGGTACAGTGTCCTGGTCCTGTAAAATGTTGACCAACAGGCGTGGGAACCAGAAGGGTGTTAGGTGGTAGTTGCTTGATATTTTTCAATTTATTCAGAAAGTCTGTGGTGTCTTGTATGAAGCTGTTAGTTTTGTGTACGAGAGGTTTCAGAATTCCCTCTATGAATCCAGATATTTCTTCCGTGAGTGTGCCAATACCTGATATGATTGGTCTGCCAGGGTTTCCCGGTTTGTGGATCTTGGGTAGCATGTAGAATGTGCCCACGGAAGGTTGATTTGGTATGAGTTTCTTCAGGTGAGGTTGCGCTTGTGTAGGAAATGTTTTGATAAGGTCTTTCAGCTGTTTTGTGTAATCCTGTGTGGGGTCCTCAGTTAGTTTCCTGTAGTATTTATTGTCTGAGAGCTGTCTGTGCCCCTCTTCAATGTATTTTTGTATGTCCATAATTACCACTGCGCCTCCTTTGTCTGCGGGTTTGATGATAATGCGTTCGTTAGTTTGTAGGGTTCTTATGGCCGCTCTTTCTGGTTGGGTAAGATTGTCAATTTACATAGACATCATATGAACAATACTGGTGCCAGCAGGGTTCCCACGCCTGTTGGTCAACATTTTACAGGACCAGGACACTGTACCAGTGACTTCACAGTGAGAATCCTGAAAGGTAACTTTAAAACCATACAAGAACGTAAGACCTTTGAAGTCAGAATGATTGAATATTTTAACACCCAACAGAAAGGACTTAACAAGGATCTGGGGTTCCTAGCCCATTATAAACCATAAAGCTGTATGTCTCTGTTGATCACCCTCCCCTCACCTATCCACACCCATCCTGTTAGAATATCAATGATATGCTTTGATGTCCCCATGCATACTTCCTACCCACCCCCCTCCTCCCACCCTGTCAGACTGTCATAGTAATGCTTGAATGTTTTCACTTATATACACTGTCAGCTAGCATATTTGCTTATTTCCGATCTGAGGAAGAAGGGCAACCTTCGAAAGCTAATCAAGAAATGTATTAAGTTATGTCCAATAAAAAAGGTATCATCTTATTTTCTTTTCCATGTTTTATTTTGTTTGATTTCTATTGATAACCTTAAGAGTGGACTAACACGTCTACCACACTCCTCTACTAATAATTCCTAGAATCCTGTTTGCATTTTTTTTTGCACGCTGGGCAGAAAATTTCAGCATATTGTCTACAATGACACCTAGATCTTTTTCTTGAGTGCTGACTCTTCCTAATGTACATCACTTTGCATTTGTCCACATTGGATGCCCAGTCTTCCAGTTTCCTAAGGTCTTCCTGCAATTTTTCAAAATCCGCATGTAACATAGTAGATAATGGCAGAAAAAGACCTGTACAGTCCATCCAGTCTGCCCAGCAAGACAACTCATATGTGCTACTTTTTGTGTATACCCTACTTTGATTTGTACCTGTGCTCTTCAGGGCACAGACCGTATAAGTCTGGCCAGCACTATCCCTGCCTCCCACCACCGGCTCTGGCACAAACCGTATTTCTGCCCAGCACTATCCCTGCCTCTCACCACCGGCTCTGGCACAGACTGTATAAGTCTGCCCAGCACTATCCCTGCCTCCCAACCACAAGTCCTGCCTCCCACCACCGGCTCTGGCACAGACCGTATAAGTCTGCCCAGCACTATTCCTGCCTCCCAACCACAAGTCTCGCCTCCCACCACCGGCTCTGGCACAGACCATATAAGTCTGCCCAGCACTATCCCCGCCTCCCAACAACCAGCCCCGCCTCCCGATCTCGACTAAGCTCCTGAGGATCCATTCCTTCTGTACAGGATTCCTTTATGCTTATCCCACGCATGTTTGAATTCCGTTACCGTTTTCATTTCCACCACCTCCCGCGGGAGGGCATTCCAAGGATCCACTACTCTCTCAGTGAAAAAATATTTCCTGACATTTTTCTTGAGTCTGCCCCCCTTCAATCTCATTTCATGTCCTCTCGTTTTGACAACTTTAGTTTTGTGTCATATGCCGATTTAATCACCTTACTCGTTCCATTGTCCAGATCATTTATACATATGTTAAATAGGACCGTTCCCAGTACAGATCCCTGCAGCACTCCACTATTCACCCTCCTCCATTGAGAAAAATGGCCATTTAATCCTACCCTCTGTTTTCTGTCCAATAACCAATCCCTAATCCACAGAAGGACATTGCCTCTTATCCCATGACTTTTTGATTTTCTCAGGAGTCGCTCATGAGGAACTTTGTCAAAAGCTTTCTGAAAATGGTGGAGGAGTGGCCTAGTGGTTAGGGTGGTGGACTTTGGTCCTGGGGAACTGAGGAACTGAGTTCAATTCCCACTTCAGCCACAGGCAGCTCCTTGTGACTCTGGGCAAGTCACTTAACTCTCCATTGCCCCATGTAAGCCACATTGAGCCTGCCATGAGTGGGAAAGAGCGGGGTACAAATATAACAAAAAAAAATACAGATATGCATTCTACTTACAAAGGGAGTGGCAATGGGGGCCACTGTAGCCCCAACAGTGACTTGTTTATGTATGGTCGAGTTTAAGAGTAAATTTGTGTATCAGTCTGTATACCAAGCTGCGGTAAAAAGGGCCCTGTGGTAGCGCTGGTAAAAATTCCAAAAATATTTTTTATTGCGCTGGAAATGGTGCTCGCTCAAGGCAGAACTACCGCCGGAGACCGCGTTGGGCTGATGGTGTTCTGGGTTGCTGCCCGGCAACCCTTTATAAAAGGGTCCCTAAAGTCGCAATGAGGACATGCTTCACAGATGATATATTTTAATTTGGATAAGGGATGGAAAATCTCCTGAAGTGTTCTTTCCGTGTCTAAATCAATGTGATGCAAATCTAACTTTCACTTGGAATATGGGACACTCACAAGGTAGCTTTTTGGATATAAAAATTCGGTTGGAGGCTGATGGCTTTGTGACATAAAGTTATTGCAAAAGCACAGATAGGAATACTGTGCTACATTATAGGAGTTTCCATCTTAGAAGATTAAAGGTCAATTTCTTAGAATTAAAAGGTTTTGCTCACAGAACAATACAGCAAGCCAATGAAATGAGGGAAAGATTTCTTCATAGATGATATCCATCCTGAGTAATCCAGAAAACTTTCAAAAGAGTGAATAATGCTCATAGATTGTTTGGTTCATAAAAGTAAATATCCACCTAACAGCATCAAACAACTTTTCAATCAAGGAGGAGGGAAAGAATTTCACAGTAACATCAAACCTAACTCCTATGTATATTATTATTATTATTATTATTTATTGCATTTGTACCCCAGATTATCCCACCTTTTTGCAGGCTCAACGTGGCTTACAGAGTGTTGTTATGATGCAGTCATTACATGGTCTTAAATACAGTCGATAATAAGCTAAGGTAGGTAATTTAGATGCAAGGTGCTAGGTAAGGTGTTGTGAGAGGTGTTTTAGATGCATCTGAGTAGTTTGGGGAATAGTTAGTGAGGATGTCCTTAGTAGGCTTTGTTGAAGAGATGTGTCTTCAAAGATTTGCGAAAGCTGGTTAGGTTGTCCATTTTTTTCAGGTTTGTTTATAAAAAAAGTTATAGAAGCGAATGAGGACCTATATGGAGGCTGGCCTTGAAACAGCCATCAGCGAAGCGTGAGTTTGTCAGTTTATGTGTCTTCTATTATGATTTTATCTATACTACAAAATGAAAAGTTTAAGAAGAAATAAAGATAAGTACTTTTTTCAAATTATCCTCTGAGAAGAGATTTAAGAAATGTGTAGTTGAGGGATCGATGAAGATTACATGCTCACCCTATATATGTGCTTGGCGCAAATAATATAGCCTAATGGTTGAACCATGCATATCTGATGCAACAATACTTCTGTAACTGGTTTATAAAGTGAACTTCTGGAATATATATATATATAGGAGTTAGGCTTGACGTTACTATTAAATATAGAATAGCACAGCATCTGACTAATCTCTGGGTTAACAGGAAAGAAGCTCCCTTGGCAAATGGCAAACCATAATTATGACGACTTGCGATATGTAGTCTTACAACAAATTAGTTTGATGTCATTTCCACCGAGTTACACAGTCACCAGGGGATGTGCCCACAAGTTTAGTAGTATCCCGCCGGGAGAATTTCTGAAGCCAGTGTAAGCCGAGCGAGATGTTTTATGTTCTAGTTGGGTACATTTTGATATATTATTTCAATTTGTATAGGATATATGGAACAATGAGGTGATTTCAGTGGGATTTGGTATATTTTATTATAGTTGAGTCTCCTGAAGATGCCAATTTGAAGGGAAAACATGCAGTCATTTAGAGACTAGGAGGCAGATGCAGCAACCAAACGTAAAAAAATCAAAATCGTTAAAGTCCCTAACGATTTTTAAAAAACGAAGAATGCACCAAAAAAAAAAGTCACACATGCTCAGATCGGTATTCAAACGTACAATGTATCAAAGAATCACAATACACATCGGTAATCGGCCCCTAAATCATGCGCAGAGCAGCCAAGCGTTTTGCTGGCTGCTCTGCGCATACTGCAAACGTAAAAACAAACAAAAAAAAAAAGCCACAACACATACACGTGGCTACCCGGTCAGCAAAATCCAAAAACAAAGGATCGGGAGGGGGCAAGGGCGCTCATCAGGAGCGTCCTGTATGGACGGCCTTGCCCCCCCCCCCCCCCGCTGCCCCCCCCTTTCCCCCGCCCCCCCCCCCCCCCCCCCCCGAAAAAGCAAAATGCTAGCTGGCTGCCCCGGTCCCCCTCCCTTCCTGTTCCTGTGTTCTGCAGAGCTAACTCCACCTCCCGTCATTCTTTCGCCCCGTGCCCCGCCCCCGCTGCCCCCCCTGAGGTCGACTGCCGCTCCCCCCCTCCACCGAGACCCCCCTCCCTATTAACGACCCGAGCAGCGCCTCTCACCTCTTTCAGAAGCGCTGCACAGGCAGGAAGATCTATTGTGTTGGTTGTAGAGTCTCCATGACGTCTCTTCTTCCCTGGCCCAGGCCCCGCCTCCTTCTGACGGGGGGAGCGGCGGAAAGTGGGGAGCAGCGGGGGGGGGGGAGGGCAAGGCCGTCCATACAGGACGCTCCTGAAGAGCGCCCTTGCCCCCTCCCGATCCTTTTTTTATTTTTTTTATTTGATGTGTTTTCTGACGTCCTTTGGACCAATCACAGCGCTTTTAGCTCTGCTAATGCGCTGGGATTGGCTCAAAGTTTGTTTATTTTTTCACTTAATGATTTTTCCTGGCACAGAGCTGTCCTAACGAGAGGTCCAGACCTCTCGTTAGATTTCCTGCCTTTTTCCTGCGTAAAGGCAATCGGAAAAGGTTAGTGCATGTCGTTTCAATGGGGTTTTCACACTAATTGCTCATCTCCATTCCGTTTTCGTTAGCTGCTGGCTTCCTCGGTAAAAGCCCTTTGATGCATGCAACGGATCAAATTTTCCTCGTTGGAGGGTCATTAAAGGCTCATTTAGCTTTAGTGCATCTGCCTCTAGGAGACTAACTGGGATCCAAGTGGGAGATGCCTGAAACTTAAAACTACCTGAATTAAGAGGATGTTGTGGTATATTAATATGACCAAGAAGTAATGAATCTCTAGTTTATCAAGGCAGCGACATCACCTGTGAAAAAGGCATGAGTGTAAAAAAAATGAAATTATTTTCCAATTTATGAGGCTGTGGAGAATGCCATTAAATATTAAAAAGACTTGAACTGAGAGCTATCTATCTTCTAGTTTAGCATCATATTGTCTATTTTAGGAAATGCTGCTAGATATGTGAAATGTATTGTGAAGTTGATATGTTGTATAATTGATACATCTTAGTCAATTAGTGGATAGAACAGGCAGGTTATGATTTTTATTCAAATGTAATAACCCTAAAACATTTACAAAGATTTCAATTAAGAGTTTAATTTGAAATCAATGATTAGTGGTTGGTTATTACAAAATGTAATCATTGCTAATTGTGATTGCCTGGATAGATATTATTGAATAGGCATGAATTAATGAGACAAAAAGCGAACATGATTTAATCAAGGGAACTCTTGCCTCATCAATCTGCTACATTTTTTGAAGGGGTGATTAAATATGTGGCTAAAGGTGACCCGGTTGATATTGTGTATCTGGATATTCATAAGACATTTGGCAAAGTACCTCATGAATAACTCCTGAGGAAATAAGAAAGTCACGAGATAGGAAGTAGTGTCCTATTGTGGATTAAGAACTGATTAAAAGGTAGGAAACAGACGGTAGGATTAAATGGTCAGTGTAAGATAATTCAATTTGCTGATGACACAAAGTTATTCAAAATTGTTAAATTGCAAGAGGATTTATTTATTTATTATTTATTTAGATTTTGCTCACACCTTTTTCAGTAGTAGCTCAAGGTGAGTTACATTCAGGTACACTAGGTATTTCTCTGTCCCAGGAGGGCTCACAATCTAAGTCTGTACCTGAGGCAATGGAGGGTTAAGTGACTTGCCCGAGATCACAAGGAGCAGCAGCGGGATTTGAACCGGACACCTCTGGATTGCAAGACCAGTGCTCTAACCACTAGGTCACTCCTCCACTCCATTTGTGAAAAATTGCAAGCAGACTTTATGAGACTGGGAGATTGGGCATCCAAAATGGCAGATGACATTTGAGACTAGGTTCTATATATCATGCCTAAAACATCAGCGCCAAAATGAAATTTGCCTAAGTGTATTCTATAAAGTATGCCTTAATTTAGGCGTACTTCATAGAATAAGCCTAAATTTCCACACGGTATATAGAATACACCAAGCACTGGTCTGCCCAGTTAAATTTAGTCATAGGCAGTTATGCTCAAGAGAAACTAGCCTTGTGGTTGAAGCATACGTATCTGATGGATCCAATAGTAAATCTAAAATTGTGACTTGCTGATAAGAAATAGCGATAGAAGGTGGACTTACTATTTTGGTGCGTTTATAGAATAGTGCATAGGTGCATATTTGGCATATATGTCATTATTCTAATGAAATAAATGTGTATCTGGTGCCTAAATGGAGGGACTTTCCTTATAAAATTACCTCCGTAGTGCTGGTGCAGTTTATACTTAGTGGCAATATATAGCCACTGTTTATAGAATTATGTGGTTTATTGTAGGACTGAAAATTAAATTCAACTGCGTAACTATACATATGCTGCTGGATTCTATATATTGCACCTAACGTTCCACGCCTAAATCTAAGCGTGTGGTATAACAATACACATATCTTAATTGCCTTAACAAGCCAATCGGCATTGGTAACAGCACTTAACAAGCAATAATGAGCACTATTGGCAATAATTAGAATTTATGCACATAGCTCGTTAAGCATATGCTATAATGAACTGTGCCTAAATTCTAAAGCACACAGTTCAAAAGGGGCGTGGCAGTGGACATTTCATGGGCTTTCCCAAATTTAGGCATGTTGTTAAAGAGTATGATCCAGTTGGCATTAATCTATGTGCAGGAATTTACGCCACGTTTTCATTGTTGTAAATGGATGCGTGTAACTTTATGCACTGGGGTATCAACTAAGTGTATTCTATATACTGCACCTAAATCTTATAGAATACACTTGGCGAACATGATTTCTGCGTGGTTTTTCCAGACTTCATATACAGAATCTCCCCCAATGGGGCTGAATATTTCTGTAGTATGTATAATCACCAGAGGTGAGTTTTATATATATATATATATATATATATATCACTACCATCTTTGGTTAATAGTCACCTGATTCAGGGATGGAGTCTTAACCTTTCTTATTCTATTTTTTTTTTTCTAATCCTGCTAGATAAATTTTGGTATTGTCGGCTGTCACCTAATCACAAGGTCTTGCACTATGGTGACTTGGAGGAGAGTCCCCAAGGAGAGGTACCCCACGATTCTTTGCAGGATAAATGTGAGTCATTAAAACATTGATTATTCACCATGAGGATAGAGAGAGAGCTGATAAAAGAACATTAGCATCTGCATAGTTCACAGGGAAACCTTCTGTAGTTCATTTACTCTAAATCAGGGGTTCTCAACCCAGTCGTCGGACACACCTAACCAGTCAAGTTTTCAGGATAATCACAATGAATAAGCATAAAATAAATTTGCATGCACTACCCCCATTCCATGCAAATCTATCCATGTATATTCATTGTGGGTATCCTGAAAACCTGACTGGCTTAGGTGCATCTTGAGGACAGAGTTGAGAACCCCTACTCTAAATAAATCCTTATACCCACAAGGGCTGCAGAGCTTAAAACGCTGTTGGAGATCTTTGTGGTAACAGGGACAGTGGGTGACAAAGCTCTGTATTGAAATAAGAGCTGTAAGCAGCATACTCACACCCTGCCTGGCTGTGTGTGCGAGACTGGTGTGTTTAAAAAGGATTTCATTGCTAATGTTTTATATATTTGTGTGTGGTATGCTATTTTAATATTTTTATGTTTCATATACTTCTGTAGTATGTGTTTTCAGAATCATGTGACCAGAAAGAAACAAACTGCTAAGCTAGTGCTGAACTCTAAACATCAGCAAGAAAGAGAAAGCACATCTCTGCTTTGAGGAGGACAGCTGTCTGAATATTAGATTGGTATTACCAGGGCTTTTTTCCGAGGGGGTACTTGGGGGGTACTGAGTATCGGCACCTTTTCCATTGTCTGCTAAAATTGACCCATGGACCCCAAGTTTTAATGAAAGAGCTCAGGCTCTACACACCAATTCTGCCTTGTCATAGATTCTGTGACTGGTTGCAGGGGGCCTGGCTATTGTGGGGTGGGTCCCTCAGTGATCATCCCACTCCTGAAGGGTGGCCTGGCATTTGAGTACCGGCACCTTTTTTTTGCTAAAAGAAAATGCAGTGGGTATTATGTGCCATTACCTTAATCACACAGTACCTCTGCAAAGAGAGCTTGGGTCAGTGCTTCATGAGAACATCGTTAAGTATTCCATTCTCAGAAAAGATGTGGCAGTGTGACTTTCTTAAGGACTACATGAGCAAAATAGTCTCTTGAAACTCAGCAACCCTAAACTTGTTTTTCTGTGCTGGCTAGATTCCATTTTTTTTCACAGTTTTCTCATCAGCTGCCCTCTTCACATTAAGCTTTTTATATAAACAAACGCTGCCACCATGTAAAACAGGTGCTCATTTTCTGAGAAGCACACACTGACATCTGCTGTAGCTGTAGTTTTATTGAAATCGGTAAATGAAAAGATAATGATAATTCAGTCAGCAATTAAAACAATCATTTTTGGGTCAGCCAAGTAGCTCAAGAGTACTGCTGCCCAACAATTGCAACAGGTCCCCAGTTTGATCCCTGAGTCAGTTCATCCACCCCCCCCCCCCCCCCCAGGTAATCTGGGGCAGGGGGTGCTACACAGGCAGCATTCACCACCCGGGGGGGGGGGGAGGGGGGCTGGGGAGGAGTCAAGGCCATGCTTAAGGCAGTGGTTCCCAACCTGTCCTGGGCAACCTCAGCCAGTCAGGTTTTCTGGATATCTGCACAGTGAATATTCATGAAATTGGTATGCACTACTGCTACTAAATGCTAATTTCTCACTTGCAAATTCAGTGTGGATATCCAGAAAACCTGACTGACTAGGGATCTCCTAAGACAGGTTTGGGAACCACAGGCTTAAGGAATGATATCTAGTGGCTGGTTTCTGGAAGGGCTTGTGGGGACTGGAAGGAGCCCTTGGCCCAGGACAGTAACCACAATGACCAAACTAGGAGCTGCAAAATATTCTTTCTAATGAACTTTCAGTATGCACACTGGTTTGATATAATGCAAAGCAGCTCATTAGTATTGAAAGCTATGAAAAATGGACACATGAACAAGGCTATGAATGTTTGTTTCTATAGAACAGAACTACATCACAGGAAGGTGTAGTTATGTTTTTGTGGCCTGAGAAATATCAGTTTGTTGGTTAGTGTATACCTAGCCTTATGAACTGAATAAAACATTAGGGCCATAGGCCTGGAACAATCCCACCCATCCCCTGAGAGGCATCCGTGGTGGTCCCCCACCCTCAGGAGGGGGAAGTACATTAAGTGTACCAGTAGCGCTGACCCCCTCCCACTAGTAGTCCTATCTCCCCAAATTCCCCCATCTCCAAAATAATGCCATTGTTTCTGCCATATCAGGAACACAACTAACAATGGGATAATCTCTAGGGGAAAGATAGGAATCCAGTACCAGAAATACTTCTAAGGCATTTTTGCCCTGCAGAGGGGATGGGGGCAGATGAGAGAGAGAACCAGCAAGAATAGCTTTCAAATATGGGTGAGAGAACTAATTCCAAGTCAAGCAACCCCATTAAATCTCCAAATTTATTTATTTAGTTCTATGGCCATGGACACACAAAAACTTTCCCATGAGATTAAGCTATGGATACTAATGAGCAAAGAATATCCATGGCAGTGTTTATCACAGGCTAGCACAACAGTGTTTAGGTATATTGGGAATGGAAGATAAGACAATGTGTCTTGGTAAAAGCAAAGTGGAGGGTCTTTGTGCTATGATTCAGAGGTTGTGGCCCCAACTGAGCTTAGCAGTACAAAAGAGCAATAGAAAATTGCTGGATTAAAAAAAAAAAAACAGAAAACATTGTTCATGTTTCTTTACTTATATTTCGTTCACACCTTTTCCTTGGTAACTCACAGAAAGTTACATTTAGATATATTAGACAGTTAACTTTGTTTTATATTAACTGCATGACTGCACTCCTAAAAAAAGAACAATGCTGTAGATGCCTCCTAAGCTTAATGTAGAGAGAAATACAAAATCTTAATGCTATAGTGATATATGGTTGGGGGCCTAGATTATTGTAATGCTTTATCTGTAGGATTGTAACAGTGTAGTAGGCCACATATGCACAGATGAAGCCAGATGCAATTAATATAAAGTTGCATAAGTACATAAGTGGTGCCATACTAGGACAGACCGAAGGTCCACCAAGCCCATTATCCTGTTTCCAACAGTGGCCAATCGAGGTCACAAGTACCTGGCAAGACCCCAAAACATTACAATATATTTTATGCTGCTTATCCTAGAAATAAATAGTGGATTTTCCCAAGTACATTTTATTAATGACTTATGCACTTTTCTTTTAGGAAGCTAGCCAAACCTTTTTTTAAAACCCCGCTAAGCTAACTGCTTTTACCACATTCTCTGGCAATGAATTCCAGAGTTTAATTATACATTGAGTGGAGAAATATTTTCTCTGATTCGTTTTACATTTACTACTTTGTAGCTTCATTGAGTGGCCCCTTGTCCTAGTATTTTTGGAAAGAGTAAACAAGCGACTCATGTCTACCCGTTCCACTCCACTGTATCATATCTCCCCTCAGCCATCTTTTCTCCAAGCTGAAGAGCCCTAGCCATTTCAGTCTTTCCTCGTAGGGAAGTCATCACATCCCCTTTATCATTTTTGTCGCGCTTCTCTGTACCTTTTCTAATTCCACTATATCTTTTTTGACATGTGGTGACCAGAATTGCACACAGTATGCAAGGTGTAATCACACCATGGAGTGAGACAAAAGCATTATGGCACCCTAATTTTTATTTTCCATTCCTTTCCTAATAATACCTAATGTTCTATTTACTTTCTTTGCCGCTGCAGCACACTAAGCAGAGGGTTTCAAAGTATCAACGCTGATTTCTAGATCCTTTTCCTGGTCGGTGACTCATAATGTGGAACCTTTTAATATATCATTTTTTTATATATTTGCATCTGGTATGCTGTTTTTTATGTTTTATATGTGGAGACCCCTGACGCAGGCATTTGCCGAAACACGGACTGTATCAGGTCCAGTATCTGCTTCCTCTGATCTTTTGCTTTGTTCCATCTGGCTCACTAAACTGTTATTGCTCTTATCTTTAGGATTACTCAAAACAGTTCTTCAGAAGGTTCAGAATGCAACAACTCGATTAATTGCTGGGGCTAGGGGGACCTTGCATCTCTCTCTGGTGCTAGATGCCTTACATTGGAAGCTAGTCCACCTTAAGAACAAGAGTGCAGATCTTGAATTTCACCTGCTACAGATCTTTTAGGGGTAATGAACCTCACTCCTAAGCCATAGAATATGGAGTATGACCTCAGTCTCTGAAATGTACTGCCAGCAGTACAAGAGGGGAAGCACAAGTATCTGGGAGAGGTTGGAATGCTATAGCCCAGAAAGACAGCTGAAATTGGCTGGAACAAATTCACTGCTTGTATCAAGTCTGCAGATCCCTAGGAGCGAGGGGGCTACAGATTTTTCAGTGATAGGACCACTGTTATGAAACATGCTCCCTGAGTGTTGGTGGAGGCAGACGAGGCCAGCTTAATCGTTAGGCAAACTAGGCAATTGCCAGGGTGGCAGCATAGAACAGCTGCAGTCTAAGCAAAATAGATCCAACAACCACACAAACTCGGAGAACCATAAACCTGTCTGCCTGATGTTCAAAATGATTTAGCCGGATGCTGACTGGTTAAATCGCTTGGTCAGGAAAAGCTGCTAATATTAAGCGGCAATTAACCGGCTAAGTGTGCTGAATATCACAGTTAGTGCTAAACACAAAGCCAGTTATCTTGGGGCATTCCGGGGGCGAAGTCAGTGGCCAGAGTTAGCGCATAAATGAGATCACATAAATCTGTTCTCTCTTTATGCTGTATCCCATGGCCTCTTAACTGATGAATGTCGGCTTAACTACTACTACTACTACTACTACTTAACATTTCTAAAGCGCTACTAGGGTTACGTAGCGCTGTACAATTTAACATGGAAGGACAGTCCCTGCTCAAGGAGTTTACAATCTAAAAGACAGGTGTACAATCTGGAGACAAGTGTACAATCTAAAAGACAGGTGTAAATCTAGTGTTAGCCAGCATAAAAATAACTGGATGTGTTATGCATATATGTGTGTAAAATGCATACATGTGCAAATTGTGATTTCAAAAAGCTGCTGTGAAGATGTAAAGATGGTCAGGATGTAGAGGTTTTAAGGGTGTGTGTTGTGGATGTGCAAAAAAAGTGCACATGTATTTTCCATTTTTCACTAGGAATACACAGTGTGGGGGGGGGGGGGGGTTTCTAGCAAAAATGGTGCAGGTGCTCAAATGCCAGGCTGTCCTTTGGGGATGGGATAATCACTGAGAGATCCATCTATGAAAAGGCAGCACTGGTATGCAGAGCCTGGGTTCTTTCATTAATACTTTAGGACTATGGATCAATTTTAGCAGGCAATGGAAAAGGATGCCACTACTCAGAACCCCCTGCAAAAAAGCCCTGGGAATGCATATATAATAGATTTCCATTTCAACCTTTGCACCTGCTCCATGGCACATGTAAGTGCCAGCCACCTGATTGTTTGAACCTGGGGTCACCATCAATGATTCAAGGGACAAGTGTGCAGTGTCTACCACCATCTCAGAAATTAGAAGAAGGCATTAGTTCTCTCTTCCCTTTAATTGGCTCCTTGTCCACATGCAGATTTTTTTTTAAAGTGTGGCACATGTATGTTTAAGCACTGACAGTTACATATAGGTGCCTACATATCCATGGTTAAATGTTTAAAGCCCCTGAACAATGCCACTAATTTTCTAAAAATGAATGTTCAGCAAGTAAATACACACTTGTGCACGTTCTTATACAGAGATTGCAAAAGGCTCTGCATTGAGCTGAGCTTTTTGTAAAATACTGGGTGAAATGTGAACATCCCAACCTGGACAGCCTATTTCACACCTACAGCTTCTATGCAGGATGGAGCTTCATTTGTCTCAATAAAACAGAGCAACCCAAAAAAGAAAGGAAGACTAAATCTCCACAAAACAGTCTAAGAAAACAACAGTAGAGAGCAGTCACAACACTCGCACAGTAAAGTGCACAATAAAAGCATTTAAGATCATTCTTCATTAAAATAACAAAGGACACAATATGGGCTGTGTAAGCCTAATGGCCTGCATCAGGAATCCAAAATGTATCTGTGAAAGCCAATACAATGTTTAATATTCTTTTGCCAAAACAGAAATTCAGACCTCTATGAAACTTTTGCAGTATTGAAAAATCTCTTGTGAGATTTCCCATAGCTAAATCCCTTCACACCCAACCTGCTGCCACCGCTCTGCTTTGTGTCCTCTGGTTACCATGGCAGAGCTGAGAGACCTGCAAGGGAACTGGATGTTCTTTTGACTTCATGGGGGCTGGCCTGTAGAACACAGCATCTTAACTTCCTCTCCTTTTGCCCTTTTCCTACCTGTCCTGTCAAAGAATATAGTTCCTTTCCATCTCCCACTTCATTCTGTTTATTCTTCATTTTAAAACCACTTGTCCCTTTCTTTTAGATTTCAGTTGCATCTCTACAGTGGGGGAAATAAGTATTTGATCCCTTGCTGATTTTGTAAGTTTGCCCACTGACAAAGACATGAGCAGCCCATAATTGAAGGGTAGGTTATTGGTAACAGTGAGAGATAGCACATCACAAATTAAATCCGGAAAATCACATTGTGGAAAGTATATGAATTTATTTGCATTCTGCAGAGGGAAATAAGTATTTGATCCCCCACCAACCAGTAAGAGATCTGGCCCCTACAGACCAGGTAGATGCTCCAAATCAACTCGTTACCTGCATGACAGACAGCTGTCGGCAATGGTCACCTGTATGAAAGACACCTGTCCACAGACTCAGTGAATCAGTCAGACTCTAACCTCTACAAAATGGCCAAGAGCAAGGAGCTGTCTAAGGATGTCAGGGACAAGATCATACACCTGCACAAGGCTGGAATGGGCTACAAAACCATCAGTAAGACGCTGGGCGAGAAGGAGACAACTGTTGGTGCCATAGTAAGAAAATGGAAGAAGTACAAAATGACTGTCAATCGACAAAGATCTGGGGCTCCACGCAAAATCTCACCTCGTGGGGTATCCTTGATCATGAGGAAGGTTAGAAATCAGCCTACAACTACAAGGGGGGAACTTGTCAATGATCTCAAGGCAGCTGGGACCACTGTCACCACGAAAACCATTGGTAACACATTACGACATAACGGATTGCAATCCTGCAGTGCCCGCAAGGTCCCCCTGCTCCGGAAGGCACATGTGACGGCCCGTCTGAAGTTTGCCAGTGAACACCTGGATGATGCCGAGAGTGATTGGGAGAAGGTGCTGTGGTCAGATGAGACAAAAATTGAGCTCTTTGGCATGAACTCAACTCGCCGTGTTTGGAGGAAGAGAAATGCTGCCTATGACCCAAAGAACACCGTCCCCACTGTCAAGCATGGAGGTGGAAATGTTATGTTTTGGGGGTGTTTCTCTGCTAAGGGCACAGGACTACTTCACCGCATCAATGGGAGAATGGATGGGGCCATGTACCGTACAATTCTGAGTGACAACCTCCTTCCCTCCGCCAGGGCCTTAAAAATGGGTCGTGGCTGGGTCTTCCAGCACGACAATGACCCAAAACATACAGCCAAGGCAACAAAGGAGTGGCTCAGGAAGAAGCACATTAGGGTCATGGAGTGGCCTAGCCAGTCACCAGACCTTAATCCCATTGAAAACTTATGGAGGGAGCTGAAGCTGCGAGTTGCCAAGCGACAGCCCAGAACTCTTAATGATTTAGAGATGATCTGCAAAGAGGAGTGGACCAAAATTCCTCCTGACATGTGTGCAAACCTCATCATCAACTACAGAAGACGTCTGACCGCTGTGCTTGCCAACAAGGGTTTTGCCACCAAGTATTAGGTCTTGTTTGCCAGAGGGATTAAATACTTATTTCCCTCTGCAGAATGCAAATAAATTCATATACTTTCCACAATGTGATTTTCCGGATTTAATTTGTGATGTGCTATCTCTCACTGTTACCAATAACCTACCCTTCAATTATGGGCTGCTCATGTCTTTGTCAGTGGGCAAACTTACAAAATCAGCAAGGGATCAAATACTTATTTCCCCCACTGTATATTTTTGCATTTTGTAAACTGGTCAGCTGACTTGGATGTCCACAGTTGATTCAGATACATGCAGGTCAGACTGGATCTACAGAATATGCATGGTTCAATGTGTGCAAAAGGGTAAGGAAGCAGAAAGAAAAAGAAAGGAACCCTGCTAACATTCAGACATTAGTCTTAAATTCCTAATATACTTAAGAGAAGTTCACAATATGCATGTAACAGGACAAAAAGAGATTATCCCTTTCAGAATCCAGAAAGAGGAGGAGTGTAGTTCCCATTTGTCTCAACTTTTTTTGTTTGTTTATTTGTCTGTATGTTCCACCTCTGCTTGCCTTTTTGCTGTCTATGTAGATATAAATAAACTTTATTGGTGGTGTAAGAATATTGCGCGGCACAGGCCGTGTTTCCCCCAGAAGGGCTGCATCAGGGGCTATTGAATGAACTGTATTATAGGATGCTTGTGAAAAAGTTGTAATGTATTCCAACAATTGATGCTTACTTATAACAAACAGCACGCCTGTACCAAAATATAATGTTTTTGTACAGGCGTGCCATGTGTTATAAGTAAGCATCAATTGTTGGAATACATTACAACTTTTTCACAGGCATCCTATAATACAGTTCATTCAATAGCCACTGACGCAGCCCTTCTGGTCGAAAAATGGCCTGTGTCTGACAATATTCTTACACCACCAATGAAGTTTATTTATATCTACTACTGATCTGATTTTCTGTTTTCCATCTTGGAGTTTGCGGATCGTTTCCCTTGCTTTTTCTTGGGACCCTCTTTGCTGTCTATTAAGATGTTTCATTATGTGTTGTGTTGACATGGTAGCATACAATGTCATATTGTGTACTGTTGTTTGAATATGTCTACTGTTGTAATTGTTTATTGCCTATGTCCAAATTATACTTGCTGTACACCATTTTGGGTGAATTTCTTCAGAAAGGCACATGGACCAGATGGCATGTACCCTAGGGTGCTGAAAGAGCTCAATCATGAAATTGCTGATCTTCTGTTAGTGATCTGTAGCCTGTTAAAATCGTCCGTAGTACATGAAGATTGGAGGGTGGCCAAGGTAATGCTGATTTTTTAAATGGGTTCCAGAGGTGATCCGAGAAATTGACTTCTATGCCAGTCAAAATAATGGAAATTATTATAAAGAATAAAATGATAGCACATATATACAAACATGGTTTAATTGGTCAGAGTCAGCATGGATTTAGCCAAGAGAAGTCTTGCCTCATCAATTTGCTTCATTTCTTTGAAGGCATGAATAAACATGTGGATAAAGGTGAGCCAGTTGATGTAGTGTGTCTAGATTTTCAGAAAGCTTTTGTCAAAGTTACTCATGAGGGCTTCCTGAAAAAAAATAGTCTTTTGCTAGGAAGCAGTGCTCTGTTGTGGATTAGGAATTGGCTATTGAACAGAAAAGAGAGGGTAAATAGTGGAGTGCCACATGGATCTGTACTGGGACCAGTGCTATTTAACATATTTATAAATGATCTGCAAATCGGAGTGACAAGTGAGGTGATTAAATCTGCAGATGTCACAAAACTATTTAAAGTTGTTAAAACACATTTGGACTTTGAAAAATTGCAGGAAGGCCTTAGGAAATTGGAAGACTGGGCATTCAAATAGCAGATGAAATTTAATGTGGACAAATGCTAAGTGATGCACATTGGGAAGAATAATCAAATCGTAGTTATCTGATGCTAGGGTCCACCTTGGGAATCAGCACCCAAGAAAAATATCTAGGTGTCATTGTAGACAATATGCTGAAATCTTCTGCCTAGAGTGCTGCAGCAGCCAAAAAAAGCAAACATGATTCTAGGAATTATTAGGAAAGGGATGGTAAATAAGGCCAAGAAGATTATAATTCCTCTGTATCACTCCATGGTGCAACCTGACCTTGAGTATTGCATTCAGTTCTGGTTGCTGTATTTCAAAAAAAGGTATATCGAAATTAGGAAAGGTTCAAAGAAGAGTGACCAAAATGATAAAGAGGATGAAGCTCCTCTCATATGAGGAAAGGCTAAAGAGGTTAGGGTCAGTTTGGAAAATAGATGCCTGAAGGGAGATATGATTGAGATTTACAAAATTCTGTTTAACAAGCACAATAGTTAGATGTAATCTAGTAACACACCATGAACTAGGCTAAACATGTCAAACATTATACCCCCCCATCCCAAACCCCTCAAGATTCCCACCTTGGTGCGGCCTTCGAGTGTCATGGCACATTGCCATAGCAATAGAAAAGCAAACTGTACCTATCAAACATATAAAAGGCGAGTGTCGTACTCACTCGCAAATGCGCAGTAGAGACTTCCCTCTCTGCCCCGCCCCTGCATCAATACGTGATGAGGGGGACGGGACAGAGCGGGAAGTCTCTACTGCGCATGCCACAGACGTACTCGCAACCACTCCGCCCTCCCCCCCCTCCGATGTCACTGCTACCGCTCCCCCCACCCGGAGTCGCCGCCCCTCCACCCGGCCCGAGCACTGTCTTTCTTATTGAACTTACATTGCACCACACAGACGCAGCAGGCACATCAGCAAAGCTGCCGTCAGGACGGGCTTCCTTCTCTGCCTGTGTCCCGCTCTCGCCGTGTTACGTCACACGAGGGCGGGACACAGGCAGAGAAGGAAGCCCGTCCCGATTGCAGCTTTGCTGATGTGCCTGCTGTGTCTGCGTGGTGCGATGTAAGTTCAATAACAGACAGTGCTCGGGCCGGGGGGGGGGCAGCGGCGACCTCGAGGGGGGGGCCTCGGACCCCCCCCCCCCCCATTCCAAAACTAGCCCGTTTACACGGGCTCAACAGCTAGTAGATATACAGTGGGGGAAATAAGTATTTGATCCCTTGCTGATTTTGTAAGTTTGCCCACTGACAAAGACATGAGCAGCCCATAATTGAAGGGTAGGTTATTGGTAACAGTGAGAGATAGCACATCACAAATTAAATCCGGAAAATCACATTGTGGAAAGTATATGAATTTATTTGCATTCTGCAGAGGGAAATAAGTATTTAATCCCTCTGGCAAACAAGACCTAATACTTGGTGGCAAAACCCTTGTTGGCAAGCACAGCGGTCAGACGTCTTCTGTAGTTGATGATGAGGTTTGCACACATGTCAGGAGGAATTTTGGTCCACTCCTCTTTGCAGATCATCTCTAAATCATTAAGAGTTCTGGGCTGTCGCTTGGCAACTCGCAGCTTCAGCTCCCTCCATAAGTTTTCAATGGGATTAAGGTCTGGTGACTGGCTAGGCCACTCCATGACCCTAATGTGCTTCTTCCTGAGCCACTCCTTTGTTGCCTTGGCTGTATGTTTTGGGTCATTGTCGTGCTGGAAGACCCAGCCACGACCCATTTTTAAGGCCCTGGCGGAGGGAAGGAGGTTGTCACTCAGAATTGTACGGTACATGGCCCCATCCATTCTCCCATTGATGCGGTGAAGTAGTCCTGTGCCCTTAGCAGAGAAACACCCCCAAAACATAACATTTCCACCTCCATGCTTGACAGTGGGGACGGTGTTCTTTGGGTCATAGGCAGCATTTCTCTTCCTCCAAACACGGCGAGTTGAGTTCATGCCAAAGAGCTCAATTTTTGTCTCATCTGACCACAGCACCTTCTCCCAATCACTCTCGGCATCATCCAGGTGTTCACTGGCAAACTTCAGACGGGCCGTCACATGTGCCTTCCGGAGCAGGGGGACCTTGCGGGCACTGCAGGATTGCAATCCGTTATGTCGTAATGTGTTACCAATGGTTTTCGTGGTGACAGTGGTCCCAGCTGCCTTGAGATCATTGACAAGTTCCCCCCTTGTAGTTGTAGGCTGATTTCTAACCTTCCTCATGATCAAGGATACCCCACGAGGTGAGATTTTGCGTGGAGCCCCAGATCTTTGTCGATTGACAGTCATTTTGTACTTCTTCCATTTTCTTACTATGGCACCAACAGTTGTCTCCTTCTCGCCCAGCGTCTTACTGATGGTTTTGTAGCCCATTCCAGCCTTGTGCAGGTGTATGATCTTGTCCCTGACATCCTTAGACAGCTCCTTGCTCTTGGCCATTTTGTAGAGGTTAGAGTCTGACTGATTCACTGAGTCTGTGGACAGGTGTCTTTCATACAGGTGACCATTGCCGACAGCTGTCTGTCATGCAGGTAACGAGTTGATTTGGAGCATCTACCTGGTCTGTAGGGGCCAGATCTCTTACTGGTTGGTGGGGGATCAAATACTTATTTCCCTCTGCAGAATGCAAATAAATTCATATACTTTCCACAATGTGATTTTCCGGATTTAATTTGTGATGTGCTATCTCTCACTGTTACCAATAACCTACCCTTCAATTATGGGCTGCTCATGTCTTTGTCAGTGGGCAAACTTACAAAATCAGCAAGGGATCAAATACTTATTTCCCCCACTGTATATAAAGAGAGAGACACACACACACACACACACACAAACAGTATCCCATTACAGTATCGTAAAGGGAGAAAATAAGGAGAAATGAAAAGAAATAATCCCTGTGGAGCCACTCAAAGAACCATGGAATGACTGCCCAAGCCACCTCATGTTACTGTCCTTTGCCTTTCAAATCACATGAAATTTTGTCATATCTCTTCAGCATAAATCTGTGTCCATATTCCAATTGCAGGAACTTATGAGGCTCTCCGGTGCCAAGCAAGGGTCATTTTGCAACAGGGTCAATGTCAAGGAGTCCACGTCAGTAATACAGGCATCTGCATCTAATATGCCCAGCAAGCATTTCTCTGGTGAGCTTCTCCAGTCCACCTCTGTCCATCCATTAATTCGATCCCAGACTGCATCCCAGAAAACCTGTACATTGCTACATATCCACCACATATGTTTGTAATCTCCCACAGCTCCACAGTTTCACCAACAGTATGGCCTTGTCCCTGCCCACCCCACCCCCACAGTCATACCTGCTTGGATGGCATCCAGTAAAGGCAGTTTACAAGCTGATATTGCATCTGCCTGTATGCTGCTACCAGGAAGAATTTGTGAGCATATTAATGAGCCCTCAGACAGAACTCTTCCCCATAGGGCCACTCAGCCAATTTTCCCATGCTGTAACATGTTCCCCTTGGTTTAGTTTCTCTGGGTCTCCCAATGGCTCATATACTCTGGATAGGAGCTTGCTATTGCCCCCCCCTCCCCCGCTTTAAACAATATTCCCTCCAAGGGTAATAGTTTCCTGTGTAAGTTACCTTTTATGTCTGGGCTTTCAATAAATCCCTTATTTGAAAATATTGGTAAAAGGGTATCCTATTAGCAGTCAACTCCTGTTGCTCTTGCAAGGAGAGGAGATGGCTCCATGAAAAAAGATCTGAGCAATAGATCAGACCAACATCATGAAAAAGTTGTATTAACCTCTTAAAATATGAGGTAGACTGCGGGCTATAATGCTCCAATTTACTATGTAGGTGAAGTCTACCTCGAATACCCAACCCCTGTCTAGTCTTTTGCCAGAGCTCTACCAAGGGGTCAATAAACAGATGGGCATTCCATTCAGAGGACAAGACAGAAGTGGAGTGGCTTCTACTCCCCATCTCTGCTTCAGAAATTGAGCGAGGCCAGAGTTGCTGATGCTCTATCCATCCCCAGTGAGCTTGCTCAGGGTTGTCATTAAATTCCTTCAATGCATTTAGTGTAACAGCTTTATAGTACCACCTGCTATCAAGCAATCCTACCCCTCCTTGTGCCTTAGATTTCGCTAATCAGCGCCAACTAGTTTTGCTGTCCTGCCTGCCCAGAGAAAGGAAATCATCTTACGATCCCAGCAGCTAAACATTTTTGGGTGTGGCAATGGGAAGCTGTGCAAACAAAAACAGAAATTGAGGTAGTACCATCATTTTCAGTGCCGCCACCCTACCCCACCAAGACAGCATAAGAGTACTTCAGCTGTCTAGATCCTTTTGAGTATTATCCAACAGGGGCAGATAGTTGCTTTTATATAAGTCCTCCACCCACTCTGTGAGCCTAATACCTAAATAACGAACCCCCTGGGAAGCCAAGTGGAAAGGAAATGGCACCCCTAGTTAAGCTTTTGTGGTATTAAAAAGCAAGTTTCTCCACATTAATCTTAAAACCAGAGTTGTGTGAGAACCTGTCCAGTGTTTCCGAGAGAGGTGGAACAAATGTTTTGGGGTTTTCTATAAAAATCAGGTCATCATCTGCATACAACAGAACCTTCCCAACCTGCACTGGGCAAATATGGACATTGCTACTGCCACGGGTTCTATAGCCAATTCAAATAAAAGAGGGGACATGGGACAGCTCTGCCAACCCCCCCCCCCCCCCCCCCCCCCCCGGTTGTAATGTAAAAGGCTCAGGTTGGATAACACTAATTAATATGCTACTACTAGGTTTCAACTATAAGGCCCATACCCAGTACCCAAAGTTCTCCTAGCCCCACCTCTCCAAGGTCTTAAACAGAAAAGGCCAATTGACCCGGTCAAGGCCTTCTCTGTGTTCAATGCCACCCCCATGGCCACTGTCTTGGTGCCCTGTAAGTGCTCTATTATATCAATAGCCCTGCGTACATTATCTCCCAACAGGTATCTTTTGATAAAGCACATTTGGTCATCGTGGATCAATTTAGTAATAAAACTTCCAGTCTGGTGGCTAAGATTTTAGCAAATAGTTTCATATCGACACTGAGCAAAACAATGGGTCTATAGCTAAAACAGGAGGTGGAGGTTTCGCCCAGTTTAGGTAAGACTACTACTTGAACATGGAATCTGTGAAAGGCCATCCCTGCAGGACCTCACTGAGTACTCTTCTGAGAATGGGGGCTGTCAGAGCCAGAAAGCCTTATAAAATTCCATAGGAGAAACATCTTCTTGTGGGGCCTTCACAGAGACCTTATTTTTAATGTTCTCAATCACCTCCAAGTTCATCATTTCCCTCTTAATACAAGCTTGCTCTAACTCAGTCAAGCAGGGAAGCTGCATAGACAGCAAGTAGTTGTCCATCTCTGCTTCTGAGGACCCCCCCCCCCTTTCTGCCATATAAAATGTTTTGTAAAATTCTTCAGCTATAGCCAAGCAGGACACTAAATCCTCCCCTTTGGTCCCTTTAAGGTCTTTACCCACCTATCACTCCATTTTTTTGTTGAGCTGTCAAGCCAGCAGTTTGCCTTCTTGATTACAATGCTCCGTATAGTAGGCCTTGGGTGCATTGAAGATTATATTCTATCATTTGAGTATCTAACAAATCTAATTCTCGCTTATTTCTAAGAGTTGATTTGTGTGGAAGCATTATTATATTGAAGATGTAGGGTTTATAAAATCTTAATGTCTTTCAGTAATTGTTCCCGCAGAAGAGTCTTACGACTTCTCTTGAGCCCCTTTCTGTTTTAGCATACCTTGTTGGTAGTGATCCTGGAGAAGTATCCCCGTATCAATAAAATTAAGGAAATGGGTCCACAAGTCATGAAGCCATGATTGAGAGTCAGGGTGGAGCAGCATAGCATTATTGGCCCTCCAGTGTTTCTACCCCCTCCCCCGCTCTGCATCATTAGTAGTTGAGCAGACTCCAGATACCATAGCATGGTCAGAAATAATGATCGAATAGATCTGGAGGTCCACCCATTCGGTGGATTGGGTGCTCAAACCAAGTAATCAATTCTAGAGTAGGACTAAAAACGCAAGGAGTAACAAGTATAGTTTCTGAACTCTGGTTCAAAACATCTCCATAAATCCATTAGATTCCATTTGCTCATACAATCCCCCAAGTCTTTACATTCATAGGGTATCAAATCTCCTGCAGACTGGATCTGTCTAAAGGCCCCAGGCTCCAGTTCAAGTCCTCCTACAATCAAGGTGCCTACCATTTTAGGTATGACTGAAGCAAATATGGGGTCAAAATAATTTATGTTATGGCCAGTGGGTGTATACATGTTTAAAATAGTCAGCTCTTGCTCATTTATTCTGCCCGTCACCCGGGCCCATCTCCCTTCCTCATTTTTACCCTTATCATAGAGCACAAAGAGGAACGACTTGTGTATTAAAATAACTACCTCTCTTGAACCCCCTCCCAAAGGAACAGTACATGGAGCCCCAACTGCAATGCACTAATTTCCGAGTTTCTGCCACTGTTAGTTTTGTTTCTTGCAAAAGGGCATTGCCAATATGTATCTCTTGTAGCTGTTTCAATATCCTCTTTTGTTTTATTGAACTGTTGATACCTCTTACATTCCAGGTAGCGCTATAGAAGTGATTTATAGTAGTAGTATAGTAGTAGTAGTAGTTAGTTACCCTAAGACCCTTGCCCCCCAATATCCCTAAAAATTAAAAATCTTGAATTAGACAACCCCCACTGATCCCGATGGCTGAATGAGCACCTCCTCAACAACATCAGCTGCAGTAAATATAGTCTGTCTCCCAGATAACCCCTACCATGCTTGTTATAACAAGTGCAGGTAACCAGGACCTCACCATCCCACCAAATCCCCAAAGGCAGTAGCGTAGCAAGGGGGGCGGGAGGGGCGGTCCACCTCAGGTGTCAGCTCAGGGGGGGTGCTCCCTGCAAGCTCCCCCCCCCCCGGTTGCAGCACGATGACACCCCCCCCCCCCCGACCCAGTGCCTACCCTCCTCAGCTCCCTCCAACCAGCTGAGCACCCTACCTTTAAAGAAATATTGAAAGCCGTGGCGAGGCGCAGCGCCTCGCGCCTGCAAGTAAAAGAAGCGAGGATCGTCATCGGGCCTTCCCTCACGCTGTCTGTCCCGCCCTCCGCTGATGCAACTTCCTATTTCCGCAAGGGCGGGACAGACAGCGTGAGGGAAGGCCCGATGACGATCCTCGCCTCTTTTACTTGCAGGCGCTGCGCCTCGCCTCTCCACGGCTTCCGAAATTTCTTTAAAGGTAGGGTGCTCAGCTGGTTGGAGGGAGCTGAGGAGGGTAGGCACTGGGTCAGTGGGGGCCATTGATGCGCTGAGGGGGGTGTCGTGCTGCACCCGGGGGGGGGGGGTGCAATGGTGAACCGCCCCGGGTGGCAGCCATCCTTGCTTCGCCTCTGCACAAAGGACAACTTCCAATACCCCGAATCCCAATCCTACCCATAGCTCACCACACTTCCTTCCCAACCTGCCCCCTCCCACCTCCGCTCTACCCTCCCATTAACCACCCACATCAAAATTAGTTCATTATAACCCCCATTCCCTCCCCCACCTGCACATACCTTTGATTACATAAAAAACCATGAACCCTGCACCCACATGCATCCATCCATACTGGGCACATCCAGAAATATTGTCCAAGGTTTTGTTATATGAGTCTTACCCTCCCTCTTATCTATTCCCTACCACAGTTATACTCAGCAACCAGCCATGAAACCAAAGAGCTTTAGAACAGGTAAAGTTAAGTGATCACTGAGTCCTCTCCAACAGCCACCTGACCACTCTCAGGGCGATCATCATCTTCCGCTGATAGATCACTAGTATCTGTGGATTCAGAGCCGGGCCTTCCAAGGTCGCCCTCTGGCTGCTGCTTCCTTGCTGTCCCATGCCGCAATGTTTGTCTGCCCTTTATGTTTAAGCACTAAACGTAGCAGCTATTGTTTTCCAGAGCCCACCCTCTGGTATCTGGGTGTCAATTCGCATGGTGGCAATGCCAAAGTAGTAGGCCCAGCAAGTGACTTGAGAAATGCCTTGGCCTCTTTCAGGTTATTAAGAAAGGTTCTCTTACCCCTTGTGTTACCAACAGACAGGCCCTCTGTCTGGGAGTTCTTTTTCATATGGCCACAGCTCCTTCCTCTTCCGCACAGTAGCTAGACTCATGTCCAGGAAAATACGCAGTTCTGCATTACCATATTTACAGGTTTTCTCTTGCTGAGGCTTTTTTAGGACCAGCTCAGGTGTAGTATCATCCAGTTAAGGCCTAAGCTCTCTGTGAGCCATTCTATTTCATATGGCAGGTTAGCCACTGTGGATAGAAAACAAATGTGCAACAGCTTTTGAACAAAGGCCCCACCACATTAGGCCACTTCGAACCTTCTGGCAAACCAAGTATACGAAGGTTGGACCTCTGCTGCCTATGTTCCTGATCCTCTATTTTGTCATGAAGCTCCGCTAGTCACTGCAGGATGTGCCATCTGTCCTGTCTGTTCCAAGCCCATTCCTCCTCTGAATCAGTGATTTTGGTTTCCACTGTCTCAAGCTAGGTTTAAATAGCCTAAATTTTCTCCTCAGGCCTAGAGATCACCAGTTCTGCTATCTCTGTTTTCGCTTCCCGAAATTCTTTTAGAAGCTGCCTGTACAAAGAATCCTTATCCAGCATAGCTGGGATGGTAGAGCTGGGCAGAGGCAATGAGGCGCCGGCCCCAGTAGGACTTGTATTTCTTCCCTTTGCGCCATATTTGAAAAGCTGGGTCGGCTTGGTAGCATATAGTTCTTTGATTTAGGGCCCTGTACATGACTTCAGTTGTTTCGACATTGATGCCCACAGGTCTGTGATCTGAGTCACCGCCAACCAGGTCAGTGCTGCGGTGAAAAAAAATAACCTCAGTGGGGTAAAAAATCACTATTATGAGGGGGGGGAGCTGCGAAGAGCCTTCACATGCATCAGACCACTGTGGCTGCCCACCAGCAGTTTCAACCTATGGAACTTTGTAATTCTAAGTGCTTTGAAAATGAGCTCCTTAGTCTTATTTTTTTTTTTAAAAAGGTGAAGTGATTTTGCTTTGGCTTATAAGACTATTTTCTCTGTTAGCCTGTTGGAATCTTTTAAAAGTACAGAGTTAGAAATATTTGCTTGTCAGCTGAAAGACACTAATCTACAGGTTGTTTTTTATTGTCCTCTTACTAAATGATCACAAGCAAAGGACCATTTTTTAGAATTCATTCTTAAGAACTCTACTCATTCTCAGGACAACTTAATTTTAGGTGATATTAACTTTTACTTGGAAGATCTCTCCGATCTTAAAATCACAGAATTATTTCTTTGTTTTTTTTCTAACCTCAATTATCACTTTCCACCATCTGAGGCTATTCATATTAAGGGTCATCAGTTAGACTTAATCCATTATAGTGCTAATGATCCCTTTTTGCATACTATTGCAATTACAGATGTGTTCTGGCAGAACGCTTTATGGTCAGATCATTTTCTGTGTGCATTCACTTTAAACTGGAGGCAGTTTATAGGAAACAGAAATAATGTATTCGGTTTACTTCAGGGGGGAAGATTGATCCTGCAGAATTCTGACTGCTTTTTAAGTCACATTGGTCTGATACTGAGCCTCATAAATTTGAAGAAAACTGGACAATAATTAGTATGGAGATTCTAGATGAATTGGCTCCTTATAGTACAAAAACGAGATAGTTATGTTCAAGCTGTAAATGATTCACCTCTGAATTACTTGTTAAAATGTCATTGTAGGAAATTAGAATGAAAATAGCAGAAGGATAATACCACTTTTAAGAAATTAAATTGGAGAAAGGCCATTTATAAGTACAACTAAGCAAATATGTTTGGTGGTGTGGAGATAGGAACAAATTCTAAATACAAAAACTTCCACCCAATACAAAATTACAGAATTACAATAGTATATGGAGAAAAGCCTCAAAGAGCTCCCAGATCCAATATCGATCTATCGGAGCTAAAACAGACCAACTGGTCTTCTCTTCATCATAGGCAAAAACCCCTTTCAAGCAGCCCTAGAGAAATTTCTTCTAGGACCGCAGTAAATTTTTTAGTATTTGTTTTTTGAAGATAAGAATTTTTAAAGCATATTATATTGCAATGCACTTAGCTTTTTATTGCTTGATGTTCAGTATTACTACTGCTTCATGCTGCGCTGTTCCCTGACGTTGGCCAGCGTTTCGCTGCTTCTTCAAGGTCTCGGGTAATTATTAGAACACGTTGCGCAGCGTTTCAGATGCAGCATGAAGCAGTAGTAATACTGAACATCAAGCAATAAAAAGCTAAGTGCATTGCAATATAATATGCTTTAAAAAATTCTTATCTTCAAAAAACAAAATACTAAAAAATTTACTGCGGTCCTAGAAGAAATTTCTCTAGGGCTGCTTGAAAGGGGTTTTTGCCTATGATGAAGAGAAGACCAGTTGGTCTGTTTTAGCTCCGATAGATCGATATTGGATCTGGGAGCTCTTTGAGGCTTTTCCCCATATACTATTGTAATTCTGTAATTTTGTATTGGGTGGAAGCATTTATAAGTACAAACAGGCCTTAAAGATTAGTAGGAAAAAGTATTACGCTGGTTTGATTGGTACTGACAACATAGATGTAAGCAAGTTGTTTTCAATTGTGAATTCATTAACACAGTGGTTCCCAAACCTGGTCCTGAAGGCACCCCAACCAGTCAGGTTTTCAGGATATCCACAATGAATATTCATGAGAGAGATCTGCATACACTGCCTCAATTGTATGCAAATCTATCTCGTGAATACTTATTGTGGGTATACTGAAAAATTGACTGGTTGGGGTGCCTCCAGGACCAGGTTTGGGAACCACTGCATTAACATCCAGTCCTTCTCTTTTACAGCCTGATACAGGTAAAATGGCATCGGCTGAACAGCTAACATATTTTCAGAACAAAATTGGCTCTATAAGATCTATGTCCCAAGGACTATTTGGGACCTGTTATGGATACCACAAAAAAAGGAGATACCAGCTGATAGGTATTGGGATCATAAGTACATAAGTGTTGCCATACTGTGACAGACTGAAGGTCCATCAAGCCCAGCATTCTGTTTCCAACAGTGTCCAATTTGGGTTGCAGGTACCTGGCAAGATTCCAAAACAGTGCAATACATTTTATGCTGCTTATCCTAGAAATAAGCAGTAGATTTTTCCCAAGTCCATCTTAATAATGGCTTATGGAGTTTTCTTTTAGGAAGCTATCCAAACCTTTCTAAAACCCTGCTAAGCTACCTTTTTACCACATTCTCTGGCAATGAACTTGAGTTTAATTGCACATTGAGTGAAGAAATATTTTCTCCAGTTTGTTTTAAATGTACTGCTTTGTAGCTTCATTGCATGTCCCCTAGTCCTAATATCTTTGGCAAGAGTAAACAAGCGATTCAGGTCTACCTGTTCCACTCCACTCATTAGTTTATAGACCTCTGTCATATCTCCCCTCAGCCCTTTTATCTCCAAGCTAAAGAGCCCTAGCCACTTTAGCCTTTCCTCATAGAAAACAGCAGCGGTCCCAGCACAAACCCCTGAGGAACCCCACTATCTACCCTTCTTCTTTGAGAATACTATTTAACCCTACTCTCTGTTTTCTATCTTTTAACCAGTTTTTAATCCACAATAGAACACTACCTATCCCATAACTCTCCAATTTTCTCTGGAGTCTTTCATGAGGTACTTTATTTATTTATTTATTTATTTATTTATTTATTTATTTATTTATTTATTTATTTATTGCATTTGTATTGCCAAATGTCTTTTGAAAATCCAGATACACAATATTGACCGGCTCACCTTTATCCACATGTTTGTTCACCCCTTCAAAGAAATGTAGTAGATTGGTGAGGCAAGATTTCCCTTCACTAAATCCATGTTGGCTTTATCTCATCAATCCATGCTTTTGAATATAATCTGTAATTTTGCTCTTTATAATAGTCTACCATTTTGCCCGGCACCAACATCAGGCTCATCGGTCTATAATTTCCTAGATCACCTCTGGAACCTTTTTTAAAAATCGACATTACATTGGCCACCCTCCAATCTTCCAGTACCATTCTTAATTTTAAAGATGAATTACATATTATCAACAATAGTTCTTCAAGTTCATTTTTCAATTCTATCAGTACTCTGCGATAAATTATTATTATTATTATTACATTTGTATCCCACCTTTTTGCAGGCTCACCGGTCCAGGTGATTTGCTACTCTTCATTTTGTCAGATTGCGCCACTACATCTTCCAGGTTTATAGAGATTTCATTCAGTTTCTCTGACTCATCTGCTTTGAATACCATTTCTGGCACCAGTGTCTCTTCCAAATCTTCCTCTGTGAAGAACGAAGCAAAGAATTCATTTAATCTCTCCACTGTGGCTTTGTCTTCCCTGAGTGCCCCATTTTACCCCTCTGTCATCTAGCCGTCCAACTGATTCTTTTACTGGCTTCTTGCTTTTATTATACCTAAAAATGTTTTTACTATGTGTGTTTGCCTCCAACGCAATCTTTTTTTCCAGTTCCCTCTTTGCTTTCCTTATCAGCGCTTTGCATTTGACTAACCATACCTTATGCTGTTTCATCCTGTTCAATGGAGCAATTTTAATTGCTTGTTTAAAAAATACATTAACTCCTATTGTATGCTGGATTCATTCCCTCCATACATACTACAGTTTTCATCGTTAGAATTTCATAAGCAGTTATATCTCTGGATTCACTCTCTTTTTTCTTGGTGCATGTTTCCTAGTAGTCTCAGGGAATTTGTGATTACTCCTATATTGAATAATCAGAAGGTGTCATGTACCTGGAACGTCAAGTCTTCTCCCCTCAAACGAACGTAATACTTCCCTTCTGACTTCTACTTTGGACGCGCCTACACTTTAGCATGCCTACTCTGACGTCAGACACCTTCACTTTAAAACCAGGAACTTCTCCCTACTTCATTGCCTCAGCTACTATCTTCTTAGTATCTGGTGTGTTTTTCTCATCGTTGTTCTTCCTTAATGACTACTACTTGGACCTGACCTCTGCTGGATTGCCACCTGCTCTGACTACTGCTTGGACCTGATCTCTGCTGGATCGCCACCTGCCCTGACCTCCACTTGGACCTGACCTTTATTGGATTGCTGCCGACTCCTGGCTGCCTCTTGACTCCTCCTGTCAGTCCCTCTTTCAAGTCCCGCTGGCCGCCCAAATACAGGGGCTCATCCCCTGGGGAACAGTGGTTGGGGGTGAAGCATTGTGTTTTCTGACTGCTGGCCCACGGACCAGCGCGAGGGTTCACTTGCTATTCCTGACATTGTGACAGAAGGAATCCAGTTTAAATACATCAAATTAGCGACCAATAGCTTCAATTCCATTTTTTGTGAAACTGATGGAAGGTCTTGTCACATTACAGTTAGGACAGTATTTGGATAATCATATTTTACACCATTCCCAGTCAGGTTTCAGATCAACATTTAATACTGAATCAGTTATAGACTCATTACTCGATCATATCAGATTATTTCTTGATGAAGAGAAGAGGTCCTTGGTTCTCCAATTTGATCTATCCTTTACCTTTGACCTGGTGGGCCATAACATTTTTATCCAGGTCATGGAAAATGTGGGAATTGCTGAAAAGGTGCTATGCTGGTTCAAAGGATTTCTAACTACTAGATCTTACAGGTAGAAGATGAGATGTTCTCTTTCAGCTGGCACCATCCAAGTGATGTCCCTCAAGGATCTCCATTATCGCCTACACTTTTCAATGTATTTCTACATTCATTAGGTACCTGACTGGAAGATCAAGATTTTCTTAGGAGCTACTGCTGGCTCAAAGATAGAATCCACCTACTGAAAGGCAGGTGATCAGGGGTTCAAGTCTCACTTGTTCCTTTTTTTTTGTGTGGGATAAACACAAAGGAATCCTGTATAGAAGGAATGGATCTACGGAAGCGGAGATTGGGTGGTGACACCGGTAATTGGAGAGTAAAACCAATGCTGAGCGAACTTCTATGGTCTGCGCCATGATCATGGCTGAATAGATATGGATGGACTGGAGTGTAAATTTTAAGAGGCTTCGACGTTAGCTTCAGAACTTTTAGTACAGGAACAGTACTGGGCAGACTTTTAAGGTCTGTGCCCTGAAAAAGGCAGGGACAAATCAAACTCGGGTTTACATTTAAATAGTACTTACCATGTAAAATGAATTTGGGCAGACTGGATGGACTGTTCAGGTCTTTATCTGTTGTCATTTACTATGTTACTAATTTACTATGTTATGTTATGTTCTTTCATAATAGACGGCACTTAAGTTCCCATTGGGTTCTGTTTTATATGAAGAAAAACCTGGAATTCATAGCTGTATTCAATTGGTAGAATCTTGGACAGGGTGAGGAGGAGCCTAGATGGGGGTCGAGTGAGGCAGCGCTCTGCTAAGCTCTCTTTCTCTGCTCCGGAGCTTGCGGGGTCAACGATGCTGAAGCGCAAAGGGAAGACCCGGATTTTCCCATCTGAGTCCGGGGGTTCTTTAGTCCTAGTGCAGTAGAAGATTTCTAGCTTTTAGCATTTATAGATGATCTAGAGATGGAAGTAACTACAGATGCTTGCTGATGACAGAAAGTTATTCAAAGTTGTTAAATCACAATAGGACTGTGAAAAATTACAAGAGGACCTTACAAGTGGGGGACTGGACATCTAAATGGCAGATGCCGTTTAATGTGAGCAACTGCAAAGTGATCATTGTGCAAAAGAGGAACCTGAATTATAGCTGCGTAATGCAAAGTTCCATGTTAGGAGTCACTGACCAGGAAAGGGATCTAGGCATCGTTGTTGATGATACGTTGAAACCCTCTGCTTAGTGTGTGGCGCAGTGGCTAAGAAAGCAAATAGAATGTTAGGTATTATTAGGAAAGGAATGGAAAACAAAAATGAGGATGGTATAATGCCTTTGTATTGTTCCATGGTGCGACTGCACCTCCAATATTGTGTTCAATTCTGGTCACCACATCTCAAAAAAGATATAGTGGAATTAGAAAAGGTACAGAGAAGGGTGACGAAAATGGAAAAGGGGACAAGATGACTTCCCTACGAGGAAAGGCTGAAGTGGCTAGGGCTCTTCAGCAAAGATGGCTGAGGAGAGATATGATAAAGGTCTATAAAATGATGAGTGGAGTGGAACGGGTAGACGTGAATCACTTGTTTACTGTTTCCAAAAACTATGACTAGGGGGCACGCAATGAAGCTACAAAGTAGTAAATGTAAAACGAATCAGAGAAAATGTTTCTTCACTCAACATTTAATTAAACTCTGGAATTCGTTGCCAGAGAATGTGATAAAGGCGGTTAGCTTAGTGGGGTTTATAAAAGGTTTAGATGACTTCCTAAAGGAAAAATCCATAGACAATTATTAAAATGTTGTTGGGGATAAGCAGCATAAACTCTATTGTGCTTTTTTGGGATCTTGCCAGAATTTTGTGACCTGGATTGGCCAGTATTGAAGATGGGATGCTGGGCTTGATGGACCTTCGGTCTGTACCAGTATGGCAATACTTATGTACTTATGTGCCTGCAGCCAGCCTTCTTGAACGTGCAGGGGTGCCCCTGGAAGGAGACAATGGAGCATAGCGTCTTAGATGTGACTCTTAGGCCAGAATGCTCTGAGGCACCTCCCCCACCTGCAGTAGAAAACATACCGCTGACTCCGGAGCCTATATTAGCTGCTGGAGTTGCTGCTAGATGGAGTGAGCTCTGAAAATGGGGTCTCGGCAGATGTGTTCCGGAGAGTGGAGGTAGTGAGGAGGAGTGGGCTGAGACGGATGAGAACCCTTAGGTAGGAGCAGTAGCATTCTGTGCTATGAGAAGGAGAAACCTGGAAAGATCATTCTGGAGGAGTTGTGGGATGCTGTTAGAAGCGTGGAAGTAGTTTTGCTGGAAAAGATAGAATAGATTCGGCAAGGGAGAGACCCTCTTCAAACTCAGGTAACCTGCCTTGAGGAATTTATATCTCAAAGTGAGAAGAAAACTTTGACTGTAGAGAAAGAGCTGAAGAGGTTGGTGAAAGATTTGGTGGTAATGAAAGAAGTTCAGAGTACTTTGATTAAAGATCGTATGGCTACACATCAGAAGCTAGAGATGTTAGAAAATTATGAACGGTGGTTAAATCTGTGGTTCATTAATTTTCCAAAATCTCTGGTTTTATCACATTGGATATGTTAAAGAAATATATGATGGAGGCTTTGCAAGTGCCTGAGGAGTCATTACCACCTGTTACCCAGTTTTTACTATGTTGATTGGAGAGGGGATACCCAAAGAGAAACAAGAAAAGAAGATGCCTCAGACAGTTTTGGCCTCTCTGAGTTTCTAGAGGGGCCCTGTTCTGTAGTGACAAGGGCTACTCTGATTGCTTCTTTTGCCTTAGAGCCAGATTGTATTTTCAACATAAAAATTAGGATTTTCTGAGACATAAAGTTTTCCTGATTTCTGTAGAGCTACTCAGCTCAAAAGGAAGGCTTTTTTGTCTTAAATGTGAATTGTTGTCTCTTGGAGGGTCATTTTTCCTTCAATTTCTGTGTAAATATTTGATAGAATTCAAATCATATGTTTTCTTTGACCCAGACCAGTTTAAAAATGTCCTTGATGCAAGAAAAACCTCCTAGACCTATTATGGCCTCTACTCCTTTCAGTAGTTTGGCAAATGAAAAGTCCTTGACTGGCTCTCGCTGTAAGAAATTTCCTTGATTTCCTTTATCAGTTTTTATCTCCTGCTAACTGGTATTTTCTCAAATCCCCTCCTCCCATTTTTGGATTTTCTTTTCCTTGTTATTGTTTGATTTTCTTTTGTAACTGTGATGGAGAAGTTTTGTAATAAGGAATTTTTTTTTTCTGTTACTCAAGTTTTCTTGATTTGTATTTTGAAAATGTATAAATATAAAATTTTTTTTAAGAGTTTTGGACGGAGTTGTATAAATTAAAACTAAATACAGATAAAACAAATTTTTTTACTTACTGATCCAAACATTCTATTCCAGATTCTATCATTATTAATACAGGGCCCTGTTTTCTAAGACACGCTGGAGTCACGCAAATATTTTAGCGCATGCTAATGCTAGAGACACCCATAGGAATACAATGGGTGTGTCTATCGTTAGTACACACTAATTAAAAAGTTTACAAGCCTACAGTGCAGCTTAGTAAACAGGGCCCAGAGTGAATTATAAATTTTTATTATTTATTTTATTTATATCATTTCTACCCTACAATTTCCCACCACTGGCAGGCTCAATGTGGCTTACAACATTTAGTTAACAAACAGGAAATTACAGTAAATGGAAAGTGATTTGAGGGACGGAAAGGTACAGGGTTAAGAGAAAGTAGTTAAGTCCACAAGATCTTTAGAGGAGTTGGAGTCCAGGAGTCACAGAGGCAGGACGGGATCTTTAGGGTAAGCTTGCCCAAATAAGTAGGTCTTGAGAGACTTCCTGAAAGTCAGATGATCTTGAACTGTTTTTACAGATTTAGGTAATGTATTCCACAAATGAGTGCTGATATAGCAAATTCAAATTTGGGTGTTCAAATAGACTGTACCCTTTCTCTTGATCCACAAATCCAGCTTATTTCTAAGACTTTTTTGAAGATGCAAAAACTTCACCAAACTTGTAAATATTTTTCAGTTGAACAATTTAGACTTCTAGTCCAGGTTGTGATGTTATCCCAAATGGATTACTGTAACGACGTGTATTTTGAGTAATTAGTCTTTTTGAATGGCTTTGTATAATTTCAACTCCTAATATGATTACATTTTTTTTCTTTTATGTTTATATTATTCATTGTTTTGAATTTAATTTGAGCTTGCTCCTCTTGTTCTGTTAACCGCTTAGAACTACAAGGTATTAGCAGTCCTCAAGACTTTTTGTCAGGTTATGTTATAAAGGTTTGGACAAGTTCCTGGAAGAAAAATCCATAGTCTTCTATTGAGACAGACATGGGGAAGCCATTGCTTGCCCTGGGATTGGTAGCATGGAATGTTGCTACTGTTTGGGATTCTGCCAGGTATTTGTGACCTGGATTGTCCACTGGTGGAAACAGGATACTGGGCTAGATGGACCATTGGTCTGACCCAGTATGCTCTTATCATTTTAATGAATGCAGAACAGGACCAATAAAATCCTTTTCCTAACTGCAAATCAACGAGAAGGGTGCGTCAACTATGTGATCTGGGACTACATGACAACCATGTGAGCTGGAACGGTACAAAGATTCCAAGAGTCATACTAGATATATTCGCTGCCACTTTCTAACCAAATTCACGTTATAACTGTGTGCATTATGATGAGGGAGCGGTGTATTGTGGAGGCGGATGAGTGATGACAGATTTTCTTACCCATTTTATAAAATCAATCCGTTATGTTTTTCTAACACACCTCATGTGTTTGATTGCAGTGCCTGTGGCAGACATAAAAGCAGTCCTGACAGGAAAGGACTGCCCTCACATGAAGGAGAAAGGAGCACTGAAACAGAACAAGGTTCGGTTCTCCAGTTACTCTACTTGTTTTTGCTTCAACCATATTGACCATAACCCTTGCAAATTTTGTTCTCCTCTCTCCCTTCGCCTATATTCCAAAGCCGTCCTCCTTCCCCTTCCCCCTTCCTCTCCATTATCTGCATGCAGACAGAATGTTTTTAAAGGGTGTTGCATCTCCAGCAGTTAAATTACTCTACAGTGATTTGATGACATCTGATAAAGCTCACAATCCAGATTTGTCTATCACTGTATACGTTTGTGTAATTGTGCACTGAGCTTGCAGGGTTGATACCACCATAAGCAAGGTAACAGTGGCAGGGTACACCAATGTTTGGAGGGGCACACAAGCCTTGCTGCATCACCCTTTCTGAAAGGATGTCATCAGAGGGGGGATGTGCCAGTGCTTTAAGGCCCTTTGCAATTCTGATTTCCTCCTCTTCCTGACTCAGGCAGAGGTTGGGTGGTGGTGACAGATCTGGAAGGGTAGGGGGCACCAATTTTTATGTTGCATGAAAGGGGGGCAGAATCTCTTGTTCAATTCATGTGAGCTTCATGCATATTATATGTTCAATGCAGGCTTAAAGTGTGTTTTTGATAGTAATGATAAATGCCAAATAAGGCTTCAGCCGTAAACAATTAAACAGTGCATTGTTGTCGGGGCCAAATTTAAGAGCTATAAACATTATGGCAGGTATAGTTTGCCAGTGACAGGGATTTTGCAAGTGCAGCCAGAATCTCACATCATCATCATCATGCGTCAGACATACCTGCATACACGCTAAAGTTACTACTACTAATCATTTCTATAGTGGTACTAGACATATGCAGCGCTGAACACATTATATACAGGTACTTTTTCTGTCCCTAGAGGGCTCACAATCTGAGTTTTTGTACCTGGGGCAATGGAAGGTTAAGTGACTTGCGGAAGGTCACAAGGAGCTGCAGTGGGAATTGAACCCATGTTGCCAGGATCAAGCCCATTGCACTAACCATTAGGGTACTCCTCCACCAGATCTCTGCTTGTGTTCTCAGGCTCTCTGAAACTCTGGCACTTAAAAAATAAAGAGGCACAGTGCAATGCAGTGTGGCATTAATTACTCCGTTCTCTGTTGCACTGATAGTTAACGTGTAGTCACTACCTCCATATTAATTGTTAGTCTTAGTCCCCACCCTTTCCATGCCCGTTCCACTCCTCCTTCCATTTAGTGGCCATAGTGAACACTTTAGACATATATTCCACACTGCCGCCTATCCAGAAAGTGGCATGGAAATTCTAGATTATTTAAACACCACAGCCAGTGTTTTTAAAAAGAAATGCTTACCGCAATGTTTAAATATTAATCCATATGTTGTCATGTTTCATGCAACATTTAGCTTCAAAAGGGCCACTGGAGAGGGGAATGCAAAGGAGTTGAGAAAAGGGCCTCCAAAGTAACATCCAAATATAAAGACCTGATATTAAAAATAGAAATGAAAGAAGGCGATGAGTCGCAGCATGTCTGTTTAATGTAAGCATAAACGCACAGCATGGGCCGTCAGCATAAAGTGCTTCCTCCTTGCAAGGTTCCATTTACCTGGCTGATTTGAAAATGCACTATTCACAATCCAGCTAAACTAAAGAAATATTGGAAATCTAAATTATCCCCTTGGTGCTTGTCAGTTCTTTTTCTAATATATTCCTTGCTTCTGTAAAAATAAATATAGAGAAGTACTCTTTTCAGTTTATTGTTTATTCATGAAAACTTGATTTATTCACCCTTCTCAACAGATACCCAGGGTGGAGCTTAAGTTAAATTGATTTTATTGCAGTAGAAAGGTTAGCTAATACCGCATGGAAGATCTGAATTTAGGCATCTCATACTTTGGACTGCCAGTGCTTTTCATATGTGATTTCCACAGATGTGTTCAAGAGAGACATGGGGACACAATAAACACCCTTATAAAATACCTTAAAATATTTTTAAAACATGTTGAATAAATAATATATTTTTTAAAATATATTTTAAGAACACTTATCTCAGTGGGAACAGCTCCTACACAGATCAGACTCCAAGGAATATTCACCAACAATAATTGGATAGGGCTGCTACTGCCTCAGTGCCATCTGGAAAGTATCAGAGTGGTCCATGGTCAGAGTTTGGGTAGAGCTGGAGGTTATCTGGTTAGCTGTTAGCTTTCTGGATAGCAGCTGAATATCACCACCATCCATAGACCCCATTCTATAACTTGGCGTGTAAATTTACTGAATACTAGCGCTGACACTCCTAAGTGATGGGCCCTTTTACTAAGTCGCAGTAAAAAGTGGTCTGCGGCAGTGCGAGTGCATCTTTTGCACACGTGCAGGGCCAGTTTTTACTGCATCCTGGAAAAAGGACTTTTTTTTTTTTTTATGAGGCCGGAAAACGGACGTGTGACAAAATAAAAATCAGCACGGGTCCATTTTTCAGCCTGAGACCTTACCACCACCCATTGACAGCGGTAAGGTCTCATGCTACCCGGGCAGTAGGCATGCAGTGTGCGTCCATTGCCATTTACCACCGGGTAAGTGCTGGACGCTCGTAGGCCCTTACAAGCCTTTGTAAAAGGTCCCCTGAGTGCTAAGTGGTATTCTATCTTTTAAATGCACAGCTCGCTTAGCGCATAAATGTAAGGGGTGTACATGGGAAGGGCAGGAGCGGGTCAAACATTTATACACACATGTATGCATGCCCCTTGCCAGCTGTTGGCATGCTGTAAGTGGGCACGCCTAACTGTGCCGTTATAAAATTAGCACTTGAGAATGGTGGGACTTTTGGGAAGGGAAGGTTTTGGTCTATTATGATAAGCAGGAATTTTATGTGTATAGATGGATAGATAGATAGAAATATATATATATATACACGCACCATGGCTGCTGTGGAGAAACAATGTTGGCAGTCATAATTAAGATGCAGGAACAGTTGAGAATTCTTTGAGGATAGGGGGAGAAGTGGGGGAGGTTTAACTCAAAAGTACAGTTGTATATGCTATACCAGAAGTGTATATTCCATCTAAATATGTTTTACGTTATTTAGCTTCCCACTATTCCAGAGTCTCCATTGCCTCAGGTACAAAAACATAGATTGTGAACCCACTAGGGACAGAGAAAGTACCTGTATATAATATATGTAAACCCACTTCAGTTGTACCACAAAAAGGTGGCATATCAAATCCATGACCCTTGAAACTTAAATCAATAAAAAACAGAACATAGGTAATAATAAGCAACCCTACTCCACTGACTTCTTAATTGTCCAACTAATCCAGAGAATAAAGCAGTGGCATTCACTCTCGGTCCTCGAGAGCCACAAACAGGTCAGGTTTTCAGGCTATCCATAATGAACATGTATGAGAGTTGCATATAGCAGAGATAGGGATATCCTGAAAACCTCACCTGTTTGCAGCCCTTAAGGGACTGTGACTGAAATCCTCCAAAACAGTTACAGTAATTCAGCCAAGGTAAGATAAGAATAAGAGCTTGTAGGAGGGTATGCTTGGAAGTCAAGAAAGCCTCGGTGTGTGTGCTTATTAAAGAAAATGCGTATAAAGTGATGAGCAGATGGTATTATACACCTGATAGAATTAAAAGAATGTTCCCTGAGGCTTCTGATAGCTGTTGGAGATGTGGAAGACAGACGGGAACTTTTTTTCATATTTGGTGGGGGTGCAGTTTGATTCAACCTTATTGGAAAGATATAACGGATAGGTTGTCTAAAGTTCTAGAAGGTACTTTTCCATGCGATCCTAAATGGTGCCTCCTGGGGTGGGGGAACCAGAGGGGAAAGAGATGGCAACAGAGATTCAAGAGAATGGGGTTAGCCGCTGCAAAAACCACTATTGCAATGCATTGGAAAAAGTCCGCTGGGCCAACTATAGGAAATTGGGCTGAGAAATTTAAAACCATTATAGAGTTGGAAAAATTGACTGATAAGTGTAAGGGGAGATATAATCCAGAGGCACCTGAATGGATTCATCTAACAGATATTGAGGGGGTTTAGGGGGATTTGGGCTGTTGGGGGAATCAGTTGTTGAGGGGTTAGTGGGGGGAGGGTGAGGGGGAAGGGTGGGGGGAATAGGGGTGATAAAAGGGTTATAAGCATAATTTTTTTTATTTTTTTTATTTATTGTTATTTCAATCAAAATCACAAGTAAATTTACTTGACAGGAAAAAAGCAACTAAAGAAACTAATTTGCCCAGAAATTCCTCAAAAATAAAGAAAAATATCTCCTTTTTAGATGCTTTAAAGGCCACAAATAAGCATAATTTTAAAATAAAAATTAAATTGTTGCATTGTCATGTGCTGGAGCCAATGGCTCGTTGTTATGTTTGAGATGTTATTTCAATAAAAATTCAAAGTTAAAAAAAGAAAAAAGAATAATAGCTTGTGACTGTAACCAAGCCCTTATCTGTTAATGAGCAATATGCAGTTGACTAAAAGAACAGTGAATCACCACACTCAAAGTTTCGAGTCTAAAATTACTCCTATGACTTGAACCTTTCATTTAACACCAAGCACTATATTTTCTAGAACTAATCCTGGAGCTGAGGTTTTGAAATAAGGCTATTTTAGCAAAATACCTTCATTTTATCAATGTTCAACTTCAACCTGTCAGGTTGTATTCAGTTTGTAGTCATTGACAGTCATTGAAATTATTTATCATGATTTGTATGGTGTATATCAAAAGTATACTGATTATCCAGGAACTATGGAAGTTTAGAGCCAGAAGCAGCGTAAACCTGCAGATCATTGATATATGCAAAATAATTAATACAGAACTTTGTAATCAAGTTTCTTAATGGACACATGTACGCATTGAAAAGTACGAGAGAGATCACCAACACTTGAGTGACCTATCCACCACCACTACCACACATTAGGGATCAAGATGGCGGCGTTAACGGTCGTGCGAGCGCTGAGTTCCTGAGTCCAAAGAGAGTTGCGGTACCAACAGAAGCTCTTACTCCGTCTCTTTTTAATAGAGATGGGGAAGAGAAAGGGGAAAACTCAGGCTCCTACCTCCAAGGCCTCGACGTCAACCCCAGTCTCGCGGCAGGCACCTCTTGAGAGCTTCGGAATCAGCACTCTGGGTGCTCGGATTCCTACTTCGGCGGGCTCGACCCCGCAGTGGCCTGAGCGCAGCGCTGAGGGAGCGACGTTGAGTCCTCCTGATTTCACCCCTCCTCCACAGCCCGGAAGTAAGTTGACGCTGGCGATACCACAGCAGCTCGAGTGCGTGTCTCCTGTGGATGGAGGATCTCTCAGCGTTACTATCCCGGTGAACGGAGCAACTATGCAGGGTCAGTTTCAGGCCGCTGTACCTATTCCCCGAGGACTACCTCCTGGAGAGAGTGGAGATTTGATAAGACCAATCCGGGTGACAATGGAAGTATTATGGGACGCAATCCAGCAGGTGAACAAAACGTTACTACAGATGAATGTTTCTATGACTGGCGAAATTAAGGAATTAAAGCAGACTTCCCAAAATTTGTCCACAGAAGTTCAGGAACATAAGCAAAAACTTGGGGGTATTGAAGAAGAAGTTAAACAATTGAAGGACTTAACAGTGACTATGATAAAAGATAAAGAAATTCAAGAGAGAAAGATAGAATACTTGGAGAATAACGGAAGGAGGAATAATCTCAGGTTTTTGAGGTTTCCTAAATCTCCCTTAATCTCAGCTACTGATATCCTAAAAAAATACTTTAATGAGATATTGGGGATACCTATGGAGGCTTGTCCTCCTATTACGAGGACTCAATACATTTCAGGAACTGAGGGGAAAATCAACCACAGAATCCTCCTGATTTAAATCTTACTGAGTTTCTGGAAACCTCTCTGGAGATAGTCACAGAGAGAACTACGCTGATCGTCTCCTTCGCTCTTGAACTGGATAGAAATAACATTTTAAGACTTTACTTTCGTCATTTAAATGATGTATTTTGGGGGGGAAAAATTCAAATTTTTCCAAATTTGGCAAGAAGCACTCAAAAAAGGAGGAAGGAATTTCTATCCTATAAAACTAGAGTGATTAATTTGGGTGCAACTTTCCTGCTAAAGTTTCCATGTAAATGCTTCATAACGTACGAAGCAAACAATTATATATTCTTTTCCCCTTTAAAATTATTACAATTCATATCATCTAAGGAAACAGATCACCTGTAGCTTTGCCTCCCTAATTTAAGCGCTGTTAAAGTTGGCTGTAGATATTCGAGCTGCCCCCTCCGTTAATTATTAATTTTTTTTTTTGTTGATTGAAATATTTCCTAGTATCTTGATCCTATTATTGGGGACAAATGTAAATTTAGTGTGTTATACTTTAATCATCTGGTTGTAAGTATTGGTTTTTTCTTTTTTGCCTTTAAAGTCAATTCTGTTATTTCTAAGTCTATGTATATGGATGTATGATTTTATCATTAATAAAAAAAAAAAAAGAAAAGTATGAGAGAGATCACCAACACTTGAGTGACCTATCCACCATCACTACCAGCGCATACACGCAAAGACTGCAATTTCTAGATGAAAGAGGAGACGCTTTCAAACTGTAGTTTCTGACTACTGTTAAAGAAGAAGAAAAAAGTGTAGTTCTGTAACCCTGACAGTGTTGTTCAAAGTACTTAAGTAAAAGTAAAAAAAATAAACATTTTAATATTTAAATAAAAAGTACAGTGAAGAACACATTAAAAAATTAAGTTAAAAGGTTATTGCCTAATATAATTTTTGAGTAAAAGTACTGGAACTACAATGAGTGCAACTATTGTTAATGTTTTTATCCCAGCTTTATTGTTCTACACTTCAATCCACATTGCTTTTATTAAAACCAAATTTTTGAAAATGACTGTCATGCATGCGAGTGTGCTTGTGAGTCATTAATCCAGCACAGCTAAAAAGGTTCAACAACTGCGCTAGCAGAAAGTGGTTGTTCAGTCTGATTAAAAAAAAAATGTTCCTTCAAATCAGGCCAGGTTGCAATATTACTGATGTCTTCTGACTGGGTCTGCAGATTATGATCAAAGGAATCTCTGAAGGGGAATCCACAGAAGTGGAGGAACGTGAAGCACTACAGGCACAAAACCAGCAAAAGAAGTAGTGTAGCCAACACGACACTTCCAAAGAAAACAGGAGGACGGCGTAGGTCCAACAGGAGGCTTTATTCTATAAAAGACTCCACACTTTTGGCTTCCATATAGCAAAGAGTACTTTATCATCATCATTGTCATCAACATTAGAAGTAATGCTGTCTATTTCATCATTTGCAGCTTCATCTTTAACATCATTATCATTGTCATACTGTCCAATTACAAGGGGGGCTTTCACAAAGTTGGAATCATTGTTGTTCAAATAATTTTCCATCAGATGGCAAGCTCTGTTTAAATATTTTTGAAAATTAATGCAAGAACGTCAAATGTGTGGGAACCCTTCAGTCTTGAGACCAGACAAGCAGACTTCCTCCCTAAAGACTCTTATCAATCATTTGACAGTTACCCCAATGTAAAATTTCCCATGGGATGATGAGCAGTCTTTTGTGGTAGAGACATACGTCTGTTCACCAAGAATTGCTACAAGCTTCAGCTTCATTTCCATCTCCACTTTAAAGTGACCCAATTCATCACTGTTCTGTTTGGTTGGAGAATAGTAACCAGTTCAACAAATATAGGCAACTCCACTGTTCTTATAGGTTATATTCACTGAAAAGCAATATTTAAGATGGGATGATCCACTGTTTGCTGACAGCGATTTTCCTGTTGGGCACTTACTATATTCGATTTTCCTCACAGTTTTGTTCTCCCTTTACCCATGTGCCTTGTACACTTACCAATCAACAGTCTTTTTAAAGGCTTGATTTGGCTTGTTTTTCTCCAGCTCTGTTTACCGGCATTGATAACATACAGACTCCCGAGGCAGGTGTTGTTTGCCGAAACATAGTACCATGTCGAGTCTTATACTTTATTGAAGAACTACTTTTAATTATTCATCTCCTTGGCTTTTTAGAAGTGTTGTGTTGATCATGCTAATTTCTGTTCTCCACTGTTTGAGTGAGAAGATTTATAATAGCAAAATCCTGTTCCCAGTTTTGCTGTTTTATTTGGTTTACTGAGGAATTGTCATTTACATCTCCCTTCCATTTTTACATTTTACTTTTAACTGCAAACATCAGATGTAACTGAGTAAACTAGTAAAAACTGGCAAAATTATTGCTTCAGTGAAAGTAAAAATAGCACATTATCCTGTATTTCTTTAAAAGTAAAAGTAACAAAAATTTTACTTTTAAGTACAGTAACTAGTTACATTTACTTAGTTACTATACAACTCTGACTTCTTATACAATGCAACTTATCTAATAGAACAGAATGGTCCTTGGTGTGTAAGACACAGAAAGATCATAAAGGACCAAGGCACAATCATGATAGCCATCTAATCCACAATTATTAATATTGGTCAGTGCCAGAAGTAAAGATTCTGCATTGAAACCTGCTTAGAAGCCAGGAGTCAAGAAAGTTACTGTCCTTCAACAAATTGAAAAGCTGGTGAGCTGCACTATGCTCCATGAGTCTACCTAAAAAGAGAAGATGTACCTGAAAAACATTGGTATCATAACATAAAGAAATTCTAATCACTTGGGACATTCCCATCCCAATCAATAAAATGTTCAGTGCAAGAAAGCTGGACATCATGGTAAAGGAGAAAAACACGAGAACACCATTGATAAGAGGAGGTGCAAGTGCCAAATGATTATTCTCTCCATCAAGTGGAGAAAGACAAGATCCTCAAGACTAAGGAAGGCACTCAAGACACCACGGAAAAGGTAGAGAAATATTTCCCATCATCTTGGGTACCACAGGCTTGATTAGAAAGAATTTCCAAGCACGTGTGTATAGATGACCATACAGGTTACATCTTATAAACTGCAGAAGGAACCTCTCTTTGGCACAATGCAAGTACTATGGCAAGCATTAGCAGCAGTATGTTTAAGAGATAATACTCCAAATATCCTGGCTTAGGATTTATAATTGCTACCAGGTTAGGATGTATATCTGAAATCCTGATAACTGTGTAAAAGGTACAGCAGAGATTGTGATAAGGCTGCTTTGGTTAGTCCTGGCTCTCTTTTTTGGTTGGTTAGGAGGGAAGTATGGTTTGGCACTCTACATGCATTTTGAGGCATACAAGTGGTAATTTTATAAAGGGGTTGAGAATATAGAACAGTAGTTTAGGTGCTTAAGTAGACATAAAATTGTTTTGGTGTACACATGTATAGAAGTAGGCAATCAGAAAAGGTAAGCACCTACTTTTATGCAATATGAGGGTAATTTATAACAGGGTGTATACTATAGGCACTGGTTATGGTGTCTGTTCTATAAGTAAGCACCTACATTTCTTTACAGAATACTAGTGCACGTAGCAGAGAACACATGGATAGGTGTGACCAACAGTCCTATAGCTGGTATAAATGCCCATGCCTAGATGTATCCAATAAACAGGACCAAGTATAGATGGGGGGGGGGGGGGGGTATTTAATACATAACAAAATCAATTTTCCCAGCAAACATTCTTAAATTATCAATTTTTAAATACCATCAAACTTGCAAGTGTATTCATATTCACACTAAAACATTTTTTTAGTAAGGCGGTGTTTGCCAAACCTGGTCCTGGAGGCACCCCAGCCAGTCAGTCAGGTTTTCAGGATATCCACAATCAATATTCATGAGAGAGATTTGCGTGCAGTGGAGGCAATGCATGCAAATCTCTCTAATGAATATTCATTGTGGATATCCTGAAAACCTGACTGACTGGCTGGGGTGCCTCCAGGACCAGGTTTGGCAAACACTGTAGTAAGGGGATCCTCAGGTATCACAATGCAAGTGCTATCAACAATCACTTTCTTAATGTAGCACTGCATACTCTTCATTGGACCCTCATTTTATCTTTAATTTTTTTTATATCAAAAATTTGTATCAGAAATTCAAGAGATACTTAGCTCAGAAAAGGAATGGAGCCTCTGCCAACATGGCCAGGTTTCGCAATCTTCTTCAGGGTAGAGCTCCAAAATAGCATCTGCAGTCTTCTCATATAGCTTGAAAGAGCACTGTTTATAGAATAGTGCTTAGCACCGGGAACTGTGACTACTTTTAGGTGTGACCATGTACACCAGTGAACCCTTGGTGTAAATCCCCATGCCTAAAGTAGGTGCAGATTCCTGTTATTCTATAACAATGCGCATAAATTGTGGGAACACCCCCGATCCATACATGACCCTCCCATGGCCATGCCCCCTTTTTGAACCCATACATAAATTTTATTTAAATCCAGTTAGCACCAATAATTGCTTGTTACGCCAATTTATTGGTTCTAATTGGCTTGTTCAATTACATTGCACACACCCAAATTTGAGTATGCAATTTTTAGTAACTTTTATAGAATTTTGATGTTGCCTTTATTGAATATATGCAGCATATGCACCTGTGTGCCTTCCCTGCCTATACACCCTGTTCTAAAATTACTATCACAGTTTCAATTTCCAAGGAACAAGCAGAATTACAAACCACACAGCACCATGAGGATATACAAGTTCTAAAACTGGAATGGACCAAAAGTCTCCTTGCTGAAAATGGATCTCTTCATATCTCTGATACAACTGTTCAAGTAGTAAAGGAGAATATGATATTAAATGTTTCATTCATGGAAAGTTGGGGACTTGGAGGCCATTTTAAACTAGTTTCAAATCCATCTGATGAAGAACATTAGGTGAAGACCAAGCATAGGTAAACAGTAACAGGAGATTAGTGACATTGAGTTGGTTATCCATGAAGTCAACAAATTCTCAGCAACCCTAGGTCAGACTTAATTCACCCCAAGCCTAACTTGCAGGTTTTGCTTCAGGCATTACTTCAAAATGGAACATGTTTGTGAAAACCTTAGTAGCCATAAATGGCTACTTTTCTTGGAAGGAAACCTAGAGATCTTCCATAGCAGTGTTGCCACATGCACTGTGGGGACAGTTCTATAATTGAGCACCACAATTTAGGTACCCTAGGTGCAGTAAGCTGAGCTCTGATTCTATAATGGAATCTGGGTGCCAAGATTGTGGTATAGAATGCTAGCCTACATTTAGGTATGCCCACTTACACCGTGTCAGTAGCAGCACTTTTGCATGTAACTTAAAGCAGTCCTCCTCCTCCCCTACGAACACCCCCTTGCATTTAGCACTGAGCAATCAGTTAGCACTTACACTCAAGTGTATACTTATCCATGTAAGTGCTAGTAATCTATACATTTAAGTATGCAAATGGCACTTAAATGTATTTGCCAAGTTATAGAATGAGAGGGTTTGTCATGTTCTCTCTTCTTCCCAAGGTCAAGTAGACTACATTGAAAAGATAATTTCACACTAGTAATGAAATACCCCACCCAAGACATAATAATAGCTATACTGGGTCAGGGTGAGGGTCCATCTAGCCCAGTATTCTGCTACCAACGGTGGCCAATCCAGGTCACAAGTACCTGGCAGAATCCCAAATAGTAGCAAGATTCCATGCTACCAATCTCAGGGACAAGCAGTGACTTTCCTCAGGTCAGTCTCAATAGCAGACTATGGACCTTTCTCCAGAAACTTGTCCAAACCTTTTTTTTTAACTCAGATATGCTAACTGCTGTTACCACATCCTCTGGCATTGAGTTCCATAACTTAACTATTGGTTGAGTGAAAAAATATTTCCACCTATTTGTTTTAAAAGTATTACCACGTAACCTCATTGAGTATCCCCTATCTTTGTACTTTTTGAAAGAGTGAAAAATTGATTCACATTTACCTGTTGTACACCACTCAGGATTTTGTACACCTGTATCATATCCCCTCTCAGCTGTCTCTTTACCAAGCTGAAGAGCCCTAACCTCTTAAGCATTTCCTTATATGAGAGGAGTTCCATCCCCTCAATCGTTTTGATCACCCTTCTTTGAACCTTTTCTAATTCTGCTATATGAGATATGATGACCAGAATTGCACACAGTACTCAAGGTGAGGGTCATACCATGGAACAATATAAGGCATTATATTATTCTTTGTCTTATTTTCTATCCCTTTCCTAATAATTCCTAGCAAACAGCTACATGTGACAACAGGTGCAACATACAGAAGCAGATCAGATGCATTGATTTGAAGGGTAATCAGTTCTCCTAAAGAGTGATCAACTTAACCTGACATATTGTTTGCACCCTATGAAAGGACATATTGTCAGTTGGTAGGTTTGCTGCACAGATAGCATGTAATTAGCATGCGCGTGGAACGGTCTGAGGGAAGAAGGATACCCTCCTACCCATAACAACCGTAAAATGAGTGTATTAGAAAAGAGAGTTCTGCATGGGCCAGTGCACACATCTCTGGCTAAGTGCTGTGCTGACATGGTTGTTTCAGCTGGAGGTGATATAGAATTCTTATTAAGCAACAATTTATTGGACGCTGCTTGAAAATCCATTAATTCAGGCTGCTTCAGTACACAGTACTTGGGGTAAGATTTATGAAGATGTTTTTATTTATCCGTGTTTTATTTTATTGTTCCAGGAGGTGCTTGAGCTGGCTTTCTCTATCTTGTATGACTCCAATGGCCAGTTGAATTTCATTGCTCCTGACAAACATGAAGTAAGTACTTTCCTCCCCCACCTCCCCCTCAGTCTCAAATTAGCACCAAGGAAAGCTTTAGTTTCGTTGATGATTAATAGGCAGCTTTTATAATATAAACAACTGGCAAGTTAAAAGGAAAGAGTTTTATGAAAATGGCTTTCTTGTAAAGTAAACCAGTTCTTGAGTGAGCAGAGCACTCTATCAGATTTTCTCTGGTTTCCTTTACATTAAAGAAAAATTCTTTTGAAAAAAAAATAGATTTATGGCAGCTAATTCTCTTAGATTTATTGTACTTAGAATTAATAACAGTAATGAAAAATACAGCCTATATTTTATGTATCACTATTATAGGGTGCTTGGAAATAGAATATCAGTTCATTTGCTTGCTAAACATTCAACCCTAGGAAATACCATTTGTAGTTTTTTTCAGTGTTGGTTAAATTTTGCATGAATCGACTCCTGCCCGGATTACACGTCAGTGTGTTAAAGTGAGCGTTTGGTTTGCATAGGGTGCTTGGCTAAAGTCCAGGCTTATTTACCTAGCCCTTCTCTGTACTGTGAAACTCCATCTTTCTTCTCCATGCTCAAAATCAAGTGTTATATAAAACATGCAACATAATGGCAGATAAAGACCATACATGCACTCTGTCCAGTATGCCCATCCACGCAAACTGCTCAGCTGTACATTCCCTTCCTCTCCCCCAGAAATCCTCAGTTTCTCTGAGTACAAGCAGGCATAATATTCTCATATATGAATCACATCATTCACGGAGCAACTGCCAAGTGCATTTTCCCCTACCGCGCATGTGAGGGTGCCTTCCCACCTGACACTCGAGCATGGAACCAGCATTCTACCATTTTCCACAGAGCAGAGAGGTTGTATTAAGCGCATCAAACTTTTCCCTTTTGGGTGCCTTCCCTATTTTGGAATATTTTTTCTTCATATTCTTCTTTTTTCAATTTTAATTTATTCATTTTCTCAATTATTTGTCATGTTTTCAATTTCTGGTCTTTGGGGCCTCTGAGCCCATCTTTTCATGGAAAGCATCGACCATTTTGGAGTATGCAAGTACTCAAGCTCCCCGGGCCATTGAGCCTTTTGACCTTGCGTCAGCCATTTTTCCCTCCCTGTCAATGAGGGTGCCATATGGTTTTAAGAAGTGTGCTGAATGCAATAGGACTCTTTTAGGCACAGACCCCCATAACTGGTATGTTCAGTGCTTGGGTCTAGAACACTGGGACATACAGAAGGCATAATCGAACGGGGACGACCATCTCTAAGGGCGCCCATCTCTAAGGACGTCCCGGCAAATGGCGGGGAAACCGCTATTATCGAAACAAGATGGGTGTCCATCTTTCGTTTCAATAATATGGTCGGGGATGCCCAAATCTCAACATTCAGGTCGACCTTAGAGATGGTCGTCCCTGGTTTTCGTTGATAATGGAAACCGAGGACGCCCATCTCAAAAACGACCAAACCCACGCCATTTGATCATGGGAGGAGCCAGCATTCATAGTGCACTGGTACCCCTGACATGCCAGGACACCAACCGGGCACCCTAGGGGGCACTGCAGTGGACTTCAGAAAAAGGTCCCAGGTGCATAGCTCCCTTACCTTGGGTGCTGAGCCCCCAAAGCCCACAACTGTACACCACTACCATAGCCCTTATGGGTTTCTGGTGGGTTTTGGAGGGCTCACATTTACCAGCACAAGCGTAACAGGTAGGGGGGATGGGCCTGGGTCCGCCTGCCTGAAGTACACTGCCCCCACTACAACTGCTCCAGGTACCTGCATACTGCTGCAATGGACTGGAGTATGGCATTTGAGGCTGGCAAAAAGTATTTTTAAAGATTTTTTGAGGGTGGGAGGGGTTAGTGACCACTGGGGGAGTAAGGGGAGGTGATCCCCGATTCCCTCTGGTGGTCATCTGGTCAGTTCGGGCACCTTTTTGATGCTTGGTCGTGAAAAAAAATGGACCAAGTAAAGTCGGCCAAGTGTTCGTCAGTGACGCCTTCCTTTTTTCCATTATCGGCCAAGGACGCCCATCTCCTAAGCACGCTCCAGTCCCGCTGACACGCCCCCTTGAACTTTGGTCATCCCCACACCGGAAAGCAGTTGAGAGCGCCCAAAATCAGCTTTCAGTTATGCCGATTTGGGCGACCTTGCGAGACTGACGCCCATCTCCCAATTTGTGTCGGAAGATGGGTGCCCTTCTCTTTCGAAAATTCACCTGATGGGGAACCCACTGCTTGCCCTGGTATTGGTAGCATGGAATGTTGCTACTAATTGGGTTTCTGACCTGTTTTGGCCACTGTTGAAAACAGGATACTGGGCTACATAGACCATTAGACTGATCCATTATGACTATTCTTATGTTAAAAGCAGCCTGAAAAAGTTCTATGAATACTTCAGCCAGAACAGAGATCATATCAAAATCTAAGGTACCAAAGGAGCAAGTTGTGCCCTTTTGGCCATTCGCCACTAAGGGGGTTTGATTTTTATATAAGATGCTGGAACAGGTCAATGACTTCAGTAGGTGAGCAGATCTTACACCACCTGATAGCCTGCAACAACTCTCTCCTCCTTTGTCAGCCTTAGATTGCACCTCACAGCAGATTATCCCTTCCAGATACCACGTCTCTAGGTCTTCTGGAACTAACAGGTACCTTCTCTCTCAAAATTGAAGTTCTAAACTAGTACCAGCCAAAAAGTCCCTCCAACAACTAGGCAAGCTGGCAGCTCTTGAGTTAGATCTTGGTATTTTGCTAATATGCCATAGACATTTTTAAGCCTGCTTTCCTCCTCCTAACCTATGTAGTTCTATACTAGCAAATAGTTTCAGTGACCCTACTTAATGAAACAGTGTTTTCATTTGAAATATTTTGAGTTTGATCTGTTGGGCTGGGCATGAAAAATGATTGTAGTATACTTTGAGTCAAAGCCTGCGTGGCTTGGATTAGTGAATATTTAGGCCATATGACACCAAGCCAGATCTCAACCAAGCCACCTGTTTCTTGTTTACATAACCAATGGTATATGTTCAGTTTCACAACTCTTTTGCTTACTAGGACATCAGCTGAAACAATACACTTTTCATAGTGTTAATACTTTGCCTTATTTGAAAATAAATTTATAGCTGTTTCTATGGTGAATATTTAAAGCTTTCTTGAAAGATATTTCTAGCCTAGCATACTTAAGTTATCTAGTTACTCCCCAGACCATTCACATCAGAGATGGTTGTACTTATCTAATTTTGAAGCTCATTAGGGTGGTATTTGATTGATAGATACTGCAGGAATTCAGACATAGCTTGTTTGCATTAGCCATTATAATAATAACTCTTTTATCTTCCCACAGTACTGTATCTGGACAGATGGGCTGAATGCCCTCCTGGGTAAGGATATGATGACTGAGCTGACACGGAACGACTTAGACACATTGCTCAGCATGGAGATCAAGCTCCGCCTGCTCGACCTAGAAAACATTCAGATCCCTGATGCCCCTCCACCCATCCCCAAGGAACCCAGCAACTATGATTTTGTTTACGACTGTAACTGAAGCTGCTGGGTTCAACCTATGTGCAAACTGGAATGTTGTATGACTGCAGAGGCGACTGCACAAAACACCCACACAATTGAGTGGTATTGTTGTTGATATTGTTGTTTTATTATTATTTGAAGTGCACCCCCACATCCTGAGGATAATTGTCATATGTCTTCCAGTCAGTAGCCGCATTGCTTTAGCCACAGGCACAAATACAGCGAGGACCTGGCACAGAGATGTGACAGTGTGCACTTGGACAATGTTCCTCCCCTGTCCCTCAACCACCTTTTTTAATGCTGGAAATGCAGTGAAGGCATAATTGCCTAGATGTGATTCCTGTGAGAAGACGACATATACTGCTGCTACTGCCGCTTTAACTGGAAAAGAGCTGTAATCACAGGAGCAGCTAAACGCAACATTACTGCTTTTGCTGCCGCTGCCACCACCAACACTGATGAAACAACCTAAAAAACAAACAAACCGCAGAACGCTGGCCCATGGCCAATTCAGATTGTACCTCTTTCAGTTCTGGCTTTGTAAATTAACAATTCATTGTTTTCCTCATTAGTTCTGTGGAAGAATGAACAGGCTGGTTTCAGTTAACCTACAGGGCTCTAATGCTCATTGTTTGCTTAAAGTACTCTCTCTTCCTCGTCCAAGTCTTAATTTCTTCCAGAACAGTGACTGAAAGAATAGCCTTTGAAACGAGTGTCTGTCTTATGTTTCTCTGTAAAATTATTAAGCCTAATAACAGCCATGAACCTGGTTGTAGATTTCCAAAGGCCATGGTTACTACTTTTTACCTGTTAGTGAGGATCCTAAAAATAACCAGCCAACCAGGTTTATACTGTTGTAACTGTTACAATATTACACATTTTATGTAAAAGAATTTTGTTTTGTCTTTTTTTCCGCTTTTTTGTACAAAAAAGTTTTACTTTTTTTTTTTTTGCCAAACATATATTTAATGAAGGAGGAAAAACTTTAATGTATGTACTTTTCTAAAAAAATATATATATATATATATTTTATTTTCATTTGGAACATTTGCTCTGAAAAAATAACATTTCCTTCCATTTGCTGTTGAATAAAATTTGAGTTGTGTTGATTTTCTTGAATGTCGGTTTTCCTTTTGAGCTACTTGGGTGATTTAATAGTGTACTTTCGCTGTGTCTGCTGGTTGAGGTGTAGAGGGCTCAAGGCCAACAAACTCTACCATATGCAATAGCACAGATGGATGCTCAAACAGAGAATATGTGAGCTGTGTGATTCTTGACATATTGTGTTGCAGCATATGTGGAAAATCTAAGGTACATATGGCTATGTATTCTGCTTGACAACAAACATCACTTTTGGGATCACAAATAAACTAAGGAAATGTCAAATCTGGCACCTGTCAGGGGAGCCTTTGCTCCACTCTATAGTTTTATGATGCAGATGTTTGGGTGAATTTTTTCAGAAAAGCAGTAAATAAAGCCTAATAAAAAGTGTCAGCCTTGGAATGTATGGCTGCAGTACTGCTGAACACTAAATTTGTATAATTATATCTGAAAATCTCTAATCTGTGTCTTTCTCAAAACTAAAGGGCTGAATATGGGAGACCATGTGATGCATTTGTAAGGAATTCAACACTCCTCTCGTAACTACTTAGCTTATGGACAAATTTATCAAGAAGTCGGGAGCAGATATGTCTCCTAAGGGGGTTCAAAAAGACTGACGCCCCCCGGATTGCTGACTTCAAGAAGGCAGTGCCTCCCGCGGATGTCTTAGCTTTCACCGACACACACAGCTGCATCAACTTACCACGGTGGTGGAACCATGACTTGGACAGATGTCTGAACAACTGAGTCAGCATGAGTCTCTCATGACTGACACCTCTAGTTGTTTAGGGAAGCTTGAGAGCTGGGTTTCGGATTTAGAGGACATAGCTCCTGCAATGAAGCAATCTGTGGCAGCATTAGAAAAGCAGGTAAAATGACAAGAGGTTCAAATTGACGATTTAGAAAACCGCTCGAGGCACAGTAACCTGAGATTAGTGGGAATCCCAGAACACGTTGCTGACCGCTCTCTTTTGTTCATTCTAGAGACTTGGCTGGCAAAAGAATTTGCCCTGTCCGATAGCTCAGGGCAATTTAGCATTGAAAGAGCACACCAGCTAGGCCACACACAAGATGGTGCGAGGCGTCCCCGAACTGTCATTATAAAATTGCATCACTATTCCCATAAAATAGAGATAATTCGAGGTTATCGCCAAAAGCAGGAAACATTGTCCGAAGATGGAGAGCGCGTATATATTTATCAGGATTACTTCTTGGCTTTGCAGGAACACCATAAGCAATTTACACCTGTCTGCATGAAAAGGGACAATGCTTCATGCTGCTTTATTCTGCCACTCTCAAAGTTTTCATTAATGGCCTTTGGCGCACTTATGAGTCCCCAGAAGCGGCAAAGCAAAGTTTGGAGCAGCAGTGTGACTCTCAGACACAGGATACTTGATCACTGACTATGCTTTGATTAAAATGCATATTTCCTTTTTGTTCAATTTGCTAATTCTCAGTGATTGTCAGGCATGGAAGTAAATGATATTGGCGGGGAATTTATACTGCTGATGCTTTATATGGGTTAATGTTCCTGTTATATTTCTGTATGACCTATGCATAATCAATTTAAACCTTTCTATTTTTACACCAAGGCCCTGATGGTTATATCTCTAGCAGCACTAGTGGCTGATGGTGCTGGTGGGGAGATCTCTGTTATGTATAACTGCTGTTTCTCATAGGTTGTCTTCATATCGTGGGGGGATGTGGGACCCCAAGCATACAGTTGTGGATCTTTCCCCTTTTCACCGGCAAAAACAGCAGGAAGTGGTGTGAGGGTGCTTTTGAAAATATGGGAAGGGTAGGGGGTTGTTGCTTTTGGATTTTGATTTATCCTTACTGGGAGGGGGGGTTGCGGGTTTCCAACAGAAGTTTTGAAAATGGATGAACAGAATTTAAACACTCACTTGGGATGGGTGGTCCTTTTACTACTAATTTGAATAATAGCTGGACCTTATTGATCAATTCTGGACTGAGGTGGAGGCTGAGCACCTTGGTCCCCCTTTTATGTAAACTCTCCCCCCTTTCCATCCAACATCTACCCCCTGTCTCTCCCCTTTCCATCCAGTACCTGCCCCCTCTCTTCCCCCTTTCCATCCAGCGTCTATTTTCTCCATTCATGTGTAGTTTTTCTCCTCTTTTCCCTTTCCCTCATCTCAGTCAGTATGCATCTCCTTCCTCTTTCTTCCCTCCCCTCCATCCATATGCATCTCCTTACTCTCTCTTCCCTCTCCTCCATCCATGTCTAACATTTTTCCTCTACCCCTCCATCCATGTCTAACATTTTTCCTCTACCCCTCCATCCATGTCCAGCATTTCTCTTCTCTCTCCGCCAATCCATCCATGTTCATCTCACTTCCTCCCTCTTCCCTCCCCTCCATCCATGTCCAGCATTTCTCCTCTCTGCTCTCCATTCATGTGCCTCTCCTCCTCTGTCTTCCCTCCCCTCCATCCATGTCCAGCATTTCTCCTCTCTGCTCTCCATTCATGTGCCTCTCCTCCTCTGTCTTCCCTCCCCTCCATCCATGTCAAGCATTTCTCCTCTCCCCTCCATGTGCATCTACTTCCTCTGTCTTTCCTCCACTCCATGTCCAGTCCAGCATCTCTCCTTTCTCCCCTGCCCTCCATCCATGTGCATCTCCTTCCCTCCATCCATGTACATCTCCTTCCTGTTTTTTCCTCTCCTCCATACATGTCCAGCATTTCTCCTGCCCTCCTCTCCATCTGTGTATAGCAACTCTCCTCTCTCCCCTGCCCTCCCCTCCATCCATGTCCAGCAACTCTCCTCTCCCTGTCCTCTCCTCCATCCATATCCAGCAATTCTCTCTCCCCTGCCCTCCACTCCATGTCCAGCGATTTCTTCTCTATCCCCTCCCCTCCCTGTCCAGTGATTTCTTCTCTCTCCCCTATCCTCCTCTCCATCGATCCATGTCCAGCGATTTCTTCTCTATCCCCTCCCCTCCCTGTCCAGTGATTTCTTCTCTCTCCCCTATCCTCCCCTCCATCGATCCATGTCCAGCAAATCTCCTCTCTCCCCTGCCCTCCCCTCCATCCATCCATCCATGTACAGCAATTCTCTCTCCCCTCCCCCCATCCCGTCCCCTCCCCGTCCAATGATATCTCCTGTCTCCCCTCCATGTCCAGTAACACCCCAAACACCACCTGCTCCTTTTCAGCCCCCCCCCCCCCTGAGTTCCAACCCCAGCCCGACCTCTCCCACAACAGTCCTCCATCCTCGCCTTCCTGCTGCCCAGAGTTTAAAACTAATTTTACCTCTGGTCGCGGCGACAGTGAAAGGCAAGCATTGCAGGCTCGCTTTCAGCCTTCCCTTCCTTCCTTCTCTCTCAGTTCTGGTCCCACCCTCATTTCCTGTTTCCGCAAGGACAAGACCAGAGCTGAGAGAGAAGAAGGAAGGGAAGGTTGAAAGCGAGCCTGCATTGCTCGCCTTTCACTGCTGCCGCGACCTGAGGTAAAATTAGTTTTAAATTCGGGGCGGCAGAAAGGCGAGGACGGAGGACTGTTGAGGGAGAAGAGGGCAGGCAGGTCGGGCTGGGGTTGAAACCGGAACTTCTTTCCAACAGCAATATTGGGGGTGCTCGAGCACCCACAGCACCCATGGAGTCGGTGCCTATGCTTGTGACCTGGATTGTCCACTGTTGGAAGCAGGATACTGGGCTAGATTGACCATTGGTCTTACCCAGTATGGTTGTTCTTATATAATACACATAGAGGAGCATTTTCGAAAGGGACGTCCAAGTTGCGATTTGGACATCCTTGCAAAATGGTGAAATCCAGGGGCGGGAAAACCCGTATTTTTGAAACAAGATGGACGTCCATCTTTTTTTTCGAAAATACTGTCAGAGACAGTGGAGGAGTGGCCTAGAGGTTAGGGTGGTGGACTTTGGTCCTGGGGAACTGAGGAACTGAGTTCGATTCCCACTTCAGGCACAGGCAGCTCCTTGTGACTCTGGGCAAGTCACTTAACCCTCCATTGCTCCATGTAAGCCGCATTGAGCCTGCCATGAGTGGGAAAGCACGGGGTACAAATGTAACAAAAAAAATCCTTAAATTTGGATGTCCCTAGACATGGATGTTTCTGACTTTCGGCAATTTTTGAAACCAAAGACATCCATGTCAAAAACATCCAAATGCAAGCCATTTGGGCGTGGGAGGAGCCAGCATTTGTAGTGCACTGGTCCCCCTGACATGCCAGGACACCAACCGGGCACCCTAGGGGGCACTGCAGTGGACTTCATAAATTGCTCCCAGGAACATAACTCCCTTAACTTGCGTGCTGAGCCCCCCAGACCCCCCCAAAACCCACTATCCCCAACTGTACACCACTACCATAGCCCTTACGGGTGAAAGGGGGCACCTATATATGGGTACAGTGGGTTTAGGAGAGCTTGCAGTTTCCTCCACAAATGTAACAGGTAGGGGGGATATGGGCCTGGGTCCAAGTGTCTGAAGTGCCCTGCAGTACCCAATAAAACTGCTTCAGGGACCTGCATGCGCTGTCATGGACCTAAGTATGACATCTGAGGCTGGCATGACATTTTTGAAGATGTTTTTTGAGGGTGGTAGGGGGTTAGTGACCACTGGGGGAGTAACGGGAGGTTATCCCCGATTCTCTACGGTGGTCATCTGATCATTTCGGGTACCTTTTTGTGCCTTATTCATTAAAAAAACATGTCCAGGTGAACACGTCCAAGTGTTCGTCAGAGACGTCCTTGTTTTTTTCGATTATGAGTCAAAGACGTCCAAGTGTTAGGCACGCCCAAGTCCCGCCTTCGCTACGCCTCCAACACGCCCCCTTGAACTTTGGACATCCTTGCAATGGACTGCAGTTGGAGATGTCCTAAATCGGCTTTCGATTATACCGATTTGGACGTCCCTGGGAGAAGGGTGTCCATCTTCCGATTTATGTCAAAAGATGGACGTCCTCTTTTGAAAATGACCCCAATAAGTTCAATATTAAAAAAAAAGAGTATACACCTGCAAAGAAAACATAACTGACCCTTAGCCTCCACATATAGACAAAATGTAAGAAATGTATTCCTCCTAAGCTATGCTCATCTAGAAATATCAGGGAAAACATTTTTTTTTCCTATTTTCTGTATTTGGATCTGTTTTTGGCTTTAATAGCCTCTTTTTCCTCCCCATTTAACCATGCTGGCAGTGTTTTGGTCTTTCATCAACCTATTTTAATGATGGGATGCAATTTTGTCTGGGCTTCTAAGGTGGTGTCCATGCCATATAGTAACATACAGGTCTTTTACTATGCTGCGGTAAGCTCAGGCATCCCATGGTAAGTTTTAGATCTGCTTACACAAACCATGTGCTAAAAATATTTTAAAACTTTTCTGGGAGGGGGCATTTTTGCACTAATCAGCGTATCTACATTACCACGTGCTGATTAGCGCATAAGTCTTTACCTCAAGAGCACTCAGATCCACACAACAAAACTGAATTGTTCCATTCTTCTGAGATAATTCTCCTAGACACTGCACGCAACTCAATATTTTCTGTACAGGGACCTGAACTTTGGGATATGATCCCGCAACATCTGAGGCTCCAGAGAGCTCTACAAAAATTCAAAACTGAGCTTAAAAGTTGTCTATTCTCAGATGCATACACTTATTTATTTGTAACACTTATACCCTGCGCTTCCCCACTTATTAGCAGGTTCAATGCGGCTTACATAGTATAACAAGTTTACAAAGTAACATAGAATGGATAACAATTATAATATTGTGTATAAAGAGGTGGTCAGTTAGATGTGGGTAAATAAGATGGGTAAGGGAGGGTGGTAAAGGTAGGGAAGTGACGCTTCTCTCTCTCAAAATGAGATGGGTGCACAACCTGGACACAGAGCTTATCCTAATTGTGTCGGTGAATACTCACCCACTATTTTTTTTTAAATGACCACACGTTAATGGCAAAATTAACACATGGCCATTAATTCAAAAATAGGAAAAATCAGCCATTTTCCAGCTGCTGTAAAAATGACCTTAGCATACAGGAAAGACTCGCATAAGGGCATGCTAAATGCCACTTTTTGCCCCAGCTTAGTAAAAGACCCATAGCGACGTACTAAATGGTGGTAGATAAAGACCAACATGGCCTATTCAGTCTGCCCAGGAAGGTACTTACAGTTATAACTGCCACTTGATGCAGGTTAGCTCTGCCGTGCCTCCTTTTTTTTCCCTTAAAACATTTAATTTAATTTTGTGATGAAACATATTTTAGCCCATGATCTAGAACAGGCTTGTGCAATATATGGCCCACTGGCCAGGCCCATGGAAGAGTCCTCAATAGTATTTTTTTTGTTGTGATGGTGGTGCTTCAGAAAAACACTACATTCCCTGTGTCCCCACTGCACTCAGCTCTCTGTAAGCTTGAGCCGCATGATGGTGCAGGAAATTCAAGAGCTCTCAAGGTTTCAAGTCTTGAGTCTCCATTTTTATTATTCAGACTTCTGTATTCATATACAGACAATTTAAAGCCTGTTTTTTCAAACTGTCTAGCAGCTAGCTGATTGTGGTAAAGTGGAATTTTTTCTCTCTGCTTTTTATTAAATACTCCTTAGCTATTTCAGCCTTTAGGACAACCTCTGACAGTACCTCTGAAGGTACCTCAATCTGAATCGTGTTCTCCTGAGAAACTGATTAAGGTTCCCATGAAGCTGTTTAAAAGCTGCCCTATCTTCTTAAATGTTACCAATAACAACCTGGTTCCATCCTGGTTAAAGTAACGCCCATTCTTTGGGAAAAAGTCCCTCTTTCCCAAAAATGTTACCCAGATCCACAAATCTAAAGCCTTCCTTTCTGCACTATCGTCTCATTCATGCATTGAGACTCCATTTCTGTGAATGGTGCCCCACAGGTTCTGGATTTCATTTTCTTACATTAAATCCAAAATTTAGCTTCAAGATCCTTCTGATCTCCCCCTCCAAACTTGAAAACTTCACGGGGGTCCAGTGGTCCCTCCTAACCTCCCCCCCCCCAAAAAAAAATACTCTGGGCCCTCCCTAATTTAACACTGGACCCTGGTGGTCTAGTATAATCCCACACCCTTCCCCCGACCCTCTCATCATACCTTGTGCAGTCACAGGCAGGAGGGAGGTCTACTACCTCCTGCCATTGGGTCCACCCACTACAAAATGGTGACACCATGCCCCAGCCTGATGCTTTCTGGGATGCACTAGGAAGGGCCAAAGTACCATTTAAGGAGTTTTTTCCTTATATGGTACTTAGGTCCTCCCAGTGCATCCCATTTTGCAGTAGGTGGACTCAGAGGCAGGAGGGAGTAGATTTCTCTCCTTCCTCTGACTACACAAGGTATGACGAGGGGGTTGGGGGTGAGATTACACTAGACCACTAGGGCTAGTATTAAATTAGGAGGGGAGGTCGGTGGGCCTGCTAGAACACTGGGGTATTTTTGTGGGGGGGGGGGAGGTCATGGGGTCCAGCAGAACCCCCCCCCCCCCCAGGAAGATTTCAAATTTGGGGAGGTCGTGGGTCTTGCGGACCACTGGGGATTTTGTTAAGGTTGGGTGAGAGCTTGAAGTTGGGGGTAAAGGGCTGTGGTGGCAGACTTTCCTGTCCGTACCTGAGGGGTTGCAAGCCCAGTTTGCTTTGAGCATCAGGCCCTAAGTCTGCCACTATAGCTCCCAGAGATTGAACTCTTTCTAGAAGGCTGGGAGATCTTTGCATCAGCTGCACATAGTACAATCTCTCACCATCTGGTAGATAATCATACCTAAGGCACACAGTACAAAAGACTGGATAACCTCCATCTCAGAACTGCTCTTTGTTTCTTGTTTTACAGTTATTAAAGTTATTTAAGGTTGTTTGGGAGTTGAGTTAAAGTCCCCTAAATTTATGTGGTGTGTTTTGTTTGTATCCTTTGGCAGGTCACTGACAAACTATTAGCCTATTTCTAAAGTCAGGGTTACTCACTTGTGGATGTAAATCCTTAATTGATTCTTGTTATGTAAAAATGTTCCTCTTAACCTCTTAATTGTGTAAAAGGTCTATAAATCAAAGAATGTACCTGGGCTAAGTGGAAGATGGGGAGGGATAGTAAAAATCAAACATTACTGATTACTGACTGATAGGAAAAGCTCTCCTTTTCAGAGCACAACCATACATACCCTTTTGCTACCAATTTCACTCAGCAAACATTCTCTCTTTAGCTGCACAGAATTAAACTTACAGAAGTCAATATTTAGCAATGGGGTCAACATATAATTTGAAACGTCCAATTTAGATATTTTCATATCATACATATGCTACCTGCCACATTTCCACATATGACTTGAACCGTCAGTTAAAAGATTCAAGTTCTACCTCCAGTAATTTGTGCAGGCTACCTAGCCATATAATAAATACATTTAGCAGCTGAATATCATTGTTTAGATTTATAAGCTATGGGGGCAGTTCTATAGATGGGTTCCTCCATCAGAGATGAAGAGGACTGAGAGAGGAATTTTGCTGGACTTAGGGGTCCTTTACCAAGTTGCAGTAAGCACTAGTGCATGTTTACCACAGCTTTAAAGGGCTTACCATGGGGTGCACTCAGGCGTCCTGTGGTAAGTTCCAGGTTAGTACACTAAAAAATGATTTTTATTTCTACCTTGGAGGGGGCATATCTGCAGTAATCACTTAGTGCAGCTACATTGCCACGTGCTGATTAGTGTATGATTAGCATGTGAGCTGTTACTGGCTGCAAAATAGGTGGCAGTAAGGGCTCACACACTAATCTTTTTTAATGTCCATCTGTTAATGGCAACCTTAGTGCATGGCCATTAATACAAAAATTTTAAAATCAGCCATTTTACTGCTGTGCTAAAAATGGCCTTAGCCCTGAAGACTCTGCTTCAGCTGCGACTCTGTGTTATGGAGGTTACCTTTTCTCCCATACTCCTCACCCAGTTGGCCACAGAGGTGATGTTGGGCTACTATTCTCACCCTCTTGTAGAATTCAGCCTCTTCTTCCACCTCAGTCTCACTGCTTTTCTTCCTTCAAAGTCCATTCACTCCTCTACCTCTCTGAGTAGCAGTCTTTATCGACCCCCTGATTTTTTTTTTGTTACATTTGTACCCCGCGCTTTCCCACTCATGGCAGGCTCAATGCGGCTTACATGGGGCAATGGAGGGTTAAGTGACTTGCCCAGAGTCACAAGGAGCTGCCTGTGCCGGGAATCAAACTCGGTTCCCCAGGACCAAAGTCCACCACCCTAACCACTAGGCCACTCCTTTCTTCCTTTCTCACTGACTTTGACTCCTAGCTTTCCTTCTTTCTTGAACCTTCATCTCCTTCCTTCACTCTTGGGGATTTTAACATTCATGCTAATGATCCCTCTGACTCATGCTTCTCAGTTTCTCACTTTAACATCCTCTTTCAGTCTTCTACTGTGCTCCACTATCCCTACTCACCAGAATGGCCATTGTCTTGATCTTATCTTCTTCTCCAACTGCTCACTCTCCAGTTTCTGTGCCTCAGCTCTTCCCCTCTCTGACCATCATCGGATAACTTTCACATTTAAGCACCCCCCCCCCCCCCAGTTCCATCCAATCTCCACCAATACATTTAGAAATCTTCAGGCTATTGACTCTTCTACTCTGTCCTCCAGTGTTCCAAACCTCTTATCACCAGTATTTTATCCAAGTCTGTCAATGAGGCTGTCTCTTCCTATAATACTATTCTCTTCTCTGCTCTGGATCAGGGGCGTATCTGCGTGGGGCCTCAGGGGCCTGGGCCCCCGCAGATTTTGCCCTGGACCCCCCTACCGCCATCAACCCTCCCCCGCTGCCGTTACTTACTTTTGCTGGCGGGGGACCCCAACCCCCGCCAGCCGAGGTCTGCTTCCACCTGCCGCTGCCTTAAAAACTTCTTCTTCAGCCGGCGGGGGACCCCAAACCCCCGCCAGCCGCCCCGCAGTGTTTAAAATTCATCTTCGGCCTCCGTGGCTGTGCTGCTGTGATAGGCGCTGTTGAAATCCACTTCGGAGTCTGACGTCGCAGCACGTACAACGACGTCAGACTCCGAAGTGGATTTCAACAGCGCCTATCACAGCAGCACGGCCACGGAGGCCGAAGATGAATTTTAAACACCGCGGGGTGGCTGGCGGGGGTTTGGGGTCCCCCGCCGGCTGAAGAAGAAGTTTTTACGGCAGCGGCAGGTGGAAGCAGACCTCGGCTGGCGGGGGTTGGGGTCCCCCGCCAGCAAAAGTAAGCAACGGCAGCGGGGGAGGGTTGGCGGCGGGAGGGGGGGGGAGAGAGTCATTGGTGGCGGTGGGGGCTCGGCGGCGGGGGGGGGGCTAAAATGTGCCCCCTCCCTCTGGCTCTGGCCCCCCCTACCGCCGGAGTCCAGATACGCCCCTGCTCTGGATACTCTCGCTCATCCCATTCCCCATTCTGTAAGGCGTACCACACCCCAGCCTTAACTGACCTGTAGAATCTGCTACCTGCATTTCTGTGCCCAATCTGACAAACACCTTTGGCTGAAATCTTGTGCCCATGCTGACTTCATACATTTCAAATTCTTGCTGACCTCCTTCCAGTCTGCTCTTTTACTTGCCAAACAGGACTATTACATCCAGTTGACAAATTCTCTTGGCTCAAACCCTCAACGTCGCTTTGCCACACTGAACTCAATGTGCCTTCACTTCATCCTTCTCGATCTATCTGCTGCTTTTGACACTGTTGACCACCGCCTACTCTTTGATATGCTGTCCTCACTTGAATTTCAAGACTCTGTTCTTTCAAGGTTTTCTTCTTATCTCTGCCATCATACTTTGTGTATACTCTGGTGGATCCTCCTCCACTTCTATCCCACTATCAGCTGGTGTACTTCAGGATGCTGTCTTGGAACCTCTTCTTTTGCCCATCTATACTTCTTCCCTTAGTGCTCTGATCTCATCCCATGATTTTCAGTATCAGCTTTATGCTGATGAGTCCCAGATCTACCTCTCCACACCAGAAATTTCAGCAGGAATCCAGGCCCAGGCCCAGGAATCTGACATTGCGCCTGGATGTCTCACTGCCATCTGAAACTAAACATGACCAAGACTGAACTTCTTATCTTTCTCCATAAACCCACCTCTCCTCTTCCCCCATTGTCTATCTCTGTGGATAACACTCTCATCCTCCCTGCCTCATCAGCTTGTAACCTTGGGGTTATCTTTGACTCCTCTCTCTCTTTCTCTGCACATATCCAACAGACTGCTAAAACCTGTTGTTTCTCTCTCTATAGTATTACCAAAATTTGTCCTTTTCTTTCTGAGCACACTACCAAAACCCTTATCCACACTCTTATCACCTCTCACTTACACTATTGCAACTGCTTATCACAGGACTCACACTAAGTAATCTCTCTCCCCTTATCTCTTATCTCTCCCTACACTCCTCCCTGGGAACTCCATTCATTGGGTAAATCTCTGTTATCTGTACCCTTCTCCTCCACTGCTAACTCCAGACTCCATTCCTTTTATCTTGCTGCACCATATGCCTGGAATAGACTTCCTGAGCCGGTACGTCAAGCTCCATCTCTTCAAATCTAAGCTAAAAGCCCACCTTTTTGATGCTGCTTTTAACTCCTAACCCTTATTCACTTGTTCAGAACCCTTATTTTATCATCCTCACTTTAATATTTCCTTATCTCTTGTTTGTCCTGTTTGTCTGTCCTAATTAGATTGTAAGCTCTGTCGAGCAGGGACTGTCTCTTCATGTTCAAGTGTACAGCGCTACGTACGTCTAGTAGCCCTATAGAAATGATAAGTAGTAGTAGTAAAAGCCCACCTTTTTGATGCTGCTTTTAACTCCTAACCCCTATTCACTTGTACAGTAACCATGTCTGTTTTATCATTCCCACCTTAGTAATTCCCTTATCCCTTATTTGTCTGTCCTGATTAGATTGTAAGATCTTTTGAGCAGGGACTGTCTCTTCATGTTCAAGTACATAGTGCTGTGTACATCTAGTAGCACTATAGAAATGATAAGTAGTAGTAATAGTAGCCCATGAGAAATGTTGAGGCCACATTTTAGCATTGCTTTGTAAAAGGGCCCCTTAGTGAGGAGGGGGATGATAGGCTGAGAAAAGATTTCTGAGAGAGAGGATCATGGTGGAGGGTGCAAGCACTAAGGGAAGAAGAGAAGGATGGAAGTGGCATAGCCCCCCCCCCCCCCCCCACACACACACACACTTTTGGCTTTGGCTCCCTCCACAACTGGAGTACCCTTTGACTAACTGGCGGGGATGCCCAGTCCCTGCCAGCTGAAGAAATCCACAGCTGGAACTGCCCCAGCACTGTCTCTGCAAGGAGAATGTTCTGGTTCAATGAATTTCTGTTTCATAGACAATATCCAGTCAATATTACAGTGAGTGAAGTATCCCGGAACGACCGCCCAACCTGTTAACTCTCATTCTGGTGGATAACTGGTGATTTTTAGCAGCTGTATTAACCGGTTATCGCCACTAAAAATGACTGGTTAGCAGTGAAAAAAAAAAAGCCAGCAATGCTAGGGGTGTTTCGGGGGTCTTGACTAGTTAAGTCCTGATATTTGGAACTTAACCAGCCAGGCTAAGCAGGCAAATAAGGCTGCATAAAAGGAAGGCCTATCTTTGCCTGCTAAGCTTGTTAAGTCTGAAACTGGTCATGCACTAGCTGTTGTTGAAAAACTTGGATGTTAAATGCCGGTCACCAGAAACGGCCCAACATTGAAAATCAGTGACGGGCACTCAAAGCGCTGACTGCCACCAGCTGAATATCAGGGGATATATCAATAAAATTAATGAGATATTGTTGGATAGCTGGTTCCTTCCTTGTGCAATCCTGCAGGGTTCCCAGTCTCACCTACGTATATTATTTAATGTATATGTGTCTTTTTTTTTTATTGTGTTTTTTCTTCTTTGGATGTGAAGTTTTAGTCTTACACAGGCAACATGCTACTTTAGTAAGTGATAGCCAATCGATTACTTCAGCCAGATTCTTAACGTACCTCAGTGATTGAGCATTATAGTTCAATATATGGGTTTAAGTTTACTAAGGATAAAACAAAACTGTTATGGTTGGACTATTCTATCAATTCTGTTCCTGAAAAGTTTCAAGTTTTCGATGGTTCCAGTCCTGAGTATTTGTTTGGCCTCTTTTTCATTTCCTTCTAATTTTTGATCTAGAATCAGGAGGGCCACATCTTTTTAATTTTCCATCTTTTTCAGGAGTTCAATACAAGAACATTTTGGATAGGTCAATTTGCTACCAAGCAGTACAATTTTGGAATTCTCTGCCAAAGGATCTGAGAAATAGAGAGGGAAATATTTGATAAAATGTCTATCATTTTGGTTAAAAAAATTCACCTTTTTCTAGATGTTTTGTGCTCACTGCTTTTTTCTTTTGGGCCCATTATAGAAAATAAAATGTCCAAGAGAAAAGCACTCAAAAACCAGTTATTGGGATGTCTGGGGGGGTCATCATTCTTAACAGACTGGCCACACAGACATCCTAGCAGAGCAGTGGGGCACCCTAGGGGGCACTGCAATGGACTTCACATAAAAGTCCCAGGTACACATCTTACCTAACCTCCTTATATTGTATCTCCTCTCTATCTGTATCTCTGTTTTGTGTTCTGTATGGTGAGCCCTTCAGGAGCAGAAAAATATCTACAGTACCTCACTATACACCACTACAATAGCTCTCGAGCTTGCAGGTGTCACCTGTATGTACATACAGTAGGTATTTAGTGTTTCTTGGAGGGCTCACACATTTCACCACAAGTGTACCAGTTAGAGTGAGATATGGACCTGGGTCCCCTTCTCTATAGTCCACTGAACTGACCACTAGTCTACTCCTGGGACCTGCTTGCTGCTCTAATAAGAATGGCCTTCAGATCTGAAGCTTTCAGAGCCTGGTATGTACTGTCATTGTCATATCTTAGAGGGATGGGAGGGGATCTGTACCATGGGGAAGTAAGGGGATTTATGCCTTAATCCATCCAGTGGCCATTTGGTCACTTAGGCATGATTAAAACAGGTGTAGCCAAAAGCATCATAATTTTGGCCCTAGATGTTTTCATTTTGTTCCGTTATTGTGAAAAAAGTATATTTTTTGGTGCCACCTGTGTCCTACCTGAAACATTACCCCCCTTGAACTATGGAGCAAAACATCTAAAATCGGGGTGTCAAAAATCACAACTTGGACATTTTTGAGAGAAATGTCTTCCTGCCACCTCATGACAATTTTGGGATGTTTTTTTTGTTTTTTAAATTAGCCTCATAGGCTCTTATTATTTATTCCAGAAAAACTTGAAGACACATCTATTTAGAAAATGTTCATTATGGATTATCTTTTTCTTTTTCTGGCTTTTCTTTTTGTTATCCGCTTTAACATTTCTTTTGTGGTGTAGATAGAGTATAAAAGCCGTATATCATTGCATTACAACATGGATGCTACAGTCAACAATTATTAAGGAGGTTTGGAGGCATATTTTCAAAGCACTTAGCCTCCCAAAGTTCCATAGAAACCTATGGAACTTAGCCTCCCAAAGTGCTTTGAAAATATGCCTCTAAGTCAAATATCTTGTGTGCTATCCTGAGCTGGAGCAGTGGCTTTTTAGAAAGCCAAATAGTGGCTAATAGGCTGATAATGACCTAATAATGTTAGATTTTAGGCAGTCCTCTCTTTGCAGCATGGATTGCATTATTTGTCCAAATGTAGCTACACTATATGCAGGAGGCCTTGCTATTCTTTTTCAAACATGAATAATCATTCTGATGTCAGCAACATCCAGTATTGTATAGACGAGTCAATCACAAAATGAAGGAAGAGTAATGTCAGGGCAACTAAAAGCCAAAACTACTTGCTCAGGTCAGGAAACTTTCCTTCAATGCTATATGGTACTCACAGGGAAAGTGGTTTGGATGAACAGGAGAACAAGATTTCTGTGGAATACAAATGAAGCAGCTGGGCATAGAGCAGAAAGGTCAGATGAACTGAGATTCCAATGATGGAGGTATCTCATGAATCTGTTAGATGAGCAGAAGTGGACTAGAGCCTCTCTAGAAGCTCATTAGTAAGAGACAGGGATAACTATTATGGATAGTGACTGCACAGAGGCCCCAGTAATCACCTTTCTTTAGCACATAGAAGACTGGGGAATCCTGCTGGGACAATCAAAGCTCTGATGAATCCCTTCTAAAATTTTCTTGTAGATACTCATAGAGGGCCTTTAGATCCAGTCAAGGAGTAAAGTTTCCTAAAACCTGGGTCATCTTCAACAATCAGGCTTCCAACGGTAACCTATTTTATAATGTCAGAAATGTGCACTTAAAATGCCCTCCAGCTTTTTGCTAGTTAAGCATATCTCCTTCAAAGAAGCCTCTGTCAATAGGCATCCCTGCAAAGTCCTTAACTTGCAGTTTAGATGTGGATCTTCTTTTGGGGATGTACTGATTTTCTTATGTTCTTAACACTAGAATAAAGTTTATAGTATTCACTTAATACCTTTAAAGATGGCCTTTCTAACAGCAGTAGAAAGCATTATGATCTTCCTTAGGAGCTAGCAGTGCTCTACAAAGGAACTGGAATAGCTCATATGTTCAGCATTTTGGTGAATCAATATAATAAAAACATTTTACAACTGTTTCACAGACCTTCTAAAACTTTATATGGGTAGGTCTCCCTATGTACGTATGCCACCCACACACTTCCCTTCCAATTACCCAAGCCATACTGAACTAAAATTGTGGTCAGGGTAACTGGAACATGCCATTTAAAAAGCGTTCAGGGTTATGCCTTGGAGCACAGACTTCCCCACCCATGAGAATATGGAATTATTATTATTATTAAGCTTCAATCATTTCCATCCAGTTTCCCACCCCATCTAAACATTGGTTTAGTTTTGAGTCAGCTCTACTGAACCTATTTCCACTGAAATATAGTGTTGTAGACCATCAGCATATATTTCATGTGGTACTGAACTCCACATTTTTAAAAATGTTTACTAAAAGGCAGCATATGAATCTTAATAATATAGGAAACATAATAGAATCCTGGGCACTTCAAAAATAAGTAACTATGGAGAAGAAACTTCCCCTCAAACAGCCATCTGAGTTCTTTGCTCTATGAAGAAACAAAACCAACACAAGTAGTAACATTTAAAAGAAATAAATTGCATTGCACCTATCAACTGCTCAGAAAAGTTCACACAACATCATTAAAGATGTTTCAGTCCTGAAACTAGGATGAAAATCAGATTACGGTCTACGCAGTCATTCTTTTTCAAATATTTCTGGCATTATGCAGTCATCACATGCTCAGTTGCTCTCCCTAACAAATGGGGAAAGCAGTCAGAGCATGGTCCATGATATTCTTGAGAGTCCAAGCATTTTACAAAGTGTTTCTTGGAAGAAAGCAGCAAGATTTCAAACATCACCTGTATCATATTAGGTGTAGCTTGATATCAGAAATGGGACTTGATATACCACCTTTCTATGGTTTTTGCAACTACATTCATAAACCACTACTAAATTGCCTTGGGAAAAATCCACAATTCCAGGAATAACATGTATAGAATGTTTGTACGTTTGGGAAGCTTGCCAGGTGCCCTTGGCCTGGATTGGCCACTGTCATGGACAGGATGCTGGACTCGATGGACCCTTGCTCTTTTCCCAGTGTGGCATTACTTATGTACTTACGTACTAACATCCCAAGGATGTACAGTAACATGCTCATTTTCAAAGCACATAGACTTACAAAGTTACGTGGAGGGGCATTTTCGATGTGACGTCTAAGTCTGACTTTGGATGTTTTTCTCAAAACATCCAGAATCCAAATAGCAAATATAGCCATTTTTGAAACAGCAAAATGTATTTTTCCCCCCAAATGGCCACTTGCTATATGTTTTTGTGCTCTGTGTGTTTATCTTTTTGGTACATTGTCAGAAAAAAAATGTCCAAGTGAAAAACACACATTGAGATGTAGGAGGAGCCCATATTTTTAATAGACTGGCCACACAGACATCTTAGCAGATCAGAGGGGCACCCTAAGGGGCACTGCAGTGGACTTCATCTAAAAGCTCCCAGGTACACATCTCACCGTTGCTCTCTTATATTGCACAGTGAGCCCTCCAAAAGCCACCAAAAACCTACTGTACCCAACTGTACACCACCAGAATAGTTATTATTGCTTCAGGTGTCACCTATATGTGGATACAGTAGGTTTTTGGTGGGTTTTGGAGGGCTAACACTTTCCACCACAAGTGTAACAGTTAGAGTGGTATGCTCGGAAACAGTGATCATAACATGATCTAATCTGAGCTATTATGGAGTGAAGTCACAAAACAAATCTACTATAGTAGCATTTAATTTTCTAAAGGGCGACTATGATAAAGTGAGAAAAATGTTTTAAAAAGAAGCTAAAAGGATTGACTGAAAAAGTTAGGACTTTAAATCAGGCATGGGCATTGTTTAAAAATACCATCATGGAAACCCAGACCATATGTATTCCACGTATTTACAAAGGTAGAAATAAGAGCAAGCAACAACTAGCATGGTTAAAAGGTAAAGTGAAAGATGCTATTAGAGCCAAAAGAACAGCTTTCAAAGACTGGAAAAAGGACCTGATGAAGAAAATAAAAAGCAGCATAAACATTGGCAAGTTAGATGCAACGCATTGATAAAGAAGGCTAAAAGATAATATGAAGAGAAACTTGCTGCAGAGGCAAAAACTCACAGTAACAACTTTTTCAGGTATACCAGAAGCAGAAAGCCTGTGAGGGAATCCATGAGATGGTTAGATTATAAAGGAGCAAAAGGGGCATTCAGGGAGGACAAGGCCATAGCAGAGAGACTGAATACATTATTTCCTTCAATTTATTCACAAAGGAAGAAGATGTAAGAGATCTACCTTTCAAGGGTGATGATGTGGAGGAACTGAAAGAAATCTCAATGAACCTGGGAGATTTTCTGAGCCAAATTGACAAATTAAAGAGTAGCAAATCACCTGGACTAGTTGGCATACACCCCAGGGTATTGAAAGATTTCAAACATGAAATTGCTGATCTGCTGTTAGTGATCTGTAACCTATCGTTAAAAATCATTTGTAGTACCTGAAGATTTGAGGGTGACCAATGTAATGTTGGTTTTCAAAAAGGGCTCTGGACGTGATCTGGGAAATTACAGACCAGTAAGCTTGACTTCAGTGCTGGGCAAAATAATAGAAACTATTATAAAGAATAACGTTATGGAACACATAGACAAACATCGTTTAATGAGACAGTCAGTGTGGATTCAGCCAAGGGAAGTCCTACTTCATTTTTGAAGGTGTGAATAAACATGAATAAAGGTGAGCTAGTTGATGTAGTGTATCTAGATTTTCAGAACGCTTTTGACAAAGTTTCTCATGAGAGACTCCTGAAAAAATTAAAGAGTCATGGGATAGGAGGCAGTGTTCTGTTGTAGATTAAGAATTGGTTGTTGGACAGAAACCAGAAGGTAGGGTTAAAAGGCCATTTTCTCAGTGGAGGAGGGCAAATAGTGGATTGCTGCAGGGATCTGTGCTGGGACCGGTGCTATTTAACCTATTTATAAATTATCTGCAAACAGGATGTGGCACATCAAAGACTGGTATAGGGGTTCAGAACACTCTTCCCTCGCGTCTGTAGAGACCAGTTTGGTTCCTGGGATTTATTTTAGTCACATTCTACTGACTTCAAACAAAGTGCCATCTCATACATTCTCCCAGTATTCCCTGCTTAGGACCTCCACGGCAGTGTGATGTTGGATTTGTAGGAGACATCAGTTTTCAGCTTCTGTGACATCATATTTATCACTTTGCAACAATCAAGGTTTTCTTCCTGGGCAGGGCTTGAGTGTTTTTGCTCGAAGGGCACGCCAAGGCCTCCAATATTTAGCACATTTAGTTAATGAAGAAGGTCAGTTGAAATCTTTCGCCTCTTTACAACAGGATTACCACCTGCCTCCCATACACTATTTTGCTTACCTGCAGCTAAGTCATTACATCTCCTCGTTACCTTGGACAGATCTTACCAAGGGTGTTCAGGAAACATTATCTGAAGCATATACGCTTGGATCGCAGCAGAAAGTGGCTCTTACACTACTCCAGATTTTGATTATGCAAATCTAGCGGCCCTCCGGGCAGCGGACCTTCGCTGTACTTTATCTGCTGAACAATTGCAGCACTTTGTCCAGAGGGTCCATAAAATGTCTGAATCAATCATACTGAGAGCGATGCTTTACAAATTCACCCCTACTGCTGCATGTTTCTCTGCATCAGGCACTTCAAGCAACTATAACTGCCAGTGATGCCTGTCCTAAGTGTAAGTGGCCTTTAGCGACACTGCGACATATGTTTTGGCACTGTTCTGTGATTTTCTGCTTTTGGAGCTTGGTTCTTGCTGCCTTAGAGGATTATTGGGATTGAACAGTGACCGTGGACCAGTGGAGAAGTAGCCTAGTGGTTAGTGCAGCTGGGTTTGATTCCCACTGCAGCTCCTTGTGACTGTCAAGTCACTTAACCCTCCATTGCCTCAAGTACAAATAAGTACCTGTATATACTATGTAAACTGCTTTGAATGTAGTTGCAAAACCCACAGAAAGGTGGTATATCAAGTCCCATTTCCCTTCCCCTTATGCTTTTTGGATATTATATCTGCACAGATCCTGTTCCTCCTGGATTTAAGCGCATTCTCTGCAAGGCATTCAAGTGATACTATTGTCCTGGCTGGAGTCAACGATGGTGATCTCTCCTTCTGTTTCAGATGGGGCTGGAGAGACAGGGGGTTTCTTCACTTGACAGTCGCCCTGGCAGACATTTTCAGGAGACCTGGGAGCCTGTTATGGCTAATTTTTTCTTCAAGAGCTTACATTTACTTATTGAACTTTTGAGTACCATAGAATAGTGTTTCCCAAGTCCGGTCCTGAAGTACCCTTTGCCGGTCAGGTTTTCAGGATATCCACAATGAATATGCATGAAAGAAATTTGCATATAATGGACACAATGTATGCAAATCAAGTTTATGCATATTCATTGAGGATATCCTGACAACCTGAGTGGCAAAGTGTATTCCAGGACTGGACTTGGGAAACTCTGCCATAGAAAGCATTTTGTGCTTTGAAGAGGGAGTCACCAGCTGGGGAGGGGGGAGGGGTTGTATGGGGGGTTGTTTTTGGGTTCTCTTTATTTCTTGTTTCTTACTATGTAAATGGAAGAGCACTGCTGTATGTTGTTTGCTGCTTTAATAAAAATGATTTAAACTTAAATGATCTGCAAATTGGATTGACAAGTGAGGTGATTAAGGGGTCCTTTTATTAAGGTGCGCTAATGGATTTAGTGCATGCCAATGATTAGTGTCAAATAAATGATAAGATGCCCGTTATATTCTTATGGGCATCTTATCATTTAGCATGCACTAAATCTGTTAGTGCAACTTAGTAAAAAGACCACTAAATTTGCAGATGATACAAAACTATTCAAAGTGGACTGTGAAAAATTGCAGGAAGACCTTAGGGAGCTCTTTTACAAAGGCATGGTAACATTTTGAATGCACACTAAATGCTAGAGACATCTATAGGAATATATGATCATCTCTAGTGTTTAGCATGTGTATTTTTAGTGTGCGCTAAAAACACTAGTGCACCTTTGTAAAACGATCCCTTAGGAAACTGGAAGACTGGGCATCCAAATGGCAGATGAAATTTAATGTGGACAAATGCAAAGTGATGCACATTGGGAAGAATGATCCAAATCACAGTTACCTGATGCTAGGGTCCACCTTGGGAGTCATCACCCAAGAAAAAGATCTAGGTGTCATTGTAGACAATACACTGCAATCTTCTGCTCAGTATGCGGTGGCAACCAACAAAAGCAAATAGGATGCTAGTGTGATAAAGTTACCTCCAGGATAGTTGGGTTAAGGCAGTTTCAGTCTGAAATACAAGTCCCAGAAGGCATTGCAGGCAAGGAGCCAGAGGGGGGGAGATGAAGAACCCGGACTGGACTCCTAGCTGCAATCAGGGAAGACATGGGTGTAAGCTGGCAGGTTGTGTAGAGTGGCTGCCACTAGGCGGAAAGAGAGTTAGGAAACCCTGTGTGCAGGAGCTCCTCATTAGGCTCATGCTCAACTCAGCTGGTATGGGTGTGTAGAGAAGCTAATGAGTGGAGAATGATTGGTTGTGAAGGCAGAAGCCAGGGATTGATTAGGCAGGTGGGAAGGAGAGCGGCAGGGGAGTTCAGTCCAGGAGAGAGAAGGAGAGGAGTATTTGCAGGCTGAAAATCCTTGTGCAGGGAGGTCCCTAAAGTACTGAAGCAGGCTGAGATTCCTTGGGCGAGAGGATGTCCCAAAAGTATTTAATTCATTGTGAAGCTGATGCAGGGGAAAACCCTTGGGTAGAAGGAGTCCCTAAAATATTGAACTCTCCTGAAGGTAAAGAGGATAGAAGGTAGAAAATGCTGCTGGGTGACTGAACTGTGATGATGCACTGAAAGAGCTGTTTGAATTGAATTACTGTTTATTGTGCACTGGATAAAGAGCCCAGACTGAAGCCTGTATTGAATCCTGGTATGTGCTATGCTGCTGTTGGAACTGTGTACTAGAAAGCTGCATGGAATAGAAGTTCTTAAGATTGAATGGGATTTGTAGCATGGCGTGCTGCCACAATTTGGGTTTCTGGCAGGTACTTGTGACCTGGATTGGCCACTGTTGGAAACAGGATACTGGGCTAAATGGACCATTGGTCTGACCCAGTATGGCTACTCTTATGTTCTTATGTCTCTAAGACAGATCTGTTAGTCCATTACTCTATCTGCTAGTACAAACACTTAAGATAATAAAATGAACAGTCAGATCATGTCAACACACACTCCCTAGAGTCAAAAGCCACCTGTAAACCCAATTGTACTAGTGATCACAGAACTTAAATCATACAACCTTAGTATTTTGGTAGAATTGTCTCCTCATGGTGACAGCTGAATGGCAGGAGCTGGTGATGCTCTTATGATTGATCTGTCAAAGTTGTTGTTGTGCATATGTCCCTCTGCCTTTGCAGATGCATCTTTATATTATTTCTTATCAGCAATGTTCTTCACAGCGTGATATTATCATGAAAGGTGATTGGCCTGTAGCCTTTTGTTGTGGCTAGGCATAACTACAAGCATGTCTTTTACACCATCTTTGAGTATCCCCCAATACTTCAAGTAGTCTGGGGCTGCATAAGCAATAATCCTTATCAAGGTTATCTGTATTCTTCCAGAATGCAGCAAATAAGTAACCAGATAAACATTTGCAGCAGGGTCATTGCCCTTTTCTGGTGCAAGACAGGGCACAAGTCTTTTAGCAAAGAGCATCCATGTGACATAAGACAGCACTACAAATATGGTCAAATTAATTTCTGTGATACACAGGTTATATTGTGGCAGGGACTTTATCCCCTATAATAGGCCAGAGGGAGGCAGTTTTTTGGGGTAGGAGTACTTTGTGGGGTGTTGGGGCAGTTTTTGAGAGGGTAATTTTTGTGGATGCAGTTTGTGGAGTGGGTCAGCAATTGGAGGGGTATTTTTTGAGTGTGGGGCAGTTAGCAGGGTGGTGGGGCAGTTGTGAGGGGTAGATTTTGGGGATGTGGCAGTTTTCAGGGTGATGTGGCATTAGTGGGAATAGTTATGGGGGTGGTTGGGAAGTTACAGAAGTGTATCTTTGGCACGGGGCATTTTGCAGGATGCTACTACTACTACTACTTATCATTTCTATAGCGCCACGAGGCATTGGAAGGGTTAATTCTTGTGGATGAGGCAGTTATGGGGAGGTAATTTAGGCAGATGGGGAAGCTTTCAGGGTAGTAAAGGTTTTGGAGGTGCGGCAGTCTGTGAAAGGGTGGAACAATTGTGGGGTGTTAATATTAGGTGGTACAGTAGTTGTGGAGGGCACTTTAGAGGTAGGGCAGTTTGTGCAGGGGGGGTATTTTTGTTGTGGAGATAGTTTGGGATTTGGGAGCATAGAGAATGGAGAAGAGGCATTTTGAAAGGAGGAATTCTCTAATTGTTGTGTCTCACAGTATATACATTTCTGTGCTACAGAAGTTGGAACTCCTCCTATAAAAATGCATTGGGCAATTTTTTTTCTGGTGGGAGGGGGGAATCATTTCTCTGGAATCCCTAGTCCAATTTTGCACATTAAAAAAAAACTTGGTGTGTCTTTTTTACTAGTTTTCCTGACATGCCCAGTTTTCTCTTTTTCTGTCAAACTTTTGGAGAGTTATTTTGCCCCCAGGTAGACTGATGGTCAAACATTCTCAACCCATCCTATATAATAATTTGCACCTCTGACGTTCTACGTCTGGATGCCTGGGTTCATAACATCCATAACCACTCATTGCCCCACCCTCACATCAAAATGTAATGACATCAGAGGGCGGAACAGTGAGAGGGAAGGAAAGGGAAGCCAGCACCAGCCAGCCAGAGAACGTTCAGGTACAAATCGAAGGAAGGAGAGAATAGTGGGAGAATCGCCCTCCCCCCCGAGTTCCAGGCCCCCCTCTCCTCCGAGTTCCAGGCCCCCCCCCTCCCTCTCCTCCGAGTGCTAGCCTGACCTGCGCTGCCCGCCCTCTTCTCCCAGTCCTTTGCCTGCTCCTCATCTTCCTGCTGCCACCCAGAATTTAAAAGTTCTTACCTTGGGGTCCGGCGGCAGCAGTGAAAGGCAAGCAGGCATGGCGCTTCAGCCTGCCTTCCCTTCTCTCTCAGCTCTGCCTCTAGTCCTGCCCTAATTTCCTGTTTCCGCAAGGGCGGGACCAGAGGCAGAGCTGAGAGAGAAGGGAAGGCAGGCTGAAGCGCCAAGCCTGCTCGCCTTTCACTGCTGCTGCCGGACCATGAGATAAGAACTTTTAAATTATGGGTGGCACACAGGAAGGCGACGGGCAGGTGGAGGACTGGGTGAAGAGGGTGGCCAGCGCAAGTTGGGCTAGCACTCGGAGAGGGAGGGAGGGAGGGAGGGGGCCTGGAACTCGGAGGAGAGGGAGGGCTGGGGCCTGGAACTCAGACGAGACAGGGGGAGGGAGGCCTGGGACTTGGAGGAGAGGGGGGCCAGGAACTCGGGGGAGGGGGAGGAGAGGGAGGGGGGCCTGGAACTCGGATGAGAGGGGGGAGAGAGGGGCCAAGCTGGTACTCGGAGGATAACCTTCATTTGTGTGAGAAACTGGCCTTTTTTACTAGTTTTGAATATTTCTTTCCATCTTTCATTGGGTTGGAAAGAATAAAAGGGTAATATTTGATACAGTCCTATGTTTTTCTAAAATATTTGAATCATTTTTGGCATGTTTAAGCAAAGAACAAACCACAGTTTTCTTCAATAAATCAAGCACAAAATCTTTGGCTAATGACAAATTGATTAGTAGCTTGAAGTACTCTTCAAGGCCCTCCTAGGAGGATTTTAGTAGTCATGATGCACGTAGATCAAAAGGATAGGTGATTGTCTTGTCCGCAAGGAAGGTGAACCCTTAGGTCCCGCAAGGCCCCGAAGGACCTCAAAGGACAGCCGTACAATCCCAAGTCTTCACCCGCGGCGACCGCCGTTCACCAAGGGTTGAGCCCCCAGCTGCAGGCGGTCAACGGGACTTCAGGAACCGCGGGGTTGACGAACTGACCTGGACTGGGACCAGGAGAGAAGAGGGCAGATGGAAAATAGAGACATCCAAACAAGCAACAGTTCAGGGCAGGCAGCTAACAGCGTAGTCAGAATCAGGCAAGAGGTCAAGGCAGGCGGCTAGCAGAGTAATCCAGGAACAGTCCAAAAAGTCAAAACCAGAAACACAGGGAACCAACTGAGCACAGGAACAAACGGAGACTGGCCTCGGGAAACAGAACCTGAAGCAATGTCCTATCTCAGGCCCGCTCCTTAAATACTGTTCAGCATTCAACCGCCCAGCCCCTGTAGACATAGCCAGCCAATCAGAACCTGGTTATCGACAGAACCCTTCTGATTGGCTCTGTCCGACCTCCCAGGCGGGACTACCGTACTGGCCTCCCAATCTAACTCCTCTGAGGCGGAGCTTCGGGTTCCCGCGCCCGAGAGTGAAGGAGATGCCGGCCATCGCGCCTCGGCGCCATTTCCCCTACTGGCGCAAACACAGCCCCCATAGCTGGCTATCGAGAGTCCGGCAGCCGCGATCGCCGGCCTCGGCCCCGGACTGGGCGGCCATCACCACGGCGAGCCCCGGCTCCCCGCCGTGGCCTCAAGAAAGCCGGCCTTCGTCGTGGCGGACACCGGCTCCTGCTTCCCGCGGAGGAGCAGCCGGAGGGAGCGACGGATGTGACAGTGATAAGTCCCATTAATTTCAGCACAGATAAAGATGGAGTTTATCAGGTTCAGCACAGACTACGGTACCTGCTGAACCTATGAGTTTGAATATTCAGTCTGAAGTCTGAACTTGAAAAACAGAAAACTAAAGAAATCTCTCTCTCTCACACCAATAAGGTTTACAGAATAGAAAATTAACAACACAAAACAGTTCCCTCAATCAACACTGGCAGCTGTTATCACAGTAGAAAAATAATTCTGCTTTTATTATCTTAATGTATTATAGGCTACAAAAACAGTTTACATAAAGCTCTATTGGATTCTCTCAGAATTTCCACAGCAGCGCTCTCATTTACGACCTAATTAATTTGCGATGTGTAATTCCCCTGAGAACCATGCAGCAGACTTAAATTGCCCATGGGGAGGGGGGCAGTAGAATCTATTGCTTTGTTTGTATTATTATTTAGGCATTGTATCGTATTTTAATGCTATGTCATTTTGTTCAATTTTTTTTTATTCATAGTTGTGGGGAAATGTATGAAAGTCTGTTATTTTATATCGTCCATGTCTTGTGGTTTTATGATGCATATGTTTTCTGTACGCTACTTTGAACCTTGAGAGAGAGAAATCTAGAAATATGCTATAAATAAGTGAGTAAATAAATAAATACATTGTAAATATCTACTGAAGTATCTGTGGAGCAACCTTTTGGATTTAGAGTAAAAGCACCCAAAGCCTTAGGAAAAGAATGCATGTCGGATCTAGCACAAACCAACTGAAATGAGGCTTACTCTTCCTTTGCAGATTTTGAGTCTTCTAATCTAAACAAGACAGAGTAGTGGTCAGTTTCAAGATCAAGTCAAACTTTTCCCCACTGAGTCTCCAGTCTGATCCCTGAATTAGTTTTTCACTCCCCTCCTCCACTGGAGACACTTAGGACCTCTTTTACAAAGCTGTGCTACTGATTCTCAGTTCAGCAAATGAGTGGAAGCCCATTCAATTCCTATGAGCTTCCTCTCATTTGCCACACAGGAATCACTCGCATGGCTTTATAAAAGAAGCCCTTACAAAATGAAGCTGCTCGAGAATGACACCTGGTGGACAGATTCAGGGCACATAATTGCAGGGTTTATTTATTTATTTGTAAAAATTGTTATATTTTTCTGAATAAAAATCTATCAAAGCAGGTGGAAAATTTTGCAATCAAATAAGAATACATACAATCACTTACAATCAATAAGTAATAGAGTGGAGGAGTGGCCTAGTGGTTAGAGCACCCGTCTTGGATTCCAGAGGTGGCAGGTTCAAATCCTTGTGTTCTTGGGCAAGTCAGGTAACCCTCCATTGCCTCAGGTGTAAACTTAGATTGTGAGCCCTCCTGGGACAGAGAAATATCCAGTGTACCTGAATGTAACTCACCTTGAGCTACTACTGAAAAAGGTGTGAGCAAAATCTAAATAAATAAATAAACAGTACATCTGTGAACAAATTGCCACCACTATCCATCCGTAATAATGCAGTATCGTAATCAGTGCCAGGGAACCAACAGGGCTTTTAATTTCTTCCTAAAGGCCAGATTTGTTTCCTGTTTCAACTGTATAGACAATCTGTTCCATAACTGAGGAACTATGACTGAAAAGACCCTTGATCTCCAATATTTTTTTCCAAATTATTCATCAAAAAGGGACAACTAGATTTCATGAGTCTAGCTCAAGCATAACATTCCAATTTCTGAATTCAATGAGTTGGACTATTAAATTGTAACACCTTGAACACTAAAACCAAGAACAGAAAATGAATTTTCTCTTGAATTGGCAACCAGTGCAAAAGCCACAGCAGTGGTTGAGTGCTCTCCATTCTTTTTATATCAGTGAGTGCCTGTCTGACGCAGAAGTTCTGGTCCATGTATCCCAGCCTGAAGACTGTTACTAAAGTGAGTAGAATTAAGTGTGGGTAAGTAAGTTTAAGTATGAACGCACATCAGTTTGGAGGTACCGCATGCCCTGGGTGGTAATTCCATTTTTTACACGCGTCCGATATGTGCAGCAGAAAATATTTTTTAAATTTTCTACCATGTGGCGCTAACCAGGTGGTAATCGGCGGTGTATGCATGCTGACAATTACCATCTGGTTAACGCATGAGACCTTACCGCTAAGTCAGTGGGTGGCGGTAAGGTCTCAGGCCCAAAATGGACGCGTGCCAATTTTTATTTTGCCGCACATCCATTTTTGGACAAAAAAGCAGGCCTTTTTTGCAGGTGCACTGAAAAATGGACTTGCATACGTCCAATACACGCGCCTACAACAGCGGAGGCCATTTCTCGGAGCACCTTTGTAAAAGGACCCCTATGTTTGGTGGGGGAGAGTTGGAAGCCTGGAAGCCACTGTGGATGATCGAGACACATGGAGAAAGCTTGTTGACTGTTGTGCAGAGATGCACAAAAGAAACTAAGAGCAACTTTTACTAAGGTGTGCTAATGGATTTAGTGTGCTAATGCTAAAAAGCCCATTTTATTCCCATGGGCTTCTTAGCATTTAGAACGCACTAATCGTTAGCGTACCTTATTAAAAGGACTCCTATGAGAGAAAGGGTTAGGGTGGGGGAGCTGGAATAGAACTGAAAAAAAAATCCCCTGGTAGTAGTGGTGAAAACTCATGGCGCCAGATCCCAGCCTTGCTTCTACTTCAGCTGGAAGAACAGTACGAAACTGCTGGGTCAAATAAACATCTCCCGCCGGATTCTATATATCCATGTGTATTCTATAACAACACGCATAACTTAATAGGCTTAACAAGTCAATCAGTGTTTTGGAACCTCGCCAGGTGCCCTTGGCCTGGATTGGCTGCTGTCGTGGACAGGATGCTGGGCTCGATGGACCCTTGGTCTTTTCCCAGTGTGGCATTACTTATGTACTTAACAAGCAATAATGAGCACTAATTGGCAAATAGAATTTACGCATGCAACTCACTAAGCGTATTCTGCAATGCACAGTGCCTAAATTCTAATGCATGCAGCCAAAAAGGGGCGTGGTTATGGGTGAGGATATGGGCAATTCATGGACGTTGCAACAATTATGCGCATTATTATAGAATATGCCCCTCTGCACCTAAATCTACGCATTGGTATTTATGCCACGTTTTCCTTGGTGTAAATGGATGCACATAGTTTTAGGTGCTGGGACATCAACCGAGTGTATTCTATATACTGCACCTAAATCTAGGCGCTGCTTATAGAATACACTTAGACAGAAATTTATTCCGCATGAACTTTTCAGGTGCCGTATATAGAATCTAGCCCACTATCCCTACTGTTACACCAAGGCTGGACAAATATTTATAAAACCTTGACATTTCAGATTTGACAACAGTGGACTTACAAAAAAACAGTTTTGCTGGGTTCAAGCTGTATTTTGCAAAGATAACCTGGATAATTCTTTAACTTCTGGGTGAAGCTTGAATTTTCCAGTGATACTGAAAAATCTTTATTTATAATAAGAAATACAGAAGACTGTACTGCTTGGAACTGCCGACAACCTTCATCAGTACCTCTGAATATCCTAGGTTCTTGGGAAATGCCACGCTAATAATCACAATTTGACCCACTAGGGTGGAAATCAGATCAAGTGTATGATGGGTGCAGGGGCATAGCTATGTGGGACCACGGGGGCATGGGCCCCTGTAGATTTGGCCCTGCCCCCCTGCCACCAACCCCTTTGACCCCCCCTCCCGCCACCGCCAACCCTCCCCCGCTGCCGCCATCATCGGGTACCTTTGCTGGTGGGGGTCCCCAACCCCCGCAAGCCGAAGTCCTCTTCAGCGCCAGTCTCTGGCGTGGCCGCATTGCTGATCTATAGTGCAAGGATTCTGTTTCTGTGAGTCTGACGTCCTGCAAGGATTCGCAAGAATTCTGTTTCTGTGAGTCTAACATCCTGCACGGAAACAGAATCCTTGCACTACAGATCAGCAACGCGGCCGCGCCGGAGATCGGAGCTGAAGAGGACTTCAGCTGGTGGGGGTTGGGGACCCCCGCTGAGGGGGCATAAAATGTGCCCCCTCACTTTGGGCTCTGGACCCCTCTCCCGCCGAAGTCTGGCTACGCCCCTGGATGGGTGACAAAGGTAGAACAACACTAACAATATCCCTAACTTTGGAGAGCTATTTATATGCTATGTAGTTGTCAAATACGGTGATAATATGACAAGTATATAATATAGTAGCAACTTCCCCAGCCCATGTGCCTGATCTTGGCTGCTGGATAAAGGAAAAGTCCTGGGGAGGGGAAGGAGTGGTGTGAAAAATAAAGCTCATCACAGTTGCAAGCCTAGGTTTCAATGATATGGAGCAAATCATTGGTCAGATCATGTATGATGGAAGTTTTTACCCTTCACTGCCCTCACTGAGGTTGTTGTCCTTCTACAGGAGCTCAAAGGGAATGTGTTGTGATTTTGTAAATGATTGCTGTTTTATATCCCTAATATGTTTTGAAAATGCAAAAAGTGTTCACAGTTTTGTTTTTGACTGCCTCATCAGAGATAGGAAGAAGCAGTGTGAATGAGCTGGAGCAGCAAGGCAAATTGGAGCACAGGTAGCTGAAGAGAATGAGGAGCAGGCTGCCTTTGGAAACAACAAGACTTGCCAGGATCTCTAAGTCTTGCCTGCCAAAGACCGACAGGTGAAGAAAAGTGGCCAGCAGTGATCTCGGATATGCCACACACAGTAATATGAGTCACACGCATTTGATCCCCTTCTCCAGCTCATGTGCCAAACTACCCTTCCCTCCAGCATTAGCTCTTGCTCCATGTCCCATCCTCATCCTCAGGATATGGCATTTCTGTTTCTTTCCTCTACCCCCTCCGGCTCCTTTAAACTTGCCCTAGCTCACCAGCAGCACTGAAAACCCCGATACCTTTGACTAGTCTGCAAGGCCTTCCTTCTGCCAGTCCCACCTCCTTTTCTTGTGGCAGGGCAGAACTGAAAGGCAAACTGTTTTCAGTACTGCTGCTGCCGCTGGTGATCTAGAACAAGTTTAAAGGACTAACAGAGAGTGATGAACAAGAAGGGCTGTTGGGAACAGCGGGGGAGGGGAAGAAAGCCATATGATTCTGGGACCTGCAGTGGAAGGAGGAAGAGGGAGAGATACTTGACCAATAGAGATGGGGGAAATGAGAGGAAATTATGGCGGGACCTGCGGGGGAAGGAGGAAGAAGGAAGAAGGAGAGATACTAGACCCAATGAGGGAGGACAGGAGAGAGAGATACTTGCTGAATTCCCAGGGAGAAGGGCAGGAGGAGGAAGGGAAGAGAATGGGAGAGATGCTGGACCCTGAGGACTGGGGTAGGAAGGAGGGAAGAAAGAGGAAGAGATGCTGGACATGGGGAGGGATAAGGACATAGAGGAGCAATGTTAGACACGTGAGGGGGGATATGGACATGAGGCAGCCTGGACAGAGAAATCATATTAATTTGCTAATTCTGTTTAACTTTGGTTCAGGCCTGTAAGTGGTAGAATGCCATCTGGGTTTAATTACTCAAATGTCTAGCTTTTGCTAGACTAGAGGTTAGAAAGGTCAGAGAGAAATAAAACTTTCTTTGTCCCTTTTTGAGTGATGGATTGTTAATGCTAGTTCATAGGCATAATAAATAAACCACATCTGGATGCCATTCTAAGTAAGGCATACTGGACAGTCTCGAGGGGATCAGCAAGCAGGCAGTTTTAAAAGATTAGACTGAATGCTGTTTAGAAGGAGATAGTTTAGATTTAAATATTCTTGATAATTTAGATTTTGTCTTATAAGTAATTCTGATTTCTGCTTATTTTAAAATATGTTTTATTCTGTTTAATTAATAAGTTCTATTTTCTCCCTGTAAAATACATCTTTGTTTGACTTTTTCAAGTGAGATTTCCTGCAGTTTAAGAGGTCATCATCTGGTTTGAATTATCCACAGTCCTAGCTAGTTCTGTGTATGAAGCTAAAAGGTGAAAGAGGTCAGAAAAAGTCAACTCTTCTCCTTGATTGATTATAACTAAGTGTAGGACTGGACTCCTGAAAGTAATAACAAACCATGTTTGTGTGCCATTAAGCAAGATTAGCCCCTTAATGAATGCCCCGAGAAGTTTAAGTTATGAAGTTAGCTGGGAATCTGAGAATTTAATAATAATAAAATGCAGGAGATAGGTGCCGTATTGTCTAGTTTGAGAGGCCCCAGGTCGTAGGTCAGTTTAGGAAATATCTGAAACCTATGTAACTGATATTTTGAGTAAATGTGTAGAGATAATTAGTTCAAGACAGGGTAATCAATCTATTCTTTACCATCTGGTGAGAAAGGGGGGCTAGAGGGGTTTAGGACCATATATAAATGAGAACAGAAGCAGCTTACGTTAGAGACAGGAGAGCCAAGACACAGAGAGACGACAGAGAGACAGGAGACGCAGGACACAGAGAGAGAAGACACAGAGAGCTGAAGAGAAGGAGAGAGCTAGCACTGATGTCCTACTTTGTTTGCTGGCAAATAAAGAAGACTTCTTTCTCATTCTGGTGTGTGGTGTTTGACTCCTGAAGTACCACAGATTCTGCTAACAATAGTGGTAATTCCTGCATCAGACACAGAAGGGTGATGGTGGACAGGGCAAGAACAGGGATGCAGAGGAAATACTGAACAGGGCAGATAAAGATGAATGGTGGACATGGAGAGAGAAGAAATACCAAATGAGCAAAGAGATCCTGGCAAGAGAGTTAGTGCTATACCATATAACTGTGTTATTAGGTGAAATATTTTTACTCATTTCCCTTTTTAATATATATTCATACACATATATTCATACATAAAAGTTAGAAATTCCTAGCGAACCCCCCTTTTTTATTAAGGTGAATTCTGAAGTTACATAAACAGATTTTATGTTTTCATTGGGTCCAGAGAGGGTGGAGAGAGAATCTATATAATTGCCTACCTTCTTCCCTGCACACATCAATTTTTTACTGGGCTCTTCTGAAATAATTCCACAGTATACACTGGGGTGTAATTGAATGTCCACTGTACTGAATCCCCACAGAGTTGTCAGGTGATGCACAATCTGGGTCACTTTAAGCACCTATGGGGCCCTGGGCAAACTTTTATAGATGCCCTCTCCCCAGAGCCATCAGCACATTTTCCTTAGCCCTCTGCCAGCCAAACTGCTTCCCACTTAAACAAATGCAGCATAAAATTCACAGAGCTGCTGTCTAGGTCACGCTAATGACTCTGTTAGTTCTGCACCTTAAACATAGGAAGTTCATATCAGAAAAGGCAAGTCCGGCAGAGCCATTAGCCATGTATCCTAGATAGCAACTCCACACCATTACTGCTTTGGTGGGGGGTGGGAGTAGAGAGCAGCTGGAGCAGGAGAAGGCAAGGGGGAATGAGGCTGGACCACAGAACAGAGATGCCAAGGGTAGTCCATCCCAAAGAGTTAGAACGAAGGCCAACGAGTGAAATTTTCTCCTAGTGTATTGGGGTATAAATTTATATAAGTACATAAGCATAAGTACATAAGCACCGCCATACTGGGAAAAGACCAAGGGTCCATCAAGCCCAGCATCCTGTCTCCGACAGTGGCCAATCCAGGCTTCAAGAACCCGGCAATCCCACCCCCCACCCCCCCAAAATTAATAATGTTCAATGGACTTTTCCCTCAGGAATCTGTCCAAACTGGGGAATACAATAATAATGGGTGATTTCAATTACTCCGATATTGACTGGGTAAATGTAACATCAGGGCATGCTAGGGAGGTAAAATTCCATCACAAAATCAAGAACTGGAGCAGCTGGTACAGGAGCCAACAAAAGGAGAAAAAATTCTAGACCTAGTCCTTAGTGGAGCGCATGATCTGGTGCAGGTGGTAATGGTGATGGGGCCCCTTGATAACAGTGATCATAATATGATCAGATTTTATATCGGCTTTGGAGTAAATACACACAGGAAATCCAATACGTTAGCATTTAACTTTGGAAAAGGAGACTATGATAAAATGAGAAGAACGGTGGAAAAAAAAACTTTAAAGAGCGGCTGCAAAGGTCAAAAATTTACATCAGGTGTGGATGCTGTTCAAAAATACCATCCTGGACAAACAGGCCAAATATTTCTGTGTATTAAAAAAGGATGAAGGAAGACCAAACGACTGCTAGCATGGTTAAAAAGTGAGGTGAAGGAAGTTATTAGAGCTAATAGAAAATTATTCAGAAAATGGAAGAAGGATCTGACTAAAAATAATAAGAAACAGTATAAGGAATGGAAAGTTAAATACAAAGTGCTGATAAGAAAGGCAAAGAGGGAGTTTGAGAAAAATATTGCGTTGGAGGCAAAAACACATAGTAAAAATTTGTTTAGATATTTTAAAAGCAAGAATCCGGCAAAGGAATCAGTTGGACTGCTAGATGAACGAGGGGTAAAATTGGTACTCAGGGAAGACAAAGCCATAGCAGAGAGATTAAATTAATTCTTTGCTTCGGTCCTCACCGAGGAAGATTTTGGAGAGATACCAGTGCCAGAAAAGATACTCAAAGTTGACGAGTCAGAGAAAATGAAATCTCTATAAATCTGGAAGATGTAATGGTGCAATTTGACAAATTGAAGAGTATCAAATCACCTGGACCAGATGGTATTCATCCCGGAGCACTGATAGAATTGAAAAATGAACTTATGGAACTATTGTTAGCAATATGTAATTTATCTTTAAAATCAAGCATGGTACCAGAAGATTGGAGGGTGGTCAATGTAATGCCAATTTTTAAATAAAGGTTCCAGAGGTGATCCAGGAAATTATAGACCAGTGAGCCTGACATCAGTGCCGGGCAAAATCGTAGAGACAATTATAAAGAACAAAATTACAGAGCATAATCAAAAGCATGGATTAATGAGACAAAGCCAACATGGATTTAGTGAAGGGAAATCTTGCCTCACCAATCTACTACATTTCTTTGAAGGGGTGAACAAACATGTGGATAAAAGTGAGCCGGTTGATATTGTGCATCTGAATTTTCAAAAGGCATTTGACAAAGTATCTCATGAAAGACTTCAGAGGAAATTGGAGAGTCATTGGATAAGAGGTAGTGTACTACTGTGGATTAAAAATTGGTTAAAAGATAGAAAACAGAGAGATAAATGGTCAGTATTATCAATAACATGGAGGGGCATAATCGAACGAAAACGTCTATCTCCATGGGCGTTTATCTCCGAGAACGGGTCCGTGAAGGGGCGGACTGAACCGTATTTTCGAAAAAAATAGACGTCCATGTTTTATTCTACAATTTGTGAGCTGGGCGTTTTTGTTTTTCAGCAATAATGGAAAATGAAAGCGCCCAGCTCAAAAACGAATAAATCCAAGGCATTTGTTCGTGGGAGGGGCCAGGATTCGTAGTGCACTGGTCCCCCTCACATGCCAGGACACCAACCGGGCACCCTAGGGAGCACTTTTACAAAAACAAAAAAAAAGGTAAAAGAGCTCCCAGGTGCATAGCACCCTTCCCTTGTGTGTTGAGCCCCCCAAATCCCCCTCAAAACCCACTGCCCACAAGTCTACACCATTACTATAGCCCTAAGGGGTGAAGGGGGGCACCTACATGTGGGTACAGTGGGTTTGGGGGGAGGGTTGGACGACTAAGCATTAAGCAGCACAATTGTAACAGGTAGGGGGGGATGGGCCTGGGTCCACCTGCCTGAAGTCCACTGCACCCCCTAACAACTGCTCCAGGGACCTGCATACTGCTGCCATGGAGGTGGGTATGACATTTGAGGGTGAAAATAAAAAGTTGTGAAACATCATTTTTTGTGGTGGGAGGGGGTTAGTGACCACTGGGGGAGTCAGGGGAGGTCATCCCCAATTCCCTCTGGGGGTAATCTGGTCACTTAGGGCACTTTTTGGGGCCTTATTCGTGAAAAAACAGGGTCCAGGAAAAGTGCCCTAAATTCTAGCTACAAACGCATACTTTTTTTCCATTATCGGCGAAAGGCGCCCATCTCTGTTCGGGTGATAACCATGCCCCAGTCCCGCCTTCACCACGCCTCTGACACGCCCCCATCAACTTTGTATGCTTCCGCGATGGAGTGCAGTTGAAAACGTCCAAGTTTGGCTTTCAATTATACCGTGTTATTCGTTTTTGTGAGATAAACGTCCATCTCCCGATTTAGGTTGGAACTTGGGCGTTTTTCTCGTTCGATTATAAGCAGGATAGTAACATAGTAGATGATGGCAAAAAAAGACCTGCACGGTCCATCCAGTCTGCCCAACAAGATAAACTCATATGTGCTACTTTTTGTGTATACCTTACCTTGATTTGTATCCAGTAGTGTGCTGGAGCAGGCTCTCACAGGCTCGCAAGAGCCGGTTGTTACATTTTTAAGAATTTTGGGAGCTGGTTGTTAAAGTAGGGCCCTCCATGGCTACTTTAACAACTGGCTCCCAAAATGTGGGCTTGGGCCCCCTGCTGAATTATCTTTTACTTTGCTGGTGGGAATGCTGAGCCCTGCCAGCCAAGTAAATAGACTACTGCTGCTCCCCGCTCCTTGTTTCCAGCTCTGGGTAGCAGGCTAGGACTTCTCGAGCATGTGAGAGAAGTTCCAGCATGCTGCTCAGAGCAAGATGTTGGGAGTGGTGGCAGTCCATTTATTGGCTGCCAACAAAGGTATGCCTAGCATGCCCGCACGAAGGGAGGGAGGAGAGAGAGGCAAGTGTTGCTCCCCCCCACCCCCCCTCCGATGTCAGACTCCGAACTGGATTCAACAGCTTTCAACAGCAGCACGGCCACGGAGGACGAAGAAGAACTTTAAAGACCTCGGGTCGGCTGGCGGGAGTTGGGGTCCCCCGCCAGCTGAAGAAATATTTTTAAAGGCAGCGGCAGGTGGAAGCGGACCTCGGCTGGCGGGGGTTGGGGTCCCCCGCCAGCAAAGGTAAGCAACGGCAGCGGGGGAGGGTTGGCGGCGGGAGGGGGTGGAGAGAGTCGTTAGTGGCAGGGGGGTCATGGGGGGGGGGGGCTAAAATGTGCCCCCTCCCTCTGGCTCTGCCCCCCCCTACCGCCAGAGTCCAGCTATGCCCCTGTTGATGATATGTTGAAACCCTCTGTTCAGTGTCCTATGGCAGCTAAGAAAGCAAATAGAATGTTAGGTATTATTAGGAAAGGAAGGGAAAACAACAATGAGGACATTATAATGCCTTTGTATCGCTCCATGGTGCAACCACACCTCGAATATTGTGCGCAGTTCTGGTCACCGCATCTTAAAAAAGATATAGTGGAATTAGAAATGGTACAGAGAAAGGCGACGAAAATGATAAAGGGGTTGGGACGACTTCCTTATAAGGAAAGGCTAAAGTGGCTAGGGCTCTTCAACTTGGAGAAGAGACAGCTGAGGGGAGCTATGATAGAGGTCTATAAAATAATGAGTGGTATAGAACGGGTAGATATGAATCGATGGTTTACTCTTTCCAAAATTACTAGGACTATGGGGCATGCGATGAAGCTACAAAGTAGTAAATTTAAAATGAATCATAGAAAATATTTCTTCACTCAATGTGTAATTAAACTCTGGAATTCATTACCAGACAATATAGTAAAAACAGTTAGCTTAGTGGGGTTTAAAAAATGTTTGATAGCTTCCTAAAAAAAAGTCCGTAAGCCATTATCAAAATGGACTTGGGGAAAATCTACTGCTTATTTCTAGGATAAGCAGCATAAAATGTATTGTACTTTTTTGGGATCTTACCAGGTACTTGTGACCTGGATTGGTCACTGTTGGAAACAGGATGCTAGGCTTGATGGACCTTTATTCTGTCCCAGTGTGGCAATACTTATGTACTTAAGTAATGTGTCACATGAACCTAACAATGGATTTCTGTATCATGGCGTGTTACATATTTTAAACAATTATTTCAAGCACTTACTAGCTCTAAACCACACAATTCAACTGTACTTAAAAAGAAAATGAACCCTCAAGAGGCAGTGTCTTATCATTTAAATCTGATCAGACAAAAGTCTGCTATGACAACCACCTCAACACATATCAGATCCTGCAGCATGTTCTAAAACCCTGTCTGATATTATAATATAATCCCTCAGTAAGACCAACACACATTCCCTCCATTGCAAAATAGTATGCATAAACTGGTGGAAAAGCACACTCATAACAGCACTAACTTCCAGGACTCAAAGAGGAACAAACTTATCCATGAAAGACAGCACCGTAAATATTACATCAGGCCCTAGAACTCCAATAGACCACCTAGTGAAGAAAAAGAAATAAAGAGTGCAACAGATCTCTACAAAGAAACTACATGCTAGCAGAATACTGCACCTTGATCAAAAGCACAAAATACAGACAAACCCTCAAGAAATATGAAACAAGGGACCTCACATCAGTAATAGAGATATGACAGCAAAAAAGCTGAATTGGAACCTCAATAAATTAGACTCTGTATACACAGCAAACAAGAGAAATAGAAACGGAATTGCAAGCAGTGGGGTAGTTATGGGTGGGCCACTTTGTTCCCCTCTCACCCTCTCCTCCGCCCCTGGATCTCACATTTGCCTTCCTCCTCACTCTACCTCAGCACCTTTACCGATGGCAGGAGCAACGCACAGTCACTCTCTGCACCGACCCAACAACCTTCTCTCTGCGTATTCTGCCCTCGCTGGTGTCACTTCCTGTTTCCTCTCTAGTGGTATGTGGCAGAAAGAAGCCGGCGGGACCAGCATATAGCAACCCCCCCCCCCCCAAAAAAAAAAAAAAAAATTCCACGGGGCAAAAAAATGCTTGTTCAAAGTGGATAGGGTATAGGAGTCATTTCTCCTTATATAATCACCCAGATGTTGGAGCAAATCTGGTAGTCCATAACCACTGCATGGCCCCAACAATAGTTTGATCTGTAGATTAGGTTTCTTCTCATTCCATAAGAACTTTGTCAGCATCTGCTTCAGATGCAGCCAATCCTTCCTCAAAAATTGCAATGGAAGCATCTGAAACACTTAAAGCCAGTGCGGACAAATTACCATTGGATAAAGGCTTACCCTACCTGTTAATGATAGAGGCAGAAAGCCCTAGCAGGACAGGTGAGTTTTAGTCCTGTCTAGGAGCTTAACTATATTAACCCTATATATCTACCCAATGTTGGTGATAGAGAATGACACGGGGACGGGGACCCGCAGTAACTGCAGGGATGGGGACAGGGACTGAGCTCACGGGGCGGGGACAGATCCCATGGGGATGGGGTGGGGATAGGGACAGAACCCGTGAGGATGGGGACACACTTTGTCCCCATGTCACTTTCTACTTTGAAGCCTGTTATTGGACTGTTATTTATGTTACTGGACTGGACTGTTATTTATTTTTGATTGATGCAGACAACAATATTTTTTCTATTTGTAATTTAAACACAACAGTTACACAGCATATTGTTCCTTTCTATACTTTAATAAAAAGATTTAAATATAAGTGTTCGAGGCTTCTGCAGATGAGAACAGAGCCCACGGGACGGAGACAGAACCCACAGGGACGGGGACAAATTTTATCCCTGTGTCATTCTCTAGTTGGTGATGATAATTACACCTAAGTATTTAAAGGAGTCTCCCACCCAGTTCAAGGTAAATATACCTTACCAGGCTGCCTGGACTGTTGGGTCTGTAGCCACAGCCTCCAATTTGGTGTAGTTTAAAACCAGAGAAGTCCCCATATTCCTGAAAACTGTCTAAACGAGCAGCCAAATGGGGATTGGTGAGGTGAACCAAAAGGGGTTATCTACAAATGCAGCTATGGCAGATTCATCCCTTCCCACTCTCACCCCACTAATTTCTGGGTTGGTTTGTATATCCTGTATCAATGGGTCCATTTTCAACACAAAAAGCAGAGGTGAGAGTGAGAAGTCCAACCTATGACAAAAGGTTCTGTGAAAATTCAATTAATCCACAATGCAGGCCTGGGGTTATGACACAAGGCCCTCACTGCATCTTGCAAAAGACCTTGTATGCCATAAGCCTCCAAAGTCCTGAACAAAAACTCCAAAGAAACTCTGTCAAACTCCTTCTCTAAATCGAAACTTATGACCAGAGAAGGCGTATGAGACTGAACAATCACTTCCAAGGAACAAAGCCTACCTGCGGGTCAGCTGTTATCTCAGGGAGGGCAAAAGAGAGGCAGTTAGCTAAAACTTTTGCAAACAATTTTGCCTCGCGGAGTTTAACAATGATATCAGTCTGTGCTATTCTGGATCCTTCATGGGCTCCTCTAAAATGATAATCTGAGTCATCTGCAATGATTCTGGCATTTGTCTATGTTATGATTTCATTTCGTTTGGGGTATTTCTATACTATTTAGGTAGGCTGTACTATCTAACTGATTCGAGTCATCTCTAATGTACAATTAGTCAAAAAAGGATCAAAAAACTGCTGCTATCTCCGTACCCTGTTTATCTCAAATCCCTGTAATTTTCTTTGTAGACCAAATCATTTTAAAAGAAGCTAGCTCTGCACATAAATCTCTGCTTTATGCACAATAATGGCTTTTAAAATTACCCCTGAAGAAAGCAAAATGGAACTGCCCTCAAACATGCAAATACGTACTAGTTGAATTGGAAAGTTGCATGATATTCTGAGGGACCGTTTTAGCAAACCACAGTAAAAAGTGGACTAAGCATGTCCTTACGCGGGTCATTCCCGAGCACTAAGACCATTTTTACCACCAGGGTAAAATGACTAATTTTTCTATTTTCCCTATTAGTGGACATGTGCAAATTTTCCCATTACTATTACTACTACTACTACTTATCATTTCTATAGCACTACTAGATGTACGCAGCACTGTACACTTGAACATGAAGAGACAGTCCCTGCTCAACAGAGCTTACAATCTAATTAGGACAGACAAACAGGACAAACAAGAGATAAGGGAGTATTAAACTGAGGATGATAAAATAAGGGTTCTGAACAAGTGAATAAGGGTTAGGAGTTAAAAGCAGCATCAAAAAGGTGGGCTTTTAGCTTAGATTTGAAGACGGCCAGAGATGGAGCTTGACGTACCGGCTCAGGAAGTCTATTCCAGGCATATGGTGCAGCAAGATAAAAGGAAAGGAGTCTGGAGTGTGTGTAAGCCCCTAACGCCACATATTTTGTAGGCAGTAGGGGTTCATGCTAAACCTGCACTAATCAGTTAGCGTGCGGCGATGCCCATTTGCTGATTAGCGACGTAAAACATGCCAGGGGCAGACTGACAGTGATCGGGGTCCCCGGGCAGTGAAGGTCATTGAGGGCCCCTGGGCCCACAGCCTGCCGCCGCCCCCCTCTTGCACTGCCACTGCGCTCCCCAACCTTAACCTGAGGGGCCTGGTGGTCTAGTGGCTTCTTTGGGGGCAGGAAAGAATCCCACTCTTTCCTGCCTGCTGCTGTTACTCTACATGGCGGTGGCGTCACCGCCGCTGTGTTTTTCAAAATGGCTGTCGAGATGTACTGCTGTAGTCTTGTGGGTCTCAGCAGTCTCGCAGAAGTCTCGGCAGCCATTTTTAAAACATGGCAGCTCCAGCGCCGGCACTGCCATGCAGAGTAGCAGCAGCAGGCAGGAAAGAGTGGAAATCTTTCCTGCCCCCACAGAGGCCACTTGACCACCAGACCCCTCAAGGTAGAACCTGCAATGTGCTGTGGCGGCAGCAGGCAAGTGGGCAGAGCCTCTGGGCCCCCTAGAGCCTCTAGGCCCTCAGGCACTGCCCGGTTGCCTAAATAGTCAGTCCACTCCTGGATCATGCCCACTTTCCACCCCTAAACCCACCTCAGTGCCAAAATATTAATTTTATTGTTTAGCACGTGGGTAATGTGTGCTGATCTCAAACTTACTGCAGGACGCCTGAGCGCACCCTGAGCAGTAAGGCATTTTTTGCTGCGGTAAGCATGCGCTAGGGTTCACCGCAGCTTTGTGAAAGGGCCCCTTAGATTTTCCAGTTTTGCTTACAACTTTGCTTCTTTGCCTACACATGAACAATAAAACAAGTTTCCTTATCCGTTCTCTTTCGTCATGTTGGGAATTTCCCAGATCAGTTGATTGCAGCATATTTTTTACATCATTCTGTATTTCTAGTTATAATATTCCGGGCACATATTCAGAAGAAGGAACTGAAGTAGAGACAGGAACGTAAATTCAGAATGAGGAACAAAAGCCGAGATTATCAGCTCTGCCGGAGTTTCTCACCATTTTATCTGACCCATGTGATTAGGAGTCAGACTCCGGTAGGTACATATCAATCCATGAGAGACTTCTGCTAAAAGGATATGAAATTATTGCTTTATGCAAGACTCTTCTGCACACTGAGCTATTAAAGTTCATGATGTTCCACAAAGTGAGAGATTAATTAACATTGCTAAGTGCCTGGAAAATGAGGTGTAGCAATATCAGATAAGTGCCAGACCCAGGCTGCAGTACTGACTGAATAACTGGCTACTGTCTGATTATCCTACACATCCAGACTCAGACATTTCCCAAAGGTGCTTTTTTATTTTAAGTCCGTAGAAGCGTCTGGCACATCTGAACCTTGACACCAGCTCAAAAGCTACCAAATGCCATGATCGAGAGAGTCTTTGAATCCCAGCATCAGTTGCAGGGTTTTATTTATTATTGATCCCTCTGGAGATGATGTTAGAAAGCTTATGTGGCATTTCAGCATGTAGACAGCAGGTGTACATTCATAAATGCTCCTATTTGTGTTAGTGCTAATTTTGAAACTGGCATGACTTACACATGGAAGTGCCTGCAGAACATGCTTTTATACGTCTACAGAAGAGACATATTGTCGATGGCTTGGAGCGTTTCTGCAGAGTATAAGGGTAGCACATATTTTACAAGCCCTGATTCGGAAGGAACCAATTTTGAATGCCAGCATCTATATGTGCTATTGTCCTTTGTGACCTTGAGACTTGTGGGGTACATACTTGATCTTGATCTGTTCTTGCTATTTTTGGGGCATAGACCATAGAGGTCTGCCCAACACTGGTCTTATTCCCCAACTAGTGGAGTTGCTGATGAAGCCCACTCCAGTCCATCCAGATCTGTCTGGCCATAATCGGGGCGCAGTCCATAGAAGTCTGCCTGGCACTGGCCTTAGTCCCCAATTACCAGAGTTGCCATTGGAGCCTCACTCCAATCCATTCAGATCTGTCTAGCCATAATTTATTTATTTATTTATTTATTTATTGCGCTTGTATCCCACATTTTCCCACCTATTTGCAGGCTCAATGTGGCTTACAAAGACCTGTAATGGCATCGCCATTTCAGGGAAGAAGATACATTTGGTGATACAATGAGATCAAGGATGACATAGAAGAGATAAGCAAACAGTTATAGAAAGGTGTCTTCAGCTTAGGTTGAGTGGTGAGGTGTTGTGATGACGCTATAGGCTTTGTTGAAGAGATAGGTTTTCAGAGATTTGCGAAAGTTAGAGATTTCATTAATTGTTTTCAAATTTGTTGGTAGTGCATTCCACATTTTCGTGCTCAAGTAGGAAACGCTAGTCACGTGTGTTAGTCTGTATTTTAATCCTTTGCAATTCGGGTAGTGAAGGTTGAGAAGTGTGCAGGAAGATCTTTTAGCATTTCTGGAAGGTAGGTCAACAAGGTCTGACATATAAGTTGGGGCATCTCTGTAGATGATTTTATGGACAATCATGCAGATCTTGAATGTGGTCCGTTCTTTAAGTGGAAGCCAGTGTAGTTTCTCTCTTAAAGGTTTTGCACTTTCATATTTTGTTTTTCCAAATATTAGTCTAGCTGCGGTATTTTGGGCTGTTTGGAGTTTCTTGACGTTCTGTTCTGTACAGCCGGCATAAAGTGCGTTGCAATAGTCTAGGTAACTTAGTACCATTGACTGTACCAAGTTGCGGAAGATGGATCTCAGGAAGAAAGGTTTTACTCTTTTAAGTTTCCACATGGAGGGCACAGACCATATAAGTCTGGCCTTATTTCTCAATTAATGGATTTGCCATCTAAGCACGACTAAGTTTATTTTTATTCCATATTCATTCTATATAGAAATCCTTTGTATTTATCCCACACATTTTAAAATTCTGTTACCATTTGAATTCTACCATTTTCATCTTCACCACCTCTCATGGGAGAGCATTTCAGGAATCTACCACCCTCTCTATGAAATGTACTTCCTGATGTTACTCCTAAGTTGACCCTCTGCAATCTCAGTTCATGTCCTCTACCACTTCTCTGTCTCTGGAAAAGGTCTGTATATTAATACCTTTAAAATATCTAAATGTCTGTATCATATCACCCCTATCCTTCCTTTCCTCTGGGGTATAAATAATCAGGTCATCAAGTCTCTTCTCATACGTCTTGTGGTGCAAACCACATACCATTTTTGTCACTTTTCTCTGAACTACTTCAAGTCTTTTTATGTCCTTAGCGACATATAACCTCCAAAAATGAACACAATATTCCAGGTGGGGCCTTAGCGATGACTTGTACAGGGGCACCGATACTTCCTTTCTTTTGCTGGTTATACCTTTCTCTATGCAGGCTAGCATCCTTCTGGCTATGGACACTGCTTTATCATATTGTTTTGCCACCTTGAGATCCTCAGACACCATCACCCCAAGGTGAAATGTGCTTATCAATCCCTCGCCTCCTATCTCGTACATCAATTTTGGATTTCTGCACCCCAAGTGCATCCCTCTGCACTTCTTTGTATTACATTTTAACTTCCAGACCTTTGACCATTCTTCTAATTTTTGGAGATCTTTTCTCACGTTTTCTACTCCCTCTGGGGTGTCCACTCTGTTGGTGATCTTTGTGTCAATGTTGCTCACAAGTATATTAAATATAATAGGCCCCAGTACTGATCCCTGAGGCACTTCACTACTCACCTTCCTTTCCACTGAGTGGATTCCATTTAGAACCACCTTCTGTCAAATGTTGGTCAACTAGTTTCCAATCCAGTTCACTACTTTGGGTCCTACATTCAGCCCGCTCAGCTTATTCATGAGTCTCCTGTGAGCAGAGCTTTTTTTGAGGGGGTACTTGGGGGGTATTGAGTACCGGCACCTTTTCTATTGTCTGCTAAAATTGACCCCTGGTCCCCAAGTTTTAATGAACTCAGGCTCTGCACAGCAACTCTGCCTTGTCATAGATTCTGTGACTGGTTGCAGCGGGCCTGGCTATTGTGAGGTAGGTCCCTCAGTGATCACCCCACAACTGAAGGGTGGCCTGGCATTTGAGTACCGGCACCTTTTTCACTAGAAAAAAGGCACTGCCTGTGAGGATCCATATCAAAGGCTTTGCTGAAATCTAAGTAGATTACTAAACATCTAGCACATGTCCTTTATCCAGTTCTCTGGTCACCCAGACAAAGAAATCAATAAGATTTATTTGGCAGAATTTCCTTTGGTAAAACCATGTTGCCTTGGACCTTGCAACCTGTTGCATTCTAGTATGTTCACTATCCTTACCTTCAGCAGTGACTCTATTATTTTTCCTATCACCGATGTGAGGCTTACCAGCCTGTAGTTTTCCATTTCTTCGCTGTTCCCGCTATTCTGAAGAGGGACCACATCTGCTCATCTCCAAACCCATGGAACCTCTTCTGTCTCTAACAATCTATTAACTAAATCCATAAGAGATCCTGCCAGGATTTCTTTGAGCTCCCTCAGTATTCTGGGATATATCCCATCTGGTTCCATAATCCACCTTCAGATTTTTAAGTTGTCTATAAACACTTTTCTTCCGTGAATGGTGCAATATCCACTTCATTCCCAGATAAGCCCTTGGCAGTTAACCATAAGCCTTCTCCGTATCAGCTGCCACACAGTGGTTCTCAGCATCTTTCAATCTTACAATTCCATTTCTAGCCTTCCCCCTAGGAGTGGCCTAGTGGTTAGGGTGGTGGACTTTGGTCCTGGGGAACTAAGGAACTGAGTTTGATTCCCGGCACAGGCAGCTCCTTGTGACTCTGGGCAAGTCACTTAACCCTCCATTGCCTGCTGCATTGAGTCTGCCATGAGTGGGAAAGCATGGGGTACAAATGTAATAAAATAAATATATCTGGAAAAGGTTTTGTCACCTCTCTTTACATCCTTAGCCATTTTTATTTCCATCTATGCATTTGCTAACCACATTTCCTTCTTTGCTTTTTTTCAGTTTTATCTGATAATCTTTGATGTGGTTCTCTTGTTGTGTTCTTTTGTATTTCTTAAACTCTGCCTATTTTGTCTTTACTTTTTCAGCCGCTTGTTTGGAGAACCATATTGGTTTCCTATTTCTCTTGTTTTTGCTTACTTTCCTTATGAAAATATGTTGCCATATTTTAGAGCTGCTTTCAGCTTGAACAACTTCTCCTTTGTCTGCTCATCCTGTCAGCTCTTTCTTCAGGTACTCTCCCATTCTACTAAAATCAGCATGTCTGCAATCCAGTACTTTTTTCCTGCATCTGCACTCCACTTCAGCCATTATATCAAACCATATTATGTGATGATCACTATTGCCTAAGTGGGCATCCACCCAAATGTTAGAAATGCTCCATTTGTGAGAACTACCCTGTACCTCGTGGGTTCCATCACTATTTGTCTGTGCAAAGCACTTTGGCAGGCATAAACAATCTCTCTGCTTCTTTCTGATTCTGCTAATTTGACATTCTAGTCCACATCAAGCAAGTTGAAATCCCCCAGCAATAGTACCTCCCCTTTCATTCCCAATTTATGGATAACTTCAATCAGATACGTGTCCAGTTTCTCCATTTGTGTCAGATGTCTGGAACTCATTGCTGGAGGATGTAGTAACAGTGGTTAGCATATCTGGGCTTAAAAAATGTTTGGACAAGTTCCTGGAGGAAAAGTGCATAGTCTATTATTGAGATGGACATGGGGGAAGCCACTGCTTGTCCCAGGACTGGTAGCATGGAATGTTGCTACTAATTGGGTTTCTGCCAGGTACATGTGACCCAGATTGGCCACTGTTGGAAACAGGATACTGGGCTAGATGGACCATTGGCTTGATCCAGTATGACTATTCTTATATACACCTGTGTAGCTACAGGTTCCATCTTCTCTTTCCATGATGATCCATATTGCTTCTTCCTTTCCTCAGGCTCCCTTATTTTAGTCACTTTAATATTGTTTTTCACATATAGCACCACTACACCAGCCCTTTGGCCCTCTCTATCCTTCCTAAAAAAGATTATATATCTGATTTTCTATTGCTATAGTACCCTTGTATTTTTCTAACCTTTTACTAGTGTCGACCCTTCCTACTCTCCCCTCTCATATTTCTCTGCTTCTTTCCATCTTCCTTCTACCACTTCCCCCTTTATTTGCCAGTTCCTGCTCTGTGTTGGTCTGTTAGTCTGTATGCTTGTCTGGGCAGGGGCGTAGCCAAACACCCAATTTTGGGTGGGCCTGGGCCCAAGATGGGTGGGCAGAAGAACTCTGCCTTGTCCCACAAGTGATTTGATCTTTCCCTCTCTCGTCTGCATATCATATGGTCTCTCAAACATCCCCCCCCCCCCCCCCGCATACCTTTTAAATAGCAGATTTTCACCGGCAGCAAGCAGCAACTAATACACACTGCTCATGTTGGCCCCACAGCATGTATCAGTCACTGCTTGCTGCAGGCGAAGATCTGCTATTTACAAGGTATGAAGGAGGGACAGTTGTTGGGAGTTTTCGGCTGGTGGGACTTGGGAAGAATCCCTGCCAGCCACATCATAGGTGTGCTGCTACTGGGTGGGCCTGAGCCCAAAGTGGGTGGGCCTGGGCCCACCTGGGCCCACTCTTGGCTATGCCACTGTGTCTGGGTAACTTTCTGTGCTTGTGTGACTGCCTGACTGTCTCTATGTGTGTGGCTGTGACATAGATGGTGGGCTCCTCGGTATACAGGTGATGAGTTTCTGAGTGTACTGGTGATAGGCTGCTGGGAGAACCTGTCTAATGATCCCCTATTGTAGGACCCCAGAATGAGGCTCAGGACTGCTACAGCAGAGCCAACGATCAAATAACTGCTGTCGCTGAAAGGCCCTTTTGCTTGTTATCTTTGGGGAAGCTCCTACACAGTCCCTCAAAGTGCATGACATTGTCACGGCATGCTGCATGCTGCATAATTTGGCTGTCACCCCACAGATTACCTCCATCTGGGCGGGGGAGGGTGCAGAGCAGTCAGACTGAAAATAAGCAGAAAAATTAGCAAAAGGAGGATCAGGAAATCCCTAAGAGCAGGACCTGGATGCCAGATTACTTCACTCACAGATACTTCTTATGTGCACATTTTTATGTGAACGGCAAGAAACATAGCTTGTGCGATCTCCTGCTGCCACAATCCTGTACTCCCTCCTCTGACTGCACCTCAGAGGGGGGCCAGTGGCCTTGCAGAGTGAGGCACTCCAGAAAAGCAGGGAACAATAAATTCAGGGACTTGTCAACAGTCTCTTTGGCACTGGTGGGTCACGAGGAGGGCAATAGCAGCTTGTAGATATGCTGCAGCTTTCAGGAGTGCAGGTAAAGATGGCTGCATCAGCTCTGGGTCTCTCAGTGGTAGAGATGGGATGCATCTTGTTGGTCCCACTCACTTTACTGAGGGAAAATTACACTCCTGGGACACTCTGCCACTCCTAAGCTGAATTATACATATTTAGATCATATGTTTACGACAAAAACATGGACCATTTCATTTTACTAGTCACCCTCTAGAACAATTCCATCCTGTTTATAGCTGTCGAAGGTGCAGTCTCCAGAAATGCACACAGTACTTCAAATGAGGTCTCACTAGAGACTTATACAGAGGCATTATCACCTCTTTTTTCCTGCTGGCCATTCATCTCCCTATGCACCCAATCTTCTGATTTTTACTGTCACCATATCTACCGGTTTAACCACCTTAACATACGAGCCAACTTTTGAAAATGATTGAGGGTGTTACTCTGTCTACATTACCATGTCTGTAAAAAGAAAAACCAAGCAGGGTGAGTCATGGGCACAACTGGCCAGGACTTATGTAAATGTAGAACACAGCAAGTGGTGCACACACAGAGAGAACACATAGCCAAAAGAATAGCGCTGAAAACCCTAGTAGACACTCTTCCTCCTCACACCACAGTTTACCCCCACCTCAGTCTTCTTCTGCCCCCTATAGTCCATCTACCCCATACTCCATTGGCCCACCCATACCACTCACAATGTCCCCCTCCCAGTCAGTCCTTCTTCCCTATTTAATTGCACACTACACTTTCTATTCTCCCAGACCATACTCACTTCTTTCTCAAACCCCTTTCCTCTTAATCTCTTTCCTCATTTTCCTTTCTTATCTGATTTTTCCCTGGCTTTTTACTCCCTATGCATAGTTTAACTTCCTCCATATCAGCTGTACTATCCATCCTAAAATTCTGTGCTCCATAATTCTTCCTGACCTGACCTGCTCTGTCCCCTAATAGTTCCTCTCCCTATAAGATTCCTCCTCAGCCCTCACTAATCAATGCTCCTCTCCTGCAGACTAGGCTCACCTATCTCTCACCTCTCCTCAGAAGATTTCTCATCTCAATTGTTTATTCCCCTTCCTAGAGTCCCAGAATATCTGTGTTCCCTTCCCTGACACTATTCCTGTCTTCCCATCTCCTGTAGAACTTCTCCTGGAACTCACAGATTGCTTGACAGCAGCAGTTCCACATTCAGAAAATCCCTATGGGCTGCTCTACCACTTGCATGTACCAGTCTTGGAAGCTCAACAGTCAGTGGCTTCACAGCCCTAGGACTACAGCTGCACATGGTGCTTCCTGCCCTCAGCCTGAAAACTCCAGAGATTACATTCAGAGTGCGAGACCTCTGGACACAAAGAGGGGCATCATCGAAAGGGGCGCCCAGGTTTTCCTGAGGACGTCTTCGCAGGACATCCTGGCAAAGGGGCAGGGAAACCCGTATTATCGAAACAAGATGAGCGTCCATCTTTTGTTTCGATAATACGGTCGGGGACGCCCAAATCTTGGCATTTAGGTTGTCCCTAGAGATGGTCGTCCTTAGACTTGGTCGTTTCTGATTTTCGGTGATAATGGAAACTAAGGACACCCATCTCAGAAACAACCAAATGCAAGCCCTTTGGTCGTGGGAGGAGCCAGCATTCATAGTGCACTGGTCCCCCTCACATGCCAGGACACCAACCGGGCACCCTAGGGGACACTGCAGTGGACTTCAGAAAAAGTTCCCAGGTACATAGCTCCCTTACCTTGTGTGCTGAGCCCCCCAAAACCCACTACCCACAACTGTATACCACTACCATAGCCCTTATGGATAAAGGGGGGGCACCAAGATGTGGGTACAGTGGGTTTCGGGTGGGTTTTGGAGGGCTCACATTTACCACCACAAGTGTAACAGGTAGGGGGGGGATGGGCCTGTGTCCGCCTGCCTGAAATGCACTGCACCCACTAAAACTGCTCCAGGGACCTGCATACTGCTGTGATGGACCTGAGCATTTGAGGCTGGCATAGAGGCTGGCACAAAATATTTTTAAAGTTCTTTTTTGAGGGTGGGAGGGGGGGGGTTAGTGATCTCTGGGGGAGTAAAGGGAGGTCATCCACGATTCCCTCCGGTGGTCATCTGGTCAGTTTGGGTACCTTTTTGTGCCTTAGTCGTAAGAAAAATTGGACCACGTAAAGTTGTCCAAATGCTCGTCAGGGACGCCCTTTTTTTCTATTATGGGTCGAGGACGCCCATGTGTTAGGCACGCCCAAGTCCCGCCTTCGCTATGCCTCTGACACGCCCCCAGGAACTTTGGTCATCCCCGCGACGGAAAGCAGTTGGGGACGCCCAAAATCAGCTTTCGATTATGCTGATTTGGGCGACCCTGTGAGGACGCCCATCTTCCGATTTGTGTTGAAAGATGGGCGTCCTTCTCTTTCGAAAATAAGCCTGAAAGGGGCCCTTGTACTAAGCTGTGGTAAAAGGGGCCCTGTGCTAGCAGCGGCAGCCGTTTTTGCTGTGCGCTAGGGTCCCTTTTACCGCAGTGGGTAAAAATGGCTAAAAATGAAATGGCTGTATGGCAAGTTCACACTTGCCATTTCGGGGGAAACACTTACTGCCGTCTGCCACCCATTGAGGTGGTGGTAAGGGCTCCCGCACTAACCTGCCGGTAACTGGGCAGTGCACAGTGCTGCCTGATTACCGCCAGGTAACTCCCTGTGGAAATATTTTTCAAATATTCCTGCTAGCACCAGAAATGCCACGCGCCGGGGTGGAACTACCATCGGTGCTTGCATTGGGCCGGCAGTAATTCTGGATTGCCGAGCAGCAAGCCCATGGTGAGATTACTGCTGCTTAGTAAAAGGGCCCCAAACGTATGGTTTCACATGAAAAACTTTGGGCATGCAGCCATCTCCAGTACACAAGTTGCATCTTGGGGATGAAAATGAATAATTGTTTCAATTAGCTGCTGAATTCCAGTCTATCGTGAGTACATTAGCATTTTGTAAACAGCATAATTATGTATTCACTGTGTATATTTAGAATTAATCTGCTTGTAGTGGAATCTACAAAAAAGTTGGAATTTCATTGTGCTTGATTTAGTGGGTGGATATATTAAGGATGATTCTTGTCTTTTAGCCAAGCTATTCATTAACCGTGTTTCTGAGCAATCAGCAGTAAACTAAAGCCATGCAAATTCTTTATGAAGGTTATAAATTTGGACAATGAGAAAAAAAAATCTGGTTCAAAGAGATTTTCATGCTGTTAAATGATGTCATTTCCACTGATGCTTATTAAGCAGAAAACGTTTATAGGAAATGCATTTATTTGCTGTACATTCACTGTCATCAAATCTGCAGTGCAGTAAATTGTGGGGAAAATTATTATTCAGCTTGCCCTGGGACCTTTCATAAATACCTAAGTTAGTACATAAGTAATGCCACACTGGGAAAGACCAAGGGTCCATCGAGCCCAGCATCATGTCCACGACAGCGGCCAATCCAGGCCAAGGGCACCTGGCAAGCTTCCCAAACGTACAAACATTCTATACATGTTATTCCCGGAATTGTGGATTTTTCCCAAGTCCATTTAGTAGCGGTTTATGGACTTGTCCTTTAGGAAACCATCTAACCCCTTTTTAAACTCTGCCAAGCTAACCGCCTTCACCACGTTCTCCGGAAACGAATTCCAGAGTTTAATTACGCGTTGGGTGAAGAAAACTTTTCTCTGATTTGTTTTAAATTTACTACACTGTAGTTTCATCGCCTTTGCACCCCATTCCTTATTCTTATTTCGACTGTCTCATTTGTCAAGAATGCAATGTGGGAAACAAATTTTGTATCAAGTACAAAAATCAAAACGGGTGTGGAAACATAAAATATCCAAAACTACAAAAAACATATCCCAGTTCAAAAGAGAAAATATCTCAAAAATAGTCAAAACAACTATAATATCATTAAAAAAAAAAACAGGAAGGAAACGACTTATAGAGCTGTATCGAACCTAATGATCTGCTCTTCATTATTGGCAAGAAACTTCCATTTAATGCAATGTCCAAAATAATAACACCCTACAAGTTCAGTAATTTATTTATAGCAAGCACACTTATCTTAGATAACATCTTGCAAGCCAGCTTCTCAATTCCCCCAGGACCAATGTTGGCCAGCGTTTCACATAATCGCGTTTCTCACTGCTGCATCAGGGTCCAAAAAACTGGGGTTCTCTTCACAGCACTAAAACATTAAGCTGCTCACTCATAGTTCATTTAGACATGGAGCTCTTTGAGGCTTTTCCTTCCTGTTTTTTTTTTTTAATATTATAGTTGTTTTGACTGTTTTTGAGATATTTTCACTTTTGGAGGGAAACAAATTTTGCACATATTTGCCAGTTCATGAGGGGCCTCTTCTCAAAGTGGGTTGAGGCTCACCCCTGTGTTATAGTAGATATTATTATTATTATTATTATTATTAAATGTTGAAGGAATCTGTAAGTAGATATGGGATCCCAGACAGAGGTTCTAATCTCACTCCTCAGGTTATACAGCAAATATATACTGCATTATGGACTAAATTCTCCACACCTGAAATTTCAGAAGGAATCCAGGCCCAAGTATCAGCCTCCCTGTCTGGTATTGCTGACTGGATTTCTCACTGCCATCTGAAACTAAACATGACCAAGACTGAGCTTATCTTTCTCCCTAAACCAATCTCTCCTCTTTGCCCAGTCTTTCTCTCTGTGGATAACACTCTCATCCTCCCTGTCTCATCAGCTCGTAAGCTCTCTAAATCTCTGCATATATTCAACAGACTGCTAAAACCTGTCATTTCTTTATCTATTATATCACCAAAATTCATCCTTTCCTTTCTGAGCACACTACCAGAACCCTTATCCACACTTACCACCTCTTGCTTAGACTATTGCAATTTGCTTCTCACAAGTCTCCCACTAAGCCATCGTTCTTCCCTTCAATCTGTTCAAAGTTCTGCTGCACGACTTATATTCTGCCAGTGTCGCTATGCTCATATTAGCCCTCTCCTCAAGTCACCTCATTGGCTCCCTATCCATTTCTGCATACAGTTTAAACTCCTCTTATTGACTGACAAGTGCTTTCACTCTGCAGCTCCTCAGTACCTCTCCACTCTTATCACTCTCTACACTCCTCCCTGGGAACTCCATTTATTGGGTAAATCTCTCTTACCTGCATCCTTCTCCTCCACTGCTAACTCCAGACTCCGTTCCTTTTATCTTGCTGGACCATATGCTTGGAATAGACTTCCTGAGCCAGTACATCAAGCTCCACCTCTGGACATCTTCAAATCTAGGCTAAAATCCCCCCTTTTTGATGCTGTTTTTAACTCCTAATCCCACTCACATGTTCAGTACCTATGTTTTATCATTCCTACCTTAGTAATTCCCTTATCCCTTATTTGTCCTGTTTGTCCTAATTACATTGTAAGATCTGTCGAGCAGGGACTGTCTCTTCACGTTCAAGTGTATTGCGCTGCGTATGTCTAGTAGCGCTATAGAAATGATAAGTAGCAGCAGTAGTAGTAGGTCTACAAAATCCTGAGTAGTGTAGAGCGAGTAGAAGTGAATTGATTTTTTACTCATTCCAAAAGTATAAACACTAGGGGACACTCAAGGAAGTTGCATGGAAATACTTTTAAAACAAATAGGAGGAAATATTTTTTCACTCAACAAATAGTTAAGCTCTGGAACTCTTTGCCAGAGGATGTAGTAACAGCGGTTAGCATATCTAGGATTAAAAAAAGGTTTGGACAAGTTCCTGGAGGAAAAATCCATACTCTGTTATTGAGATGGACATGGGGAATCCTCTGCTTGCCCTGGGATTAGTAGCACAGAATGTTGCTAATTGGGTTTCAGTGGTGGATACTTGTGACCTTGATTGGCCACTGTTGGAAATAGGATACTAGGCTAGATGGACCCTTAGTCTGACCTAATATGGCTATTCTTATGTTCTTATACTTACTAAACCGCGCTAGTGATCCTGGCTCGGCCATGCCAACAAATCCCATTCACTTTGAATGGGCTTCATTGATATTGCTGAGTGGGAAGGAATTGCTACTGAGGTTTGGTAAAAGAGGCCTTAATTGCTTCGAACAGCCCAAGTAAACAATGTTACAATAGTCTATCTGCAACAGTACAAGTACTTGAACCAATTATGTAAATTAATATGTTGTAAAAAAATTTATGTATTTGTCTAAGTTCTCTTATTAAACAGAAAGGTTTCCTAGCCAAACTATTAATCAGGGAAACAAATTTTAAAGATTGATCAGTAAGTATTCCCAGAATTTTAAGTTCAGATGATAGCGCTTATGTATGATGGTCGATTGTAAAAGATGCCAAATTAGGGTCAGGGTTAGTAACAAACAGAAAAATATTTTTTTCAGTATTTAATTTTAGCGTAAAATATGACATCCATCTTTCTATATAACTTATACACTTTTGAATGATACCGGTTTCTGCATGTAGTGGGGAGCATAATGGAATTAAAACAGGTCTACCTTAGGAAGCCCTGGTGGTCTAGTGGCCTTTTTGGGGGCAGGAACAAACCCTACTCATTCCTGCCAGGTTTACAAGTTTATTGAGAACTTACTATACCACAAATCGGGAAAAACACCTATGCGGTTTACAATGCTAAAACGGGGATGTATAAATAGATAGAGGAGAGAGACATGGAGAAGAAAAAAGGAGAGAAAGAAGGGAGGGGAGATGAAGAAGCTTATTTTCAAAGCACTTAGACATACAAAGTACCTATGGTAGGAAAAGAAGAGAGAAGAAAAGTGAGACTGGAGGAGAGAGAGACAGAAACTGTGTTTGGTAGGACTCCTAGGGGAGGGACTCCTCATATCTAAGTTTACGCATCTGCAAACAGGTATATTTTCAATTGGGATTTGAAGCTCTGTAGAGAGCCGATGTGATGGAGATAAGAGGGGAGCACGTTCCAAAGGGTAGGGCCAACAACTGAAAAGCTGGAGTCATATATTATCTATCGAAAAGAGGGAATAGCTAAAAGGTTTTGTTTTGATGAATGAGGGGCTCTAGAAGGGGTATACAGTATTAGGAGATACACTAGGAAAACAGAGACCCGAGTTCCTGATTTTGAAAACTAAAAGGAGAATCTTATAAGTAATACTGTGAGGGAAGGGTAGCCAGTGTGCATTTTTAAGGAAGGGGGTGACGTAGTCAGAATTTCTTAAGCCTTTAAGCAATTTAATGGAAGCAGTGGTGTTCCTAGAGGGGCTGACACCCGGGGCGGATCGCCGATGTGCCCCGCCCCCGGGTGCAGTGCAACCCCCCCCACCCCAGCGAAAGAACCCCCCCCAGGTGCACGCTGCTGGGGGTTTGCCGCGCGCCGGTCAGCGTCGTTCGTTTCCATGCTCCCTCTGCCCCGGAACAGGTTACTTCCTGTTCCGGGGCAGAGGGAGCATGGAGACGAACGCTGACCGGTGTGCGGCACCCCCCAGCGGCGTGCAGCTGGGGCGGACCACCCCCCCCCCTTGGTACGCCACTGAATGGAAGTGTTTTGAGTTAGTTGAATGCAGTGAAGAGCTTTCTATCTGAGGCCTTTGTACAGTGTATTACAGTAGTCTATATTATTTAGTACATGGGAATGTATCATTTAGTCCAAAGGAAATTGTTATGATTCTGCTGGATAGGCAGGGGAATGTTTGGGACTCACTCCTGATTGGCTTGTCAGGGGCTGAGCCAGCAGACGTCAGAAGCCTGATCCATTTAAGCCTGCCTTTCCCCTGCAATCATTACTTTAGCATTGATTGCTTTGTTTGTTTGCTCAGCTGGAGCCAGCCTGCGCTTGGGTACTTGTGTTCACATTGGAGTTTAGCCTTTCTCCTCGTACTTGTTTATTCTGTGTGTGTGTGTGTGTGCTGGGTATTCTCAGCATGAGCCTGATTGCCTCACTTCCCCACACCTGGTTTGGTTTTCTCCTGCTCTAACGTTGTGCTGTCTTGGGTAAGTTTGTGCCGTGAGTCGTTTCAGTTTGTTTGTTTAGCTTTCTCTCTCTCTGTTCCCTTTGTTGTGCTGAGCTTCTGCTCTGCTCCCTGTGGTTCTGCCTCCCCCTGTCCTTGTATTTTGCTCCTGTTTGTTTGTTTTAGTTCTCTTTGTTTGCTGTATGTCTCCTGTTTCTGAGGAGCAGAATGCCTTTTCTGGTCTGTCTGTGTCAAGGCAGCTTCCCCTGTTTGCTCATCACTCCCCTTTATCCCTGTCTGCTGAGTAGCACTGTTCTGTTTATTCCTTTAGCAGTTCCCTTTTTCCCTTGGGTGTTGTGGGGCCAGCTTTGTGCATTCCTTAGGTAGTTCTCTCTTCCCATTGTGTGCTGTATAGTCAGCCTAGTGTGTTCCCTTGTGGGGCTTCCTGTATCTTTGTATGCTGTAAGTATAGCCTAGTTCCCTGTGTGCTGAATAGTTCAGCCTACAGAGTATTCCTATCAGGGGCATAGCCAGACATCCAATTTTGGGTGGGCCTGGACCCAAGGTGGGTGGGCAGAACTCCGCCCTGTCCCACAAGTGATTTGGTCTCTCCCTCTCTCGCCTGCATGCCATATGGTCTCTCAAACATCCCCCTCCCCCCATACCTTTTAAATAGCAGATTTTCACTGGCAGCAAGCAGCAAATAATACACACTGCTCATGTTGGTTCCACAGCCTTCCCTCTGATGCAACTTCCTGTTTCCGCATAGGTGGGAATACATCAGAGGGAAGGCTGGTATGCAGGAAGGACAGGAATTTTCAGCTGGTGGGCTTGGGAATACCTGCCAGACACTTCATAGGTGTGCTGCTACTGGGTGGGCCTGAGCCCACCCATGGCTACGCCACTGATTCCTACAGTTGGTTTCCTTTTTCCTTGAGTGCCTCATGGCACATCTTAGAATATTCTTTGAGTGGCTTCCCCTTTCCCTGTGTGCTGAATGGTTTAGCCTAGAGTGTAGTCCTATCGTTGGTTCCCTTTTTCCCTTGAGTGCTGTGTGGTTCAAGCCTAGAGTGTTTCTTTCTGGGGCTTCCTGTATTCTTGTTTGCCCTGTGGCACAGGCTTGTATACCTTTAGAGACTTCTGCCTCTCACCCTTTCCATAGGCGCCCTGTATAAGAGGCTTGGGGAGGCTAAGCCTCCCCAGCCCCAACTGCAATCTTTCCCGGACCCCACTGCCCCTCCTATCCTGTCTTATCCCATCTCTTTCTCCCCCTTTAATCCACCCACCTTTCAGCACAATATCTCTCCCGCTTGGTCTACGCTAATAAACATACATGGCAGAGGCATCTGACCGTGGCTCTCTGCCTGCCGCTACTGCTTCCTGTGCCGACCCAGAAGTTAACCTCAGAGGAGGCAAGAATGGCACAGGAAGCCCCATTCATCCATCCATGTCCTGCAATTCTCCTCTCTCCCCTGCCCTCCATCCATGTCCAGCAACTCTCCATTCTTCCCTGCCCTCTCCTCCATCCATATCCAGCAAATTTCCTCTCTCCCCTACCCCCTCCAGCCATGTCCAGCAATTCTCCTCTCCCCTGGCCTCCCCTCCTGTCCAGTGATCTCTTCTCTCCCCCTACCCACCCCTCCATGTCCAGTGATCTCGTCTGTCCCCCTGCCCTCCCCTCCTCTCCATGTCATTATCTCTTCTCTCCCCTGCCCTCTTCTCCATGTCCAGTGATCTCTTCTCTCCCCTGCCCTCCCATCCATGTCCAGCGATTCTCCCTGCCCTCCCTCAGCTCCCCAACAGCCCTCCTCTCCATTCCTTTCTACCCCCCCCCCCCACATGTTTAACCCTTTTATTTTCAGTGGCAGCGATGGCAGTGAAGAAAGCACTGCAGACTCGCCTCCAGCTTCTCCCTTCCCTCACACAGTGTCCAGCCTTCTGCGATTATGTATTTCCTGTTTCTGCGAGGGCAGGACGCTGTCTGAGGGAAGGGAGAAGCTGGAGGCAAGCCCACAGTGCTTTCTTCTTTACTGCCGTCACTGCCATTGAAAATAAAAGGGTTAAATACGCATGCGTGGGGTGGGGGAAGGAACGGAGAGGAAGGCTGTCGGTCGGGGAGCTGAAAGCAGGACGGGAGAGCTGCCTGCAGCGTTGCGCTGGCCCTGCGCTTGGGGGGCAATGCCCCCCTCACTACGCCCATGCCTGCATACCTTTTAAATAGCAGATTTTCACCGGCAGTGAGCAGCACCTAATACACATTGCTCATGTTGGCCCCACAGCCTTCCCTCTGATGCAACTTCCTGTTTCCACTTAGGCGGGAAGACATCAGAGGGAAGGCTGTGGGGCCGGTGCAAAATAGTATGTATCAGTCGCTGCTCGCTGCAGTTGAAGATCTGCTATTTACAAGGTATGCAGGAGGGAGGGACAGTTGTTGGGAGTTCTTGGCTGGTGTGGCTTGGGGATCCCTGCCAGCCACATCATAGGTGAGCTGCTACTGGATGGGTCTGAGCTCAAAGTGGGTTGGTCTGGGCCCACCCAGGCCCACACTTGGCTACACCACTGTACTAAGACACTGCTTGTTCCTGGGATAAGCAGCATGGAATCTTGCTACTCTTTGGGATTATGCCATGTTCTTATGGCCTGGATCGGACACTGTTGGAAGTAGGACACTGGGCTAGACGAACCTTCAATCTGAACCAGAATAGCAATTCTTATGTTCTTATATTTGTGGAATGGTTCACATTTCTGATGAACTCTGGAAAGTGTGAACACACTCTGGTCAGATCTTTTTCCAAATTCCATTCAGAGTTGTTATTTTGATCTCCTCCTCAGACTCAGCGATATGGTCAATAGTATAAATGATCTTGTACTATAGTCTCACCTAATTGTTGGCTTATCCTCTCCAGCAGTTTCTTTTATAAGCTGGCAAAATGTTTTCCACAGATAATGTGCATTGAGGGGGAAATTCTATATATATGGCGCCTAAAAAATCGGTGCTGACATCAGTGCCGACTAAGCGTATTCTATAATAGGTGCCTGGGGGGCGTCGTTCCGCAACCTCGACCTGGATAGCAGTCTCAATGATTCTGTTACATGGTTCCTCCTGATGAAGGAAACTATAAAATGCAGTCTTGCATTGAGGTCCTGGACAATTTAAAGGCAAAATGCTGAACTGAACTGATTTGGGTGGTTGCTTCGGTAGCCTTTTCCTTGCCTTGCATTGATTCCTCGCAAGCAAACAGCCACACAGTCCGTGAAGTGAATTTTGAATGTTGTGCTATTCAACACTTGATAACAGCTTTTGGGATACTCGAAGTATTGGATATGGCACTATGAAAACAGTATCGTCAAGTGTGTGACATGATTTACAGCCTTCAGAGAGTATTTTACTCAAGATTTGAACTAAGTGAGCACATCTGATTGGACTTTGAGTATAACGATAATTATGGTTATTGCAAGACAAATGTATATGGTATGGGTGGGTTGCCTGAGTGAGAGTACATGATTGGCGAGCAGAAGTGAGTTCCGAGGAAACTACTATGTTATTCATGAAATTTGGGCATATAAATCTGTAATAAATGCTATAAATAAAACATATATTATTTAGCTTTGGAGTACTTTAAGTGATTGTACTTTTGCCTAGATCTAGGCACCAATTATAGAATACGCTTAATTGATATTTCAGCACCTAAATCTATTCGCATCCATTTATTCCAATGAAAACATGGCATAAATCCCGACACATAGATTTAGGTGCACTGGGCCATATTCTATAACTAGGTACATAAATTTTGTAACGCCCACAAAATGCCCATTTGCCCCCTATAACCATGACCCTTTTTGCCTGTGTGCATTAGAAGTTTGGCACACATCGTTACAGAATACGCTTAGTGAGTTGTGCGCCTAAATTCTAATCAGTGCCAATTAGTGCTCATTATTGCTTGTTAAATTACACACATTGTTACAGATCGGCATAGATCTCTGGGCACGGTATTTAGAATCTGGGAGTGAATGTGGATGTTGTTGCTTGATTCATGGGTTGGATCAAGGCTGTTGTGTTTTTGGGGAGGTTCATGACCCCCACGTTATCATTCAGATACCCTAGGTTAACTGGGTGGCATGGGGCATTGTCTGTCAGGAGCAATAGATTGCCCTCAAGATTTTTCAATGCACAATAACATTCCATTGCAAGACAAACATGTTGAGCCCATTCCTGGAAAATGAAAATAAATGCCCAGGCTTTCCTGTTTGATCTCAAAAGTTACTGGTAAATGTGACCTTGCACAGCCTTTGTGGCCCTTGGAGTTTGAATGATGCTTCACTTTTAAATTGCTTGCAGCACCACCTCCCAGGAAAAGCGACAAGCTGTCTTTGGCAGCTTTAAAACCTGACACAGACTTTCTCCCCACAGTAAAATGGCTGTCTGGCATTTGCTTGGAAGACAGGACTGCCTCATCAACACTGAGACCTTGATATGTCCTTCCCCTCCCCTCTTTCTTCAGCATCTATATTTACACTGACTCTTTCAACACCCATGTTGATGTTGTGAAAACCATGAAGTCTTATAAATCTTTCATACCACCTTTTACTGGCAGTAAAAGCCTCCACTGCAGAGTTCTCTCTGTGCTCACACTGTAAGTCCTCAAACAGTAGGCCTACTACAGTTATACAATCAATGCCAGTCAGAGCTCAATCGCACATTACTGATCACTTACTTTACAAAAAGGATTTTTTAGTCTGTTACTTAATTTGGCAATGGTCTTATCCTGCCCTGCACAGCTTCCGGGGGTGGGGGGGGGGGGGGGGGGGTGTCGACACCAGGAAGATAGACTACAACCTGTCAGTGAAAAGAGAGGCTGGTGTGCAGACTTTCCCTATTTCATTGTGTGAAAACTGTACAGTACAACACATACCATAGTACAGAACTGCGTTAGCAAAAAAAAAAAAAAAAAAAAAAAGCAACACCCTTTTCAGTTTGTATGACTTGTGAGTGCCTTCTTTCTATAAACTGACTTAAAAATTCTATTTATTCCGATCTGAAAAGATGAAGGATGGATGGATATGTTTTGATATCTCTGGTTTAATGAGGCGTCCCTCCCGACAGAGTCGAGATGCCGTGTGGACGAATGGTTTCTAGTCACATGGAGAGATATGATTGGACCAGAGTCACGGCCCATCTGGCAAACACTCAACATGCTCCAGCACTTGCAAAGACAATAGGGATGGATGGGAGGGGGGAGGAGGGATAAACAATAAAGTTTGATGCTGTTGAATTGTTAGGTGGTTTAAGCACCGCACGTTTTACAAAATGTTCTGTTATACTGCAATTTTTATTGTGCATTATTAGTATTTCAGTATCAATAAAAAAGCTGAAACATAAAATCCAGAACTGACTGCTTTGCTTTGCAGACACTGAAATGCACAGCAGAGCAGTACAATTTATGGCAAGAGCCAAAACACATAGAGCCCACACTCACTGATCATCAATGCTCCATACATCCACTCCTAACCCTCATCCCCCGTAATTCCACATCACTCATACATCTGCTCACAGGAATATGTACACCATATATCTCTGTGTCTTAGCACTGCCCTTTAAGCTTCCCATTGTCTCTTTCCAACGTTTCAATGTTGATGTCCCATTGTCATATTCTTAATGATACTTTGATGGTTTCACAAAACTTGTACAATGTAACCTATAACCAAGTTGTAACAAATGTATTTCCATTATTCATATCTTATTGTAAGCCACACTGAGCCCGCAAAGAGGTGGGAAAATGTGGGATAGAAATGCAATAAATAAATAAATACTATACAGTGTAAAGACCCATGATTCAGCGGAGCTCCCTTCAATATTAAATATGACTCCTCGATTCTTCTCCCTATGCACTGTACCCCCACCCCCACCCCACCCCTTCTCCAGAGATCTGCTGCTGGTACTGCCTCCATAATAATTTTGCTTTCTACCTGCATAACTTCGAGTGGGTTTGAGCTGTTTGCTGCATAAACGTCCCACACTATTCAGGCAATGGTGTGGTTTAAGCTTACTAAAAACTATGTGTATCTTTGCAGTGCTTCCTTTGTTTGGCTGTGAGGTAAAATAGATAAAATAGCTGCTCTAGAGTTTGTGCTGCCAGAAAATATCTGCAGAAAGTATGGTGAGAGAGCAGGACCAGTGTAAATTTCTCTAGGTGAACCATCAGGTTTATGTCACCAACTCTCCCCCTTCAGTTAACTTACAGGCCCCTACTCCTAACCCCTGAGATTCTGATAATTAAATTCATCGTAAGTACATAAGTAATGTATTGCCACACTGGGACAGACCAAAGGTCCATCAAGCCAAGCATCCTGTTTCCAAAAGTGGCCAATCCAGGTCACAAATACCTGGCAAGATCCCAAAAAAGTTCAATACATTTTATGCTGCTTATCCCAGAAATAAGCAGTGGATTTACCCCAAGTCAATTTAATAATGGTCTATGGCCTTTTCCTTTAGGAAGCCATCCAGACCTTTTTTAAACCCCGCCTTTACCACATTCTCTGGCAATGAATTCCAGAGTTTAATTACACATTGAGTGAAGAAAAACTTTCTCCGATTCGTATTAAATTTACTACTTTGTAGCTTCATCGCTTGTCCCCTAGTCCTAGTATTTTTGGAAAGAGTAAACAGTAAATCAATAAAGATCATCCCAACAACTCAACCCCTCCCACAACAATCCTGTAAATACACATTTTTAAATCAGAAACTTTGCTTTGATTGTACTTCTGTGTAATGAAGGCAGTTTCCAAAAGTCATTTATCTAGGTACATTAGCTATTGGAAACCTGCCCACTGGCCCTGTAAGTCGAAAAATGGGCTGATGGTTCTATGAGTTTTTGTGACGTAGCCAGGAGTAGGCCTGGGAGAGAAAGGGCCGACCCAGCAGCAGCGCATGTCATTGGCACTGATGCCAGGGATCCCCAAGCCCCACCAGCTGAAGACCTCCGCTGCGGAGTTCCCCAGACCTTCTGAGCAGCAGTATGCATCATGTTGCATGAACTGAGTGAGCTCAGGGGTGCCAGTGATAGCAGCTAGAAGTGGACCGCTAACTTCCCCACTGCTTTGATGGCCCTGGGGCTCTGCAGAGAACTTCTTCAACAGGAGGACCTTTGGGGATCCCTACAAGCCAAGGCATTTCTAACATGGGGGGGGGGGGGGGCTGCAAAGAGAAAATGAATGGACTCCATACTCTACCCTTAGGCCCCCAAAAATTGACTTCTGGCCATGTCTTTGCTTTGAGAACCTTGTACTGTGCATTGAATGCAGCTGTATTTTACTTCCCCTCCTCCCCTGAGGCATTCTAGGTGACCATCTAGTCTTGCCTACCAGATAAGTCAGCTCTGGAAGAGAGATAGTTTGAAGGGAATGCAGGTGAGAGGGGATAAGGGAGGGTGAATAATGGGAATGGCATAGTGATTGGCTGGGATGAGGCTGGAGCAGAGTGTGCATTTTATATATCGATCATTTTTATTGATGGTACATAACAGGACACCAACACATGTGCCAATTAACAGGTATCAAGTTCAACACGTTTAAACCATCATAACATTCCCCCCCCCCCCCCCCCCACACACACTTTTTCCCCACTAGAGTGTGCATTTTAAAAGAGGTGCTGGGGAGAAAATGTGTGGTGGTGATGAGGAAGGAAATGGGCTTAGTGCAAGTGAGGTTGTGGGGGCGAGGATTGTTTTACTTACATCAGGCACTATGGATGTGCTCGATCATTGTACAACCAGGCTGAACTCTCCAGGCTAACATTGTTACTGGAGAGGTTCCCCCACCCCTTTGCTGAAGGCTTTAGTTGAGTTTTCACATTCGTTTCAACCAAAATTGCCCCCCCCCCTCAACTTAAGTATTGAGGTGTGGTAGCCCTGTTAGTCCACTCTTAAAGGTTATCAATAGAAATCTCACCATCATACACACAAAACCTCTGCTAACACATATGTCTATTCTTTTCTACTTCCATTACCATGTATCTCTCCACCATGCACCAATACCTGTTGTAAAACCAAATGTAAATTATTTTCTATGTTCAGCATCCACGGTGAATTGTAAGCCACATTGAGCCTGCAAAAAGGTGGGATAATGTGGGATACAAATGCTATAAAATAAATAAATAAATAAATAAATAAAATCAAACAGAATAAAACATGGAAAAGAAAATAAGATGATACCTTTTTTATTGGACATAACTTAATACATTTCTTGATTAGCTTTCGAAGGTTGTCCTTCTTCGTCACATCGGAAATAAGCAAATGCGTTAGCAGATAGTATATATAAGAGAAACATCAAAGTAATATATATATTCTGAATCTGTAGTAGTGTATATAACCCATTAGTCCGGTTGTTTTGTATGATCCCTCCTCCCCACCACCATTCCTTGCATTTTGGGACGGGGGGAGGGCTTGATCGCTGCACAATAAAAAGCACCGCGTGCAGCGCCGGCCTTGTGTGTACAGTCAGCAGCCACCTGACCAAACACACTTCCTCCGGCAGCTTCGCTTTTCGTCGCTGTAAAAGAGAAAGAAAGCAAGACCGAAAGGCAGATGCCCGCACAAGTCACCGGCTGCACCACGGGTAGGGTCGGCGACAGACTCCCCCTTCCGATCCTCCTCCCCCGATCTCAGGGATGGTGCCTACCGCTCCCCGGTACTTGCTGCTGCTGCTGCTCCTCCTGCAAGGCAGCTCCTCTGCAGCCCTCCCCGCTAATGGCCGCACGACCGGCACCCGGAAAGCAGCCGGTGATACGGGAGAAGGGCTGCCCAGTGCCGTTACCTGTACGGGTAGGTACAGCTCAGTGCTAGGAGGCGCTTTCGGGAACGCGCGGCGAGCACGTGCGCCCTCCCACCTGTCATTTTCAGCTCCAAAAGTTCACATCAGTGGGCTGCTTAACCCTTCCTGCAGCAATGGGCAGTTTCCTGGAGAACTAGCTATTGAGATGTGGATAATTAGACTAAAAAATACTACCGTCCTAGAATGATTCTGGGAAAACGCATAATTGGACTGATAATAGCCGAATCTACAGCCTCCAAGTTTGCCTGATAATACATAATGGGCCACATTCTATATTAGGCAATAAAAAATCTGCTTGGTAAAGATTTCCGCCTAAGCGTATTCTATGACATGGTATATAGAATATGCTTAGGCTACAATCCTAGCACCTAAAACTACATGCCTCCATTTAGGCCAATGAAAACATGGCCTAAATCCCTGCAGGTACATTTACACACACACAGGGCCATATTCTATAACTGCGTGTGTAAATTTTGGAACACCTACAAAATGCCATTTTCCTGCCCATTGCCATGCGCCTTTTGAACTGCATACACTAGAATGTAGGCGCAGTTCATTACAGCATATGCTTAGAAAGTTGTGCACTTAAATTCTAATTATTGCCAATTAGTGTTCATTATTGCTTAAGTGTTGTTATCAATGCTGATTAGCTTGTTAAGCCAATTAAGTTACAGTACATGCGTTGTTAAGGAATATGCCTAGATTTTGGTGAGGATCTCTAGGCACTCTATATAGAATTTGGGGGAATACCCTTATGCTCTGGTGAAGGTGGGATATTTACAAGGCAGTTACTAGAGCGAGAATGACACTTGTGCAGAATATTTCTGAGTGGGAGTTGGTAAAAGGAAGCTTGCTCTCCAGCGCTTAGAACGCCTTTAAACTTTGAAGCCTTGCGGTGTGGTTCCCTGAAGAAGCAGTGCTAAATGGGACCGCACTTGAATTACTATACAAGCTGGAACCTACCATTCTAGATGCAACTGGACATGGAGCTAAGATAAGTCCCAATAATTTCATCTGATACTTAAGGACGTTGATACATTGACATGTAAGGGCGTTTGATTAAGAAGTTCTTTTTTTGTTCTTGTTGGATGGAAAAACTCAAACTTAATTGCAAAAAAAGAAAGAAAGGGTATTTTTTTGGTTGATGATTACTTTTTACACTGTGTTTAATTGACAAACGTGTTCACACCGCAGTTTGATGAGACTTTTTCTCTTTAACATATATAGACACTCTTCACTGCATGTGTGTTTTTTTTGAGACTATCAAGATTAGCAAGCAGTGGAATTGATCTGTGTTGATTATTACAGAATATTTTGCTTAGTCACTGTACTGTATAGGCATTTGCAGTATGGAGTCCCTTCAGTAGCATCCTGGGAAATGCAGTTCAAAGTAGTCTTCGTTATTGACATGCGACCGGCAAAGTTATATTCCCCATGATGCTTGGCACTGTAGAGCAGATAATGAATATTTTGTATCTTTTTGAAATGTAGGAAAACTGTGAATGTAGTTTTATTTTTTTTTCCAGCAGGCATTTGGGGCTATATTTTAGGGATCCTTTTAATAGGCATCGGTTAAAAACTAACATGTATTTTTAGCATGCCAAAATGCAGTACCGCGGGGCGTGCTCTGATTACACTTTATATTTTTTAGCGCTAGGGGCATGCTAAGCGCTACTTGGTTTGCTGCATACCAACCAATTAGCACATGGTTAGCACGTGAGCCCTTTCTGCCTACTAAATAGGTGTCGTATGGGCTCATGCACTAATAGCCATTAATAGGAAAAATGGAAATGTGGCCATTTTACAGCCACATTAAAAGTGGCCCAAGCACTCAAGGAGACCCATGTGCTGGTCATAGCGCAGGCCACCTTTTAGCATAGCTTAGTAAAAGGGCCCCTTAGTTTATTGTATTTGTATTAATTTAAAACATTTATAACCTGTACTTATCACAGCTCAAGATGGGGAGTAAAAAAACATAATAATTACAATAAAAACAACACAATACAAAACAAAGATAATAATTTAAAAGTATAAAAGCAATAGATTAAAAAAAAAAACAAAACCAAAGTACTTTCCATCAGAAAGTATATTATCCTGCTTATAACTGAACGAGAAAAACGCCCAAGTTCCGACCTAAATCGGGAGATGGACGTTTATCTCACAAAAACGAATAACACGGTATAATTGAAAGCCAAACTTGGACGTTTTCAACTGCACTCCATCGCAGAAGCGTACAAAGTTGACAGGGGCATGTCGGAGGCGTGGTGAAGGCGGGACTGGGGCATGGTTATCACCCGAACAGAGATGGGCGCCTTTCGCCGATAATGGAAAAAAACTATGCGTTTGTAGCTAGAATTTAGGGCACTTTTCCTGGACCCTGTTTTTTCACGAATAAGGCCCCAAAAAGTGCCCTAAATGATCAGATTACCACCAGAGGGAATCGGGGATGACCTCCCCTGACTCCCCCAGTGGTCACTAACCCCCTCCCACCACAAAAAAATGATGTTTCACAACTTTTTATTTTCACCCTCAAATGTCATACCCACCTCCCTGGCAGCGGTATGCAGGTCCCTGGAGCAGTTGTTAGGGGGTGCAGTGGACTTCAGGCAGGTGGACCCAGGCCCATCCCCCCCTACCTGTTACAATTGTGCTGCTTAATGCTTAGTCGTCCAACCCCCCCCCAAACCCACTGTACCCACATGTAGGTGCCCCCCTTCACCCCATAGGGCTATAGTAATGGTGTAGACTTGTGGGCAGTGGGTTTTGAGGGGGATTTGGGGGGCTCAACACACAAGGGAAGGGTGCTATGCACCTGGGAGCTCTTTTACCTTTTTTTTTTTTTTTTTTGTAAAAGTGCCCCCTAGGGTGCCCGGTTGGTGTCCTGGCATGTGAGGGGGACCAGTGCACTACGAATCCTGTCCCCTCCCACGAACAAATGCCTTGGATTTATTCGTTTTTGAGCTGGGCGCTTTCATTTTCCATTATCGCTGAAAAGCAAAAATGCCCAGCTCACAAATTGTCAAATAAAACATGGACGTCTATTTTTTTCGAAAATACGGTTCGGTCCACCCCTTCACGGACCCGTTCTCGGAGATAAACGCCCATGGAGATAGACGTTTTCGTTCGATTATGCCCCTCCACGTCTTTTTTATTTTTTATAATATTTCTAGTGTTCTATTGTGAGCCGCTATGGATTGGCATTAGCTGAAAGTCATTTCAAAGTTTTTCAACCAACTTAAAATTGTATTTACTTAAAATGTAGAGAGGGGTCAATATTCAGCAGGACTTAACCAGGTAGGAACAGCTCTCAGCTGGATAAGTCCCACTCACTGGATCCATACCTGGATTTTCAGTGACATCTGGAAAATGCCACAGAAAATCTGGACAGACTGCTTAAGCACTATTGAGGTAACGCAGAGGTGGTCTGGGAGAGCAGCCAGGGTGGAGCTGGCATTTACCCAGTTAGTCCACTAACCAGGTAACTGCCCAGATAAAATTAGGACAGTAAAAAGGCTAATTAACAATTTTATTTATTCATTTAGAACCTTTTTTGTCCTGCCTATTACTAATTAACTAGTAAAAAAAGGCCCGTTTCTTAACGCAATGAAACGGGCGCTGGCAATGTAATGAGTTCCTGCCATTAATGTTTCCACGGATGTATTCTGAATCTAATTGTTGTTTTCATGTGTAAGATTTCTTTATATACAATATTTTTTGTGTAAACTGTGTTACAATGTGGTAAAAGTTTTCCTTGTTCAGGCCCTTCAATCAGTTTAACAATCACATCAGAAGAGCTCCTTACTCGTGAGAATGCAACATACAGTTGCCCATGTGAGAGACTGAGAGTGACAGTGTGTTTTACAGACAGTGTAAGAGAGAGATACACAGAGTGATTGAGTGTGTATGTGTGTGATGTCTGTGTGTGTGTGTGATGTGTGTGAGTGACAAAGTGATTAAATGTTTGTCTTCCCTTCCGTTCTGTGCACTTGCCTCCACTGATGTTCGTACCTCCCTGTATATGATTGTTTGTTAGAGATTCAATCCACTCCACTTCCCTCCTCCAAGTTACGTTCTGTCTGATTGGTTCTTCGTTCCTGTGACGTCGCGTTTGTTTGCTTGGCAACTATGCAGCATTTTGTTTCCTTGACGTGAGGGCGGGGACAGTGAGAGCCAATGAAATGCTGAACTACAGACTTACGAACTCTGCACTGTCACAGTGCCACGGAGTCAGCTTCAGAATGTTGGAGGTGCTTTTTATTATATAGGATATTCATGCCAAAAATTTGCGGGCACTTGGTTTCCAATTCATGTAGATTTCTCTCATGAGTATTCAGTGTAGATATTCTAAGATCTTGACTGGTTTGGCAAGTGCTGGATCACTGATATGTTAAACTTCTTTTCATCATTAGGTGAATCTTACAGTGGGAACCAAGGGCAGAATCATTTGGGCAGCCGGGCAGTGCCCGAGGGCCCAGAGGCTCTCTCCAACCCACTGCTGCCACCGTTGTTGCTGCACACTACAGCCCCCCCAAGCCTCAGTGAGCCCTCCACGGTCTCACCTTGAAGAGCCCTGGTGGATTAGTAACCTCTGTGGGGGCAGGAAAGAACAATACTCTTTCATTTCCGCTGCCTTTATTCTGCCCGGCATCTCCGTGTTCTAAAAATGGCTGCTGAGACTCCCTGTGGAAGTCTCGTGAGACTGTCAAGACCCATGAGATTACTGCAGGAAGTCTCGGCACCCATTTTGGAAACACGGCGGTGCCAGCAGAGTAGTGGTAGTGGGCAGGAAAGAGTGGGGTTTTTTCCTGCCCCTGAAGAATCCACTTTACCACCAGGGCCCTTCAAGGCAGAACCAAGAAGAGCCCACTGAGGCTTGGGGGACTGTAGTGTGTGGGAGGGGGCAGCGGCAGTTCAGCGGTGGGGGGGATTCCGGCAGTGTAGCGATGGCAGTGAGTGGGCAGTGGTCAAGGGGGGCCCAATGACCTTTACTGCCTGGGGGCCCAGGTCACTGTCAGTCCACCCCTGGTGGGAAGTTCCCAGTGAACAGAAGAACAGGAACCCCTGGATGCTCAATAAAGTGCAAGCTTTTATATCATCGATTGTTCCCTCTTCTTTCCGTCGCCTTTGCTGTGCTTGTTGTGTATGGGAACTTCCCAGTGCCAGGCCTGATGCATACATTATTTGTAAAAGTTCCTCAGGAGATTGATTTTCAAAATTGTGCCAACAGCTACTGGAAAATTGTTAATCCTGTGTGCTGATAAAAGCACATGCATTCAAAGTTCTTGCTAAACAGCTTTGAGCTATGCGGGAGTTTTCTGGTGTTCCTGCCAGTGGGGAGAGGTGCAATGATATTGCGCTTGGAATTGTGAGGGACGGACAGTAGTGCTGGCAGAAGACTTCCACGCAACTCAAAACTGCTGAGTGGAAATGTTGCATACATTGTGAAACATCACGGAGAAGAAGGAGTGAGGTCCCAAAAAAATAAGTCCAAAGAGACCCAAGGTCCATAAAAACAAGTCCAAGGTACTTCCTGTACATTGTGAAACAACAGGCAAGCTCTTACCCACACTCAGTGGAGGCCTTTCCAAGGGCGGAGTTAGAGGAGGAATTGCTGCAACATGTGTAGCTTTATCTTTTGAAAGCTGTAAGTGCTGTTTTACACAGAAAAAGTAACCGGGGGGGTTACAGGGTTATTTCAATATCTTTATTTGACACTGTGAATGTATGAGATGTGCACTAAGCCACCTGTACTTCAAGGCACCTTTTACTAAAGTGTGTTAAGTTAAGCATATAGAGGGGGATTGTAACAACAGGGCACTTGTGACCTGGATTGACCACTGTTGGAAACAGGATACTGTGCTAGATGGACCATTGGTCTGAGCCAGTATGGCTACTCTTATGTTCTATTTGGAGCCTGTTCTGTAAAGGAATTTAGGCATTTCTTTATAGAAAACTAGCCCAGCATAGCAACTACATAAGCACCGCCATACTGGGAAAAGATCAAGGGTCCATCAAGCCCAGCATCATGCCTCCGACAGTGGCCAATCCAGGCTTCAAGAACCCGGCAAAACCCATTAAAAAAATAATTTTTAATAATGTTCAATGGACTTTTCCCTCAGGAATCTGTCCAAACCCCCCTTAAACTCTGTAAGGCCAGCTGCTGTCACTACATTTTCCGGCAATGAGTTCCAGAGTCCAACTACACGCTGAGTAAAGAAAAACTTTCTCCTGTTTGTTTTAAATCTGCCATATTCTAGCTTTATCTTGTGTCCCCTGGTTCTATTGTGGTTTGAAAGGGTAAACAGACGCTTTACATCTGTCCGCTCTACTCCGCTCATTATCTTGTAGACTTCTATCATATCACCCCTCAGCTGCCTTTTCTCCAAGCTGAAGAGCCCTAACCTTCTCAGCCTTTCCTCATAAGGAAGTCGTTCCATCCCTTTTATCATTTTCATCGCCCTTCTCTGCACCTTCTCCAATTCCTTTATATCTCTTTTGTGTATATTTTAGGCGCAACCACGTACACCATCCATGCAGCTGGTGTGAATTCTCACAGCTAGATTGTGTGTAATTTTGTGCCCACCCATGCTTGCCTGACTGCATTCTATCTTATCTATCTATATGTTTCCTCTTTGCTCACACCCTATGCTGTCTATTAAAATGTTTAATTACATATTGTGTTGATATTGTAAGTAGTACACTATGCTGTTCCTTCTATTGTTATTTAAATATTTTTATTGCTGTAATTGTCTCTTGCTTAAGTTTACATCGCCTTTATTTTGAATTCCTTCAAAAAGGCAGTAAATAAATCCTAATAAATAAAACATGCATGCTCACCTTCAAACTGTGCACTATTGCTTTTCAGTGCCGTTTTCTAGAATAGCCCGGAGCTGGAATATTGACATTTACTGCATATGTGTACACTTATGCACGTATCTGCTGATATTCTGATCAGTTCCATGCATTCATAGTGCCTGCATGTTGGCACCCTCATTATAAAATAACCCCGTTAGCACATGAATTAGTACGCTGTAACTGTTAACACACCGCTGCGCTAACAGCTATTGCACTGGCTTGGCACTTACCACATATTAATTCACCTGCAGCTTGCAGTTAGCATGAACTACCTTAACACGTATTAACTATTACTAGCCCAGAGGAGTGGCCTAGTGGTTAGAGCACCAGTCTTGCAATCCAGAGGTGGCCGGTTCAAATCCCGCTGCTGCTCTTTGTGATCTTGGGCAAGTCACTTAACCCTCCATTGCCTCAGTTACAAAATTAGATTGTGAGCCCTCCTGGGACAGAGAAATATCCAGAGTACCTGAATGTAACTCACAATGAGCTACTACTGAAAAAGGTAACCCTAGTGACAATGGCTTGCCCTCCATTCTCATCTCACACAGAGTTAAACAAAGGAAACACTGCAAAGATACATTAAAAGCTCATCACAGGAAACTGATGTAGATGTCACAACTGACTTCAGTGGTGCCACTTCCTCCATCAGATGATATAGCCTGTTCTAGGAACACCTTGTCCTTGAAACCAAAGAGAAAGAAGGAGGAAATGGCAAATGCTGGTAGATTTGTAACATACATAGTAGATGACGGCAGAAAAAGACCTGCATGGTTCATCCAGTCTGCCCAACAAGATAAACTCATATGTGCTACTTTTTGTGTATACTTTACCTTGATTTGTATCTGCCATTGTCAGGGCACAGACCGTAGAAGTCTGCCTAGCACTAGCCTCGCTTCCCAACCACCAGCCCTGCCTCCCCCAACCGGCTCTGCCACCCAATCTCAGCTAAGCTTCTGAGAATCCCTTCCTTCTGAACAGGATTGTAGTTGCTGGATGGAACTCCTAGGCCATCTCCAAACCCATATGTAAATCTGTGGTAGAGATCCTTTTCAAACTGAGAGAGTGTCAAAGGCTCAAAGATGAGTGAGACCATGATCCTTTGAGAAAGGATAAGCACTGTAGGATTTATCAGATATGAGGTCTCAGGGCTTTCACAAGGGGCTCATAAGCAGGGCGACTGCCCTGGGCACCAAGGCATGGGAAGTATCCACTGCCCTTTTGAATCACAGCAACAGTTAATGAAGCTTCTCCCTTCCTAGACACAAGAGATACAGAAAGGGAGGGGAATAAAGAGGCTAGCAGGATAAGGAGAGAAAAAGACAAGACACGTAAGAATGCAAACCAATCATACGCATGGATTTCGGTCCTTTTCAACATTTTATTTTATTATGTTGGTATCATTGCCTCTGTGCTGTCACTGCAGTAGTGTAAATCACTCTGCTTCCCTGGATGGCTGGCTGGCTGGGTTCGTAACAGATGAGCTGAAGTCAGCTTGCCTCCAGCGTTCTCTTCCTTCTCAGTGTCCCGCCCTCGCGGAAAGATGAAATGACATCAGAGGAGGGCGGGACACTGAGAGGGAAGGCTGGAGGCAACGTGAGCCGAGCCTGCCGCCACTGCAACCTGAGGTAACATGAATGGCATAAAGGCAGGGTGGCAGGAAGGAGGAGGGGAGAATCACTGGACATGGATGGGAGGGGAGGGGAGAGTCACTGGCCATGGAGGGGAGGAGAGAATCGCTGGACATAGATGGGATGGCAGGGCAGAGGAGAATTGCTGGACATGGATGGGATGGGAGAATCGCTGAACATGGATGGGAGGGCAGGGCAGAGGAGAATCGCTGGACATGGATGGGAGGGGAGGGCAGAGGAGAATCGCTGGACTTGGAGGGGAGGGCAGGCCAGAGGAGAATCGCTGGACATGGATGAGAGGGGAGAATCGCTGGACATGGAGGGGAGGACAGGGGAGTGAGGAGAAATCGCTTAGATGAGAGCCTTCCTAGGGCCTGTTTCATTTTTCACGAAACGGGCTTTGTTGCTTGTTGATATTCACTCAAGGTTTAAAGTTGATTATAGTCTTATGAAGTTATTGCGCTCCCCAGACAGACTGATTCACTTGCATAGTGTCTTCACCCTGATAGAAAACCACTGAAACAAGTGGAGAAAACATTTGGAACATGGCTCATGAAATTCTTTCCAACCCCTCTGCATGCATATGTGTGTCTGTGTATCTGTGCATGCACAAGCATGTGTGGGCACCTCTGTTTTGCTTTTGTGTGTGTAGGTATATCTACATGGCCTCTGTGTGTATGTGTGAATCCCTGACCTAAGAGGGGGAGGGGTAATGTAAACGGAGTAGTTCCCAAATGGTAGGTTTGGAAGCAACAAAATGAAACCAAGCATCCTTAGGCAGATCTGATGGATTTCTTTTTAGGGGGTTTCTGTGACTGTGACTGAGTATTTGTGTTTTCATGTCTAAGCATATGTATTTTTGTATTTCTGTGTGTTTGGGTATATATTGACGTAGCCACGGGTGGGCCCGATTGGGCAGAGGCCCACCCATTTTCAATTCAGGCCCACCCAGCAGCAGCACACATCGTCTGTGTAGCATGTTGTGATCCCCAAGCCCTGTCAGCTGAAGAATCCTCTTTGGAACTCTCCCCCCCCCCCCCCAAGCTGTGTCAACCCTGTGGCAGTGGACAATGCCTGCAGGAAGGGAGAAGGGGAGGAGTTGGATCCAGAAGTGGAGAAAGGAAAAAGATAATGGGCTTGGGGGGGGGGGGTAGGAAGAGATGGAGAGGTATTGGACCCAGGGGTGGAAGGTAGAGAGGAGGGATGGAGAGATGATGGACAATGGGAGGGAGGGAACAGAGAGGGAGAAATGTTGGACTGGGGGGAGGAGGGAGATAAATAAAATATCCAGACAATAAAGTTTTTAAAAAAGTGAATTATTTAGATTTTGGAACATGTTATTTTGGGAAATGGACATTGAGGATGTCTTTGTATGTTATGTACAGAAGAAGAGGAAATGTTTTTCTGTTTTTATTTCTCCTTTGTTGCAGTATATTCTGAGTTTGTCTTCTTGGAGCTCCCAGCTCAATTTTTGCCTTTGTATTTCTAATTTGTGATCCTTTGTTCATTGTTTTGCATGAGACAAAGATAAGGTATTTCTGTGTAGACATCTTACCATTCCCACTTGTTCTGTTTTACCTGTAGTAGGTGTATTTGTGTTTTAGGGCCTAATGAAGCCTTTGTAGTGCTGCCTATTCATAGGTAGGGTTTTTGCTATTTGAATTTTAAGATGAGTGCTACTGTTGTATGACATGTTTACTACATGTATGTTGAGTTTTTATCAGATTTTCTATTATTTCATAATGTGCCTAGTAATGGAGAGATTGATTTTCCTATTGCTCAGATGACATGAGAATCAGAATATTTTGTTGTTGAGTGACTTCCATGGAGAAATTACTTAATTTTCATTTGCACCTGTTGTTGGGGGTGGGGGGAGGCAGGTTTTTTGTAGGTGCAGAGTAAGTTTACATCTAACTTATATTTCAATTTGTTTATTACTTTTAACATTCAACAAGAATATACTTGTTTTGAAATACAGCCATAATACATTTATATGGATATATGGATATTAACAATATTTCTTAAGAAAAATAATTTCTAAAGGTAATAATTACTTCACCATTCAATCCTAATACATTTAAACATAATATTTTGCTTCCTTAGACCCCATTATTGAGGGGGCAAAAAGAGTATGAGAAGAATATTAATATAATTCATCAAAAAGTAACAAGAGGTGTAATATTCCCAATTTGCATTATTACGGTTCTTTAGAATCCAGGAAAGATTTGAGACTATCAGGTGAATAAAAGGTATATTTAACCTGACCCAATCTAATAAGGCATTTGCATGGATAGGCAAGGGAAAAAGTCCCTCCTATCTCAGCAGAGAGCTTTCCTTCTCTGTTGAGTCGGTTTCGTAACATCAGGGAAAATCTGAACTTTAATACCACCAAAACAGGTTCTTAAATTCTTTAAGTAAAGTTTCATTATATTGTTCAAGTCCTGCTCAAATATTAAGGAAACAATCAAAGTAGACCTTTCTGTTGTCTCATCCAGCGTTGGCTCAGGTATAGCTGAAATATTTGCAAGATCCAAATTATTTTGTTGGGCTTCTTGATTTCTCCCAATCTCTCCTCTAGGGATAGCAATATAATATAGCTTATTGATAGGTGGAATAGCTTCCATAGGCAATTTCAACACTTCATTTAAATATCTTTTAAATAAATCTAATGGGGGAATCCCAGGGAGCTTGGGGAAGTTTAACAAACGTAAATTTAGCCTTCTATTGAAGTTCTCAATTTGTTCCATTCTTCTCCGAATTTCCAAATTATCTTTCATCACAGTTACTTTAAATTCCTGGAGAGAATCTACATTCTTTTGAATATCAGTTACTTTCCCAGTTACTTCTTCCTTTATCAGGTCTACTTTTGAGTTCAGCTCTTGAAATTTTGTATTAAAGTTACTGACTTCACCTGACGTTTGTTGTAAAGTCACATCCATCTCATTCAGCTTGGCCCAAATCATCTCTAGATTTACCTCCGTAGTTCTCTTCCTGGCTCCTGCCACATTGCTCAGCATCTTCCCTGAGGCCTCCCGTCCCTCACTGCGGCTCTCACCCGACACACTTCCGGTAGGGCGCTGCTCTACACCAGGACCCGTCATCGACGCTGAGCAGGGAGGTCTTGTAATCTTAGGTGGAGAAAGAGATATTTCCTCTCCCGGCAGGTCCTCTGCTTCTCCAGAGAGGCCCGCTACGGGATCCGCATCTCTGTTTAGCTGGGAAATTGGCGAGAAGAAGCGGTCAAGTCCGATTTGGGACGAAGAAGGAGTCGAGGTAGGTGGGGGCACTAAGCGTCGACCCCTTCCGTTTGGTATGAGGCATTTGTAAAGAAAAATTTTTTTTCCCCAAAGTCGGTACTCCGAGACGCCTCTCTGCGCAAACTGTTACGCCGCCATCTTGTATCGCCCCTTACATCCAACTTATAAGAACTGCTACACTGTGTCAGGCCAAAAGGTCTGTGAGGGTCATGTATGCAGTGTGTCACATATGTGAGCCAGGGGCGTAGCTATGTGGGGCTACAGGGGCCTGGGCCCCGTAGATTTGGCCCTGGACCCCCCTGCCGATGACCCTCTTGACCCCCCCTCCCACCGTCAACCCGCCGTCACCTACCTTTGCTGGCGGGGGACCCCAACCCCCGCCAGCCGAGGTCCTCTTCTTCCTTCGTTCTATTTCTGAGTCTGACATCCTGCACATTGTAGACACATATTTACATCTGCTCTGAGGCAGGAGTAATTGTGTAAAAATTAGGATTCAATATTCTTTTTTTTTTTTTTTGCTCAGACCTTTAATGGTTTGTAGGGTGCAAGGTCCTAATGATCCAGTCCTTTCAAGAATGTAACTGGAGGAAACCTGCAGTCAATGCTATAATACCTGAGTGTTCTTATCAGGGCTTTTCTTGAGGGGGTACTTGGGGGTACCTTTTCCATTGTCTGCTAAAATTGACCCATGGACCCCAAGTTTTAATGAAAGAGTTCAGGCTCTACACACCAAGTCTGCCTTGCCATAGATTCTGTGACTGATTGCAGGAGGCCTGGCTATTGTGGGGTGGGTCCCTCAGTAATCACCCCACCCCTAAAGGGTGGCCTGGCATTTGAGTACCAGCACCTTTTTTGCTAGAAAAAACACGCTGGTTCTTATTGTATGTATGAATTGTCTTTATTTTAATGGAGTTTCTTTCTTGATAATTTTTGTGTTGTAAGTCTCATTGATTTGTGTTGTAAAAAAGGCAATCTCAGTAAATACAAATAACTGAGAAATGATCACAAGAGCTATCAGCCCTGCATGGTTCCGACTACAGAGGAAGCCCTCAGAGGAGGAGGAGGAGGCAGGTAAAAATAGGAAGGTGCTTCTTTTTCACTGTAGGGAATCACACAGATAGGGGTTTTGCTATGAGGTAAGGGTATCATATGAGTTGGGAATAATTGGGGGGGGGGGGGGGGGGGGGAGAGAACAGCAATTTGTGCCAGCAGCCCAAAAGGTTGGGCGGGGGTGGAGGAAGGTGGTTTTCTGCCATGGTGAGAACAGAGAAATTATTACTCTGGGGATAGGGAGAAGATGATTACACCAAGCGGGAGAGATAAAAATTGAACCTGAGGGAGGGAGGGAGGGAGGGAGGGAGTGAGTGAGGTAAAAAACAATTATGTTTCCATTGATGGAGTGGGGGAGAGAAATGATAACTGTGCTGTGCTGGAGGGTGTGAGAGAGATGGTAATTACTGCCCTAGCTCCTGTCCACCAACATAAACTCCTAAAATTGGTGAGTCATTTTTCCCACTGGTTTTCTCCCATTTTACTTGCTGTCATATACTTCCTTACTTTCCTGGGAAAAATATTTATAAAACATTATTTGAGATATTTAAGCAGTTATAAAGTCAACTAATGAAGTGAATCATTAATGTATTATTTCTCTAGAGCTGCTTTAAAATAATATTTTGACACGTTCTTTAAAAATTCGAAAATGTCAGAAGCCAGGAACGTCATACATAGTAAGAGAATGAAACCTTAAGGAAGTAACACTGCCTTAGGGTCCTGTTTACTAAGGTGCGCTAGTGTTTTTCGTACGTGCTAAAGCTAAAGACATCCTTGGAAATATATGGGGGTCTCTAGCATTAGTGCACGCTAATGTTTAGCACACGCTAAAAATGCTAGCGCACCTACAGCGCGGCTTAGTAAACGGCCCTTAGACTGAGAGGAATTCACCCTTGGAAAGTTCTAGAGAAAATAAATCCTATGGACATAGACAGAGAAATGCTTCTGGATTAATGCTCAATACATTTGTTCCATAATAGAAGATACAAGTTCATGTTGACTTCACCTACTGTATCTACAGTAGCTTATAAAAGTGTTCACAACCTTGTACATTTTCACTTTCTGTTACATAAAAAAAATACAATTCACAATGCACTTGCTTTGGCATTGCTCTTTGACCTAAGACTATTGGATAAATATACTGTAAACAGCTGTTGGGGCAGAGACACAAAAAAGAAATAGGTGAACTACGCAGTAATGCTAACAGAATTGTCTTAAGGCATGAGGAAATAATAACCAAATGTATGTTGAAGGAATGGCTAGAAAATTTGTCTCTTCTTTCAAATTATCCTTTACCAATATTTCAGACATGGTATTTCTCCTCTGAACTGTACCCTCTTATTCTGACTATTTTGCTCATTCTACATCCAGTCCTTCTCTTTATGCACTAGCATCTCCCAAAACTCAGTTCCTGGCCCTGTGCTTTCTGTGACCTCTATTTTATTCTACTCTTGGATTTGTACCCTTCTTTTCTCTGAATGAAAACATGGCTCATGACAATGAGACAGTAATAAATTACAAAATATAAAATATTTCAAAACAAAATACAGCAATAATCTATATATATAAAACTCACCCTCAACGTTCTATTGGCTGCTGACGTCACTGAAGCCAAGGTTCGTATGTTCAAAGCTCTGAAGCCTCGAAAATCACAGTCTCTGGGCCCCGCCCTCGCGTCAAACGTTATGACGTTGAGGGCGGAGGCGGAGCAATTCACCCACATCGACGACGGGTGGGGGGGGGGGCCACAGGAAAGCCTTGCTAGCGCCCGTTTCATTGGCTCCAGAAACGGGCCTTTTTTTACTAGTAAATTATAAATTACAGTTCATAAAAATATATAAACATTGTCTTAACCCAGTAGTCCAACAGTTTCCTAGAATTGGGAAGCTATTGGCTCCTGGAATAATTCACTCTACCACTTGTTTCTCCAAAGAGTCAGAGTCCAGTTCAGGTTTTATTCTGACCCGATGGAGCTTACTGAAAGTCTTTAAGGGTTTTTTTTAACGAAGCTGCGGTAAGCTTACCGCTTGCTAAACTGGAAGTACCACCGCAGCAGCCCGGCAGTAGTTCCCATCCCCATTTCCGACACTACAAAAATAGTTGTATTTGTGTAGTGCCAGTGTTTACCCGGCGGTAATCAGGCAGTGCCGCATGCTGCCTGGTTGATGTTGGGTTAGTGTGGGAGCCCTTACCACCACCTCAATGCTTCACTTGCCGCACGGCCATTTCATTAAAAAAAACCCAGCCTTTTACCTGCTGCGGTAAAAGGGGGCCTCAGCACGCACCAAAAACATGCTCTGATGCCACACAGGCCCCCTTTTGCTACAGCTTAGTAAAAGGACCCCTAAATGATCAAGTTAAAGGATTCCTAAAACTGCAGAGTATCAAAGAGTAAATGTCATTTACATTCTTGTCTTCCATAGGTTAGGAAAACACTCCTCTTTGTCACTTACTAGGATTCCCCTCAGTGCATAGGAGTATAAAACAGAAAAAGTAACACTGGGCCTTCAAGACTTAGTCAATAGTGATTATTTATTGACAAGTGACCCGACACGGGCCGTGTTTCAGTGCAAAGAGCACCTGCTTCAGGGGTCAAGGTCTCTGTACTGCAGTGTGTAAAATATATAGGTCCAATGCCTCAGATAGTGGGAAAGTTCCTCATAAATCAGCGTGTCTGTAAGAAAATTACAGCCGCAAGTCGAAGATAGAGCTCCGTAAGAAGCCGTCTTGTCTCTCTCAATGTCTATTTCATAGGTTAGGAAAACACTCCTCTTTGTCACTTACTAGGATTCCCCTCAGTGCATAGGGGAATTCAGCTATCACCTATACCTCTCTTTACTTCTTCTTTGGAGGCAGATCACAGGCACAGGTGCTTCTTCCTTTGAATTTGGGCCCTCCTGGATTCCACTCCAATCAGAGTCAGATGTGGCAGGGAACACTTTCTTTCTTAAACCCTGGCCCACCCTGTCTCAGCTCCTGGAGTTATCCTCTGAATTCTCCTCTTCCTTTCCAAGATCAGTGAGAACCTTTTATTCTTTTTTCGGAAGGCTCCTCTTGCTCCTGACTCCTTAAGGTACCTAGGAAATAGAGTATTGTCTTAGCCAGTCAAACACAGGAAGCTGCCTTTGGGCCTGTATTTATACTATTCAGCTTTTCCTCAAATTTGAGGTCTCCTCCTGCCATTACCTTGCTGGCACGGAGAACCCTCCCAATTCTGGAGAGCCCTGGTTGGCACATGTGGAGTGAAGGAGTAGCCTAGTGTTTAGAGCACCAGCCTTGACAACCAGAGGTGGCTAGTTCAAACCCCACTGCTGCTCCTTGTGCTCTTGGGCAAGTCATTTAACCCTCCATTGCCTCAGGTAGAAAACTGGATTGGGAGCCCTCCAGCAACAGAGAAATGCCCAGTGTACCTGACTGTAACTCATCTTGATCTACTACTGAAAAAAGGTGTGAGCAAAATCCAAATAAATATTACAAGGTCATCTGTTACAATTAGTAGGACCACTAGAGGTTTCTACACTCCATAATGGGTGAAACACAAAGGATCCGTATATGTACCATAAATTTAAAGCACATTTTCACTTTGTTTTGGATGGAAATCTGACTAAAACTGTGAACTTCTAAAAGCAGTTAAAGAAATTTCAGCACCGTGGAAGAAAAGGTAAAATAAACAACGTCTCTTTGGTCTCCTTGTAGGATGTGTGCTTTTGGTGTCAGTGATTGAACAGCTTGCTCAGGTCCACAATTCCACAGTTCAGAAAGCAATGGAGAGGCTCTGCAGCTACCTGCCAGGTAAACAGAGAGGATACGGTCAGCTAGTGATGTTTGTTTTTCTTAAATCAAGGCATCTTTAGTACCAATGTTGCCCATTCTTTAAGGGTAATTCTGTAACCTAGGTGCTCACATTTACATGTGCATTATGGACCAAATTCTACAAATGGCAACTTAAAAATCAGCACCAAAAAAACTAGGCAGTTAGTGTGATTCTATAAACTAAGCCTAAAGTTACGTGTAGTTTATAGAATATGCTCGCGCACCCAATTAAGTCTAACTAAAATGAGGCCTAAATACCTGCAACTAAGTTAGGCGCAGATCAGGTGCATTCCATAATACTGCTCATAGTTTTTTGAAACACCCACAACCTGCCCATTCCATGCCCATGGCCACGCCCCCTTTTCAACTGCACGCATGAGAATTTACGCATGCTGCGTTATAGAATACATCTAAAAAGTTGTGCGTGCAAATTCTAATTAAAGCCAATTAGTGCCGCTAATTGTTTGTTAAGTACCAATTATCAGCACTGACTGGCTTATTAATCAATTAAGTTGTGCATGCAATTGGTCATGCAACCAAATTAGTGTGCACAACTTAAGGCACCATATTTAGAATTTGGGGGTTAGTGCATAAATAGTTAGACTATACACATAAAGGTAAATACCTGCTTAACGTACGTGGAACAGCCTTTTAGAAAGGATGTCCAACTTGGAATACAGACGTCCAAGATGGTACATCAGTGGTTCTGCTTGTACTTTAGAACAGGATTTCCCGATGTAGAGCCTGTTCTAAAATACATGCCAGTCAATATTCAGCCGGCAGCGGTGAGAGGCTTTTTAAACACTAACCGTCAGCTAAATTAGACCTGTATATTCAATGCCGGGCCACGTCCAAGCAGCAGGCAGGACTTCTCCTGGCTGAAGGAACTTATGTCAATTCCAACTGAATGTCATCTGGGACCCGCATAAGAGAAGTCCACATTTCCCCCCTTCCATCGCCCTGAACAAAGTGTGATCCACCCTCTCGCCTGCCCTTCCTCCAAGTCACAGCAGACTCCCAGGGCCTATCTTTACAGGCCTGGTGGTCATCGGGGCAGGAGTGCACCCCATTGAGACTACTGCTACAGGTTGCAACAACCATTTTCAATCAGGAGCCATGAGGGGCAGGAGCGAATGGGATTTGCTCCTGCCTTGATGATCACTAGACCTCCAGGCATGTAAAGGTAGGCCCGAGAGGGTTTGCTGCAACTTGAGGGGAGAGTTAGGCGGGGGTGAGAGAGGGGGGGAACTACACTTTGTTCAGGGGGCAGGGGAGAGGGGGGATTAGCTTCAGGTGTCACAATATTCACTGTTACATGTAACCACAGAGGACGGTGCATACGTTTAACAATGCACAAAACTACCATCATCTTCAAATCAGGGGTGTAGCTAGACTTCAACATTTGGAGGGGTCCAGAGCCCAATGTGGGGGGGCACAGTTTGGCCCACCTCCCTGCCTCAACACCTGCCCCACCGCATGCACACAATGTGAGGAGAAGCTGGGCAGGCAATGCGCAGAGAACAGCGTTGGAGAAAGGTTTCAGCCAAACTAGGGGCCCTGGATCCAGTTTTGGGGGCCCAGGCCCCCCAAGGCCCCCTGTAGCTACACCACTGCTTCAAATACAAGATAAACGCACATGTTGCCTTTAAACATTTGGGGGAAGGAGACTGATATTCAAAAGCACTTATGTAGTCAGCTTCAGGTTTTGACTGCATAAATGCTTTTCTTTAAATTTCTCAGGCTACAAAACAGATGAATATTGAACAGATACAGTGGCGTTCCTAGAGGGGCTGACACCCCTGGTGAAAGGACACCCCCCCATCCCAGTGAAAGAACCCCCCCGGGTGCATGCCGCTGGGGGGGGGGTGCCGCGCGCCAGTCAGTGTCGTTCGTTTCCATGCTCCCTCTGCCCCAGAACAGGTTACTTCCTGTTCCGGGGCAGAGGGAGCATGGAAACGAACGACGCTGACCGGCACGCGGCAACCCCCCAGCGGCGTGCACCCGGGGCGGACCGCTTGGTACGCCACTGAACAGATACCCCTAGCCCATCCTAATTTTGGATGGATGTCAATATTGAATAGACAACTTGGTGTCCATTGAAAATCAGGAGGGCTAGAGGTGTTGCAGAATCGGGGCCTAAGTTATCCAGAGGGCAGTGAAGTTCAACTCCCCTTCACATAAATTTATCCTTATACTGCTGTTTAGGTTTCCTTGCTTTGGCTTTGTTAAGGTGGCCCAGTGGGGAACGTTATTTAGGAGGACTGGGGTTTTCTTTTATACACCCTCAAGTCCACTATGGGGGCAGTTCTAAAACTGGGCTTCTTCATTTAGGCTCCCTGAGAATGCTTGATGGGAACCTATGCTGTAACAGCACATACATGCCCAGATTTCATTATAGGATACTAATGTAACCAGGCATTATTATTATTTGTTACATTTGTATCCCACATTTTCCCACCCATTTGCAGGCTCAGTGTGGCTTACATAGTACCATAGTGGTGATCACCAGTTCCGGTATGAACAAATACAAGGTGTTATTGTGATATAATAAGGATCATGTATGATAGAAATATAGGGGAACTTAGGAAGGAAGGGAGAAGTTGGGGTGAGTCCATTACGATCTTTGTTTTGGTTGTGTTGCAGGTGCTCAGGTTTTTATGTTGGGTCTGTAGGATATGCTTTCCTAAACAGGTTTGTTTTTAGTTCTTTCCGAAAGTGCAGGTGGTCGTATGTTGTTTTTACTAATTTTGGCAGTGTGTTCCATAGTTGTGCGCTTATATAGGGAAAGCTGGATGCATACGTTGATTTGTATTTGAGTCCTTTGATGCTTGGGTAGTGAAGATTCAAGTATGTTCGTGATGATCTTGTTGAGTTTCTGGTTGGCAGGTCTATGAGGTTTATCATGTATCCCGGGGCTTCTCTGTAGATAATTTTGTGGACCAGGGTGCAGATTTTGAAGGTAATACGTTCTTTGATTGGGAGCCAGTGCAGTTTTTCTCTAAGGGATTTGGCACTTTCGAAACGAGTTTTTCCAAATAAGCCTGGCTGCTGTGTGTTGGGTGGTCTGAAGCTTCTTTAATATGATTTGTTCTTTGCAACCTGCATAGATGCCGTTGCAATAGTCTGCATGGCTCCCCCCGGAGTCGCCGCCGCCCCTCCACCCGGCCCGAGCAGCACTGTAAACTTACATCAGCACGCAGCAGCAGGCACATCAGCAAAGCTGCCGTCAGGGCGGGCTTCCTTCTCTGCCTATGTCCCACCCTCGTGTGATGTAACGTCGGCGAGGGCGGGACAAAGGCAGAGAAGGAAGCCCGACGGCAGCTTTGCTGATGTGCCTGCTGCTGTGTGGTGATGTAAGTTCACAGTGCTCGGGCCAGATGGAGGGGCGGCGGCGACTCCGGGGGGAGGGGGAGCGGTTCTGACTTCTGCAGCATGCCAGTAGAGACTTCCCTCTCTGTCCCGCCCCCATCATCACATATTGAAGCGGGGGCGGGGCAGAGAGGGAAGTATCTACTGCGCATTTGCGAGTGAGTACGGTCACTCGCCGTTTATATGTTTGATGTATATTGTGACGTCATCTGCATATATGAATGGGTTGAGTCCTTGAGTGGATAAGGACTTGGCCAGTGGGACCATCATAAGGTTGAAAAGGATTGGTGATAGTGGTGATCCTTGTGGTACTCCGCAGCCTGGTTTCCAAGGTGATGATATGTTTGTGCTAACTTCCACTTGATATGTTCTTGTGGTTAGGAAACCCTTGATCCATTTGAGTGTATTTCCGCTGATTCCAAAGTAATCTAGGCGTCTTAGTAGTATGTTGTGGTTGACCATGTCAAATGCACTGGACATGTCAAATTGTAGGAGAAGTATGCTTTTACCTGTTGCTATTTCCTGTTTGAATTTGGCTAAGAGCGTGAGCAATACTGTTTTGGTACTGTGTAGGGGGTGGAATCCTGATTGTGATTGGTGTAATATTGTGAATTTGTCAATGTAGTCATTAAGTTGTTTGGTAACTAAACCTTCCATTGGTTTGGCTATTAGTGGAATAGATGCTACTGGACAGTAGTTGGTGATGACATTTGATTTTTTCTTGGTGTCTTTTGGTAGTGGGGTGAGTAAAATGTTGCCTTTTTGGGAGGGAATCAATGCTAGAGGCCAACTGAATTTCAGTTTTGGTGCCAAAACCAGCCCAAAATTCAAATTCGACCTTGTTTCGGTTTCGGTCAAGCACCTACATGCCCAGATTTCATTATATGATACTAATGTAACCTGGTATCAGTGCTAGAGGCTGACTGAATTTCAGTTTTGGTGCCAAAACCAGCCCAAAATTTGAATTCGACCTTGTTTCAGTCGAAAATGCTGATGTATTTTTAACTGAAACTGAAACTTCCCCTCCCTCTGACCAAAAGTGGGCTCCATTCTTCCTCTTCCCCTGAACAAAAGTGAGCCCCACTCCCAGGCCCCCACCTTTAGCACCTCCCCCCCCCCCCCCCCCCCCGGGCCTACCTTACAATCCCTAGTGGCCTCAGGGCAGGAACGATCCTCAGTCAAATGGCTGCTGCAACTTCCTGGGGTGGAACAGGTGAATAGGGAATGGTTAAATATTGTTTACTGTTTCAAACAGTACCAGGATTATGGGGCACTGCACGAAACTAATAGGTAGCACTTTTAAAGCAAATTGGAGGAAGTGTTTTTTTCATCCAATGCACAATTGAACATTGGAATATGTTGCTGGAAGATGTAATAACAGCAGCTAATATAGCTGGGTTTCAAAAGGATTTTGATAAGTTCCTGGAAGAAGAAATAATAATACGTAAGTGATTTTTATTTTACAAATACTAACAGAAGGGCTCTAGGGTGGTCTTGGAAACTACAAATGCCAGGCAACATGACAGAAACACTTGTTTTGGACAGAATTAGCGGGACTGTAAATAAATATGCCTTAATGAAGAAGAGCCAGCTTGGATTTTGCAAAAGGAAGTAATCCCTTATTAATCACTAGTAAGAAAGGCCCATTTCTGAGGCCAATGAAACGGGCGCTAGCAAGGCGCTTTCCTTACCATCCCCCTCCCCTTGTTGCTGGACTTACCCTCCGTGTTGATCGCGGCGGATCAGCTGTTCGGACGGCACTCCGTGGGGGGGGGGGAGGATCTGCGGAGGTCGCTGTTTTTCTGTGTGCGTCGGGGGGGTGGAGCCTTGGAGGGCGGTGGAACTGGGGATTTGTTGAGTGTCATTGCCCCGCCCAGAACGTCATCACGTTGTGACGCGAGGGCGGGGCAAGCACTCATAGTGGAAAACTGATCTGGACCATGACAACTTAACTTGGAATGCTGGGTAAGTTTGCCTCATAGAACGTTGGTGGTGCGTTTTATATAGAGAGAGAATTTTTAGAAGGTATAAATGAGGGTCCTTATGACAAATCCAAAGGAAATAAAAAGAATAATGAACAATGTGAGAAAATGGCCTGTCTTGCTCCAGTGATTGGCTATAGGGTAAAGAAAATGAGTAGAAGTGTGGGGGAATAATTGCACTGGTACAAGCTCTGTGGGTGGTTTGTATCTCAAGGAGTTTGCAGTTTTGCTTTGGTTATTGCCACAGGAAGAAGTACAAGCAGAGGTTTGGGCCTGTTCGTTTCTTTTTTCAAAGTAGATACTTTTTTCTCATGTGCAATAATTTGATAGACCATATGATCATGGTATGAAATTGTTAAAAAAAACTTATGATCTAGAAATATTGTAGAGATAAAACAGAAATGACTCGTATTTAATCAAATCATTGAGTTAGCATCAATATTAATATCATTTCTTTCTCTTTCATTACGTAGAACATCTGTACTTAAAAATGATCTGCCAGGGAGCAGCTGAATTTTTTGGACCTGATTTAATAAAATTGTAAGTACTGTAACAGTAAATTCCGCTAAGGCTTAATATTTAAATAGCAGAATTACTCCCATTTCAAGGGGCTTTTTACTAAAATGCAGTAAAATGTACAGTTACCATGGCTTAGTGCAGGATTTTACTGCTCAGCAGCTGCAAATTTTATGTGGCACCTTTTGGAGGTGTACCCACTCTTTTTATTGCAGCTCGTGCATTAATGTTCCCACTGGCGCATGGAACCTGCTGACAGTCAATGTGGGACCACTTACCCTTACCCCCTGTGTTAACTCTGTGTTAGCCAGTTAGCACACAGTAAGTGTAAAACACTAGATGGTATCACTTCCACGCCCCCTCTCCACCTATGCCATGCCAGGGAAACCATCTGAAAAATGCAGTAATGCGCAGAAGACTATTGCAAGTTTCTGTGTGTTTACTACACCTTAAGGACTTAACGCCCTTAAATAAAAGGGCCCCTAAGTGACTGTGCAGTTGAAACTTATGGAGGTGACAATGCAGTGAAATCAGATTGACAGATATGGTGGGCAGTCATGCTTGTAATCATATATATATGTATGTATGTTCTGGTCTGTCCTATGTTTGGTTACTCCCTTGTAGAGTCCCATAATTTGGCTTCTTAAAGATCTTTTTTTTTTTTTTTTTTTAAACTTGCTGAATTATGTTTCAAACAGCTTAAGGTTGGTGTTTTTATGAAAGGAGGCAGTACATAAATGTAATAAATAGAGCAGCGGTTCCCAAACTCTCAGGGGTGCCATAGCGCATCGCTCCCTACTTTCCCCTCCCGCAGGTCCGGCATCTGCTGCTTCCTGTTTCTTCTCCTGCCGCCACCGCAGACCTTCTTACATTTTCAGACTGTCCGCTATTCACACAGGCGCTGCAGGGACTTCCCTCTGCTGCGCCCGGCCCTCACAACAGGAAGCTGCATCAGAGAGGGCTGGACATGGCAGACTGGGAAGGCCCTGGAGTGCCTGTGTGAATCATGGATGGCCCAAAAACGTAAGCTGCAAGCACGGCAGCAGCAACAGGGGAAAGAGAAGGAAGTGGCAGTGATCTTGGACCTGCAGGAAGGAAGGTAGTGAGCGATGCTGGATTTGGGGAAGGCTAGTAAATAAAATGTTGTAAAATGAGGACCAGCTGCAGCAGCACTGATAATGGCACACTTGCAGATTTATCCATTGCCATTCTCCAGCCTCATGGTGCTCTGGAAGAAGAAGAGATGCTTTTAAGGGGAAAGATCTCTCAGAGCTCACAAGTGAAGGCTCACGGAAGAAGCCATTTAAGACCATTTGACATCCCAGCAGCTCTCCACTCACATGGGTTGTCTTATTGAAGACAAAGCTTAGAGGTGGGGAATAACAGACAATAAAATGAAACTAATATGAGCATAAAAAGCTGCAGTAAACTTCAAAATACTTAAAAGAATAACTAAATGATCGAAGATCTATAATCATTCTGTCTAACCTGGTGGAGTGGCGGTACAGCTAACAACTTTTTCTCTCCGTACCTCAAAACGCGTGTAGGTTGATAAGCTGGCAGGGAAGAGGCTCATTATGCAATGCTTTGAAGATAAAGGTCAAGATATTAAACTGAAGTCTACATTTAACGGGCAACCAGTGTAGACTTTTCAAAACTGGAGAGGTGAATAGATGTTGGTCTCTGTTGATTCTGTGCAGCAGAAGAGGCTGCAAAATCCAGTCCACGTTGTGGAATTCCCTGTTTCCCTCAAAAGCACTGTCAGTATCACCAACTGAGTTTCTTACAGTGTTATGACTTGCAGCTAAACTTTGTATTTAACATCACCAGATAGACTCAAACTCTTGATCTGATTCTTTTTTTAATGCAGTTAATCAAAAACAAGACTTACTGTTGAGATGTACTGGAATAAGAGTTGCTGCCTTCTGCAAAGTGGTCCTTTTACTAAGGTGCACTGAAAAATTGCCTGCACTGGTGTAGACGTGTATTGGATGCATGCAGGTCCATTATTCAGTGCACCTGCAAAAGCCTTTTTTTTTGGGGGGGGGGGGGGGGAGCTAAAATGGATATGTGGCAAAATAAAAATTGACACGTGTCCATTTTGGGCATGAGACCTTACTGCCACCCATTGACTTAGCGGTAAGGTCTCACGCGTTAATTGGGCAGTAATGGTCTATGTACATAGAATGACGCTTAATAACAATTATTTTCCGACACACGTAGCAGATGCGCATAAAAATCTAAATTACCGCCCAGGCCACACAGCCGGGCGGTAACTATGAAGTGACACGTGCTGGACGCACGTAGGCGTCTACGCATCTTAGTGAATGGGCCCCTTGGGGGAGATACACAATCCTTACCATGCTTGCAATGTTTGCTTTATAGTTGTAGCCAGTGAGTAATTTATCAGGTCTCATCTAATGAATAAGAACTGTTTGAGCAGAGGTCCCGTGGTGCTATGATAGTATGAAAGTGCTTTACCTTATGTTGGGCAATTTGAGTTCATTCTGTGCAGTCACATTTTTTTATATATAAAAATGTAGTGAAGGATATCAAATAGAATAAAGGTTTCTATTTACAGTATAAATGTACGGTAACATAAAGGGCAGCTGTTTGTTGATTACATTTAACTGAGCGAATTGGTCACAGTGATCTAAACAAACTTAGGCGCCCTTTTACAAAGCTGCGGGAGGGCTAATGCGTGAGTAGCGTGCACCAAATCAGTATTACTGCCGGGGTAGTGCGTGCGCCCAGCAGTAATTCGAGTTTGGCACGCGCCGAATCCCGCGGTAGAAAATATTTTTCTATTTTCTACCATGGGGATGTTCTCGGCGGTAATCAGCACCGCCACATTGGCGCACGCTGCATGGTTACCATGCGGGTAGCAAGTCAACTATTATCGCTAGGTCAGTGGCTGGTGGTAAGGGCTCAGGCCGTAAATAGGCGCATTCTAGTTTCCATTTCCTGGCCCATTAAAAAATGGCCTTTTCCCCAATCGCAGTAAAAAATGGCCCAGCACGCGCCCAAAAGACGTGCTCACACTACCACAGGCCGTTTTTTTACCACGGCTTTGAAAAAGGACCCCTTAAATTCTACCGTATGTGACCATCTCTTGGAAAAGGTGACTAAAGTCTACAGAAACAAAAATGAGGTTTAACGAATTCTGTTAGAGCAAACAATTTGTAACACAAGAGTCCAAAGCCCATCCTTTTATGTGAAAAAAATTAAAAAAGTTACAGAAGTTCAAACATGTAACTTTTGCAGACTGCTTATGGACCCATGACATTAAAAAAACAGCCATTCTCAACATTTTGGATCTGCGACTTTAGTCACCTTTTCCCAGTGAAGGACACCTATGTTAGATTAATCTTGTCAAAGTCAGACTTAACATGAACGATGATAACCTTAAGGAGAAAACAGTGAGACTGAATGTAGGAGCCTGCCAACTGCTATGTTCCTATTTATGCCAGGTTGTTTACTTTCTTATTCAATTATTTTGTTTCCCCTCAGGTTTACCTCTAAAGCAAATGCAGATGTGGTGTGTCATGCTCTCAACCTATGCAGAAAACAGCCAGGTTTGCCATACTGTCATCTCTATCCTCCTCCAAAGGTTAGATAGCTTTGATTCCACCTTCATTTATCAGATCATACCGTAGGCTTGGCAGATAGTTAGAGGGCTTGGATTCAAATATTTATGTCTGAAATTTTCATGTATTTTCCCAACAGGCAAAATGGCAAGGCAGCTGCTGTGCACACAACAGAGTAGTGCACTATGGTGCTCATTTTCAAAGCAGATGGCTGTCTTAAAATGTCTTTAAAAATATCCATCTGCTAAAAACGTCCAAATCCTGATTTTGGAGGTTTCACACTGCAGTTCTCAACGCCACCTGAAATTAAATATGACCAAAACCGAGCTTCTCATTTCCCCCCCAAAACCCACCTCCCCGCTCCCCCCGTTTTCTGTTTCTGTTGATGGCTCTCTCATTCTCCCTGTCTCCTCAGCTCGAAACCTTGGGGTCATCTTTGACTCTTCTCTCTCCTTCTCTGCTCATATCCAGCAGATTGCCAAGACCTGTCGTTTCTTTCTTTACAACATCCGTAAAATCCGCCCCTTTCCTTCCGAGCACTCTACCAAAACCCTCATCCACCCCTTGTCACCTCTCGTTTAGACTACTGCAATCTGCTTCTTGCTGGCCTCCCACTTAGTCACCTCTCCCCTCTCCAGTCGGTTCAAAACTCTGCTGCCCGTCCTCATCTTCCGCCAGGGTCCCTTTACTCATACTACCCCTCTCCTCAAGACCCTTCACTGGCTCCCTATCCATTTCGCATCCTGTTCAAACTTCTTCTACTAACCTATAAATGTACTCACTCTGCTGCTGCCCCAGTATCTCTCCACACTCGTCCTTCCCTACACCCCTTCCCGTGCACTCCGCTCCATGGATAAATCCTTCTTATCTGTTCCCTTCTCCACTACTGCCAACTCCAGACTTCGCGCCTTCTGTCTCGCTGCACCCTACGCCTGGAATAAACTTCCTGAACCCCTACGTCTTGCCCCATCCTGGGCCACCTTTAAATCTAGACTGAAAGCCCACCTCTTTAACATTGCTTTTGACTAGTAACCACTTGTAACCACTCGCCTCCACCTACCCTCCTCTCTTCCTTCCCGTTCACATTAATTGATTTGATTTGCTTACTTTATTTATTTTTTGTCTATTAGATTGTAAGCTCTTTGAGCAGGGACTGTCTTTCTTCTATGTTTGTGCAGCGCTGCGTACGCCTTGTAGCGCTATAGAAATGCTAAATAGTAGTAGTAGTAGTAGCAGTTCGTCCAAATAGCAAGGGGGGGGGGGGTGTTGTGGGCGTATTTGGGGCAAGACTAGGGAGGGCCCAAAAGTAGGGCATCCAACAGGGATTTTCAAATGGGAAGAAATGTCCATGTCTAAAAATGGATGTTTTTATCTTCTAGACCTGCTTCAGTCACGTCCAAATTTCAAAAGGTTTCTATAATTGAGCAGCTGACCACTGAGGGATTAAAGCATGACCCCTCCTTAATCCCCAGTGGTTGCTGACCGCCCCCCCCCCCCCCACCCCATTCCTTTCCCCTGAAAATCAAAGCTGGAAAGAACCAGGCTCTATGTCAGCTGCAGATATTATGACCATTCCAAACCAAGTAATAAGCAGATCAAAGAAGTAGCCTAGTGGTTAGTACAGTGGATTATGAACCAAGAAATCCAAGTTCAAATCTCTCTTCTGCAATTCTTTTAAATATTCTGAGCCTTCTAGAAACAGAAAAATACCAACTGTACCCAGTGCTTGTTTGTGCCGGTATGCGCCGGTACAGTGTACCGACACCTTTTTTTAACCTCCCAAGTCCCCCCTCTCACTGCTCCTGTTTTCTTCGCTTGAGAGTCCGGGTCCCCGATCAATCAGTACACTCAGCCTTCGAACCTATCCACTCGTGGAGGCCCTGTTTGTACCACCCCTTTGACGCAACATGATGTTCAGAGAGGGTGGAACTAACAGGGTCTTCCCGAGCTCGTGGCATTGGTGCGAAGGCTCGTTAGTTCTTGTGCTGGGCCTTGTACTGGCTGATTCCGGGGGCCCTGGACTCTCAAGCAGGCAGGCAGTGGGAGGAGGATGGGTGGGAGGGAAGGAGAATTGCTGGACATGGATAGCAGGAGAGGACAGGGAGAAGAGGAGAATCGCTGGACATGGATGAGAGGGGCGGGCAGGGGAGAAAGGAGAATCACTGGACATGGATAGCAGAGGACAGAATCACTGGACATGGATGGCAGGAGAGGATGAGGGGAAGGAGAATTACTGGACATGGATTGAGGGAAGGACAGAGAGCAGAGGAGAATTGCTGGACATGGATAAAAAGGAGAGCAGGGGAGAGAGGGGAAATTCCTGGACATGGATGGATGGAGGGGTTGACAGGGGAGAGAGGAGAAATTCTACACTTGGATGGAGGAGAGGGGGGAGAGAGAATTATTGCTGGATATGGATACAGGGGAGAGAAGAGAGAGGAGAAATGCTAGATATGGATGGAGGGCAGGAGAGAGGAGAAATGCTGGACATGGACACAAGGGATGTGAGAGAGGACAAATGCTGGTGGACATGAATGGAGGGTAGGAAAGAGAAAAGAAGATGCACGTGGATGGAAATGAGGGACAGGGAAGAGAGGAGAAAAACTGCACATGGATGGAGAAAATAGGCAAAAGCTGAATCCACGTTATACCTCCTCCAGTCAATTCCACGGAGGACCCAGCTTTTACTTATGGATGTAGGGCAAGAAATAAAGAAGAAAGGAGGAAAGTAAAGAAATAAATGGAAAGGAAGCCCTGGAAACGAAGTTAAGAGAACAGAGAGCAGCAGAATCAGAGACTGAGACCAACATGATCAGAAAAACAAAGTCACCAGACAACAAAGGTAGAAAAAATCATTTTATTTTCATTTTAGTGTTTGGAATATGTCCAATTTGAGAATTTACATCTGCTGTCTTATGTTTAATCTCTTTTTTAATTTTTACATTTATATCATAACATAAATGTTAGAAATATATGAAAACTTTTACATGAAAATAATTCAAAATTATTCTAGAAAATTCCCCTTAATTTAGTCCACTATATATTGATCCAAGTACTAGGAAAAAAAGAAAAAAAATCTTATATTATCATTGAAGCGGTAGGGAGCTGACTAAAACCCGCAACCGAATACAGCGTAATTATCCAGTTGATGCTTCCAAGGAAACCTTTGCCTTTCTTTAGAGGTAATAAATTCTAGCAATTTTGGGGGATTAAAGAAAACATAATTAATATTTTCAAGAGACACAAGACACCTGCAAGGAAATTTTAACTCAAACAAACCTCCTAAGTTGAGGACTCTTGGTTTATATTCCAAGAATTCTCTCCTTCTTTTTTGTGTATCCCTTGCTAAATAGGAAAAATTCGAATTTTAGCCCCAAAAATAGCTCATTAATGTGACGAAAATAAGAATGCAAAATGCTATTTCTGTCCGGCTCTAAGGCAAAAGTCACTAAGAGAGTAGTTCTTTCCGTTACAACATCAAAGGAACTTTCCAGAAAGTCAGTTAAATTCGTATCATCCTGTGGTTGTTCATTAGAAGGTCTTGAAATCCCTGTTATATATTGGGTCCTAACTATGGGCGGATAGCCCTCAGCTGGAATCCGCAATATTTCCCCAAAGTACTTCTTAAGCATATCTAATAAAGGTGTTAAAGGTGATTTTGGAAAATTCAAAAATCTCAGATTATTTCCAGTCCTTGATTTTCCTGATATAAAAGAGAGAGACTCGTAAAATGGAATAAGCGTAGAGGTAACACTTTTCAGTTGTACCACTTCTCTTTCTAATTCCTCAGGTTTTTTTCTTTGATCATGAGCATTATCAGACAGATTCTGATTCAATTGCTTAAGTTCTGTAATCTCTCCCTTAAGGGAGCAAGATAATGTAGAAAGAGTTAAGTTCAAACCTTGGATTGCATCCCAGATCGATTCCACCGTTACCACAGCTGGTCTCATCAAACCTTCGGTCGTGGTTGCAGAGCCCTGAACGGGAGTAGAGGAAAGCTGAACCTTCTGCATTTCCTCTGCTGATATTCTCCCCGGGAATGAAGGGCAAGCGGGACCTCCTCTCTCTACAAATGAGAGCTGACCCATTCCGGGCATCCCCGTTTGTTGTGAGCTAGCCACCCCAGTACTGCTTCCAGGTCACGGAGAAGCTGTGATTGAGGGAGGGCTCAGAGACACTCCTTCTAAGCTGTGGTCCACATCAAAAGATGCGGAACCCATCGAGGCAAGTGTCTGCTCTCCCAGCGTTTTCAGCCCCAAATTCTCCATTGTTTGGCACGAAGGGGGGACCCCAGCCAGACTCGAGGAGGTAAGTGTCTTAGTTTTCCCCTTTCTTTTCCCCATCCTCAGACAGGGGAAAAACTCTTAGCGACAAACTCCTCCAGACGAAAATTCAAGAGCCTCTAAACGCATTACTGCTTCAGGCGCCATTCTGCTGTCTTGCTTTGCACTGGGTACACTGGACCTGTAACAGCTTACCGAAATTATTTCTAATGAAAAAAAATTGTGTTTTTTTTCTCCTATACTAGTATAGTATTTTCAATGATGCCTGTTTATATGTGTCATGGCTGGTATGAGGGGTGCGGCAACCATAGGGGTGGAACCATAGATGGTGACCCCGCCCATAATGAGTACCGGTACCTTTTTTCCTACAAAAAAAAGCACTGACTGTACCTAAATACTTAAAACACCTGCAAGCCTGAAGGCTATTAACGTGGTGTACATTCAGATACAGTAGGTATTTTTCAGGTCTTGGAGGGATCACATTTACAAAAAGAAAAAAAAATAGTTACAGTTTGGTTTAAACCTGTGTCCCCTGGTTTAAATTCCACTTCACTAGCCACTAGGCTACTCCTCTATTCTGCAGAGATGTCTCTGTGGCCATATTTAAAAAATTATGCCAGATAGATATATCCCTGTTTTTTTTGTCATTCAAAGGTTGGATGTTTCACTTTGGAAAATGGCCATTCATTTTGGACATTTTCAGTGTTGGCCAAGCAAGGATCAGAGATTACAAGTAGAAACCTACACACAGTATTACTGGAAGTAGTATTGCCAGTTGGGCATTCAGAATTTTTATAATGAATATGCACACAGATATATCTCATGCAAACCCAACTGGCTATGGGGAAAAGGGAGGGGAAGCACAGAACAATCTGAGCACTACTGGACTACTGCAACTATTAGCAGCTGTGCATGAGTCATTGAAGAGTGATAACATTCCTTAATAGAGCTGTACCGAATAACAAATTTTACTATTCAGCTGAAAACAAATAATGAAAGATATTATTCACCCAAATACAAATACCAAATGCCCCTCATTTGTTCTCTATGCTCTCCAGCAGCATTTCATGCCAAGAAGAATGTTTACTTCCTGGAAACCCTTTACTTCCTTTATAACTCTTCAAGAGGATGCTGGCTAATGTCGTTACTTCCTGTTTGGTAGTATTTAAGGAAGTTCCTGCCTCCCAACCAGTGCCTTTGCAACATGTCTCCTAGAGTTCTCTAATGTGTATTGCAGCCTTGTTCCTGTTTGTCTTCTGTTACTACCTGTGTTTTGCTTCTGCTTTCAAGCTCCAGTCCTGCTTCTGCTTCCAAACTCCAGTCCTGTCTTTCAGTTTTCAGCCATGGTTCAAGCTCACAGCTCAAATTTCAGCTCCAGCATAGCTGTAGCTCTCAGCACAAGCTTCAGTTCCAAGCACTGCTTCAGCTTCCAGTCCAGTTCCTGCTTCTACTCCTGGGTCCAGTTCCAGCACAACCCTTGTCTACAAGCACCAGCCTTGTCTCCAGTCCAGCCTTGCCCAGGTGTCTCGCCACCACCAGTTGGTGCCTAGCCAGTCATCAGGGTTGGGTAGGTAGCGTCAACCTGCTGCGACCCAAGGGCTTACCATCAGTCATGACAACGAATAATGGACATTTAGCTTTAACATAACAAATAATAAAAGAAGCAACATGAAATCAGAGTTCAACCGGCCGATATTCAGCTGGCACCGGGCAGTGCGCTGTCCGCCCGACACTGGCGCTAAACCTGGATTTTCAGTGCTGGGCCATTTCCGGTGACCACCATTGAATATCCAAGGGCCTTTTTTGGCCAGATTAAACTTAACTGGCTATGTAGTATTCAGCGCTGGACAGTTAACTTTATAGCTGCCCAACATAGGCCTGCTATTTGGGTGGCCCAATTTGGGCGCCAAACTTAGTGGCGATGTACTAAATATTCACGGCTAGCTGGATAGATGCTATGCATTAACTATGAATATTCAGAGGGAGACAGCTGGCTATCCCCTGCTGAATGTTTGCGGATAGCCGTTAAGTGCAATTTAACTGGCCAGAAGCTGTTCCTGGCCAGTTAAATAGTGCTGATTATTGGACAGCAAGTGTTTATTTCAGTAGGATTTAGCACAGCTTATTTTTAGGATAAGCAGCATAAAATCTGTTTTTCTTTTTTGGAATATTGCCAGGTGCTTGTGACCTGGATTGGCTACTGGGCTTGAAGGACCTTCAGTCTGTCCCAGTATGGCAATGCTTATGTTCTTATGAGTGCAGTTACTATGGAGCTTCATGAATACTTCTGCACAGCGTGCACAGAGAATGCATCTTACAGAAGGGAGGGAAGAGAGGCTTGCTGGGAGGAAGGGCACAGTTATTCTTTAACTGAATAGGTCTGGGTATTAGTTCTATAGTGTAGGAGTGGCCTAGTGGTTAGGGTGGTGGACTTTGGTCCTGAGGAACTGAGTTCAATTCCCACTTCAGGCACAGGCAGCGCCTGGTGACTCTGGGCAAGTCACTTAACCCTCCATTGCCCCAGGTACAAATAAGTACCTGTATATGTAAGCTGCATTGAGCCTGCCATGAGTGGGAAAGCGCAGGGTACAAATGTAACAAAAATAAAATAAATAAATAAAGGTAACCAGTTTTAGTCTGGTTGAAAAAATATCTGGTTGATCTGTCAACAATAACTGCGTATATTCAGCTTTAAACCACTTGAGTTAACTGGCTGTCAGTCCAGTTTATTAATGTCTCGTATGTGATGTATGTGTGTTTATGCATATGTGAATTGCATTTAGGTATACAGTATAGGAAGTATATCAAGAGTTTTCATGCATGTATCATGCGTTGCTCAAGAATAATGGAGCTGTGATTCGTTGATTTAGCCATTCACAAGAATGGAACCTGTGTGAAACTGGGCTTTCTTGGATTTCACATGTCTGTATAACATATGTGGGCAATGCTTGATGAGCTAAGAGGGATGAATGTACTTTTACTTTTCAACAATTTTTATTGATGGTTCAACTCACAATACATATCCAAAAACCATACTGTACAGCGTAGTAGAAAACTCTAGTATTCATAAATACACAAAAAGATTCAAAATGAGAGCATGTGCCATCAACTATTTTTCATATGTCCCCCTCCCCCCTTTCTTAGCCCTCCCCCCGACCCTTACTATTCCCCCCAATTTTTCAAAGCAGAGAAGTATAGTGTCAGAGGTCCTTTATGTCATAATTGTGTACAGGCCCTTTTTCGAAAGTTTAAGCCCCTGGACTCCCCGCACCTCAACCATTCCAGCTGCATCTGGTAATTTAGTATAAATTAATACATCGGAGAAGGAACCCTTGTTCTTGTGGTCCCTCCCCCAGCTTACAGCCTTAATAAAAACCAGGTTCAACTTAATAAACATATAAAAAGGGCAAACTGTTCAACATCAACCACTATTACCTTTCAACAATGTTTTATAGCTGGCATGTCAGAAAATACCTATTCCCTTATTAAGTACCCCTTTCTCATCTATGCAACTAACCACTAGGGTTTAAAGAGATAACACTGCTTCATCAAACATTACCCTCTTAGAGCCCCCAATATACCCTGCTGTTATTAATCTAAAACCTAGAACAAGAACCTCAATTATCTTACCCACCCCTTCCTAACCTCCCGCCCCTTTCCCCCCTCCCACCATAAGTGTCACTCCTCCTCATTAAAGGGAATCAACGGTCACCTACATTGGTATCGGCCTCTCTCCTATGTGTAGACGGGGGTCACCCAATTGATTAAGAATAGTACTACGGGCACGTGGTGCGAGGGCATATATATAGTATTGCCAAATTAGGTAGAACTCTCTTTGTCTCTTAAATATAAGATGAACATCTCTTAATTCTAGTAATAATAACGCGTGCAGCCTGTTATGCCATTGCCAGTGTGTAGGAGCTGCTTGTGCAACCCAGTTGATTAGAATGCATTTTTTACCTATTAGAAACGCTTTATATAATAGGGAGTTCTGATGGATGAATGTACTTTTAAGATGGAAGAATAATACTGGCATAGCTTTAGAAAACTAGAGTTCTTGAAAGGTGGTAAATGAAATATACTCTACATTGGAAGTCCCCAAACTAATGCCTGTGAACTGGATGCATCCCTTGGAGCAGTGGCTCTTCATTCTTTTTCTGCTCCCAGTTCAGATCTGGCCCCCAGGGCAGGGTACTTTTTTCACCCTTGAGCTCCATTCTGCTCCTTTCTCCCCCCTCTCCACCCCCCCCCCCCCCCCCCCCATGAGCAGTGCAGCTTCAGTCTCACTGGTTCTTCTCTTTTTGTCCCTCTCTACTATGGTATCTCATTGCTCAGACCCTCCTCTACTACCTTCTTCCATTGTTGCCAACCTAGCTTATTTGCTGCGAATTTGGCTTATTTTTTTGATGTTGTGGGTTTTTTCTGAACTTGCGGGTAGCTTGTATTGGGGCTTGTTCTTTTTTCTTTTATTTGACTTACAGACTTATTTTCGAAAGAGAAGGGTGCCCACCTTTCGACACAAATCGCAAGATGGGCGTCCTTCTCCCAGGGTTGCCCAAATCGGCATAATCAAAAGCCGATTTTGGGCGTCCTCAACTGCTTTCCGTCACGGGAATGACCAAAGCTCACGGGAGCATGTCGGAAGTATAGTGAAGGCGGGACTGGGGCGTGCTTAACACATGGGCATCCTCGGCTGATAATGGAAAAAGAAGGGTGTCCCTGACGAACACTTGGCCAACTTTACTTGGTCCATTTTTTCTTGCGACCAAGCCTCAAAAAGGTGCCCGAACTGACCAGATGACCAGCGGAGGGATTCAGGGATGACCTCCCCTTACTCCCCCAGTGGTCACCAACCCCCTCCTACCCCCCAAAAAATATATATTTGAACATTTTTTTGCCAGCCTGTATGCCAGCCTCAAATGTCATACCCAGCTCCATGACAGCAGTATGCAGGTACCTGGAGCAGTTTTTTGTGGGTGCAGTGCACTTCAGGCAGGCGGACCCAGGCCCCCCCCCCCCCCCCCACCTGTTACACTTGTGGTGGTAAATGTGAGCCCTCCAAACCCCCCCAAAAAACCCATTGTACCCACATGTAGGTGCCCCCTTCACCCCTTAGAGCTATGGTAGTGGTGTAGAGTTGTGGGTATTGGGTTTTGGGGGGGGGGATTTGGGGGGGCAGAGAGATATCCAAACAGCAGTGTCAGAAACGCGGAGAGAGGTCCAGGAGCCAGGACACCGAATAGAGCAAATGGAAGAGAAACTGGATAGTCAAACCGAGGAACTACTGAGGCTGCAAGAAGAACTGAAATTAGAGAGCCATGCAGGGGAAGAACTACAGAACGCAATGGAAGACCTGGAGAATAGGTCCTGGCGCAATAACCTCTGTTTTAAGGGCATCTCAGAGGGCGAGCAGTATAAAGACTGTACAAAACTGGTTAAAGAGATTTGTGCCCTAGTTCTACAAACTGGAGAGATTCAAAATGGAGACCTGACGCAAACCCCTGTGTCCTTGGATAGGGCCCATAGGAGTATGGGACCCCAGAGGGGAAATTTGCCTAGAGACATCATAGTTTTTCATAATTACTTGGTGAAAGTGGAGGTGTGGAGACGAGCGAGAACCATGGGGACGTAATGTGGAACAACTGCAAAATCCAGAGCTACCAAGACCTGGCCAGGGCCACCTTCTAGATGTAGCGCCCTCTGAGTTTCTGCACTGTCTTCATCCAACTGTAGCAAAGCTACCAGTGTCACAGTGGAAGGTGGTAAGCAAGCCTCCCCTGGATTAGACATACATCCACCCGTAACCGCTTCAGAAGTAAAAAAAAAAACAAAAAACAAAAAAAACAGTGTTAGCACTGAAAAAATGATAACCCTTAAGAAAAATAAACACATATTCGTTTAAAAGAAACTTCTTTATTGCCCCATGGCATAAGAAAAAACTTCTGAAGCTGCTTTTCTTTAGAAGTAGAGTCAAGCTCTCAAAATTACCTAGAATACCTGTTAATATCCTCTCATGAAATCATATTCTCTAAATGCAGTATTTTTTTACAATTGTAACATTAACCTTAAAATACATTACAGTGTTTATATCACTCAGTTGCTAAAAACTATGTTACTATCCAGCTTGTAATCGAAAGACAAAAACGCCTATATTGCGACCTAAATTGGGAGATAGGCGTTTATCTCCCAAAACGAATAACGCGGTATAATCGAAAGCCGAACTTGGACGTTTCAACTGCACTCCATCGCGGAAGCGTACAAAGTTGACGGGGGCGTGTCGGAGGCATGGTGAAGGCGGGACTGGGGCATGGTTATCACCCGAACAGAGATGGGCGCCTTTCGCCGATAATGGAAAAAAAGTATGCGTTTGTAGCTAGAATTTAGGGCACTTTTCCTGGACCCTGTTTTTTCACGAATAAGGCCTCAAAAAGAGCCCTAAATGACCAGAATACCACCAGAGGGAATCGGGGATGACCTCCCCTGACTCCCCCAGTGGTCACTAACCCCCTCCCACCACAAAAAAATGATGTTTCACAACTTTTTATTTTCACCCTCAAATGTCATATCCACCTCCCTGGCAGCAGTATGCAGGTCCCTGGAGCAGTTGTTAGGGGGTGCAGTGGACTTCAGGCAGGTGGACCCAGGCCCATCCCCCCCTACCTGTTACAATTGTGCTGCTTAATGCTTAGTCGTCCAACCCCCCCCCCCAAACCCACTGTACCCACATGTAGGTGCCCCCCTTCACCCCATAGGGCTATAGTAATGGTGTAGACTTGTGGGCAGTGGGTTTTGAGGAGGATTTGGGGGGCTCAACACACAAGGGAAGGGTGCTATGCACCTGGGAGCTCTTTACCTTTTTTTTTTTTTTTTTGTAAAAGTGCCCCCTAGGGTGCTCGGTTGGTGTCCTGGCATATGAGGGGGACCAGTGCACTACGAATCCTGGCCCCTCCCACGAACAAATGCCTTGTATTTATTCGTTTTTGAGCTGGGCGCTTTCATTTTCCATTATCACTGAAAAACAAAAACGCCCAGCTCACAAATTGTCGAATAAAACATGGACGTCTATTTTTTTCGAAAATACGGTTCGGTCCGCCCCTTCACGGACCCGTTCTCGGAGATAAACGCCCATAATTCGTTCAATTATGCCCCTCCACGTGTTACAGTTCATTTCTCCCTCTCTCTCAGAAAGTTGCTTTTCTTTTAATTACAGGACCCTCCTTCTAGATAAGGAATTTCATAAAAGAATTCTTAAGAAGATTCTGTTTCACAGTCTTTCCTTACAAAAAAAAACATTCTCAGTTAACTATTTAAGTAGTTCAAAAGCAATGTCTTTCAAAGGAACAGAGAAGAAAAAAATGTATTGACCCCCCCCCCCCCAAATATATATATATGCATAGGCGGTCAGTGGCCCAACTGTTTGGGGAGGCTAAAGGGGGCGGGGTTAGGGGGTGGGGCCAGGGGTGGAGCTTAAATCCATAATTGTCCTCTCCCATGTCCAGCAACCCTCTTCTCTCCTCCATCCACCATGTCCAGCAACCCTCCGCTCTCCTCCATCCACCCATGTCCAGCAACCCTCCTCTCTCCTCCCCTCCATCCACCCATGTCCAGCAACTCTGCTCTCCCCTGCCTTCCCCTCTCCCATGTCCAGCAACCCTCCTTTCCCCTCCCCTCTATCCACCCATGTCCAGCAACCCTCCTCTCCCCTGCCCTCTCCTCTCCCCTTCATCCACCATGTGCAGCAACCCTCCTCTCCCCTCCCGTCCCCTCCATCCACCCATGTCCAGCAACCCTGCCCTCTCCTATCCCCTTCATCCACCATGTGCAGCAACCCTCCTCTCCTCTCCCCCCCCCCTTCCATTCACCAGGTCATCGATCATCTCTCCCATCTGCCCTCAGCTCCCCAATAGGCAGCCCTCATTTCCTTCCTGCCCCGGCCCCCCGCCCTACCTTTAAATATTGTATTTTTCCTGCGGGCAGCGCCGGCATTGAAGTCAGCAGCAGGCTTATCTTGGCTCCAGAATCCAGCCTTCCTTCGCAAGTCGCATGATGGCTCCGCCCTCTTCTGACGTATTTCCTGTTTCCGCGAGGGCGGAGCCATCATGCGACTTGCGAAGGAAGGCTGGATTCTGGAGCCGAGATAAGCCTGCTGCTGACTTCAATGCCGGTGCTGCACGCAGGAAAAATACAATATTTAAAGGTAGGGCGGGGGGGCTGGGGCAGGAAGGAAACGAGGACTGCCTATCGGGGAGCTGAGGGCAGATGGGAGAGATGGTCGACGACCTGGCTGGGGAGCGGGCAAGCGTGCAGCTGGCGGGGTGGAGGCAGCAGGGGAAAAAACTTCACGGTTGGTTGGGCTGTGGAGGCTTAGCCTCCCCAAGCCTCTTATACGGGGCGCCTATGTGAATTCCCATAGACTTTATGGGATAAGATATTTTCTTCAATATGTTAGTGTAACATGGGGTTAGGGAAAGAAGAAAAAAACAAAGTTGTAAAATGGGGATTTACTTGTGCTGGCGAACATTCCGCCGGTCAGCAATGTAGCTTGGAATTTTGAGAAGGGTTTGGAATGGGAAGCTAAGGAGGGGTTTCCTAGGAAACGGGGGTTTGTGGCAGTTGTGTGGTGCCTGTGGCTTTGAAGAAGGGTGTGTTGTGAGTGAGCTCTGAGAGAGAGTTGAGGGTTAGAGGGCATTTGTAAGGGGAAAGTAGGTTTGCTAAGGTAAAAGTGTGGGAATGAGGAAAGAGAAAGGGGAGTAATAGGGAAAGAGTGCACAGGAAGTCTGTCTGGTGTAAAGTGGCTGTTGAATGATTGGAAAAGAGTAAAAGGGGAAGGGTGTGTAAGTAAAAAAGAGAGGACTGCTACAGATAAAGGGGGAATGAAAGTTAAAACCCAGTGTTAGTTTCAAAGGAGAGAAGAAGGAGGCTGTAGGAGTTTCCTCCATACTAAGCATTAAGGGAGAGGTGAAAAGAATGTTCACTGATTGAAGAGAGAGAGAGAATCTTGAGCAGAGTGAGTGACAGCTAAGCACCGCAGCACCCAGAATAGGGAATTGCAGTACAGCTTAGGTGTTAGAAGAGAATATCTACTTAATTTTATTTGGATTAGAGAAGTTGGCCACAGTATTGCAACATTGTTTAATATCTCTTGAAGGGTGCTGGCAATTTTCAGGGAGAGAGGGTCTTGCTTCCAGTTATTTTAGTTTTAAGAGAGAGGTGTAGGGAGAAGAACGGAAGAAGAAGAGAAAATACCTCAATGATCCGGGCCCCAACGCAAGAAAGTGTTGCAACTTTCAACATCAAACCAACAGCTAAGTGACAGAAATCCCTAAAGGAATAATTCTGGGGAAATAGAGAAAAGAAAGAAAAACAATATACTTACCTTGACAGCTTGAGAGGAAGGGAGCAGTAACCTGAAAGAGGAGGAAATAGACACAAAGCATCAAATTCTTTTACTTGACAATTATTAAGTACTTAAGTTCTAACGTCTGATCTTTAAGTATCACATGAAATACTTAACTGATAATTATCTGTGTTGACTAGAGCAAGTCCGACCTGTTAATAAATCAATAGAACTAGAGTTAATTTAGTTAAATGTTCATTTAAGGTAAAAACCAGACATTACAACTGTAAAAGTAGATGTTGTTGAAATTCTTGATAATAATATTTTTCTTGATTTCTAATTTCTTAAATAAACTAATCTTTGTATTATAAGATTGGATTGGATTCTTCCTGATCAGCATAATCCTGTAATTAGTTTCTTTTCCTCCCGCCCCTGTTTCAGTGATGGGACGAGGTTAGTTTTTTGTGACCTGCTTCCCCCTGCTCGGGAGCTTGATGAACACTCTCCTGGCACGACTACGGACAAAGGAGGGTTGTCATCACTTATTTACTAAAGAAACATCCCTTCAGAGCAGGGGAAGAGGGCAACATTAGCACCCGAATATGATACCTCTTCCCCACTTGCTGCACTCCTGTAACACACCTCTTAAGACCTCTTCACAAGTTTAGATTTTAAAAATCCGTCACCCCCTGAAAATGCTACCTTTTCCTGCTTAACAACAACCAAACCATTACTAAAATTCCACATTAATCACTTAATAAGTTCCCCTAAATTCCCTCTATCAAATATAACTCTTAGAATATTAAAACAGCTGCTCAAAGATGTGCAGCCCCCTCGAAATTGCACCTTTCTATAATCCAGCCTCAAACCAACTCCCCTTTCAGCCAGATCCCAAAGCTCACCTGCATTTATCCCATTCATTCCCCAAATGCTAAAAAAACAATATATATTCTCCCTCACTCACAGCCAGCCAGCCAGTCCAGCTGTTCACAGCTTATGCCAGCTCCTGTTCTGAACCCCCAGGTATTTATTAATTTCTTTTACTGAGCTTACACAGAGAAGGAAAGAGCTGCAGGAGGTAACTGGTTATCTGCAAAAAGTGGGCTCTAGATACCGCTGGCTATTTCCTTTTGGATTACAATTTACAATGGGCTCTCAAGCAAAGAAGGTTCACACCGTTGCAGGAGCGTGGAAAGCTCTTAGAGAGCTGGGATGTACAGATTTACAGGCATGGGAGGGGTCACCCGTAGCCGTGACCCCTCTAACAGCACGCAGCCCACGTGGCAGAAAGTCCAGGGAGGCCGGAAACGGGCGCCCTCAAGCAACCAGGCTGGACCGAGCACGGCTACATGATACCATCTTGGACTAAGTTAACTATCTGGTTCTGAAAGACCCAAGGAGAGTTAAGTGGACATTTTCTTGTGTACTTTGTGGAACTGATTGGAGTATGGTTGTTGGAAAGGCATGAGTGACTAAGGTAAGGGAGAGTGAATGGATTATGAGAGGAAGAAGAATACTGGCGAGTTTGAGGAACCTTGAATGAAGTGTTCTTTCTCCGAGGACAAGCAGGCTGCTTGTTCTCACATGTGGGGTGATGTCCAACGGTAGCCCCAGATCGGAGATCTTCCCTAGCAACAACGTTTGCTAGCCCTCGCGTGCGCATGCACGATGCGCATGCGCGACCGCCTTCCCACCTGCAACAAGAGCGTGCTCCTCAGTCTTCTTTTTTCCACGGCTCAGGGCGGCTGTTTACGGTGGTTCTGCGCTTCAAGGAGATCTCTCGTGCGTTTTTTGCTGTTTTTCCTTTCGGAAAGTGTTCGGAGTAGTCCGATCGTGTTCTTGTTTTTAAAAAAAAACAGCTTTTCCTGTATTTCTTAGTTTTGTCCCATTAAGTTTTCTTTCGTTCGTTGGAAGCTGCCTTTTTGGCCGCCCGTACGGGTTTTTCCCTGTTTTGGTGCTCTCTTTTTGGCATCATCGTAAATTTTGATTTCGCAGGCGTGATTTTTCCGCCCATGTCATCGAAGCCTGCCAGCAGCTTCAAGAAGTGCATGCAGTGCGGCTGGACGATTTCGCTCACTGATAGGCACGTTTCGTGTCTTCAGTGTCTGGGGGCTGGTCATCGTCCCCAAGCCTGCACTCTCTGTCTTCTGTTGAAGAAGAGGACCCAGGCAGCGAGATTGACTCAGTGGAACCTTTTGTTCGGAGCCTCGTCCGGTACTTCGATGCCTGCGGTACCGAGGTCATCGGAGGTATCGATGTCGTCAGAAGGTGCATCGTCATCAGGAGCGCAGGTGAGGGCTGTCCATTCCCCTGCTGGTAGCGGTGAGCCCTCGAGTAGGTCTCCGCCTGCCTCGAAGGCTCCTGCAGTACAGGCCCCCCTGTTTCGGACCCGGCCCCAAGGAGGCGTTTGGATTCAACGTCCTCCTCTTCGGTACCGGGAGGTTTCCGGTGACGTGCTTCGAGCGAAGGCAAAGAAGCATCGTCATCGGTTGCCTTCCCGTCACGGTACCGAGAGCTCTGGGACGCTGAAGGATTCGGCACCCGCTAAGTGTCGATGCCGGGAGGCACGCTCGCCCTCCATACAAGAGGTGTCGATGCGCTCTGCTCCGGACAGCCCGGTACCGCCTCCGCGCCCCAGGCAGATTCTCAGCTCATCGCCTGTATCGGTCCCACTGCCTTCCTTGACAGCCACTTTGAACGAGAGCCTCCATGCCATCCTTCCAGGGATCCTGGAAGAGCTGCTACACCCGTCTGCTCCGGTACCGGGGGTGCTTGCACCGCCGGTGCCATTGAGAGAGGCGGCGGCTGGCTCCTCACCCGTGGTGAGGTCTCCGATCCCGGTACCCCACATGTGAGAACAAGCAGCCTGCTTGTCCTCGGAGAAAGCGAAAGCTACATACCTGTAGAAGGTATTCTCCGAGAACAGCAGGCTGATTGTTCTCACCAACCCGCCCACCTCCCCTTTGGAGTTGTCTCTTCCCTTGTCTTGCTATTCTACTGGACTGAGGAGCATGCTCTCGTTGCGGGCGGGAAGGCGGTCGCGCATGCGCGTTGTGCATGCGCATGTGAGGGCTAGCAAACGTTGTTGCTAGGGAAGATCTCTGATCTGGGGCTGCTGTTGGACGTCACCCACATGTGAGAACAATCAGCCTGCTGTCCTCTGAGAATACCTTCTACAGGTATGTAGCTTTCGCTCAAACCACATAAAGACTGATGCATCACTTCCTAGTTGCTTAGCTTCATGATTTAGATTTGGATTTAGGTCAGCGCTGCCTTCCTGTTATGACATTCTCACTCCCTCCCCCCATCCAGAATTACTCTGGTGGACTCCCTCTTCCTTCTCTGGCTCAGTTCCTTCTTCTTCATTTGCTTACTGCATTTCTCAAAAAGGCTTGTTAGCAACTATTTCCCTTCACTGCCTCTTTCTTAGTTACTCTCATATCATTTTCCCAGGAATATTCAATCAAATGGTTCTGGCTTTCTATCACACAATCCAGTACCCCATCACAACTCCACTTTCCCTCCTGTATCACCATTGCTGACACTCTCTCAATGTTCTCCACACCCTCATCACAGTTTCTCACCCCCTCCAGTCCATGATCATCCCTCTTCCTATCTTCACTTCTGGTGTTTATTTATTAGGATCACCTTTTATGTTTCATCATATGGAACAAAGTGTGAAATGTTCATTTTACGTTTGGAGTGATAACAATATGACCTCACACCCCCATATCAACAGCACAGAGAGGGTTCAAAGTACAGAAAAAAGTCCAGTGTACAGCAAAAAGCACCAAGAGCCTTCAGAAACGGGACATAGTTCTTTTTTATTTTACTTAACTGTGTCCTGTTTCTGAATAATAAAAAAGAACCGTGTCCAGTTTCTGAAGGCTCTTGGTGCTTTTTGCTGTACTCACACCCCCATACACCAGGTTCTTGGTCTGCGTGGGTCTCTGTTTCCTGGATTTTAATACAATGCTTGGCACTGTACTAGCAATAGACAGAACAAATGTGCTCTACTATCATTCTACTCTAAATTTCCTTCATCTCACTTCTCTGCAGTACTTGAATGTTGACATATAATATTGGTGTTTGATTGGGTAATGTGGAGGGGCATAATCGAACTGGGCGCTCATCTTTAAGGGCGCCCTGGTGAAGGGGGCGGGGAATCCCGTATTATCGAAACAAGATGGGCGGCCATCTTTCGTTTCGATAATACGGTCGGAAATGGCCAAATCTCAACATTTAGGTCGACCAAAATGTTGAGATCGCTGACCTTAGAGATGGCCGACCTTGGTTTTCACCTATAATGGAAACTGAAGACGGCCATCTCAAAAATGACCAAATCCAAACCATTTGGTCATGGGAGGAGCAGCATTTCTAGTGCACTGGTCCCCTCTCACATGCCAGGACACCAACCAGGCACCCTAGGGGGCACTGCAGTGGACTTCACAAATTGCTCCCAGGTGCATAGCTATCTTATTGGGTGTTGAGCCTCCCAAAACCCACTACCCCAACTGTACAACACTACCTTAGCCCTTAAAGGGTAACGGAGGGCACCTAGATGTGGGTACAGTGGGTTTCAGGTGGGTTTTGGAGCGCTCCCATTTACCACCACAAGTGTAACGGGTGGGGGTGGGATGGGCCTGGGTCCGCCTGCCTGAAGTGCCTTCAGTACCCACTAAAAACTGCTCCAGGGACCTGCATACTGCTGTCATGGAACTGGGTATGACATTTGAGGCTGGAAAAAAATGTTTTTTAATTTGTTTTTTTGGGTGGGAGGGGGTTGGTGACCACTGGGGGAGTAAGGGGAGGTCATCCCCGATTTCCTCCGGTGGTCATCTGGTCAGTTTGGGCACCTTTTTGAGGCTTGTCGTGAACAAAAAGGGACCAAGTAAAGTCGGCCAAATGCTCGTCCGGGACGCCCTTCTTTTTTCCATTATCGGCCGAGGACGGCCATGTCTTAAGCATGCCCCCGTCCCGCCTTCGGTACACTGCCGACACGCCCCCTTGAACTTTGGCCGTCCCCGCGACGGAAAGCAGTTGGGGCTGCCCAAAATCGGCTTTCAATTATGCCGATTTGGGCGGCCCTGAGAGAAGGACGCCCATCTCCCGATTTGTGTTGGAAGATGGGCGCCCTTCTGGTTTGAAAATGAGCTGGATATTGTCTTAAAGACTTTTCTGAAAATATCTGTAGACATTTTGCTAGCATTTCTTTCTAGTGATCTGAGAACGAGAAGTTGGTACATATTCAGGAATCTATAGTCTTTTCAGCTTGCTAGCCTAGCATGCAGGAAAACACTGGGACATACGCATGGTACAATGTGGAAATTATTTTTCTATTTTTGACAAGTGAGAGCCACCCACATCCTGCCTCAACCTGTCAGGGGCCTTTCTGCTTCAGAACTACAGCTTTGCTTTGGGATTATTCATTAAAAAAAAAGTTAAACAGATTTGCTACAGATCTATTTAATTAAAAATCAGCAAGGAGGACTGGGTGACACAATGAAGTAAGTCACCAGTTTGTCACTTAGTCACTTTATATTTCACAATTGTTCATTGTGTGCCTGTTATAAACTCCATTTTTTGCCAGCCATAGACTTACATTCTTTATTCTTGTGCTTCAGTAAAGCAGTTAAAATACCTACAGTTGATGCAATATGCAGCTATTAGATTGATTATTGGGATTGGGTACTTTGATAGCGTCTTTCTCATCTACAGAGATTTTCATTGGCTAACAATAAGTAAACATTGATTTTAAAGTTCTTTGATTTTTAAGTCAAAATCTTTAGTTTGAATTCAGAGGGTTTAACTGAGTTATTGACTTTTCCATCTGCAGAGAGGACTGTGGGCTTTTTGAGAACTTTGACATTGGGTTTTCCTTCTTTAAAAAATGTTCTGTTTAAATCTGTCCCAGAGGCCTGTTTGCCATTTGCATCTCCCCTGGTCCTGCCGTCCACTGGACCCCCTCTTCAGTAGGCATGTGAATAAACTGCGCATTGTTGAATGGGCATACTTTTATCTGTAAGATATATATGTAAACCATAAGTACATACGTATTGCCATACTGGGACAGACCAAAGGTCCATCAAGCCCAGCATCCTGTTTCCAACACTGGCCAATCCAGGTCACAAATACCTGTCAAGATCCCCAAAAAGTACTAAACATTTTATATTGCTTATCCCAGAAATAGTTGATTTTCCCAAAGTCCAATTTAATAATGGTCTATGGACTTTTCCTTTAGGAAGCCGTCCAAACCTTTTTAAAACTCTGCTAAGCCAACCGCCTTTACCACATTCTCCGGCAACGAATTCCAGAGTTTAATTACACGTTGAGTGAAGAAAGGTTTTCTCTGATTCGTTTTAAATTTACTACTTTGTAGCTTCATCGCATGCCCCCTAGTCCTAGTATTTTTGGAAAGCATAAACACATGCTTCACATCTACCCATTCAACTCCACTTATTATTTTATAGACCTGTATCATATCTCCCCTCAGCCGCTTTTCTCCAAGCTGAAGAGCCCTAGTCGCTTCAGCCTTTCCTCATAGGGAAGTCATCCTATCCCCTTTATCATTTTCGTCGCCCTTCTCTGCACCTTTTCTAATTCCAGTATATCTTTTTTGAGATGCGGCGACCAGAATTGAAAACAATATTCGAGGTGCGGTTGCACCATGGACCGATACAAAGGCATTATAACATCCTCATTTTTGTTTTCCATTCCTTTCCTAATAATACCTAACATTCTATTTGCTTTCTTAGCCGCAGCAGCACACGGAGCAGAAGGTTTCAACGTATCATCAACAACGACACCTAGATCCCTTTCTTGGTCTGTGACTCCTAACGTGGAACCTTGCATGACGTAGCTATAATTCGGGTTCCTCTTTCCCACATGCATCACTTTGCACTTGCTCACATTAAACGCCATCTGCCATTTAGATGCCCAGTCTCCCAGTCTCGTAAGGTCCTCTTGTAATTTTTCACAATCCTCCCGCGATTTAACCACTTTGAATAACTTTGAGGCATATTTTCAAAGCACTTTGGGAGGCTAAGTTCCATAGGTTTCTATGGAACTTTGGGAGGCTAAGTGCTTTGAAAATGAGCCAGTTTGTGTCATCAGCAAATGTAATTACCTCACTAGTTACTCCTATCTGTAGGTCATTTATAAATATGTTAAAAAGCAGCGGTCCCAGAACAGACCCCTGGGGAACCCCACTAACTACCCTTCTCCATTGAGAATACTGACCATTTAACCCTACTCTCTGTTTTCTATCTTTTAACCAAATTTTAATCCACAATAGAACACTACATCCTATCCCATGACTTTCCAATTTCCTCTGGAGTCTTTCATGAGGAACTTTGTCAAACGCCTTCTGAAAATCCAGATACACCATCCAGCTTATTTTCGAAAGAGAAAGACGCCCATATTTCGACCCAAACCTGTCTTCTATAGAGCAGCGGCAGCACAGCAATACACCTAGGTGGCCTTCTCCACCATGCTCCCTCTAACCCATCCTGCTTTTGAAGGCATTTTGGAGTCAAAATGTCTTAACTTATATACAAGTATATATGATGGGTGATTTTTCTTTCTTTCTTTTCTCTCTCCTCCTCTTCTTGGTTCCCATCAGTTTCTCTCTGTTTTTGTTTGTTTTTTTAACTTAGCTGGTGTGACTCATCGCTAGTACTTTTCACCTGACCCTGTTACAGTGGCCTCCTGTTGTATCCAACATTGAACTTCTTGCATTGCATTGAAGGACTGTGATGGCGAGGCTTATTTAGAAGGTATATGATCATTCTTACTCAGGCCTATTCCATGACATCTCACAATACAACAAAGCAGTGGGCAAAAAACCAGGCGTTCCAGAGTGAAGATGAACCAAACTTTATTACTCTGGAACGCCTGGTTTTTTGCCCACTGCTTTGTTGTATTGTGACTATCCGTGGGATTTCGTTGAGTTCTCCACGTTTGTGGATTCTCTACCCATGACATCTCACAGCCACCAGCACACCATCTTACCTCATAACATTCACAATGGATATATACGGAACACTTTGATATGGCAGCTTGGTGGAGAGAGGAATGGAAGCCAGCATATGTGATCAATTTAACCCTTGTAGATGGCCCTACTATTTGACAACCAGGGTTTAATCTCCCCTTTGCCAATGGTCCTTGCTCAACTGCTTCTGCACAGGACAGGATCACTTCAGATCCTACTTCAAGATAATAGGGAATGGTGAATAGCGACCTGTGCAGTTGTAAAGAAATACAGACATTGTCTCATGTTGTTGACTCCTATCCGCAATATTTCACCCCATTCTAAAGAAACCTTCTTTAGATCTTCAAATTCCAGCCCTGTATCAAATCTGTTTTCTTTCTAAGATTCTAGAAAAAGTAGTTGATAACCAAATGTCCTCTTTTATTGAAAAAACACTTGCTCTTCACCCTAAACAATCTGGTTTAGAGCACATTTTAGTAATGAAACAGTTCTAGCAGCACTTCTCAGTGAGATTTATTCCCATCTTGACAAGCATAACATTGTACTCGCTGTTTCACTCGATCTTTCTGCAGCCTTGATCTGTCCAATCATTCATTATTACTATCTCACCTCTCATCACTTGGCCTGACTGGCCCTGTTCTTGCCTGGTTCTCCTTCTTTCTTTCTTTCTTTCTTTCTTTCTTTCTTTCTTTCTTTCTTTCTTTCTTTCTTTCTTTCTTTCTTTCTTTCTTTCTTTCTTTCTTTCTTTCTTTCTTTCTTACTGCTCTTATAAGTTCATTACTGCAATATCCACTCCCCCCCTCATCCATCCCTTGCCCTGTGGTGGTCCATAAGGCTCAGTTCTATCTCCAAAACAGTGGCATAACCAGAAAACAATTTTTGGGTGGGCCAACATGTTGAAAGGGTGGGCACTAGAGTTACCAACTTTTTGAAAGAGAAAAAACAGCAACCTGATGCACCCATGCTCTGTCCGTACCCCACTCCATGCTCAAGCTCTACCTCACTCCCAATAACTTCAATGAGGGTAGCAGTGCAGTCTTCAATGGCTGCAGGCCAATTGAGAGCTAATGGAAGTACAAGAGACTGCACTCTTCAGCCCCATTGAGCCATGATCCTCCAACACACATATGGTATTGAAGCCAACACATTCTGTATCCAGAGAACTTCCTGGCCCTCCACCAACAATGGATATAGAGCAAAGGAAGGACATTTCTCCATAAAACTCACCATACAAAGAAATTTTGGTTTCTAGTGTAATCTCAATAACAGGCATATTATAAAGTAATTTTAAAAAATCTATAAAACAAAAGTCACTCAGAACCTAGAGCAAATCTACCATGCCAGCACTAACTTCAAAAACAAGGATCCTACCTATGAAAAGGCAGTGCCTTAAATATTATAGTAGAGCCCTAAAATACCAATTCATTTATTGGGAAAGCTGAACAAGCCAAATTACTACAGAATACTACATAGAAATTCATGCTAACAGAATACCTCAGTCACACACACAGAACACAAATGCCAAATACAGAATAAGTGACCACAAACTCTAGAAGCATAAATTAATGTAAGCCCCGTAGTCCCATGAGCTGACTCATACCTGAATAGGATTTAAGTTTGTCACCAGTGGGCTGCAACGTTACTGCAGACAGAGTACTTATGTAAAGGCAAGGGAAAAAGCATCATTAACAAGCTAACCTTGTCTCAAGTTCCAAAAAAACTTGAGAGGAATAATAAGTGAAAATCTAAAGAAAAGGTGTTACATTCCAAAGGAAAATGTTATAAGTAATTATATTCAGGATAATGAAAAGATGACCAACTGAAAGTTTAGCAGAATATGTTTATTCCACAAGAAGTGTTTTACTTAAGGACTAGTAAAACTATAAAAGTTCTATAGAATCTTGGTCAACAGGGGTGCAGAGCAAGACAGAAAACTATACACCTCAACGTATAAATGCAGGGATAAATGCAAAGGAAAGTTACAACTCAAATGTTTTTGTCCCTCCCACTTAACAATAAACTACGTGGAAACTCCTTTTACATCTCAGAACATTTTGTTGTATACATTTCCCTGCTGCAATATCAGATCAGAGGTTGTGCAGGAAATAAGGTATTTTACTTTGGTACCCGTAAACCTCCTCTCAGGATTATGAATCAACCAGGAAAAATATATTCTATTCCCTGCTATTATTACCCGCCGAGTGTCAGTGTCTCTTTATGTCTCAGTGAGAATGTGGATAGAAAATTAAATCTAGTTTCTGGATGTCGTAGATGCAGTTGCTGAAGACTTATCTGGTGGTTCAAGCTTTCCTTGGATTTTCTTCTTGCGTGGAAACAGTGGAGCCCTGCTTCTTCTCTTTTTTTTCTCCTTCAGCGTAGGGTGATGAATGATCAGCTGCAGTAGAACCTACTGGCTGCTACTAAAACCAAAACAAATTGGAGAGAAAACTACCTCCTTATCCAAAAGTTTGTGCAACCTGTCACTTGGGATGTGTTCCTAAAATCTCTTAGTTTAAGAATCTGAATATAGTTTTGGTCTAACTATTTCTTAAATAAAAATAATAATATACAGTGAAACCTCAGTTTTCATTGACTTTGGATTTCGTCGTTTTCGGTTATTGTTGATTTGTTTTACGAAATTTTTGTCTCGGTTTTCATCGGTCGCCTCGGATTTTGTCGGCGTGCCCATGCTGCTAATTTTGCATTTTCACGTGTCGTTCTTCTGGGGCGTTGTTTCCAGTTGTGGGATCACACTGCTTCTTCTGGTTCAGTGCCTGTACAAAATTGCCAGCTCTTTAATGAGAAAAATTTTGTCATTTAGCCCTCTGCATAACTGCCTGCTCTCATCATGGGACCAAAAAAAGTTTCTATAGCCAGCAGTCCTTCAAAGAAGAAGGACAGGAACACGATTGAGTTGAAGAAGGAAATCATTGAAAAATACAAGAGTGGCATTAAGATTGCTGAAATCGGCCGCATGTACGAGAAGTCACCATCCACAATAAGTTCAATCGTGGCAAAAAAGGAAGCAATAAAGGAGGCAAAAGTAGCAAGAGGTGTGAATGCACTAACAAAACAGAGATCACAAACAATTGAAGATGTGGAACAGTTATTATTAATTTGGATCAATCAAAAACAGTTAGATGGCGATTCTGTTTCTGAGGCTATCATATGTGAAAAGGCCAGACTGTTGTATGCCGATCTCATTAAGAAAATGCCTGGGACGAATGCTACTTCACTAACAGGCTCGTTTTCAAAGCACTTAGCCTCCCAAAGTTCCATAGAAACCTATGGAACTTAGCCTCCCAAAGTGCTTTGAAAATATGCCTCTAAGTGATTTTAAGGCCAGCAGAGGCTGGTTCAAAAAATTCAAGAGGCGCACTGGCATACACAGTGTTACTAGGCACGGAGAAGCTGTGAGTTCGGACAAGTCTGGTGCCGAAAATTTTGTGTCTGAATTCAAAGATTACCTAGAGGCTGAAGGATTCATCCCCCAACAAGTCTTCAACTGTGATGAAACTGGCCTGTTTTGGAAGAAAATGCCAAAGAGAACGTTCATTACACAGGAGGAAAAGGCACTGCCAAGACATAAGCCTATGAAAGATGGGCTAACTCTTTTGTTGTGTGGTAATGCTAGTGGTGATTGTAAAGTGAAGCCCTTACTGGTGTACCATTCAGAAACTCCTAGAGTATTTAGCAGAAACAATGTAATCAAAAGTAAATTGTGTGTGATGTGGAGGGCAAACAAGAAAGCATGGGTCATGAGGACAATTTTCATTGAGTGGATGAATGAAGTGTTTGGCCCGAGTGCGAAAAAATACCTCCTGTTAATGGACAATGCTCCTGCACATCCTCCAGGTTTGGAAGATGCATTGTTGGAGCAGTTCAGTTTTATCACTGTGAAGTTCTTGCCCCCTAATACCACACCACTAATCCAGCCCATGGACCAGAATGTCATTTCCAATTTCAAGAAACTGTACACAAAAGCATTGTTTCAAAGGTGCTTTGAGGAGGGGGTCACGTGATACTTTAGAGCAAGGTAGACATGGTGCTTCCAAGCCCTGACTCGATTTTTCAAATTAAAAACCCTGCAAACCACGGAGGAAGTCCGTTACAACTCTTAGAATCGCAAAGGGGAATCGCATGGAAAAGTTTCTAAATACCCCGAACAAGATAATGGCGCCCAAAACCTCCAAAAAAGACAAGGAGAAGCCGAAAGTGGCGGGAGGCGCTGGGGATAGCCCCCCGCAAAATGACCCGGCGGTGTTCTCACCTGAACAGCTACGGCAATTGGCGGAGGCAGTCGGAGCAGTGATCGAACCGAAGCTTGATAAAGTATCTGCACAATTAGAGGCGTTGGAAGCACTCATCATGGATACGACGAGGAGGACTGGGGAACTGAAGCAGCGGGTAGCAGCAGTGGAGGAAACATTAACTCCCACCTCGCAACAGCTAAAAGTGCTAGGAGCCAAAACGGAGTCCCTATCAGAGAAATTAGACGAGCTTGAGAACAGGTCTCGTCGAGCAAATTTGAGGATCGTGGGCTTACCGGAATCAGTGGGAGCCTCAGTGCTGCCTTCGGTTCTTGAAAAATGGCTGTCACAAGAATTCGCCTTATCTGATCATGCGGGGCCTTTATGCTTGGAGAGAGCTCACCGTGTGGGAAGGCAACAAGATGGCCGACGCAATCCAAGAACTGTGATACTGAAGGTACATAATTATGTCCACAAGGAAGAAATCCTGCGGGGCTACCGGATGAAGCGAAATGAAACTAAGTTTGATGGACATCAAATCCTCATATTCCAAGACTACTCAGCAGCTTTACAAGAGAAGAGGAAGTTGTATACCCCACTTTGCAAAAGACTGCATGAACTGAATGCTCAATTTATGCTGGCTTACCCAGCAGTATTAAAAGTGAAAGAGAATGGTCAATGGAGAGTTCTAGGAACCCCTGAAGAAGCTCAGAAATATGTGCAACAACTGGAGCTGAAGGATCGAGATGCTGCTGGTAATGACTGATTTGACCCATTTAAGCATAGAGCATATTTACTTGGGACTGCGCAAGTGTGATTAACTATCAGTATTGCAGGTTTTTATATTGTTTTGAATTGAATTACTGAGTTGGGGACAGGGAGACAAGGAAAGCCCCTGGGACCCATCATACTGGGCAGTATATGTGAGGGTTTAAGGGGTAGGGAGGAGGGGGGAGGGGAAGGGAGAGAGGTGTGGAGAGAGGGAGGGGGGAATGGGAAGGGGGTTGTTATGGGGACTAAGGTAAGGGGGAGGGAGGGGAGAGTTGGGGGGAGGGACCTTAGGGAAGGTGGCAGAGAAATGGGAGTGAATGAGCGCAAGGATAAGAGGTGGGTGATAACATTAGTGGATCCGGGAGAATTAGGGAATACCACTACTCTGTATGGAAGATGGATCCCTCGGGGGGAGGGGCTGGCCCCCGGGGGTGATCAATGCAGCACTCTATCTATATTGACCACTGTAATCCCAGTGACTGGCTAATCAGTCTCAGATAAAAATTTTCTCTTGGAACATTTCTGGGATTACATCTCCGGTGAAACGCTATAAAATTCTGACACAGTTAAGGCGTAAGGGCGCCTCTATAGCATGCCTTCAAGAGACCAAATTAACAGGCGCAGAACATCAGAAATTGAAGCAACAATGGGTGGGGGAATGTTTTTACTCCTCCTCAGGGGGGAAGAAAAGTGAGGTAGCTATTTTAATCAAAAAGGGTCTCCCTTGCCAGTCTAAATTAGTTTATAAAGACTCGGAGGGTCGCATAGTTTATTGCAAATGAACCACCATGGACAAAAATTCTACCTGTGCGCGGTATATGGCCCCAATGACTATAGACCAGGTTTCTTTCATGCACTCACAACACTGGGGCTCCAATATGCAGATGCCCCCTGGATATGGACGGGGGATTTCAACCAAGTTCTCAACCCGGCCTTAGATAGATCTGCCCCTAGAGCTTTTCCGGGGCTAGGGAGTGGGAAGGGCATCTTGGCGCTTTGTCACCAACTCCATTTAGTTGACCCTTGGCGGGTGCAAAACCCTATCACGAGACATTATAAGCATCAATCTAAGGTTCACCAAACCTGGTTGAGAATTGACTATATATTGATCTCCCAGGCTTGGTTCTTTAAGGTTCGGAAAGCTGAGCTGGGTCCGATAGCAGTCTCGGATCATGCAATGATTTGGGTAGTACTAGATCTGGCCGTGGGCACTCATGGGGCAAGGTCATGGAGATTTCCCGCATATTTGTACCAGGATATGCAATTCTTAGAACATCTAAAAGCCAAGTGGCAATTCTATGTTGATACCAATGCTGATTCGTGCCCCTCACCAATTACATTTTGGGAGGCCTCTAAGGCCATCATGAGAGGGGAGGTGATCGCTTACTTAAGTGCCAGGGTCAAGAGACTAGCCTCAGGGGTGCTTTGCTTAGAAGGGGAGTATAAACGTGCAAAGAAAAAGTACATTGCACATCCCTCTAGAGTAAACAAAGAAAGGATGGATGCCTCCCTGGTGGCGCTTAACTCTCTCCTACATGATCAGGCTCAGAAACACCTATTGGCAGGTCGACTAAAATTTCAGTGTTTTGGCAACAAGACGGGTAGACTATTGGCGAGGGTAGCACGATCGTCCGCCCCGCGCCAATTCATTCCCACGATCATTACTCAAAAGGGGACCAGGGTTTCTACCCCGCAAACTATCTTAGATGGGTTCTGGGACTTTTTTCAGGACATGTACGCTTCTAGAAAGCGAGAATATGGGCCCACACTGTGGGATTACCTAGACAATGCGGGGATGCCTAAGCTGGGGGCCGCTGCACAGCATTCTCTGTCTGCCCCAATCCAGGGGACTGAAGTGCAAAAAGTTATAAAAAAATTGAAGTTGGGCTCAGCCCCCGTGGTAGATGTGTTTTCCAATGAATACGTTAAAATTTTGGCACCCCAGCTCTGTGGCTCACTGGTAGCTTATTATGATGAAGTGATAGATCGGGGCTTTTTCTCTTGGGGAGAAAATGAAGCTCTTATTACCCTAATTCCCAAACCAGGCAAGCCAACAGACCAGTTCGAATCTTACAGGCCCATATCTCTCCTTAATGTAGATATAAAAATTTTGGCTAGGGTAATGGCGGACAGATTGGCACTCCATATCCCAACCCTAGTGGGGGAACATCAGGTGAGTTTTGTACGGGGCCGGCATGCAGTCACCCATGTGCGGAAGGTACTGTTAGCCACAGCTCATGGACAGATCACTGGAGAACCTATGCTATTAGTGAGTCTTGATGCAGCCAAGGCCTTCGACAAAGTCAACTGGGACTACTTATTTCAGTTCCTTGAATACATTGGGGTGGGAGGAAGGTTCTTGGATGTCATACAGACTCTCTATCAGGGTGCCACGGCAAGGGTGTTGGTAAATGGGGTTCGCTCGGACGCTTTCATAGTGGCGAGGGGCAACAGACAGGGATGTCCCCTTTCTCCATTACTGTTTTTATTGTACCTTGAACCCCTCCTGCGTACTGTCTTAAAAGATTCAGACATAAAAGGAGTAACGAGTCGTGGGAGAGAAACACGGGTGCTTGCCTTTGCAGACGATCTTTTCCTGACACTTACACAGCCTTCCATCTTGGTTCCCCACCTACTAGAGGTCATAGAGGAGTTTGGGTTCTTTTCTGGACTCACTCTCAACTTACAAAAATCAGTGGCGCTCCCGGTCCAGTCAGCAGTGAGGGAGGAATAGGTGGGAGACTTCCCCTTCCAATGGGCCGACGAGGTAGTCCACTTTTTGGGTGTGTTAATCCCATCTGACCTGGCGCAATTGTCTGTGATAAACCTGGGACCATTGAGGGATAGCCTTTCAGCTACATTACGGGGGTGGAGAGGGTTACCACTTTCGCTGCAGGGCTGCATAGTTTTATACAACATGATAGTATTTCCAAAGAGGACGTATATCCTACAGATGCTTCCACTCACCCTGGGGCATAAAGAGGATGCATGGCTCCAAAAACAGCTTAATGGGTTCTTATGGCAAGGGAAGAGAGCACGAATCGGGATTAAAACATTAATACGGCCTCGGGGGAGGGGAGGCCTGGGACTATTAGACTTGAGATTGTTCTCGATAGCCAGCTGTATGCGACATCTATCGGACTGGTTTCGATCCACTGAATACTTTTCGTGTACTGGGATTGAGACCGCTCTGATGGAACCCCTTCACTTTGCGTACTGGCTACAGGCCCCCACGGATCACTTGACCCCTCTAGGTCCCTACAAGTTCATCCTGGGCCCCCTACGAAAAACGTGGCAATGGTTAAGTAAAACTTTCAAATGGGACAGGTATATTGCCCTTGTTGCCAATTCGGGGTAATTTTGCATTCCCGGAATGAGGGTCATCAGCCCTGTGGCAACGGTGGTCTGCCTGGGGGGTCCACTTCCTTTTCCAAGTGGTAACAGAGCAGGGGTCTATGAAACGGTTTAAGGCACTGTGTGAGGAATTTGGTCTGGATAGGGGTGATACATTTGCATATTTACAGTTGAAACACAATGTCCGATCATTACCCGCTGGTTCACTGTCCAGAGGGGTGTGGGAGCTCCAGGACGAACTGTTGGGGCTGGAGGCGCAACAGAGAACTCCTCTGAAATACTACCATGGTTGCCTACGAGAATCTGTAACGCCCCTTGACACCACCTCCATATGTGCCCAGTGGACTCAAGAACTGAACTGGCGTCTGGAGCCACCGCAACTAGAGCTCTGTCTGAAATGGCTGCACAAAGTGACTGAGAACACGGCATGGTGGGAATTGAATTATAAATTTTTGTTGCGCTTGCACATCTCACCCCACAGAGCCTTTAGAGCAACCTTGAGAGAGACAGATGATTGCCCCAAGTGCGCGGGGGAGGGTGCCTCCCTGGGCCACATGTTTTGGACCTGTCCGGTGGTGCATTCATTTTGGTTGGCCATGAGCAAGCGGGTGTCAGGCATGTGGAAAGTGCGATAGAAGCCCACCCCAGGCCAACTGTTTGATGTTTTTTCAGTACAGGGGCCTATGCCGGAGGGTCTAAAAGCTTTCTTGAAGAGATCTGTGTTAATGGGGAAAAGAACCATCTTGCAACAGTGGCTTACCCTTAAGGCCCCAAGCATGTCGCATTGGCGATGGGCCATGATGCAATGTTGCTCGGTGGAGAAGCACAGAGTTCATGACTTAGATTCTAACCGGGGGGATTACTTTTGCAAGATTTGGTCTCCGTTTTGGAACTCACTCACTTCTATAGCAAAAAGCAGAATTCTAAACTGTTAGGGGAGGGGGGGAAGTTTAGGGGGGTATTGGTGGGGTGGGTTAGTATGGGAGTAGTAGAGGGGGGGAAGGGGGGAACATAAAATTAAGAGAAAACTATGATTGTTACTTTTCTGGCGGAATGGATACTGTTCCTGTAATCATTTTGGTGAATGGTTTGGGGTTTTGATGACTTGTTCTTTATTATGATGTGCCAATAAAAATATTATTATAAAAAAAAGGTGCTTTGAGGTGACATCAGATACAGAATTGTCCTTAAGAGAGTTCTAGAAAAACAATTTCAACATTCTCAACTGCATCAGCCTCATAGATAAGGCTTGGCAGGGAGTGACATCCAGGACGATGAACTGTAGCTGGAAGAAATTATGGCCAGGATGTGTGCATGAGAGAGATTTAGAAGGGTTTGTAGAGTTAAAGGGTATTTTATCTAAGTAAGCTTACTACCAAGAATACTACAGAGCAGCTGCTATAGAGTGTAAGGTTCAGGCAAAGAATGAACCAGATGGAAAATGTCCATCTGCATTTATGTCTGTAGGAGTCTATCCAGCTTATAATCGAACGAGAAAAACGCCCAAGTTCCGACCTAAATCGGGAGATGGACATTTATCTCACAAAAACGAATAAAGCGGTATAATCGAAAGCCGATTTTTGGGCGTTTTCAACTGCACTCCGTCGCGGATGCGGACAAAGTTTATGGGGGCGTGTCAGAGGTGTGGTGAAGGCGGAACTGGGGCGTGGTTATCTGCCGAACAAAGATGGGCGCATTTCAGCGATAATGGGAAGAAAGTATGCGTTTTTAGCTAGAATTTAGGACACTTTTCCTGGACCCTGTTTTTTCACGAATAAGGCCCCAAAAAGTGCCCTAAATGACCAGATGACCACTGGAGGGAATCGGGGATGACCTCCCCTGACTCCCCCAGTGGTACCTAACCCCCTCCCACCACAAAAAAATGATGTTTCATACATTTTTATTTTCACCCTCAAATGTCATACCCAGCTCCCTGGCAGCAGTATGCAGGTCACTGGAGGAGTTGTTAGGGGGTGCAGTGGACTTCAGGCAGGTGGACCCAGGCCCATCCCCCCCTACCCAGGCCCATCCCCCCCTACCTGTTACAATTGTGCTGCTTAATGCTTATTAGTCGTCCAACCCCCCCAAACCCACTGTACCCACATGTAGGTGCCCCCCTTCACCCCTTAGGGCTATAGTAATGGTGTAGACTTGTGGGCAGTGGGTTTTGAGGGGGATTTGGGGGGCTCAACACACAAGGGAAGGGTGCTATGCACCTGGGAGCTCTTTGACCTTTTTTTTTGTTTTTGTAAAAGTGCCCCCTAGGGTGCCCGGTTGATGTCCTGGCATGTGAGGGGGACCAGTGCACTACGAATCCTGGCCCCTCCCACGAATAAATGTCTTGGATTTATTCGTTTTTGAGCTGGGCGCTTTCATTTTCTATTATCGCTGAAAAACAAAAACGCCCAGCTCACACATTGTTGAATAAAACATGGGCGTCTATTTTTTTCGAAAATACGGTTCGGTCCGCCCCTTCACTGACCCGTTCTCGGAGATAAACGCCCATGGAGATAGGCGTTTTCGTTCAATTATGCCCCTCTATGTCTTGTCTCTTTGCAGCAGTGTTTTTATACATTTTGCATTATAATGTTGTCGCAAAAACTTCATAATTATCTTCTTCAGTAAACACTATTTTCACAGGGGGTCTTTTACTAAAGATTGGCTCGAGTTATGTGCAGCAGGGCCCACGGGAATAAAATGTGACCTGCCGCAGATAACTTGAGCTAACCTTTAGTAAAAGACCCCTACAGTTAGGGGTGAAGTTATCAATGTGGGTTACCATTTAGACACATTATTTTACCACTAACTCATGCTGTTTTCACACAGGTTCCATTTTATACAACAAGACCTAGATACTAATAACTGGGATTAACAGTAAAATAACGTCTTAATGGTAGCCTATGTTGATAACTTCCCCTTTTAGTGTAAACTATGACATCATACTGATGCCACTTTTGCATGGTAGAAAAAGTAAGCAGAGCGTTGTAGTGGTTAATTATGCAAAGTGTTACTTGTAGTTTCATATGGTAGAAATTACCCAAATTTGCTTACATTACACTATACAACCACAGTTAATTTCAAAATCTAGGAGTTCCCTTTTTTTACAGTCGCCATATGTGCTTGTGTGTATGTGCAGAAATATACATATACATGCTCAGTTTTTGTAGATGCTTCTACCTTCAGCAAAAATAATAAAAAAAACTAGCACAGAAGTTTATCATACCAGTGGAAGCTCCTTACTGAGGTTTTAGAATTTGGCATAACAGATACAATAAAAATTTCTAGCCATGTTCTCTCTCTGAGTAATAGAGTATAGTGCCTTCAAGCTCCTTGACCTCCTTACATGATCTTCCAGGCAACAGTAGAAAACATTTCTTTACAGAAAGGAAGGGTGGATGCGTGGAACAGCCTCCATACAGAAGTGGTAGAGACAAAAAGGGTAAAAGAAGTTAAGAAAATATGGGATGAGCATAGAGGATCAGGACTTGCAAAAGTGAGGGGAAAACCAAGGTTAAATGTAAGGAAACTAGGGAGACTGGATGAGCCTTAAGGTCCTTTATCTGCCATTATCCACTCCATCCTAGGAGCAATTGACACCAGAGCAACAGGTGTTGGGAACAGTGGACAGTGGCTGAAAAATACTTTTGATTATTTCTGGGAAAATAAAATAAAAATGTAATTAAAAAATAATGAAATTAAAATATATATATATATATATACATATATTTTATAAAACCAATAAAACACAGAAAAGTAGGCATTAAAACAAACATTGGGAACAATGGCTTTCGGAGCAATGGATACTGCCTCCCCCTATATAGTCTGTTGCTCAGAGAATGGATTACATTTTGCATCTGTGTTCCTGGATAGAGATAAGGGCATGATTGCTGCTATACCCTTCATTCCTTTTCCTGAGGGAGGAATAGAGGACTGGAAAGATGATGCATATTAAAACGGTCTACTGTCAGTAGGGGTAATTTTAGGGTATTTGCACTAGTGCAAAATTTGCAGGTATTAACTGTATCTCAGGAAGACTGCCTGAACACTTCTATTTCTATTCATTTGTACAGTTCGCTTTTCCAAGGAAAAATACACGGTAATGGCTTCTCTTTTATTGTTCTCTGTTGTAGGAGGGGCTGGAGATGTCAATCAAAAAAGCTCAAAGGATTGTCAAGAGTTCTGTTCTCTTGGTAAGCAACTGGGTCTTTCAATTAGATTGTCTTCTACTTCAAGTTTCTGTCTTTTAGTGTCTGCTGTGGCATGTTGAGCCATGACAGGTCATATCACTCTGACCCTCTCATAAGTTGCCTATCAGTATAGCCTTGGGTGGGTCGTCTAAAATAACTGCAGGAGACTGCATGTCTCATGTACAGATTGCAGTAAAAAACAACTAAAAAGCAGAGATGGCCAAGGGGATAATGACGTTACTGGAGTCACACTTGGGTTACTAATTTATTGATGACCTCTTGACCATCTCCGCATTTTGCTGTTCTGTCTTCTGCAGAATGTTTTTGTTCTTCTCCTATTTCTGTTCTTTCATATACAGATTGTACCATGCTTCCACGTGCCACCTTTTCTCTGAGAATATTTCCCAGATTTCTGCTAGGTCAAAACAGGACTGCCTCAGCATGTTTGTTATGACTTGAAGCCATCTGATAACCCTGCTATAGTTCTGTGCATATCTGAGTATGGTTGTGGGGAAAGAGAGCAGGTTTATTTGGTATATTGTGGTTGTTTTTTTTGGTTTGGTTTTGTTTTTTTGCAAATTTTTATTAACTAAGGGACCCTTTTACAAAGCGTTGGTAAACCCAATGCGGACTTACCACACACTAAGCTGGAACTACCGCTGGCCCAACGCGGCCTTTAGCAGTATTTCTGCCTTGAGTGTGCGCCATTTCCGGTGTGGCACTAACCCGGCGGTAATCGGGCATTGCCGCACACTGCCCTGTTACTGCTGGGTTACCATGGGAGCCCTTTCTGCCACCTCAATGGTTGGCGGTAAGTGCTCTACCCCGCATGGCCACAAGATAACAGTAATCTTACCACACGGCTATTTTTTTTAGGAGCTTTTTACTTACTGTGGTAAAAAGCCTTGGCGCGCAGGAAAAACGGACCCTGCTGCTACCGCAGGGCCCTTTATCCCGCAGCTTAGTAAAAGGACCCCTAAAGAAGGCAACTAACAATACAGCAAATTAATTCATTTTGACACATTCTAGATTGCATGTAAAGCACAAGGCACAAAAAGGAAAGCACAAAATCATTAAAAAATATCAAAGCTAAGGATCTCTTTTACTAAACCACACTAGCGAATCCTGTGCAGCGAATAAGAGGAAATCCATTCAATTCCTATGGGCTTCCTCTCATTTGCTATGCTGGGAATCGCTAGCACGGTTTAGTAAAAGAGGCCCTAACATAGTTAGTCATAATAAGAAAACTCATACATTTTAATACGAATAAAGAAAAGAATATTAAAAAAATACAAACAGGAAAATGCTTCATCGTTTGTTATGCTGCTTCTTTTGAAGTGCTGTTTGCCACTTTGAGCCTGCAACAATGTGGGAAAAAGTGGGGTATAAATGTGCTAAATAAATAAATAAATTTTAGACATGCATAACCTGGCAAATAGACATTTATTATTATTATATCATACTTCTGTACCTTTAAAACCACAAGTCCTAAGTGGTTTACAAAATCAAGAAACCAAGGTATAGCTCTTAGGAATTACATGGGCATATAAAATCACATAAGAATCATTAGTCGCAATAAAATAAAGCAAATTTTCTAAAAAGTACAGTCTTAGGTTGTTTCCTAAAATGCAAATAATCTGTCGTCATATCCAAACCTGTCAGTACATTTTTCCAAACTTAAGGAGCTTGGAAAGTCAACAAGCTTTCAAAAAGATTAATCTCCCCCCCCCCCCCTTTACAAAGCCATGCTAGCGGCTGTCGCGGTAATGCCGACACAGCCCATTCACTTTGAATGGGCCGTGTCGGCATTGCTGTGCGGCTTTGTAAAAGGGGGCCTAAATCTCTTCACTCTTAGGGGATGATAATGAAAATGGTTGATAGTCATGTAACATTCTATATCTACCAGGAGTAGTAAAAACCCAATGGGCCACCAGGTATCCCAGACAATCTCCATTTAAAATCTTATATAATACACAGAAAAATGTAAACAACACCCTGGCCTCAATGGGCAACCAGTGGAGCTTTGAAGTTCAGTCAAATTTATGTCTAAATTCTGATTTTACAAAGCTGGGATATACACATCTAACCCTGAAAAAATGTGTAATGGCAAGGGGTGTGATCTGCATGTATTTTGGGTGGGGCTAGAGCAGGCTCAAAAAATAAATATGCATTCCCAAATCCAGAAGGAGAATGTAGGTCTATGTCTAAAAAGACTGAAGTTGGGATTTACACCTCATAGTAAGCTGCATTTCACTAGAGAAACTAGGAGAAGTTGCCCCACTAATCTCCCAGTGGTTAATGTTTCCCAAAGGTGGCAAGAGATATCAGACTCTTTGACAGTTTAGGAAAAATAAGTGTTTATGTTTTTGCCACATAAATTTGTATGTTGACATTTTAGGGCATAAATGTTTTATGTGCCCTTTTTGGCCCTCTTTATATGGTAGACTTTTATGGTTCTAAAATGGACACTGCTGCCACACATAACCAGCGCTCCTAGATCCCATTTTCCATCTGTTGGTACTTTATTTTTCACTATCCTTGGTCAGTAACATAGTAACATAGTAGATGACGGCAGAAAAAGACCTGCATAGTCCATCCAGTCTGCCCAACAAGATAAACTCATATGTGCTACTTTTTGTGTATACCTTACCTTGATTTGTACCTGTCCTCTTTAGGGCACAGACCGTAGAAGTCTTGCCCAGCACTATCCCCGCCTCCAAACCATCAGCCCTGCTTCCCACCACCGGTTCTGGCACAGACCGTATAAGTCTGCCCAGCACTATCCCTGCCTCCCGCCACCGGCTCTGCCACCCAATCTCGGCTAAGCTCCTTAGGATCCATTCCTTCTGAACAGGATTCCTTTATGTTTATCCCACGCGTGCTTGAATTCTGTTACCGTTTTCATCTCCACCACCTCCCACGGGAGGGCATTCCAAGTATCCACCACTCTCTCTGTGAAAAAATACTTCCTGACATTTTTCTTGATTCTGCTCCCCTTCAATCTCATTTCATGTCCTCTAGTTCTACCGCCTTCGCATCTCCGGAAAAGGTTCGTTTGCAGATTAATACTTTTCAAATATTTGAACGTCTGTATCATATCACCCCAATAGCTGGGAAATAATGCACATGTAGAGTTAAGGTGGCTGAAAAGTTCCTATTAAATACACAAAAACTGGGTGTATATATATATATATATATATATATATATATATATATATAAAATAGGGTTTCTCTAGAATTTTCCAATACCAAAGAAATAGAAACCCGCCAGCAGCAAACTCAATCCCAATCGCTATCAAACCGAAAAAGCTTGCCCTCCATCATTAAAACAGGCACAGGAAGTACTCAGTGGAATTCTCTCTGTCAGCCTAAGCTTGGATGAATTCAATTTTATGTGGACCTTTCTGAAAGACCACAAGACAAATGTTTTCTTTCTTTGCTCAATGACTTGACACTGCACCAATCTGTCTTGGGCCCAGCTCATGCTGCTGGGCATACACTTGATCTTGTCTGAATCAGAGTCAGATTTTCAGCTTTCCAACTTTTCGACTCTAGTTATTGGTTGGATCATTTCAACCTATTTGTCTCCAAGCCACCCAGTTCAACTTGGTCTCTCCCCATTTATTCCAGAAGTCTGGGCTGAATTGATTCTTTGATGCTAGCCCTTCTGGGATTTGTGTTCCCAGATGATTTTGATACCTTATCATTTTTAGATAAGGTCACTGTATGAGATGCAAAGTTGCAGGAAGAATTAGACTCTTGCCCCAATTGGACCTGCCAGTTCTGTGTTAAAGCACGGAAACTATTTTGACATCACTCCAAGGCACCTTTGACACTGATAAGGCAACTTTGTTGGTTTTGCTATACCTTTCTTTTGATCATGAGCTTCTCATCACCAAATGACTTTCATTGCCATAGCTAGCTGTGTTTTGGACTGCTTTTCATCTTTTTTTTTTTTATCACTGAACCTTTAGGGTAATTTTTCAGCATTCAATATAACTGGTTCACTCCTGTGATGTCCCATAGGATTCAGTCCTTTCACCTTTACTGTTTAATATTTGAGTCAGTCTACTGGCAACTGGCAAGTTCAGGACACAGAGCATAGTGATACACCAACAATATTTTTCTTGTGCATTACACCAATCCATGAAACTCAGAACTGCACAGGTGGACCTCAGCCAGCTCTATCAAGCTGTATCAAGGTCTTCTCTTGCTCTGAAATAAATCTTTCTTTTTTTTTTAATTTGAAAAATGAAGGGGCTTATTATTCTCTAACACTTTCCATATTCTTAAACCCGTATTGTACATGAACCCCCATACCCTTATGACATTTTCATAAGCTTAAATTTTCTCATCCAGATTTCAGTTAACATGGGACAAATGAATGTGGTCACATGACTGTAATATCTGTAAATATATAGTCTTACAACTCAGTGGGCAGACTAGCAGAGATTCAGTTTGTATCCATTGAACCCACATGGGAGCTACAGCAGTAATCTATAGACATGGGACAGGACCTGCAGTAATAAATCATTATCACTCCCATTTCCCTGAGGGTTAAAGTGTGGCAGAATTAATATGAGGTTTCTTCCCTTGCGATGTAAGAATAGTAAACATTCTCCTTACACTAAGGGAAAAAACTCCTCCGCAATCTTGTAGCTGAGAAAACAAAAATAGAGTGGCCAGTATTGAGCAAATTAGGAGCCATTCCTATCTGAGTAAGTATGTTTATTCAGATTTAATACACTGCCCTTACAGCAAATTAAGGTGGTGTACAAATCTCTAATAAAACAGGATAACAGAAAACATGCTCCAGTTACAAAAGGAAAGAGAAAGGAAGTCAGTGCAGATAGCAGACAGGGCGTCGTCAGAAGCATTCTCAAACAGAAACAAAGAAAAATGTAACCAGATAAAATTCATATGGCCTTTCTAGTCTGCCCATGCATGCAGTCTACTCTCCATGTCACTCCATCAGAAATCCTATGTACTTGTCCCATGCTCTCTTGAATTCAGAAACTGTTTTCATCTCCACCACTTCCACCTGGAGGCCATTCCATAAATTCACCATCCTTTCCATGAAGAAGTATTTCCTCAGGTTACTTCTGAGTCTATCCCCTTTCACCTTCATCCTATGCCCCCTTGTTCTAGAGCTTCCTTTCAATTGAAAGAGACTCGCCTTCTGTGCATTTATGCTGCGTAGGTATTTAAATGTCTCTATCATATTTCCCCTCTCCCATCTTTCTTCCAAAGTACACATCCCAATTCTAATCAATATTGAGATCTTTAAGTCTGGCCCCATACACTTAATGATGAAAACTACTGACTATTTTAATAGCGGCCCTCTGGACCGACTCCATCCTGTTTATATCTTTTTGAAGGTGCAGTCTCCAGAATTGTACACAGTATTCTAAATGAGATTTCACCAGAGTCTTATGCAGGGACATTATCACCTCCTTTTCCTACTGGCCATTCCTCTTCCTATGCACCCAAGAATCCTTCTAGCTTTCTCCGTCACCTTTTCTACCTGTTTTGCTACCTTAAGATCATCACATATGATCACACCGAAGTCCCACTCCTCTTTTGTGCAAAAAAGTTCTTCACCCCCTAAACTGTACTGTTCCCTCAGGTTTTTGCAGCCCAAATACACGACCCTGCACAAAGTCATCAGACAACAAAGGTAGAAAAAATCATTTTGTTTTCATTATAGTGTTTGGAATATGTCCACTTTGAGAATCAGGTGCTCAACGTTAAAAGTTTATATTTATTTACTTATTTATGGCATTTTATCCCACATTAAACATGAATTAGATTGGAACCTGGGATCATTTAATTTTTTTTCCCTGGAAAGAGTAATGCATTGCCCCCCCCCCAGGCTCTCTCCCTGGCTATAGCCAGCTCTGCAGTTTTTTTTGGGGGGTGGGGGACGCAGAGGTAGACGGGGGGAGGGGAAGCAGAGGTGGACCGGGGAGAGAGCCTGGCTGCAGCAAACCTTACACCAGCTCCGAGCTGGCATTAGGGTTTGCAGATCATTGGGGAGGAATGGTGAGCCCTGTCCAGCATGCATTTGAATGCTGGTATTACCCCATTCCACCCAACAAGCAAACCTGCCAGCGACAGGGGGGCTGGGGGTCTGCTGGACTGCCGGTCCCCCCCGACGATCCCCCTCAGGTTCAGGGAGGGCTGGAGATCTCCATCCCCCCAAACCCCAAGCAAATGGTCCCTGGTGGTCCAGTGGGTGCCGACCCAACCCCCCCCCCCCCCCAGCGACAGGGTGGCTGGAGGTCCGCTGGACCGCCGGTCCCCCCCGATGATTCCCCCCCCCGGTTCAGGGAGGGCTGGAGGTCCGGTGGGTCTCCAGCCCTCCCAACCCCCCCCCCCCAGCATTGGCTAGGGTCCCTGGTGGTCAAGTGTCAATCCACCCCCTCCCTACCCCTCTACCCTCCTACCTTGTGGGTTGGAGAAGGGAAGTAGCCTGCCTCCCTCCTCTTCCTTCGACGCTGCAAAATGGCGGCGCCCAGCCCTGCCCAGTGCATCCTGGGATGCGCTGGGCAGGGCTGGGCGTCGCCATTTTGCATCATCAAAGGAAGAGGAGGGAGGCAGGCTACCTCCTTCCTCCAACCCAAGGTAGGGGGGTAGGGAGGGGGGCGGATTGACACTGGACCACCAGGGACCCTAGCCAATGCTGGGGGGGGGGCCTGGAGACCCACCAGATCTCCAGCCCTCCCTGAACCTGCGGGGGGGGGGATCATCGGGGGGGACCGGCGGTCCGGCTGACCTCCAGACCCCTGTCGCTGGGGGGGGGGGGGGGGTTGGTCATCATCCACTGGACCACCAGGGACCATTTGCTGGGGGGGTTGGGGGGCTGGAGACCACCGGATTTCCAGCCCTCCCTGAACCTGGGGGGGGGAGGATCATCGCGGGGACCGGAGGTCTGCCGGACCTCCAGCCCCAGTTGCTCAGGGCAGGGGTAGTCGGGGCCTGGTGGTCCCATGGACCTCCAGCCCCTGTGTTTGACAAGTTTGGGCTTTTGACAGCCCAGACCTGTCAAACAAGTGCAGGAGGATTGTGCTGAGCGCAAGCTCAGGCACAATTCGCTCGCACTTCTACCCCATGATCAGCGATAATTGCGTGCTTAAGTTTGCATGCAATTATCTCTGATCATTGGTGCGGTAAAGCCCCACGCTGTTCCAACGCTATTTTAGAGCGCTGTTTGGAACAGCGCAGGGCTTTTGATCATCTGTCTGTGAAGGAGTTTTATAAACAGCTTTGACCCAATTTAGAAAATGATCTCCAAACCAAATCACTCTAAACCTGTAAATAAATATAGCGAATTGTAAATTCTCCATGGAATTAATATGATGGATAATATTGATCAAATATCTATTGTTTTCTGCCCTATAACTGCTCATTTGATCTAGATAGATAATTTGCACAGTAAAATATGTATAATCTATATTATAAAAATGTTATCTGTATTTATAAGTGAAATGAGTAGATAATTTGCACTGTTTGATGGGTGTATTATCATTTTTGCTGCCTGTGCCTCCTAACTCTTCTTCAGATCTCCATTCTTTGTAAACTAAATCACCTTGTCTTTACTTTTCTAGAGAAAGCTCACAGCCTTTCCCAGTATTTGCTCACTCCCGTTTCTAGACAAGATATGTCAGAAGATTAAGCAGTATGTATATCGTTTATTATTTATTAGGAATTTGCTATATTGCCTTTTTCTGGTACTTAAAGCAGGTGTTAATGGGGAGGAATGGTTGTAATTTATTAACATTTATGTCAAACAGAATCATTAAAGGGTAATTTTATTGTTGCATATACAAGCATATTTTTCTGATTACAGGTTTTCTAAATTTCAACGGGAGTGCTTCTGTTTTCAAAATCACCCCAGCAAAGCAATTTAGATTCACACCTGCTCTTTGTCATGTGCAAATTTTATTTATTTATTTATTTATTTGCCTAGTTTTATTCCACCTAATCCTAGGCCTATTGCATGATAACATACACAATTAAGACATTAAAATTATAATTTACATGAATTATTTCAAAAATATGCATGTAAGTGTAAATCCCACCACTGGGAATCCCTGTGCTGATTGCTGGCCAAATTATGCTTTAAGGGGCTAATGTTTTGAAGGATTATTCATGCATAAGTAGCCTCTGGTAAGATATAAGTGCAGGGCTTTTTTGTGCCGGTACACACTGTACAGCATACCGGCACCTTGTTTTTACTTCCCATTTCCTCTCGGGCCAGACTGACCGTTCTGGCAACCAGGCAGTGCCCAAGGCAGTGGGTGGCTCAGTATTCCTCTCCCATGTGGTCCTTCTCTCCCCTCCATACTCCACGGGTCCAGGATGCCCCCTCTCTCTCTTGCTAACCAGGTGCAGTTCTGTAAGAAGAAGAAGCCAAGTCCGCACAGCAGGGGCGTAGCCAGACCTCGGCGGGAGGGTGGGGCCAGAACCCGAGGTGGGGGGCACTGCTTAGCCACTTCCCCCCGCCGCCAACCACCCCCCGCCACTTTCGACCGCTGTCACTGCAACCCCCCCCCCCGCCGCTACCGCAACCCCCCCCCCCCCCGCCGCCCTCCTGCCCCGCCGCCGCATCAGGTAGCTTGTTTGCTGGTAGGGGTCCCCAATCCCCGCCAGTCGAAGAGTCTTCTTCAGCGCCGGTCGACTCTGGCGCCTTCGTTGTGTGATCATCTGTTTCTGACGCCTTACGTCCTGCACAGGGCTACATGCACCTCTCTCCCTTCCAGCCTGCCCCCCTTGCAGGTCCATCAACTTCCTTCCTTTCCTCCAGCCCCCAGCCTCTCTCCTTTGTAGGTCCAACACCTCTCTTCCTTCCCTCCATCGTCCTCCCACTATTGCAGGTCCAGCACCTCTATCTCTTGCCTCCAGCCCCCCCCCCCCACCCAATAAGTCCAGCACCTCTGTCTTTTGCCTCCAGTCAGCTACTCCCCCCTTTTGCAGGTCCCGAACCTCTCTTCCTTCCCTCCCTCCAGCCAGCCAGCCACACACCCCCTTCCCCCCCCCCCCCCCCCCCACACACACACTAGGTCCAAAACCCTATTTCTTCCCTCCAGCCAGTTAGCCTTCTCCCCCCCTTGCGGGTCCTGAACCTCTCTCCATTCCCTTCCCTTCGGCCCCCAGCCCACCCCCAGGTGCAGCCACTGTCTCCCAGCCCGCCCCTCTCCTTGCAGGTACAGCCACTCACTCCCAGCCCGCCCCGCAGGTCAGCATTACTCTGCCCGTTTTCCTCCCTCATTCTCACTGCACTGCTTCTAGTTTAAATTAAGGGCACCAGCCATCAGCGATTCACAGACGGAGACCCATTCCAGGGCCTTCCCTCTGCCGCGATCCGCTCTCTCTGTCACAACTCCCTGTTTCCGAGAGGGTGGATCATTGCAGAGGGAAGGCTCCGGAGAGGTTCTCTGTGAATTGCTGCCGGCACCCTTAATTTAGACTAGGTGCTTTGAGGCACGGGTGAAGGAGGGAAAAGATGATTCACCTCGGCCACCACTCAGATCGTTGCAAAGGGAAACTAGACGCTTTGCGGTGGGGGTGAGGGAGGGAAAAGAAACTTCAACTTAGCCACCATGATGCCCGATTGCGATTGACTATTTTTAGGTGGGTCTTGTGTGGAAATGGGTGGGCCTGGGCCCACCCAGGCCCACCTGTGGCTTTGCCCCTGCCAGGGCGTAATCTGTGGGGGCCCATGCCCCCATGGTCCCATGTAGCTACGCCCCTGCCACACAGTGCACTTACTTGCCTGATACCCAATCTGCTGCACTGATGCCAGAACTCGTATATATCATGGCCCGCCCCCCTTCTGATTGCACTTTCTTCTTCCCCAAGGGTGGGCCTTGGCAAAAGGTCATTCCAGTGTCAGCGCAAAGGATCAGAATTGCACCAGAGAAGAGTGTTAGTGGGAGAAAGAGGGAGTGTCCCGATCCTGGACCTGGGGAGAGAGGGACTCAGCTTCTCCTGAGGAGAATCGCTGGACATGGATGGGAGGGGAGGGCAGGGGAGAGAGGAGATTTGCTTGAGATGGATGAGAGGGGAGGGCAGGGGAGAGAGGAGAATCACTGGACGTAGATGGGAAAGGGCAGGGGAGAGAGGAAAATCGCTGGACGTGGATGGAGTGGAGGGCAGAGGAGACAGGAGAATCGCTAGATGTGGATGGAGAGGAGACAAGGGGATAGAGGAGAATTCCTGGATATGGATGGATAGAGAGGAGGGCAGGGGAGAGAGGAGATTCGCTGGACATGGAAGGAGGGGAGGGCAGGGAAGAGAGGAGAATTGCTAGATATGGATGGATGGAGGGGAGGGCAGAGGAGAAAGGAGAACAGCTAGACATGGATGGAGGGGAGAGCAGCGGAGAGAGGAGAAATGCTGGAACTGGATGGAGGGGGAGGGGAGGAGAAATGCTGGACATGGATGGAGGAGAGGGAAGACAGAGGAAGGAGATGCACATGGATGGAGGGGAGAATGGAGAAATGCTGGACATGGATGGAGGTGAGGGACAAGAGAGCAAAGGAGATACACATGGATGGAGGGGAGGGGAAAGAGAAGAATTGCTGGACATGGATAGAGGGGAGGAAAAAGAGAAGAAGTAAGATGAACATAGATGGGAGGGGAGGAGAAAGAGGAGAAATGTTGGACAGGAATGGAGGGGAGGGAAGAGAGAGGAAGGAGATGCACATGGATGGAGGGCAGGTGAAAATTCTGGATATGGATTCAAGGGATGGGAGAGAGAAGAAATTCTGGACATAGATGGAGGAGAGGGGAAAGAAACGAAGAAGATGCACATGGATGTAGATGAGAGAAAGGGAAGAAAGGAGAAAAACTGCACATGGATGGAGAAAATAGGCAAAAGCTGGATCCACTCTATACCTCCTCCAGTGAAGTCTGCAGAGGACCCAGCTTTTACTTATGGATGTAGGGAAAGAAATGAAGAAGAAAGGAGGAAAGTAAAGAAATAACTGCTCATGAGCCTTTTAAAATTATAAAAGCAATATACAATAAAAACAAACATGCTGTCTTCACCGGCCCTTACAACTGTCATTCAGAAAAAAAAACCATCATCCTACCCATCAATGTTAATAGAATTTTAGAATCCTCAATATAATAGAACCACTAACTAACCAATTCCCAAAAGACTATGACAATCAACATCTCTTTTAATATCTACCATCACCAAAAAAACATCTGGGATTTCACTCAACCCCTCCCCACACTTACAGGAAACAGGCAAGTTTTCAAGGCTTTCCACAATTTCACCTTCTGTCCTATCTCACATAACTCTAATGGCAGTTTATTCCACAGCAGAGGACTTGCAACTGAGAAAGCCCCAAATAAGTCACACCGAAGGATATTCAATCATTCTGACTTCAAAGGTCTTACGTTCTTGTATGGTTTTAAAGTTACCTTTCAGGATTCTCCTACCCACCCCCATCCTCCCACCCTGTCAGACTGTCATAGTAATGCTTGAATGTTTTCACTTATATACACTGTCAGCTAGGACATTTGCTTATTTCCAATCTGACAAAGAAGGGCAACCTTTGAAAGCTAATTAAGAAATGTATTAAGTTATGTCCAATAAAAAAGGTATCATCTTATTTTCTTTTCCATGTTTTATTTTGTTTGATTTCTGTTGATAACCTTAAAAGTGGACTAACACGGCTACCACACTCCTCTAGAAAAGAGTGGTGAAATGCTATTTTTAAAACTTTTTTTTGGCACTTTGGAAAAGTACCTCTGACCAATACTGCAGTACAAATATGGCCAAACGGTCGTCCATTTGTGCAGCTCAGGAACACTGCTGAACTTGGATTAGATAGAATACAGAACATTTAGCAAGTCAATGCTCATTAAAAACGAAGTGCAAACAGCAATAATTCAACTGCAAATGAATCAGCTCATTTTATGCAAAATGCTCAAATCAGTGCATGAAGTGGAAATGAAATATATAACACACAGGATGTAATAAAAGATCCTTATGCTTCATTGACTTTGTTGAAGCACATTATTCCGGATTTCTTCATAGGAAAACATTAAAGATCAATTAATGCTTAAATATTTTTAAAAAGAGCAGGCAGATGATAAAAGTCAGAAGGTGTAGAAGTGGTTTATTTTTAGTGCCTTTTTATTAATACCCTTATGTGTATAACTTATTAATATAAAAAATGTCTCCTTCTACCTCTGGCAGTTTTTCACTTTTTCTAGTCTGTGGCTTAATTCTTTAAAAAAAAGGTTTTCACACAGTTCTTACCCAGTTCTTTTACAAAGCCACACTAGTGGCTGCCGGTAAGGTTTGAATGGGCTATGTTGGCATTGCCATGCAGCTTTGTAAAAGGGGGGGGGGGGGGGGGGGGTTAATGTTTTTCATTTGAAATATTCTTAATTGCCATTTTATGCCCTGTAATCACCTCAGTATAATCAGCTCACTTTGACCTATTGAGGATAAACAATATATCAAATGTTAAAAAAACATAAACATAATCTTTTGTTAAGTGAACGAAGAATTCTTCCAAGGCAGACCTTTCCATAAGGTCATATTCTTAGCTAGACGCAAACACAGCAGTGTAATTGATCAGCGTTTTCACACTTTTCTCACTGTTGGGTTAATTCTGTAAAGTACACGCTAACAGTTATGAGCCAGTTAAATGCATAAATATTTAGAATACTAGCAAATATGCGCGTATGTGTGCACATACACTCATACAGGCCAGTTATGCACCACTGTTCTCTCTAAGCTGAGTGGGAGTCCTCCAGCTGTATTGCTGCCAGTAGGGGGCGGTGCTTCAATATTGTGTATTCAATCACCAGGGACAGGCAGGTTTCCTGGAATCCTGATGAGCTTGCCTGTCCAGGGCCAACAAGAGGGGAGGGGGCAGGGGGGGCAAGGTTCCCCGGGCCCAGCTTCCGGGGGGGGGGGGGGGGGGGGGGGTCCAACGATTTGGTCTGGCTCTCTCTCCTGCTCCTGTGTATCAGGACCTGGGTGATTGTGGTTAACACAATAACCCAGGGCCTGGCACACAGGAGCAGGAGAGTGACAGACTGAGGGAGGAGCAGATGCAGGAAGTTAAGGGGACACGGAGCGACAGCTGCCCAATTGGGGGGGGGGAGCAGGGGGCTGTGGTGGCCCTGCCCTTGCTCTGTCACTCGGCGGCCTTGTGCCTGTCCTTCACTACTGAAAATGTGATAGTGAATCAGCACCCCCACCCCCCCATTGGCAGGACTGTAGGTGGAGGATGCCTATTCATTTTAGAGGGGACAGTGATGTGCTATTCTGTAACTATACACATAACTCCAATAGCTTGCAGTTTGCAGGTGAGTATACACTGGGCGGAGTCTGTTGCAGAGTAGGGGCAGGGACAAAAAGTTATGTGTGTAACTTATAGAATACTGTCAGTTACACCTGTATCTCTGGAACATAGGTGCAAACATTTATGCTAACTCTATGGCTGGGATAAGTTCTTATACCTAAGCACACATGCAGGCACAATGGGGCCGATATTCAGACCTGTGGGAGGCAGCTGGGCTAAATCCTGCGGTCAGCAGTGAACCTGGATATTCAACGCTGGGCTGTTTCTGGTGACTGACCTTGAATATCTGTTTTATTTTTGGCCGCTATAAACTTGGCTGGTTAAGTCAATATTCAGTGCTGGCTAGCTAAGTTCATAGTGGCCAAAGATAGGCCTGCTTTTTATGCAGCTCCATTTGGCCACAAAACTTAGCTAGCCAGCTTTTGAATATTCGCAGCTAATCAGCTATATCGCACAATATAGCCGGTTAGCCGCTGTGCGCTGACTGCGAATATTCAGCGGGAGATAGCCGGCTGTCCCCCGCTGAATATTCACAGATAGCCAGTTAAGGGCTATTTAACCAACCAGGAGCTGTTCCTGGCTGGTTAAATAGCGCTGAATATTGGCTGGACTGTTCATAGAATTACCCCCTATGGATGCAGTTCTGTAAAGGGCACTAAAAGTTAGTGCCAAAAATCTAAGCGCTAAGCTAGTATTCAGTAACGGCAAATTTGCCATAAACTGGCAGTTGTGCACTGACATGTAAGCGCACTAACGCCATGTCAATAGCAGGCATGAATGCATGTGCCTAAATGTGGCATCCTGCACATGCAACTGACAGTATTCTATAAGTTGCACTTATAACTTGGGGATGCACCTATAGCCTGCCCATGTGAAAGACCCTTCACAGTTATGCACTAGAACATTTAGGGAGCAGTGGTTATCTCTGGGTTTGGCTCCTTTTGTGGATGACCACTGGAACTTCCCTACTTCTTTTTTTTTTATTCATAGGGAATGTGTCTTTTTTTTTTAATATTTATAAAGTACACCCATACATGCCAGTCCCGCCCCTGCTCTGCCTGCTTCCTGTTCCTGGGAATGCTTATGGGTATATCACGTAAAAGTAGGCTCTGTGTGCCCCTGATCGATTTTGTGAGAGCCCCCGTATGCATGTAAAGCAGTGTTCTCTACACACACTTGCTCTTTATAAAAGTACTGTTTCTTTTCATCTTTGAGAACTGCATTTTATATCTTCCCTATGCATTGTCAACATGTGTAATACTGTGAGGAGATTCAAATCTGAATCATTGAGACCCGTGTTTACTGAAGTGTGCTAAAAGTTTGCACCTAACATGTTAGCAGCAAAATTTAAGGTGCATCAGGTGTAGACCCTCTGCGGCAGCTGTCGGGGTGGGGGGAGGGGGTTGTGGACTTTTGGGAGGGCTGTTATGCAGTTAATACAGAGCCAAGTTCAGAAATGTGCAGAAAATATGGGATGCGGTTTGCTACACCTCTTGAGGTGGCGTTAACTGCTCTGTGTTACCTGTTGCATTAACGATTAACATGCAGCAATGACTGACCACTGCCTTGACTGGGAAGTGCTGTCCTCCCCCATTTCATGCTTGTTAATGGAGATCTCTGCATTAGCTGTTTAACACAGCTTAACTCATGGTTTTGTTTTCACCCTGGAAACTTACCTACTGAGTCAGAGGTGGAGTAAAGTTAGCTCACATTTTTACGCCTCATATTGATCTGTGGTTCTTTACGCGCCTGGTCCTAGACATGCTACATGCAGAGATCCTGCGGTCGAATATTCAATACCGGGCTGTTTCCAGTGACCTAAATTGAATATCTGGGTATTTTTTGGCTGGTTTAAATTTAACCGGCCAATCCTATATTCAGCGCTGGTAGGTTCAGCACTGGGATTGGCTGAGAGAGACCTGGAGGGAGGGACGTCCAAAAAGTTTTGATTTGGACATCCTCGCACGTTCCGATCCTGTGTGTGTGTTTGGGGGAGGCGCAAGCTGAAAACATTGCAGGTAGGAAAAACACGTCCAAGAAGGACGCCCATCACAAAAGCTGCAGGAAGACGTCCAGCTGTGTTAGAGGTCCCTAATGAGCACTTGGATGTTTTTTTTCTTCACAGAAGACGTCCTTCCTAATTGCCTGATGTAAGCCTGCCTTTAACATGCAAAGCAGTAAACAATGGAAATGTTACACAAGGGAAGAGCAGTAGCACTTAAATTAACTGGGGCTCTTTTCAGCACTGTTTCTCTTCTGAGGTTCAGGCTGCTGACAAGTTTCCTGCTCGTCAGGGACGTCCTTTTTTTGTTGTTGTTTTTTGAGTGAAGGACGTCCATAAAGGACGTCCTTGGCATGCGCAGAGCAGCCGGCATAATGCTTGGCTGCTCTGCGCATGCTCCACCGGCCAACTGGCCGACTGTTTACCGATGGAATAGAGAATGCAAATGAGCAGCTCATTTGCATTCCTTTTCCTTGATGCATGCCCGTTCCTTACCGATTCGCTAAGGGAATCGGTAAGGGAAGTGCTTTAACGATTTTTAGTGCATCTTCCCCTAGGTAAGGCAACTATACAAAACATCTTATCCCATTGACTTTAATGGAAATAAACAATTAAATGGAGTGGTGGAAATGAAAACGGTAACGGAATTCAAACATGCGTGGGATAAACAAAAATGAATCCTGTTCAGAAGGAATGGATCCTCAGGAGCTTAGCCGAGATTGGGTGGCGGAGCCGGTGGTGGGAGACGGGGATAGTGCTGAGCAGACTTATACGGTCTGTGCCAGAGCCGGTGGTTGGGAGGCGGGGATAGTGCTGGGCAGACTTATACGGTCTGTGCCAGAGCCGGTGGTGGGAGGCGGGGCTGGTGGTTGGGAGGCGGGGATAGTGCTGGTGGGTGGGAGGCGGGGCTGGTGGTTGGGCAGTGGGGATAGTGCTGGGCAGACTTATACGGTCTGTGCCCTGAAGAGGACAGGTACAAATCTCAAAGTAGGGTATACACAAAAAGTAGCACATATGAGTTTATCTTTTTGGGCAGACTGGATGGACAGTACAGGTCTTTTTCTGCCGTCATCTACTATGTTACTATATATAGAGGAGTGGCCTAATGGTTAGTGCAGCAGACTGATCCCAGCATACTGAGTTCAATTCCCACTGCACCTCCTTGTGACCCTGGGCAAGCCACTTAACCCTCCATTGTCTCGAGTACAAAAACCAAGAGTGTGAGCCCTCTAGGAACAGAGATTGTGCCTGCTTAAAAATGAATTGGAAGCCACATTGAACCTGAAATCTGTTTGGGATAATACAGAATACAAATGTCATAATAAATAAAAATTAACAAAAACCAAACTGAACATATCTGTAGTATGCTGTGCAATAGCCTGGTATACTTCCTGTATTTAAAGGCTGTATTGCACAGCACATAAATATGTGCTTTAGACCAATGATCTAATGTTAGGACATAAACAGGAGAATTCTATAAATGGTGCTTAAAACTGTGCATGCAAATTAATTGAGTAATAAGCCTATTAGCACCAATAATTGGGCACTAACAATCAATTATTGGCATTAATTGGCAACGGTTTGGATTTACACGTGCAAATCCTTTAGTGTGCAACTGAAAAGGGGGCGTGGCCCTGGAAGGGCATGGGCAGGTTGGGGTGTTCACTAAAGATGTGCGCACTATTATAGAATTTGGGGGACCTGCAGCTAATTTAGGCGTAGGGATTTACATCAGGGTTCAGTTGGTGTAAATCTTCGTGCCTAAAAGTTGGGCGTGGCTCCCAGCGCTACACACTGTTCTATAATCAATGTCCAACTCAAAAATGCCACTTATAGAATACTGCTCAGCACAATTTTTTTTGGCACCCAAATTTGAGCACTATTGAATTTAGGGACCCTTTTACTAAGCTGTGGTAAAAAGTGGCCTGCAATAGTGTGGATACGTGAAATTGGCACATGCTGGGCTATTTTTTACCGCCGCTGGGATAAAAGGCATTTTTCTAAGGGGACAGCAAATGGCCGTGTGGTAAAATTAAAAGTAGCACACGGCTGTTTACTGCCTGAGCCCTTACTGCCACCTGTTGACCTAGCGGTAAGGACTCGTGCTACTCGTGTGATAATCATGCAAAGAGCGCCAATGTGGTCACACTGCCGATTACTGCTGGGAATATCCCCCACAGTAGAAGATAGAAAATTGTTTTCTACCATGCGAAAGAGCAAACGCCAAATTCGGAACTACCACCGGGCGCATGCTACCCTAGCCGTAGTGCCGATATGGTACTTGCTACCCATACGTTAGCCCTACCGCTTCATAGTGAAAGGGTCCCTTAGTCCAAAAGGATCAAACCATGCTTGGATTATTTACAGCAGCTGTCTGATACACTAATAATCCTTCACCACTCATCAAATAGTGAAACTAGCTTGGTTTGCTCCCACTGTCATGTGTGCATATTTGTATTATACCGACAGTCTATAGCTAATGTAAGATTTTTCCTGCTTGGTCCTGTAACCTTTACACTCATAATTTAAATGTTGCACATGACTTCTTCTCTCTTTGCTCATACCTCAGACAGGTGTAACCTTTGAACCGATTGGTCAATTCCAGAATCCCAAGTCCCATAGGTAGCCCTCTGCAACCCTCCCCTTACTGGGGAATCTCCATCTTGGCTCAGTTCTTAAGGAAAGATCACAAGCAAGGAGGTTTGACGAACAGGAGACTGTGGAGCATGCTTGGCCCACTATCTGGCCTGAAGCCCCCCCCCCCCTTTTTGTTGCCCTATCAATTGCATTGTTTTGGGTGTACCAGATGGCAGTGGCTGTACTGGGGAGAATTAAAATCTTCTTGGGTGGACTGGCTTCAGCTTTGTGACATCACGCTGTCTTCTGTTCATCAAACCTCCTTGATCACAAGAGCATTCTCTTCCCCTCACTATCCCTACCCCCTGGAAAATTATTATCTTTTCACCAGGCCTACATCCAACAGTCCAATATTCATCACCTCTGAATAAACCTGCATTCACGCCCATGGAGATAGTGTAGTTATCAGAAAAAAATAATCAGACTCTATCTGCTATGCTCTCATTTCAACATTGTATGCAGTTAAGTGGTACATTACTTGTATTAAACAGTTGGAAACTAAGAGATCAAGTTTCTTCTGTGAATGTTGGACTGGATGTATTTAACTGTTAAATATTGCATTGGGAAATGCAGTATGGGAACGATGAAAGGCTACTCCTAATTTTTGTTAGTTCAAATGCAAACTTATTTGTAAGATCAGTAATATTATTATCTGCACTGTGAGATATTTGTACAGGAAATGAAAACTCTGTGCTGAAAATTTATGTACCGATTATTGAACTGTGTTCAATGTTTTATTTTGTGTGAATCCCTAGCACAATAGATTATAAGGTGCCTCTTAAAGACTTTGATCAAGATAACTTCAGTGATTTATCAGTAAGTAAATCCATTTTATTTTGTGGTATCCATGGGACACATTTGCTGTAAAAACATTGTACAGTAATTTGTTTTTGGTAGGGATTAGAATTTGTATGCTCAACCCAGTCTTTGGGTCCCAGAAATAGGAAATTACATCATGTTCTGATGTAACTTCCTGTTTCTGGGACCAGCAGAGCCAATGGCAACACACACAGGCCAATGTCCCTGCGCCTGCTTTCTGTTTGCTATTGTTGCCATTGCTGTTGTGCAGACTGGGAAAAGCAGCAGGCTCAGCAACCAAGTGACTGAAGAAGAGGAAGAGGAAAGGGAGACAGATGGGGCAATACAGGATGGTGCTAGTGGGGAGGGGAGGAGAGATGATGGGCAATGCTGGATGGTTGGGGAGTAGAGAAGAGAGAAAAAAGGGTGTTGTAGACCCAGGATCATTAATTACATTAAATTATTAACACACGTTAAAATTGTAACATGTCAATCACATTATTAACATGTTAAATGTGCAGCCCAAATTTTAACCATGCATTGTTCACTTGTGTAAATCCCATAGAATACATAGTCTGAAATTCTTAGTCTGTGGTGCGTGCACAGGATTGCTGTGTTTGACACATTATATTGTTTAAGATTATCCCTTAATGCAGGAATTAAAATTAGGAGAAACCAAAGGAACTCTGGCCCTTAATGTTCTGCTTTGGGGGGAGGGGGGAGCAACAGTTTCATTCTGTGGGGAATGAGTCTGTGGGCCAAAAGAAAAGGATGAGACTCCTGCCTTACAGACTGTTGCATATGATGGGGGTGGTGAGCTCCTTTTTGAAGAATCAGATGCATGTAGATCACAGAGATAGACTGTTCTGCCATTAGCTTATAGGGGATCTGAGAAATTGTCTGACAAACTTGGATTTTCTTTGCCATTGGAGCACATTCAGAGATTCCTTAGAGAGCTGGGAATACACTTAACAATGCTAAGCTCCTGTGTGTTTACAACTGATAAGATATAAAAATAGCTGTGTCCTGACCTGTGCTTGTCTTGGCTTTCAGTATTTCAGAGGATATGACTGGAGAGGAAAAGACTGCAATGACTTGAATGATACTGTATACCCTGGAAGGAGGTAATTGTACTGTACCCTGTACACTATTTTTGTTGTTAGTTTTACAATACAGGGAAAGGAGAACAGCTTATCTTCAGGGTGTCAAAAATAATAGTCCATGAGCTTATGATCATACAGACTATACCTTAAAAAATTATTTGGATTTATAAATATACACAGATACACATACCCCCACTTCTGTACATATATAGTGAGGTGAACAATATTCCTATATTGGTACTCTTTATGTACAGGATTTGCATTAATAAAGCAAAATGAAATTATGTACCCAGTTGTGCTTCCATATCATCAAGCTGATCAATCCATAGACTGGTGGTGGGTTGTGTCCATCTACCAGCAGGTGGAGATAGAGAGCAAACTTTTGCCTCCCTATATGTGGTCATGTGCTGCCGGAAACTCCTCAGTATGTTCTCTATCTCAGCAGGTGGTGGTCACACACAGCAGCAGCTCTGGCTAGGCCTCCAAGCCTAATCCTTAGGTTTTGTTGAGGCCTGGGGTTGAGGGCTCTTTTGAGCAAGTGCAAACCTGGTGGTGCCAGGTCCCTCCTTTTCTCCCCCCTCCCGCTGGCTCCGTTTAAAAAAAAAAAAAAAAAATATTTTTAAACGTCTTTAAAGGCGTTTAATTCGACGTTTCTTTAAACGTTCATTGCAGCTACTCACTGGGACACCAGTTCGTTACAGCTCGGAGCGGCAAGCAGGTAATTTTACCTTTTATAGCGGGCAGGGGGTTCCCCGATTCTTCTCCTCGTGGCAATGGCGTCGGAGGGCGAGGGCGCAAAGGGTCGCTCCCCGGATCGCTGGAGCGCTTCTAGAGGGGATGCGGGGGTTTTACAACCTGATTCGCCCTTGATGGGTGATAGTTTAGTGACCGATGAATGTCCCGGTCGTTCCTCCGGCGTGGCGGTTTTTTCCCGCCATAAACGCCCATCCCCCGCTCCTCGCCTCCGCCATCTTGGCCGGCCACGCGGCTCGGACGGCTTCTTCGGGGCCGCCCTTGAGGTTGGAGACATTAATGCCATGAACGCCCTTAATTTGGGCGACGGCACAAAAGCGGCTAAAGTTAAGCGCCGTTCTTCCCGCGCGGCTCCTTCACGGAGTTTCGCGCCGGACGCCATTTTGGATGCGCAGCATGTCTCTCCCCCGCTATTGCGAGCGCCGGTTGAGAGTGCGTCTAGGGCTGTTGCCCAGGCTGCGGAAGTGCACAGTCTGGGGGGTTTCTCCCCCGAGTTTGTTTTGCTGCTGCATCAGGCTTTCCTCATGCAAAACGCTGCCCCTGCTCCCTCTTCTGATAAAGAGGTTGAGGTTCCCAGAGGTAAACGCCCTCGGGTTGATTTCCAGGCCTTGGAGGACTTTTGTCTCCTCCGATGTAGATGAGGGCAGCGTGTCTGAGGTCTCCCAACGATCCTTTGCGGATTCCTTGGAGGAGATAGATCCCCGCTCGGATGGAGCGGATGACCCCTCTGCAGCGCGGCTTTTTAGCCCAGAGGATTTGCCCAACCTGTTGTTACAGGCCATGGACACTTTGAAGATTTCCTCTCCGGAGGACGTCTCTCCCTCAGCCCCTGTTGGCTCTGCCATTATGCTGGGGACGAAGCGCCCGCCTAGAACCTTCCACGTGCATGATGCCATGCACACCTTAATTGCGGCTCAATGGGATGTCCCGGAAACGAGCCTTAAAGTGGCTAGGGCTATGTCCCGCCTCTATCCTTTGGCTGTGAGTGAACGTGAGGCCTATCTGTGGCCTACCGTGGATTCTTTAATCACTGCGGTGACTAAGAAAACGGCGTTGCCGGTGGAAGGTGGCACGGCCCTAAAGGACGCCCAAGACAGAAGATTGGAGGTGGCCTTAAGGTCGTCCTTGGAGGCAGCTGCTTTAAGTTTGCAGGCCTCAGTTTGCGGCTCCTATGTGGCCAGGGCGTGCCGGACTATGGTGCAGCGGGCTTCCCCCTCGGATCATTCCTTGAGGGCTGATTGGCCGGCCCTGGAATCGGGCTTAGCCTATTTGGTAGACTTGCTGTATGATGTCTGGAGAGCCTCAGCTAAAGGCATGGCTCAGACAGTCTCTGCGCGGCGGTGGCTTTGGCTGAAACATTGGTCTGCTGACCACGCCTCTAAATCCCGCCTGGCTAGATTGCCTTTTAAAGGCAAGCTGCTCTTTGGGGTCGAGCTGGACAAAATCGTGACCGATCTCGGCACGTCTAAGGGCAAGAAATTACCAGAGGTCAGGGCTCGGGTTAGTACTCGTCCCGATACCTCCATACCGCCCGGGCAAGTCGGGTTCCTCTGCCCCCTCTTCCTTCAAGAGGAATTTCTCCCCCAAGCAGCATTCCTTTCGCAGAGACCGCCGTCCCGGAGGTGCTCCCTCCGGTCCTCCCCCAGGGTCTCGTACCCAATGACGGGGCCTTGGTCCACGCCCCAGTGCAGATTGGAGGACGGCTGTCCTCGTTTCTGGGCGAGTGGACCACTATAACTTCAGACGCGTGGGTGCTGGAAGTCATCAGAGACGGCTACAAGCTAGAGTTCTGCCAACCCTTAAGAGACGGGTTTGTACTCTCTCCCTGCAAGTCTCCGGTCAAGCTGTGGTAGTGCAGCAGACCTTGGACAACCTGATCCGCCTGGGTGCGGTCGTTCCGGTGCCAAAAAATCAGATTGGCAAGGGACGTTACTCCATTTACTTTGTGGTTCCAAAGAAAGGAGGTTCTGTCCGGCCTATCCTCGACCTCAAAGGGGTCAATCGGGCCTGGAAAGTGAGGCACTTTCGCATGGAGACTCTCCGCTCTGTTATAGCGGCAGTGAAGGCAGGAGAGTTCTTGGCTTCCTTGGACATCAAGGAAGCGTACCTGCATATTCCCATCTGGCCTCCTCTCCAACGCTTTCTGCGTTTTACAGTCCTGAGACGACACTTCCAGTTCAGAGCCCTCCCTTCCGGGTTGGCTACTGCTCCGCGGACCTTTTCCAAAGTAATGGGGGTCATAGCGGCCTTCCTGCTAAAGGAAGGAGTACAAGTCCATCCTTATCTGGACGACTGGTTGATCCGAGCCCCCTCTTATGCAGAGTGCGGCAAAGCTATGGACCGGGTAGTTGCTCTTTTGAGCTCCCTGGGATGGATCATCAACTGGAAGAAGAGCCAGCTGCGCCCGACTCAGTCCCTGGTGTATCTGGGAGTTCGATTCGACACCCAAGTAGGCAGAGTGTTCCTGCCAGACAATCGGATTGTCAAGCTTCAGGCTCAGGTGGACTAGTTCCTAGTAGCCTCTCCTATTCGGGCTTGGGACTACGTGCAGCTGTTGGGCTCTATGACGGCCACGATGGAAGTAGTGCCCTGGGCCAGGGCTCATATGAGACCACCACAGCTATCTCTGCTGCTGCGCTGGACTCCGATGTCGGAGGATTATGCTGTGCGCCTTCCCGTGGACCCAGCAGTGCGCAAGGCGCTGAGCTGGTGGACGCAGACAGACAAGTTGTCTGCAGGATTGCCTCTGGTGACCCCGGAGTGGATTGTCGTCACGACAGACGCCTCTTTGATGGGCTGGGGAGCCCACTGCTTGGGAAGGACAGCGCAGGGGCTCTAGTCTCCTGCAGAGGCAAGTGGTCTATCAACCTCCTGGAACTCAGAGCCATTCGCTTGGTGTTATTGGAGTTCATCCCGGTACTCGTGTTGAAGCCTGTACGGGTCCTGTCGGACAATGCCACGGCTGTGGCCTATATCAACCGCCAGGGAGGTACCAGAGCGCCCCTCTAGCCAAGGAGGCTATGAGTCTTTGCCAGTGGGCGGAAGCGAACCTGGAGCAGCTTTCAGCGGCCCACATTGCCGGAGTCATGAATGTCAAGGCGGACTTTCTCAGTCGTCATACCTTGGAGCCCGGAGAGTGGCAACTATCTGCTCAGGCGTTCTTGGACATCACGAAGCGCTGGGGCCAGCCGAGCCTAGATCTGATGGCGTCATCGGCCAATGGCCAAGTGCCGCGCTTTTTCAGCAGAGGACGGGACCCTCGATCCCTGGGAGTAGATGCTCTTCTCCAACAGTGGCCGACACAAGAGCTCCTCTATGTGTTCCCGCCCTGGCCCATGTTGGGCAGGGTGCTAGACCGGGTGGCAAAGCATCCCGGCAGGGTAATCCTGGTGGGTCCGGATTGGCCCAGACGTCCCTGGTATGCGGACTTGTTCAGGCTCTCAGTCGACGATCCTCTGCGGCTGTCAGTGGAGCAGGGCCTGTTACATCAGGGTCCCGTGGTGATGGAGGATCCCTCTCCCTTTGGTCTTACGGCCTGGCTATTGAGCGGCAGCGTCTGAGGAAGAAGGGCTTCTCAGACAAGGTCATCGCCACTATGCTGAGAGCGAGGAAGCGCTCTACTTCTACTGCTTACGCCAGGGTTTGGCGTATCTTTGCAGCATGGTGTGAAGCAGGCTCACTTTCTCCCTTCACTGCTCCAATTTCTTCAGTGTTGGCGTTCCTGCAAGAAGGTCTGGAGAAAGGCCTGTCGCTCAGTTCCCTTAAAGTCCAGGTAGCGGCTCTGGCTTGCTTCAGGGGCCGCCTGAAGGGTGCTTCCCTGGCTTCGCAGCCAGATGTGGTGCGCTTTCTCAAGGGAGTTAATCACCTGCGCCCTCCTCTGCACTCAGTGGTGCCTGCGTGGAATCTCAACCTGGTGCTAAGAGCATTGCAGAAGCCGCCTTTGGAACCCTTGTCGAGGGCATCTCTGAAAGACCTGACGTTGAAAGCAGTCTTTTTGGTGGCTATCACTTCAGACAGAAGAGTTTCCGAGCTCCAGGCGCTCTCATGTCGAGAGCCTTTTCTGCAGTGCACTGAGGCAGGAGTGACTATTCGCACAGTGCCTTCCTTCCTGCCCAAGATTGGTTCTCGCTTCCATGTGAATCAGCAGCTCTGTCTCCCTTCCTTTCGTAGGGAGGACTACCCAGAGGAGTACTCCGCTCTTGAATATCTGGATGTGAGACGAGTCATCATCAGATACTTGGAAGTGACCAATGATTTCCGGAAATCGGATCATCTGTTTGTCCTGTTTGCAGGTCCTCGTAAGGGTCTGCAGGCTGCTAAGCCTACAGTGGCAAGATGGGTCCAGGAAGCCATTGCAGCGGCTTATGTGGCCGCGGGGAAGGTGCCGCCTATCCAGCTGAAGGCTCACTCCACGAGAGCTCAGGCGGCCTCGATGGCAGAGGCCGGATCCGTCTCCTTGGAAGAGATATGCAAGGCGGCAACGTGGGCTTCGGCTCATACATTCTCCAAGCATTACCGTTTGACTGTGGCTGCACGGGCGGAGGCCCGGTTTGGAGCTTCAGTGTTGAGGTCAGGGATTTCTATGTCCCGCCCTGGGTGAGTACTGCTTCGGTACATCCCACCAGTCTATGGATTGATCAGCTTGATGATATGGAAGGTAAAATTATGTATAATCATACCTGATAATTTTCTTTCCATTAATCATAGCTGATCAATCCATAGCCCCTCCCAGATATCTGTACTGTTTATATTCTGGTTGAATTTTAGGTTCAAGTTTAGCCTTCAGTTACTTCAGGAGGACTTAGTGTTCAAGTTCTTCTTTCACTTGGATTCTTCAAGAGTTGAGACGACTTTGTGTTACAGTGAGCTGCTGCATTCCTCTCCCCTCCGTTTTACGGGGCTGGATTGAGACATAAATTCTGCCGGCACTCCCTCCCGCTTCGTGCGGCTGTAGGGCAGCTTTGTACCCCTCCCGCTTCGGCGGTGTTAGGGTCAGTCAGCTCCTCCCGCGGTTGCGGTTGCAGGATAAGCCAGATCCCCCCGCATCGGCGGGTGTGGTGTCCCTCCCCCGCTCCGCGGGGATGAGCTGGACGGATTCCCCTCCCCCACTTGTGTGGGGATGAGCTGGGTTAATTCCCCTCCCCCGTTTCGGCGGTGGTGAGCTGGGCAGAGTGTCCCTTCGTGGGTGTAATTCTCTAAGTGCTGAGTCCTGCGGATGGAGCTTTGATATCGACATACTGAGGAGTTTCCGGCAGCACATGACCACATATAGGGAGGCAAAAGTTTGCTCTCTATCTCCACCTGCTGGTAGATGGACACAACCCACCACCAGTCTATGGATTGATCAGCTATGATTAATGGAAAGAAAATTATCAGGTATGATTATACATAATTTTACCTTTGATTATTGCCCAGATCAGAGTTGTTTCTTATGACTGCTTTTCATAAGGATACTTTTACTGGGTAAAATGATGCTGGTAGTTTTGAAAATCCAAATCTACATTAGAGGCCGACCAAAACTGCAGTGGGGCACTTATTTTGATTTCAGTTCTGGTAGTTTTGCACACTGGAAGTGAAAGCATTATACAAGCACGCTTGCCTCTGGAAATCCGGGGAAGGAGTGTGGCTTACAGCAAATTATGTTTTTTTTTCCTTCTAATGGATTGACTTTATTAGGCAATAACATCCCGCTGACCAATTAGGCTATAAATGTAACAGCAAAACAACAATAAGACCATACGTTGTGCTTATGTTTATGTTTAGTAGTTCTTGATATACCGCTATTACTGAAAAACCGGCCAAAGTGGTTTGCAATCTTAAATAAGGAAGAATGTCAAGGATTTTGTGGTAAACCAAACATTAGTAATATAATTCCCAACTATACCACTGGTACATAAATATATCAATTGATAGCATAAACCAGGGTTCTAGACCCATCTAAGAGGTCATGGGTAGAGAGTTTCAATAAAACTCAATGAAAACTAATAAACAATTTATATGTGAAATGGAGAAATTCTCAGAGTAAAGACTCACCCAAGCAGAAAGCCACCCTAAGGTTAGAGGCTATTCCTAGAGGGTGGATAAGTTTCTCTTCATTGAAAATCTCCCATTTGCCAATATAAACAAAAATGAGCAAACTTTAGTGTTCCCAATCCAAAAAGGTGATTAAAATATCAATATCTAACAAGTTTTCTATTATCAAACTGAATCTATCTATCTATCCATGTCCTCATATATAAAATATGCTCACACATACATGCATACACGCTCCCATATACTCTTCACTCATTCTCTCATACATATATCAAATTTGTATCTTAAGAATTTAATAGCTAAATGCTAACTCTTGTACAAACACTAAATACAAGTGCTGTCTGTAATTACTAAACACATTAGCTTCAAATACTTCGATGACCTCAATAACTCGCATGACTGTACAAATCTGACATCAGTTTTATCCTATACTTATATTGTAGAGAAAATATTATTTATTTATTTGTGTCATTTATACCCCGCTCTTTCCCACTTGATAGCAGGTTCAGTGCGGCTTACAAAGTAGGGAACAAAGTATCACAGAGATAACACGGTTGTATAGAGTAGGACAGGAGGAAGAGATGCAGGGGGAAGGATTGAGGTATGGGTAATGTTTGTGGTGTGGATTAGGTTTGTGTATTAAGTTGGGTTGTTTGGAAATGCTTGTTTGAAGAGGTAAGTTTTCAGCAGCTTTCAGAAGGGGAGGTGTTCGTTGGTTGGTCGGATGTATCTAGGTATGGCGTTCCAGAGTTGGCTGCCTATAACAGAGAAGTTGGATGCGTAGTAGGTTTTGTATTTGAGACCTTTGCAATTGGGAAGGTGGAGATTGAGATATGTTTGAGAAGATTTGGTCCCGTTCCTGGCTGGAAGGTCGATCAGATTGGTCATGTAGCTTGGAGATTCTCCTTGGAGGATCCTGTGGATCAGTGTGTGGACTTTGAAGTTTATTAGTTCTTTGATAGGGAGCCAGTGGAGTTTTACACGGAGTGGTGTTGCACTTTCAAATCGTGATTTACCAAAGATAAGTCTGGCTGCTGTGTTTTGGGTGGTTTGGAGTTTTTTCAGGATTTGTGCTTTGCAACCAATGAAGATGCTGTTACAGTAGTCAGCATGGGTGAGTACTGTGGATATATGTGAAAAATATGCATGTATATAAAGGCGCACTTATCTCACTGCTGTCGGGTATGTGCACTCCACTCGACAGACACAGTTTGTCCAGGCACCATTACTCTCTCTTCAATGCCGATACATAGTTAAGAACTGGCAGAGTCCGTCTATTGTCCGACGTCTATTGTCCAACACTGCAGGGTTTCGAGGCAATCTTTGTCAGGGACCCAGATCAAATCTGCCACCATCTATAAGCGAATATAAACTGTGCCATAGTTGCTGAAATAACTATGGGCCTGTGCAGAAAACTTCCCATGTGGTTACCACAGGTTTAACACTGTATTACCATAGGATAGCAATGCAGAAAGGGTTTTAGCGTGGGTGTTAACTCACAGGGAAACCCTGACCACATACCGTATTGAAATGAATGGAAATGCAGTGATTTTGCTATTCCCCGCTTAGACTTTTAAAGATATAGCAGGTTATAAATAAAAGTTTTATTATTATTATTATCCCCAAGTATGCAAAAAAAAAAAGATTTTGACATTCAGTCCGGGGAGTGTAGAAGAATTGGTTGAGAGGAATGGGTATCTACTGGCACCCCTCTCTCCCCCCACAACCTGACTACCCTTCCCTGCATACCTGATATTATAAGCACATAAGCACCGCCATACTGGGAAAAGACCAAAGGTCCATCAAGCCCAGCATCCTGTCTCCGACAGCGGCCAATCCAGGTTTCAAGAACCTGGCAACCTCTCCCCCAAAAGAAAATTAATAATGTTCAATGGACTTTTCCTTCAGGAATCTGTCCAAACCCCCCTTAAACTCCATAAGGTCTCCTCTCTGGTGGTATAGTAGTCCCCCTCCCCGATGACCTAACCCACCCAACCTGACAATCTGACCCCCCTCCCCAACTCACAGCTCAGAATATTTCCCTGGTACTCTAGTGCCCCCCCCATACTTATATAGTAACATAGCAAATGTTGGCAGATAAAGAAATGTACGGTTCATTCAGTCTGCCCAGCAAGGTGTCCAGAGTTGTATCTGGCATTCTGTGAAGGTTCCACTTCTTCATGAGCCAGGCAAACTCTGGTTCTGCCATTAAAGCACACTCCAGCCATGATCCTGATCTGACTTTACTATTTATGGGAACCAGGCCATAGAAATCTGGCTGGCATTGGCCCCAATTGCCAACCTCTAGAGCTGCCATCAAATCTCTCTACAGTTTTGATATTATTTAAGTTTTGTTTTGATTACATCATTTTTCTGTATAGGGATCCTCTGTGTTTATCCCCCATGCATTCTTAAATTCCATCACCGCTTTTGTCTTCACCAGGTCCCCTAGGAGGGCATTCCAGGGATCCACCACTTTTTTCCCCTGGTAATCTGGTAGCCTCCCCTGACCCAAATCCCCCTTTTCCTGATTAAAAAAAATTAAATCCCTGAAGTCTAGTGGCACCCTCCCACCCCGATCCCTCCCCAAAGCTTGCCTGAGCCCACTTGCCATACCTTAACATGAGAGGCGGGAGTGATACCCATTCTTTCCTGTTTCTGGCGCAGCCATCTTGAAAAATTGTGGCACCTTGCTTTGCATGGTGCATCCTGGGGATGACCAGGCAGAGCCAGTCAGCCATATAAGGGAATTTCTCCCTTGTATGGTAGACTGGCCTTGCCCCAGTGCGTCCCAGGATGCACCTCACGGGGCAGAGTGCTGACATTTTGAAGATGATGGCATCTGAGGCAGGAGCGAGTGGGCATCTCGCCTGACTTAGTTAAGGTACAAGAGTCTGGGGGCCTGGCAAGGGGTTGTAGGATGGGGTGGGTGGATGCCACTAGACACCATGGATGTTTTTGGAAGAGGGGGGAGGGAGGGAGGGAGGGGCTACTAGATTGCCAGGGCAAGTTTTTTTTAATATCAGGGAACGGGGGGGGGGGGGGGGGGGCCACTAGACTACCAGGGAATTTTTAGGAGGTGAGGGGAGGGAGAGGGCCGCTAGACTATTGGTGGGGAGGGGCAAGGATTTTTAAAAAATATATTGCGGGGAATGGGAGTCGGGTCAGGCGAGAGGTGAGGAAGATCAGAACTGATGACTGCTGGCAAAGTTTTTTTTTATGTCACTGGCTCATTTCTCTGTATTTCCAGCAAGATGTTTTATCGCTTGTAAAAATTTAAATGGCTATAAATAAAAAATAAAAATAAAAAAAAACCAAAAAAAACTTGAACTTTGTACCACAGCATTAACAGATAGCCTCTAGAAGGCACTGCAGGATCTAGTTTAGTCTTCCCACCCATCCTCCCCAATACCCGCCCACCCCTAGGACAACTCTTCATTTATAATCAGTTATTGTAATTAGGGTAACAAGCAAGGAGTGCTTTTACAGAGTTTTAAATACATTTCATTACCATCTAAGAAGGAAACACTAAATAAATCACACAATATACCATATAAATTAAAAGACATTTTTATATTAGGCTTATATCCTTAATACTTTAGCAAGTTTTAAATTATTGAAAAACTCAAAAATACTAAGATGGTGTCAGCAGTCCAGCAGTGAGAGGGGTGCTATCCAATTTTTTGCATTGAGTGCTAAATGTTTGATTATCTCCCAGTTGGTGAGCAGTTATATGTGTGTGCCTGATGCAAAGAGCTTCTAGCTCTCAGAGAACGTGTCCGTTCTCTTGAGGCTAGAGTAGCAGATTTGTTGGAGCTGAGGGAGACAGAGAGGTACATAGAGGAGACCTACAGGGATGTTGTAGAGAAGTCCCACCTCCAGTCTGGTAGCCCCTGTGCTACCTTGGAGGAGGGAGGTCTCCTAGAAGGTGAGCATCACCTTGGTAAAGTAGGAAATACTCCTGTAGCCAGGACCTGCCCACCAGGGGATGTACTATCCTCTCGCACAGAGGATATGTCTCCAAGTGCTGTCCAGGAGGGAAGGGTTAGGACAGCTGTTGTATGTAGTTGGTGATTAGATCATTAGGCATATAGATAGCTGGGTGACTGGTGGACATGGGGATCGCCTGGTGACTTGCCTGCCTGGTGCGAAGGTGGCAGACCTCACACATCACCTAGATAGGATTTTATATAGTGCTGGGGAAGAGCCGGCTGTCTTGGTACATGTGGGTACCAATGACATAGGAAAATGTGGGAGAGAGGTTCTGGAAGCCAAATTTAGGCTCTTAGGTAGAACGCTCAAATCCTGAACCTCTAGGGTAGCATTTTCTGAAGTTCTACCCGTTCCACGCGCAAAGCCCAAGAGACAGGCAGAGCTCCGGAGTCTCAATGCGTGGATGAGATGATGGTGCAGGGAGGAGTGTTTTAGATTTGTTAGGAACTGGGCAACATTCTGGGGAAGGGGGAGCCTATTCCGAAAGGATGGGCTCTACCTTGCCCAGGGTGGGACCAAGCTGCTGGCATCGGTGTTTAAAAATGAGATAAGGCAGCTTTTAAACTAGAAACTGGGGGAAGGCCGACAGTCGCTCAAAAGTGCATGGTTCGGTATAAGGTATCTTTCAAAGATATCACCAAAACAGGGAAGATAGGCCATCCCGATAGTGAGGTTGCAAAAGAGAACATAGTAGATCAGGTGTCCTTAAATAAAAATCAGGCAAAAGATTGTAAATTAATACTGTCAAGTACTGAGCATGATGAAAATAGGAACAACAAACATAGTTTGAAATGTCTATATGCGAATGCCAGGAGCCTAAGAAATAAGATAGGATAGTTAGAATATATTGCACTAAATGAAAAATTAGATATAATAGGCATCTCTGAGACCTGGTGGAAGGAGGAAAACCAGTGGGACACTGTCATACCGGGGTACAAATTATATCGTTGTGATAGGGTGGATCGAATTGGTGGAGGGGTAGCTTTGTATATTAAGGAGAGCCTTGAATCAAATAGATTGAAAATTCTGTAGGAAACAAAACACATCTTGGAATCACTAATGATTTACATTCCATGTGTAAAAGGGAAAAGGATAGTGATAGGAGTGTACTACCGTCCGCCTGGCCAGGATGAACAGACGGATGCAGAAATGTTAAAGGAAATTAGGGACGCAAACAAGCTGGGAAACACATTAATAATGGGTGAATTCAATTACCCCGATATTGACTGGGTAAATGTAACATCAGATAAAGCTAGGGAGGTAAAATTCCTTGACGAAATCAAGGACTGCTTTATGGAGCAACTGGTACAGGAGCCGACGAGAGAAGGAAATATTCTACACCTAATCCTTAGTGGAGGTCATGATCTGGTGCAAGAGGTAATGGTGTTCGGGTCACTTGATAACAATGATCATAATATGATTGGATTTGATATTAGCTTTGAAGTAAGTATACATAGGAAATCAAATATGTTAGCGTTTAACTTTAAAAAAAGGAGACTATGATAAAATGAGAAGAATGGTGAAAAAAAAACTTAGAGAAGCGGCTGCGAGGGTCAAAAATTTACATCAGGCATGGATGCTGTTCAAAAATACCATCCTGAAAGCCCAGGCCAAATATATTCCGCGTATTAAAAAAGGAGGATGGAAGACCAAACCACAGCCGGCATGGTTAAAAAGTGAGCTGAAGGAAGCTATTAGAGCTAAAAGAAAATCCTTCAGAAAATGGAAGAAGGTACCGACTGAAAATAATAAGAAACAGCATAAGGAATGTCAAGTCAAATGCAAAGTGCTGATAAGGAAGGCTAAGAAAGACTTCGAAAAAAAGATTGCTTTGGAGGCAAAAACACATAGTAAAATTTTTTTTTAGGTATTTTAAAGGCAGGAAGCCGGCAAAAGAATCGGTTGGATCACTAGATGACCGAGGGTTAAAAGGGGCAGTCAGGGAAGACAAAGCCATAGCGGAGAGATTAAATTAATTCTTTGCTTCAGTCTTCACCGAGGAAGATTTGGGAGAGATACAGGTGCCAGAAATGGTGTTCGAAGCTGACGAGTCAGAGAAACTGAACAAATTCTCTATAAACCTGGAGGATGTAATGGGGCAGCTCTACAAACTGAAGAGTAGCAAATCTCCTGGACCAGATGGTATTTATCCCAGCGTATTGACAGAACTGAAAAATGAACTTGCGGAGCTATTGTTAGTAATATGTAATTTATCCTTAAAATCGAGCGTGGTCCCGGAAGATTGGAGGGTGGCCAGTGTATCGCTGATTTTTAAAAAAGGTTCCAGAGAAGATCTGGGAAATTATAGACCGGTAAGTCTGATGTCGGTGCCAGGCAAAATGGTAGAGACTATTATAAAGAACAAAATTACAGAGCATATTCGAAAGCATGGATAATGAGACAAAGCCAACATGGACTTATTGAAGGGAAATCTTGCCTCACCGATCTATTACATTTCTTTGAAGGGGTGAACAAATGTGGATAAAGGTGAGATGGTTGATATTGTGTATCTGGATTTTCAGAAGGTGTTTGACAAAGTACCTCATGAAAGACTCCAGAGGAAATTAGAGAGTCATGGGATAGGAGGTAGTGTCCAATTGTGGATTAAAAACTGGTTAAAAGATAGAAAACAGAGAGTAGGGTTACATGGTCAGTATTCTCAATGGAGAAGGGTAGTTAGTGGGGTTCCCCAGGGGTCTGTGCTGGGACCGCTGCTTTTTAACATATTTATAAATGACCTAGAGATGGGAGTAACTAGAGAGGTAATTAAATTTGCTGATGACACAAAGTTATTCAAAGTGGTTAAATCGCGGGAGGATTGTGAAAAATCACAAGAGGACCTTATGAGACTGGGCGTCTAAATGGCAGATGATGTTTAATGTGAGCAAGTGCAAAGTGATGCATGTGGGAAAGAGGAACCTGAATTATAGCTGCATCATGCAAGGTTCCACGCTAGGAGTCAGAGACCAAGAAAGGGATCTAGGTGTCGTTGTTGATGATACGTTGAAACCTTCTGCTCAGTGTGCTGCTGCGGCTAAGAAAGCAAATAGAATGTTATGTATTATTAGGAAAGGAATGGAAAACAAAAATGAGGACGTTATAATGCCTTTGTATCGTTCCATGGTGCAACCGCATCTTGAATATTGTGTTCAATTCTGGTCACTGCATCTCAAAAAAGATGTAGTGGAATTAGAAAAGGTGCAGAGAAAGGCGACGAAAATGATAAAGGGGATGAGACGACTTCCCTATGAGGAAAGGCTGAAGCGGCTGGGGCTCTTCAGCTTGGAGAAAAGGCTGCTGATGGGAGATATGATAAAGGTCTATAAAATAATGAGTGGAGTTGAACGGGTTGACGTGAAGCGTCTGTTTATTCTTTCCAAAAATACTAGGACTTGGGGACATGCGATGAATCTAAAAAGTAGTAAATTTAAAATTAACTGGAGAAAATATTTCTTCACTCAACATGTAATTAAACTCTGGAATTCATTGCCAGAGTATGTGGTAAAGGCGGTTAGCTTAGCAGAGTTTTAAAAAGGGTTGGATGGCTTCCTAAAGGAAAAGTCCATTGACCATTATTAAATTGGACTTGGGGAAAATCAACTATTTCTGGGATAAGCAGTATAAAACAATTGGTACTTCTTTGGGATCTTGCCAGGTATTTGTGACCTGGATTAGCCACTGTTGGAAACAGGATGCTGGGCTTGATGGACCTTTGGTCTGTCCCAGTATGGCAATACTTTATGTACTTATGCTTATAGATTCGGTGGATGCTTTCCAGCGATTGTTTTGCAGTAGAGCTGTACACTGAGCCGGCTCTACTGCGAAGCTTTCTGCATCAGCCCCACAGTGTTGCTTTTAAAAATCCTTGCATGGAGCCCTCCACAGGAAAACAGGAAAAACACAAAACAAAAGAAAAAAGAAGAATCCAAATGCTCCTGTACTACTGAATTTATTAAAGTTTCCTTCTCCTGCATTTATGCCATTCAGTTATGCACCAAGAACGTCTGAACTGGTTCCGTGGGGTTGTTTTAAGCTATTTGCCATGTTGTGAATTCTGCTCTGGGGATTTGGCAGCTTGTTTCTGCTTTAAGAAATAAAGCTGAGATGCAGTAGCTCATATGATGTCTTCCTGCTGTGTGTACCTAGTCTATGAGAAGAGCAGAGTCTTCTGTACAGTTAGTGACTCTATCAGGTTGTGTTTGCTTAGGTGTGTGAGTTAGCTGATGAGCACAAAGCTGAAGGTTTATGAAATCGCAGAAGAAATAATCCAAAGTACACATACACTGAAAGAATAAACATCAGTTTAATGCAAATTTAAGATGCTGATTTTCTTCTTTTTGTAAAGACCTCTTTCTTCTGATGCAGAAGACCAGTTTTCAGTTATAAAGCAACAGATGTATCAAGGCAATATGCAAACTTTGCATTAAAAAATCTTTTGTATTTGTATTTTTCCTATTTTGTTAAGGATACTCTCTGAATTGCTTTTCAAGTTTAATGCTTGTATGATTATTTGTTAAACCTATAAATATACAATTGAAAAAAATCCTATGTATATAGATTCATCAAAGTGTTCATGGTTGACCCATCATTAATGTAAACCTCCAGGTTCAAATTATTCTAAGTACAGAGGAAACGTTCCAGTCACAGAAACCACAAAGCTCTCCCTCCCAGTGTATTGTTCATATGTGAAGGTTAGTATGCTGGAGAAACAACTTCCAAAATGTTGTAGATGTTACTTTTTATTTGAATAAAACATGGTTGACAAATACCGGGGTTACACAAGCACAGACCTAGAGCAGTGCTTCTGAACCCAGTCCTCGAGGCACACCCAGCCGGAGTTTTCAGGATAGCTACACATGAATATGCATGAGATGGATTTGCATATCAAGGAGGCACTGCATGCAAGTCTATCTCATGCATATTCATTGTGGGTATCCTGAAAACCTGACTGGCTTGGTGTGCCCCAAGGACTGGGTTGAGATGCACTGTCCTAGAGGATAATAACATTGTATGGCTCATGTAGTTCAGAAAGCAGACATTTAGATATGTGTTTGCAAAAAAAAAAAAAAAAACCTAGAAGAGGCTTGGTGAAAACAGAGCCTTTGCAAAAATATATATATATAGCACTGCCAAAGCAGCACAAATATTTGGTGCCATACACTGATCAAAAAAAAAAAAAAGGGTTACAAATAACGAGTGTTGTCCCTAGGAGATGCTCCTGTATAACTAGCACTAGATGAACATATAAATGTGATTCTCCGAGGACAAGCAGGCCAGTTTATTCTCACAGCTGGATGATGGCATCTGACGGAGCCCAGTGTGGATGCTGACTAGTGAGAAGTTTGTAGAAGTTTCTAGTAGCATCCCACCACGCATGTACTGGTGCCTTCCCGCCCAACGCATGATCGCGGGTCCTCAGTCTTTGTTTTTTCGCAGAGCAGGGAGGATGCATCATTGTGTTCTCCTCACTGTGCATGTTTCTTCTTATTCGCAGTGCCTTTCCATGTGGATATTTTTGATTTATTTTTTATAATAGTGAGTCCAAAAGGGTACAGAGTGAATATGGAGCATGAAACACAAAATGTTGGGAAGGTGCCAAAGAGTGAGTGAAAAGTGAAAGCAATGCATAAATGGGATAATGAAATGTGCTCGATGTTCAAAGCGTTGTTCAAGGATCAAGCCTAATCCATATCCAAAGGAACCTAGGTGAATCAGTATGTAGGTTAAAACTGTGAAAAAAAAAGGCAGACCGCAGGAGAGGCCACCTGACACATGAGAAAACCGGCAAGAAACAGGGGAGATTGGCCAATACACGGACAACTGTATGAAAAGCATGTGCATATAGGGAAAGGACCGAGGTCCGTAGCAAGCTAACAAATAGCGCTGTGCGGATAAAGGAAGTGACAATGGGTGAAAATTGGATAAAACAGCACGAAAAGCCGACCAAAAATAAATATTAAAAAATGCAGTGTCTTGAGTGTAAACAAAACCGTGCAGGAGGAAGTAGGAGGAGAAAAAAAGGAGAAAAATGGCAATGACAATAAAACAACAATAGTGGGAGAGTGCTGGTTACAAATTTATATTCACCCTTATATATATATATACACACACACACACACACACACAGTGCAATCCGCTTAAGTGCAAGGGTCTGGGACCAAAGAAATGCATGCAGTTAACCAGAGCGTGCACTTAACCGTTGTGACCCAAAGAAGCTTGACATCTAATAAACATATGTACAGTACTGTTTATTATTATACATACAGTATACAGTCTCTGTTAACTGGCGTTAGGCTTACTTGAAGTAATCAGTTATAGTCCTCTGTACACTATTGGGTCTGTGAGTTCCATAGACTACGTCTGCCAAACAGTAAAAACTGTCATAGCACTGACATCCAGTGGCCTCCATATAGGCCCACACGGTGTTGAGACTCTCCAGCGCTCTTGCAAAAGTGACAGGAGGAGGTTGTTGAATTTCATCAGCATGTGCCTCGCTGCTCATTTCATCCTCTGTTTCATCATCAGCCATTGTTGCTTTCGTGTAGGCGCATATCTCGGCATCAGTGCTGTCATCCGCTGTTTGTAGATCGTAATCAACAGCTACGTAGCGATGAAACTCCTCTTCAGCAACACTGGCTGGGATGTCAATAACCTGTTCATCTGACACGTTTGCAACAGCTGCATCTGTTTCATCCCTCTCCACATTCTTAACAAAGCTTGCCCGCTTGTAGCAGTTCACAATGGTTGCCTGTGTAACATGATTCCAGGCTTCTTTCTGCATATGTAGGGAATCCAACAGAGATAGATTACAAGCCAGTTCAACAGCACGTTTGTCCTTGCCAGTCTGGTCATCCACAACGCTCATCAGACGACGTAGCACAAGAGCCCGATAATGTTGTTTGAAATTGGCTATTATGCCCTGATCCATAGGTTGGATCAGAGAGGTAGTGAGTGTTTGGTGGCAGGAAGACCACCTTGATGTTAGACAGCCTGACATCATCCCTGTGTGCAGCACAATTATCACAAAGCAGTAAAATCTGACACTTTTGTGCCCGCATTCTAGTGTCTAACTTCTTTAGCCACTGCTTCCAAATTTCCCCAGTCATCCATTAATTTGCGTTAGCCTCGTTTGACATAGGAGGTCGCTTAACTTTCTTGAAGCAATGGGGCTATTTGCTCTTTCCAATGACGAGGGTTTCCAACTTCTCACTTCCATCCATATTGCAGCAAAGGAGGATCGTCAGTCGGTCCTTTGACGTTTTACCTCCAGTAGTTTCGGCATGTTTGAATGCAAGTGTTCCTTCAGGAATCGCTCGCCAGTAGAGACCATTTTCGTCAGCATTGAAAATGTCACAAGGTGCAAACTCGTTCAAGATGGTAGGAAGAACTGAAACAACCCAATTTTCAGCACCAAAGTCATCAGCGTCTTATTTCTTGAATTTTATGCTGTTCCTCTCCTTCCATCTTTCCAACCATCCAACAGTGGCTTTGAATTCAGTTAGTCCAAGACTTTCAACTAGCTGGTTAGCTTTCTCCATAAGCAGTGGACCACTAACAGGAAACTGTCTGCTCCTGACTTGAGAAAACCACCGAAGAAGAACATGTTCTACCTCCTCAGCTTTTCCCGCCCATTTTCGTTTCCGTTGTGGATTTGTATTGTTTTGCCAGTCTTCCAGAAACTGGTCTTTCTGCTTCAAGACATGTGAAATTTGACTGGGATTGACACCATATTCTTTAGCAATAGATGCTTGACTTTGTTTTCTAATTTTTTAAGAACTTCTATTCGTTAAGCCAGTGTTAAAGTCTTAAAGTTCTGCTGTGACGACGACGACCCCAGTGTACGCTCTAACAACATTCTTTCGCTTATTCTGCCTGTGGCAGTTAAAGGGGTGGTGAATTTGAAATCTTGTTGGTTGTCACGTGCCAATCAGCTTCCATATTCCGTGCGCGCGCTTATGCGGAGTCTTTCCTGCAGAGAAGCGGTCTTGAACCATGCATATAAGCGAATCTCACACTTATCAGTGGTGCGCTAAACCGAAGTTTGTCCCCATAGAAATTGATGGTGGCAAAAATGGGACCGAAGTACGGCATGCAGTTAAACAGTGCATGCGCTTATCCGACGTGCACTTAAATGGAGTGCACTGTATAGATATTTTTTATATATTTATATTTAAATATATTTAATGTATGTCCATTGTTTATAGACCCCTGATGTAGGCTTCACGCCGAAACACAGTGCTTTGTTGGGTCCTGAAGAATAAAGGTTATATTTATCATATTTCTTGTCCTTCTGTTTCCTCACGGGAGAGCCCTGCTGATCACACTACTCCTTTCACTAGTAACTGAATGTAGGAGACACCTGAGCATTGACATACCTGAGTCCAAGTGTGCATGACCTTGGACTCAGGTATGTCAATGCTCAGGTGTCTCCTACATTCAGTTACTAGTGAAAGGAGTAGTGTGCATGATCTTGTAAGACAAGAGAAACAACCTCAGACATTAGCATCTTCTGAATCTGTCCATGTGAGTGGAATCTTTTCTGCCCTAAACTAAAGGGATTCTCCCTATGGTCCTAAAGGCTCATTTCCAAACCTTACTTTACAGGTGATGGGAGGTGTCTGTTCAGAAAGAGCAGAAATAAGTGACACTTTTCATTCTGCAGCTGTTCCACCTCTTCAGTAAGTGCAAACCATTGGGAACTGCAGTCGAATATGGACATACCTTTATAGAATGACTCTGGGGTCCTTTTACTAAGGTGCGCTGCAAAATGACCTGCGGTAGTGTAGACGCGTGTTTTGGGCTCGCGCAGAATCATTTTTTAGCACACCTACAAAACAAATGCCTTTAAAAAAAATTTTGCCGAATTGCCACGTGTCCATTTTGGGTCTGAGACCTTACTGCAAGCCATTGACATAGCGGTAAGGTCTCACGCAGTAACCGGGCAGTAATGGTCTATGCGTGTCAATTTCCACTTGATGCGTGTAGCTGCCGCGCATCAGAAAATAAAAAATATCTTTCAGATGCGTGTAGCGGACGCGCGCCAAAATTGAAATTACAGCAAGAGCCACACGATAGCCAGGCGGTAACTCCAATTTGACACACGTTGGGTGCGCATAGGCACCTACACGGCTTAGTAAAAGGGCCCCTTTGTGCTTTCTGCTGTAGAGGATGCATTTTAACATCTAGGTCGGAGAACAACGGAGTATCTCAAACATCCGAGATTCAGTGCTGCTTTAAATAATCTGTAAAGCACTCCACCAGATTAAATCTTTTAAGCATGTCATTATCCTTAATTAACTTATTCTTGACTGGTACCCTTGTCTCAGCAGTTTTAGTGGTGAAACGCCTCCATAGTGCATTGGAGGAGAAAACCTAACATTATTCTGCTTCAGAAAGAAAGCAATTATTTCTTTGAAATTATAAATATTTCTTTTGACTTGTATAATGTTATCCTTATTGTTTCTTTATAGCCCCCGTAATTGGGATATTCAGCACGATTCAAACTGTAATGGCATTTGGGTAAGTAATTAGTCTTTGAGGTGTTTTTTGTTCAGAATCAACCAAAAGAAATTTGTATTGCATGATTTAGTAACTTAAAAACAGGGAAAACGATGGCAGATAAAGACCAGTCTGCTCATCCATACCTTCTACTATCCCTTTCTCTCTCTTAGAGATCCTGGGACCTACATTCAAAATGATTTAAGCAGGCAGGAGAGGTTCCCGCTGCTTGATCTGGCCGCCCATATTCAGCAGTTCTTAACCAAGCAGTGCCCCTGAATATTGGCACTAATGGCCATTTTGATATCGAGCCATTCAGGAGTGTCACGGGGGTGGATTCAGGGAGGAGCCGGCAGTTATGCAGGTATTGGCAGTAATCAGTGCTGGTGCCAATAGTTAATTGGGCATATAGGTTTGCAACAAAAAGCAGTCCCAAACTTGCCCACTTAGCTATGCGGGTGCTGGCACTGAATATCGTCCAGCACCCCCATAACTTCCAGGTACTGGCCTGAAGTGTGTTGATCCTGCCTCTTCCAGAATTTCAAGAAATCACCTCCTTAAAATCCTCCCCCCCCCCCCCCCCCAGAGCATCAAGATCCCCCTTTCCAGTACCTCTCTCCCTCCCACCCCTCACATCATCAAGAAACCCCTCCCTCCCACTCCCAAACATCAAGAAACACCCCTTCCCATCTCTTTCTCTCCTTCCTGCCCCTGAACATCAAGAAACCCTCTCATCCTCCCTCCCACCCCCGGAGCATCAAGGTAATACCGCAAGGCTGCCACTACAGGATGGGCAGCTGCAAAGGGCAGGAGCAAATGAGCATCGCTCCTGCCTGTTCCCCACAAGACCACCAAGGTTTGGGCAGGAAGGCCTAGGGGGATCCTGAGGTTCCCCATAGGCCTAATTACTGCATTAAAGAAGATTTTGGTTCAAGAATTCTGAGTCTTCTCATAAATAAAGGGAGGTTCTTGATGTTCTGGAGAGTGAGAGGGAGGAGAGATCAGAAAGGGTTTTCTTGATGTTTTTTTTGGGGGGGTGGTGGTAGTGAGAGTGGGGATCGGGACCTGGCCAGTTAACCTTATGCAGGTCCAGGACAATATTCAGCTGGGACCAACACATGGCCTGGCATTGAATATCCAGTGCTAATTGTGCCTACAGGGATCAGTATTTTAAAAAATGCTGACCACCAGAAGCTCCTCCACTAGGAGGCTGTTCCACGCATTCTGTAAAGAAGTATTTCCTCACATTACTCTTGAGCCTATCTTTCACTTTCATTCTATGCCCCCTCATTCCAGAGCGTCTTTTTTTTTTTTTTTATGTTTCAAAGTTTTTATTGATGATGCCACAGATTATCACAATCATTTGATTAAGTACATAACAATTTAAACTTTGTCAGTCATATGTACACCCATCCGCGGTCATTATCATCAAATTTGATTTACAATTTCCTTCCCAATTCCCCCCTTCCCCCCCCTTAATACTGTCTTTAACATAATCCTTGTGTCAGAATAGAACAATAAACAACAATGAACATTACCCGCTATCTGCACATTCCAAGAATAATAACTTGTAGTTGTATCGCGGTTAACCCCTTATCTAATATCTCCCTCCCTTTCATCCCCTTCCCCCCTCCCCCCTTTATCATGAAATATTCCACATTCACTTCATGAGCCATTCAGTTACATCTCCCATTCACTCTTGTGCTACGGTGTTGGTTAAGGTGCTCTGCCTTATGTTGTGTTACTGAACTCTAGTTGCCATTATCCTCTCCCTCCTTTATGGTCCCCTATGTGGAAAATTTATTTAATATTGCACTTCTCGCTTTATGGGATATACTTTGTAAGTACTTGGTCCAGATGGTGATAAACTTCCTTCTTTTCTTGGATGTGCCCTGGGCTTCCCTGGCCTCCCATAGCATCAATTCATGAAACCTATTTCTCCAATGCCAGAAGGAGGGTGGTACCACCTGCATCCAGTGTCTAAGTATACATTTTTTCCCCACGGCATAAGCCTTGCATATCAATTGTTCCAAATTCCTATCCGAAATCCCGTAGGCTGTCCTTCTATTTAAAAGTGCTCCTCTCCAGGATGGGAGTATTTTTTGATCAATGATGCTCTCAAGGTATTTATGCACCGCCTTCCAAAATATTTTTACTCTATCGCACCTCCAAAATGCATGCAAAAAGGTATTCCTTCCTCTGTTGCATTTGGAACATTGGGCATCGGGTGTCCACCCCGCTCTCGCTACTTGTGTTTGTGTCATGTATCCCCTGTGTATTATTCTGTATTGACTCTCCTGCAGCTCCGCCCCTCCCACCTGTTTTGGGATATCTATGATCAATTTTGTAAAATTTACTCCCTTCAATTCATATCCCAAGTCTTTACTCCAGGCTGCAGTGAGTGCTTCATAATTGCGAGGTGGGCAAAGCAACAGAAGTGCTTTGTGTAAACTAGATATTGAAACCTGATCATACGCATCCCCTTGTAAAAATTCTCTAAGCTTTTGACCCATTTTTGTACCCAGAGCCTCTTGGTCTAAGCTATACCAGTAGTGGTGTAATTGTCTATAAGTGTAGTGATCCTTGTTTGTTAGGGATAGCCTCTGCTGTAGATCTTGGAATGTATACAACCTTCCATCCGCATTGACTAAGTGTTCCACTAAAGTGATTCCCATTTCTGCCCAGTTTTTAATGGTCCCTGCTTCCATTCCAGGTTGGAAGTCCCCATTCCCTTGAAGAGGCAACTGATCACTGACATTTGGATTATGATTCCAAGCTGACATTAGGAAACGCCAGACCTGTCTTAAAGGTTGTAACAAAATACTATTCTTACCTACAGGCGGTAAACTAGTTGATTTAGCCTGCAGAAGAAAATTCATATGCCAAGGCCTAAACAATGCTCTCTCCCACCCAATAGGGGTATACTGACTTGTGCCTAGCATCCAGTCTCTGAGATGTCTCAGTAAACAGGCCTTGTTATATCTTTGAATATTGGGTAGACCCAAGCCTCCTTGTGTCCAATTATCATAAAGATATTCTAAACGTAATTTGGACTTCTTCCCGTCCCAAAGGAAATTCCTACAAATCCTATTTAACTTTCGTATATCTCTTCTTAATAAGTGTATTGGCACGGCTTGTAAGATGTAGAGCCATCTAGGGAAGATGAACATTTTAAACATATTAATTCTCCCAGTAAGTGATAGGGGCAGATGGCTCCACTGCTCAAGAGAGCGTCTTGTATCCTGTAGCAGTTTCTCTATATTCAGGTGATACAACTTTGAGGTATCCATGGACAACTGCACTCCTAAATAACGAAAGGACCCATCTGCCCATCTCAATGGGACACGGCCTTGCCAACTCTCCTCGCGCTTCTCCCCACCCAGCAATGCTTCTGATTTCTCCAAATTTAACTTAAAACCTGAGAAATCCCCATATTCTGCCATACATTCTAATAAAGCTGTCAGTGATGTACTTGGATTAGTCAGATGAGCTAGTAGGTCATCTGCAAATGCTGCGATCTTGAACGTTTCTGCGCCCACCGCCACTCCCTTCACGTCAGGCGTCCCTTGAATATCTCTGATCAAGGGATCTAATGTTAATACGAACAGCAAAGGTGACAGTGGACAGCCTTGTCTAGTTCCCCGATATATCGAGAAGGGGGCAGATAGTATTCCATTAACCCACATTTGGGCCTGTGGAAGATAGTATAACGCCCTTATTGCCTCCTGAAAAAACCCATTTATTCCATATGCTTCTAACGTCCCAAACAAAAAATCCCACACCACTCTGTCAAATGCCTTTTCGGCATCAAAGCTGACTAACACGGATGGTATGGCCTGATTAGATACTACCTCCAACGTTGTAAGTATTTTCCTGACATTCTTAGTAATACTTCTGCCCTGCACAAAACCCACTTGTGACTCCTCAATAATATCCGGCAATATACGGGCTAATCGGTTGGCTAGGACTTTGGCGTATAATTTGGCCTCATAATTGAGGAGCGAAATCGGCCTATAGGATTCTGGTTTCCTCGTATCACGTCCCGGCTTCGGTATTACTATAATTTGTGCTAGCCGTAAGGAGGGAGGCATTTGTTGATCCTGCACTATGGTATTAAACATAGCTGTGAGCGGTGGCGCCACCTCCTCCCTCAGCATTTTATAGAATTCCCCTCTATATCCATCTGGGCCTGGGGCCTTTCCCAAGGGACCCTGCTGTATTGCCCACGCTACTTCGTCAGTTGTTATAGGGGCATTTAACATAGCCAGACCTTCCGGGTCCACTCGGACGTTGTCTTGTCTACTGAAGTACATCTCGCTATCTAACGGGGGTGGGTCAGGGGGCGAGTATAAATGCGTGTAATAATCTACCAGGATTTTATTGATTTGAACATCCGTATTCTCTAATACCCCATTAGGAGAGTACAAGGTGTCTATTTTTGAGGGCCCTTGCCTAGATTTTGCCAACCTTGCGAGCATCCTACTATTTTTGTTGGCATATTTATATAGTTGGTATCTGTAATAAGCATAGTTTTTTTGGGCCTTTTGATGAATCCCTTCATTTAGGGCCTGCTGCAATTCTAAAAGTTGGGCTTTAAGCTGCAAACTATGATGTCGCCCATATGCTTTCCGCACTCTTGTTACTTCTTTTTCTAATCTAAACAACTCCTTCTCCCGTATCTTTTTTTGATGACTCGTGTATGCTATAATCTCTCCCCGTAGTACGGCTTTAGCTGTATCCCAGTATAAAATTGGGTTACCCCTATGCTCCTGGTTAGTTTCTTGAAAATACTTATACTTTTGTGTTATATAGTTTAGAAATGTTCTGTCAGTATACAGACGAGTAGGGAATCTCCATTGAAATTGTCCTGGTGCGGGCCCGGGCGGCTCCAGTACTGCAGTTACCATCGCATGATCGGAAATTTTTATGGGACCTATGTCTGCCTCCCGCAGCCTTGTAAATAAATTGCGTGAAAGAAATATGTAGTCAATTCGTGACATGGTGGCATGTGCGCGGGACAAATGGGTAAAATACCGCTCTAATGGGTGCAGAGTCCGCCACACATCCACCAAGTCTAGGACCTCACTTAACATGTTTATGCCTCTCGAATCTGACCCCGACCCCTTCGTCTCCCCATGTGATCTATCCAACCTAGGATCAACCACTGCATTAAAGTCTCCCCCTACTAGCATGGGAATTCCATCGAAGCCTGTTAGGTGTTGCAGGAGTTTTTTGTAAAAAGTTTTATTGTACGTATTGGGGGCATATACATTGCACAACACTACAGGTTGTCGTTCTATTGTTAAGTGTACAAGTACATATCTGCCCTCCGCATCTGCTACAATCTTATGAGTATGGACTTGAATCCCTTTTTTGATTAATATGATAACTCCTGCTTTTTTGGCTTGCGCCGGGGATTCGTAGTAATCTCCCACCCACCATCTACGTAATTTCTCATGTTCTTTAGCATTCAAATGCGTCTCTTGAAGAAAAGCTATTTCTACTTTTTGTTTATGTAATGCTTGGAGTATCTTTTGTCTCTTAATCGGCGAGGAGATGCCACCCACGTTCCAGGTCACCATCTTAAGTGCCATTACGTGAACTCATTGTTCAGATTATACACCGAATGGAGACCTGCACGTATTGAGCAATGGGGGCATCCCAGCCAATACCCCCCTTGCTGTCTTTTTTGTGTCACTCTATGTTGTAAAGTTCCCAATGTGGCTCTTAACCAACTGCTTATCCCCTGCTTCTCCAACCTGCCCATGAAGCTATGGCTCCTCAAAGAATCCTCCCCTAATCCCACCCCTATCCCACCCAACCTCTGTCCTCCCCTACTTCTTCTGGGCACCTAGGGTGCTCAACCTCCGTGTCTCCGATCGGGGACCCCTTTTAGCAAGTATGTATCCAGTCTCCCCCCCCCCCTTTGTATGCAGTGTAACTTCAATAACAACATTAACAACATTAACCATTTCAAAGAAATTTAACTCAATATCATCAGAAGTGATTATCAACTCTTTGACCACCCTGTTCACCATTACTCAGGTTTTCATCTCACCAACAAAGTCTACTCGTTTGTGGAAGAACTCGGTCTGTTTTTCTCCAGCTGATCCACAAACGCTTGAGCTGCCTCCACTGTTTCATAAAACTTCACCACATCATTATGTTGAATGCGTAGTTTCGCTGGGTATAATAGACCAAAACGGATTTGTAGTTTATGCAGTCTTCCACAGACCTGCGAATACTGTTTGCGCAAAAGAGAGACTTTAGTAGAATAGTCTTGAAAGCATAGTATTTTATGGCCCTCAAGCTCGAGTGTTGCTCCTTTCCTAAGAGCAGTGAGTAACGCCATTTTTTGTTGCTAGTGGAGCATACGCAGGATAACCACTCTCGGCCGGTCGTTGGTCATCTTCCTGGGTCCTAAACGATGTGCCCGCTCTATTCTTAGGGGTCCAGTTGTATTTTCATTGTGCAACATCTTAGCAAGTCAGGATTCCAGATATTCTCTCAGATCCCCCTCTTTTATTGATTCTGGTATTCCTACCAGTCTGAGGTTATTCCGTCGAGAGCGGTTCTCCAGATCATCCACTTTATCCTCCAGGGCTGCTACCTTTTTTGTAAGTCCTTCTATAGCCGTGGAGGATTCTTGTGCTGATGTTTCCACTTCTCCCAGTCTCTGCTGGACCTCCTGGAAGTCTTTTGTGAAGGTAGTGAGCCGTTGATTCATGCCATCCAACTTGTCTATTATTTGTTGAAGTTGGTGATTTAGAGTGTCCTCCACCGCTAGTTTAACTTCCGCCACTATTTCCGCAGCCCAGGCAGAACTCACCGATGGCGACGATGGGGAGTTTTTCTCCGCCATCCTTGAGCCTCCTCCTTTAGATTTTTCCGGCTCTTTTTTGGACCCTCGGGTCGCCATGCACGATGTAATAAATGAGTGCTTTTAAAATTTCTGTCTTTAAATCCGAATAGCTTCCCAGGCACTCCTTTGTCCTCTGTATGATAGAAAACTAATTCTGCTCTACTGTTTCAGCCGCCCTATGAGAGCTGATGTTGTTTTTCACCTCCTACAAGTCTTTCCAAGATTGAAAGTAGAGCTGTTGAGAAAGGGTGTTCCTGTCTCTTTAAATTCCAGGCTGCTCTCTTAATTCTGCTTTACCCTGCTTTCATCATCCTCTGTTGATTTTACTGTAGTCATTGAAGCAGCTGTGCCAGCTATTATCTCTGCTGAATATGATTTTTAAAGTCTGTGCTACTTACATTGCGCTAGGCCCTCTCCTTCCCCCTCTTCCGTTGCTGTGTGAGCAGTTCCAGCTCTCTCGTTGTCCATCCTCCCAGTCACAGATCCACCATCCTTTGCCTGCACCCTCTGCTTCGGTAAGGACTCACTTTGTCGGCATATGAAAACGTTGCCCGGTCTGCTCCTGTTCTCCGATCATATGGCGGTCTATGTTCGGGTGTCTCTCTGGCGCCAGCCGCTCACCGCGTGGTGTGGGGGAAGGGGGACTCGCTACTGCCAGTTCGCGCCGCTGCGGTTTGCCGCTTATATTTTTTCCTTCCCAGGAGGTCGGATCGCCTTCTCGCTTCCTTCCTCGTTACCCGTCCTCAAGCTGGACCTTGATGGGGGTTGAAAACAGCTGATTTGTAGGAGCTCCCGATCGCGACTTTGCGGAGCTCAATGTGCGGCGGCCATCTTCTCCAGAGCGTCTTTTTAATTGAAAGAGCTGTGTCTCCTATGCATTTATGCTACAAAGATATTTAAATATCTCTATCTTATCTCCCCTTTACCACCTTTCTTCCAAAGTATAAATATTGAGACCGAAGTTTGAAATAATTGTAGTTTGTCTCTTAAGTTAACAGAAATTCCCCAATAAAGGGGCCCTTTTACTAAGCTGCAGTAAGCACTAACGCGTGCTTACCCCGGGTTAAAATCCACTATCGCAGGGTGCACTCAGGCATCCTGTGGTAGTTTTAGCATCTGCGCTTGTGAAAAAATACTTTTTATTTTTAAGCACTGGGGGAGTGTTTGGGGGCGGACAGTAGGCATGCGCATACATCGCCTCACACTAACTGATCAGCAGGGACAGCCTAAGGCAAGATGCCACCTGAGGTAGGGCTGAGATCCCCCCCTTGAGCTGAGATGCCGCCCACCCCAGGCCAAGTTCTGGAATCTCCCCCTTCCTTCCTCCACCCCGTTCCCTGAGTTTACCTTCTTATCCATACTCTGGCGGAGAAAGGGATCACACCAAACTCAAGAACATACAAATTTTAGCTCAAGAGGTCAAATAGATCCAACGGAGTTCTAGTTACAGATTTATGACAACGAATGGTCAGCATGTACAGATTCTATTCACTACCTTTCAGAATGGGACGCAAGATGCAGTAGCGTACTAGACGTATTGGCACCCATAAAAACTAAAACATCAAAAAGAGTAAACTCAACACCATGGTTTAACGAAGAACTAAAAAAAAAAACCTAAAGACGCAAACCAGGAAATTGGAACGTATATGGAAAAAAGGAAATAGCGAACACACACTCAAAGAATGGAAACAAGCGCAAAGAAAATATAAATACGCAATTAGACAGGCCAGAAGGTCTTATTACAAATCTAAAATAGGTCATGATTACACAGATCTGAAGAAACTATTCCATGTTGTTAATAAACTTCTTGACACTAACTCAGTTACCACAACCAGCACAGACATTCCATCCGCTGATAATCTTGCTAAATACTTCAATGAAAAAATATTAAAATTATGAAATTCACTCCCCCAGCAGAATTAATTGAACATTTCTTCAATGTTCTTGAGCCCACCTCTGGAGCCTATGCAGTGGATCGTATCTGGTCAAACTTTGCTCCTCTCACCATTGAATCAGTTACCCAGGTGGTCCTTAGGTTCTCCAATTCCTATTGCAAATTGGACACTTGCCCCAACTATTTATTCAAATTCGCCCTTTCTCGCTACATATTAGATCTCACATCCCATTTAAATTTCATGCTTCAACAAGGCTTCTTCCGTGAGGATCATGGCAACATCCTTCTCACCCCAATACCAAAGGACAGCAAGAAAAAGACCAATGATATTACCAACTACCATCCAGTTGCTTCCATCCCACTGGTAGTCAAATTAATGGAAAGCATGGTGACTAAACAACTTACGAACTACCTGGACAAGTTTTCTATACTACACAATTCGCAATCTGGATTTCGTTCCCTCTATAGTACTGAAACTGTCTTAGTCACTCTTCTGGCCAAATGTAAGCAAGAAATAGCTGCAGGCAAAAGTATACTTCTCCTCCAATTCGACATGTCTAGCGCATTTGATATGGTTAACCATGACATTCTACTAAATCTTCTTGATCACTTTGGGATTGGTGGAAATATACTTAGATGGATTAAAGGTTTCTTATCATCTAGATCATACCAAGTAAAATCGAATTCAAACATATCATCATTGTGGAAAGCAGTCTGCGGAGTCCCTCAGGGTTCACTACTATCACCAACACTCTTCAACATAATGATGATTCCTCTGGCTAAATCCTTATCCAATCTAGGCCTTAACCCGTTTATCTATGCTGATGATGTTACAATTTATATACCTTTCAGACACGACCTGACAGAAATCACCAATACAATCAAGATCTGTCTGAACACAATGGACGCATGGGCAAACTCATTCCAATTGAAACTAAACACTGAAAAGACTCATTGCCTCATCCTTTCATCTCAACACAATAAGTTTAAACCTACAACCTTAAACATCCCAAACCACTCGCTCCCTATTTCAGATAGCCTAAAACTACTCGGCGTCATAATTGATCGCAACCTGACACTTGAAAGCCAAGTAAATTCCACCACAAAGAAAATGTTCCATTCAATGTGGAAACTTAAAAGTATAAAACCTTTCTTCCCGCGAGATGTATTTCGCAACTTAATACAATTAATGATATTAAGCCATTTAGATTACTGCAATGGAATCTATGCAGGTTGTAAAGATCAACTAATTAAGAAACTTCAGACCGCTCAGAATACAGCAGCTAGACTGATCTTTGGAAAATCAAAATGTGAAAGTGCCAAACCCCTTCGTGAAAAATTGCATTGGCTTCCCATCAAAGAACGCATTGCCTTCAAGGTTTGCACTCTGGTCCACAGGATTATTTACGGCGTAGTTCCTGGATACATGTTGAACCTAATAAATCTGCCACCCAGAAACAGTACCAGTCTATTCCGAACTTACTTCAATTTACATTATCCAGACTGCAATGGTCTTAGATACAAATCAACTTATGTATCCAGCTTCTTTTACATAAGTACACAGCTGTGGAACGCACTGCCTAAAACCATGAAATCAATTCATAACCATCTTAACTTCAGGAAGTCACTGAAAACCACCTTGTTTAAGAAGGCCTATCCCTCAGACCCAACTTAATTTTCTACAGCAAAACTATGGACCATATTGGACTTTTTATCATATCTTTGTTGCCTTATACTCATGTTATTTATAGGTTTACTACTATTTTGTGTTTTTGTATTTTACCGAACCGGAGCCTGCCTCTACAGTATTATGTAATCCACATTGAGCCTGCAACTAAGTGGGAAAATGTGGGGTATAAATGTGTTAAATAAATAAATGTATTCATAAAAAGCTGCACCTACCTCTTCTCTACTGCATCCGCCTCTGAAGAAACAGGAAGTTACATGAGAGAGGCGACCGCAGTAAGGAGAAGAGGCAGGTGCCAGTGGCAGGGCAGCGTATGGGAATCATGTCTGCCACTGTCAGCTTTTGGAACATGAAGAAAGAAGGTAAACACTTGGGGAACAGGGTGGAGGAAGCAAGGAGGAGGTGCCACTCCCGAAAGAGTGCCGCCTGAGGCCCCCACCTCAGGTGGCCTAATGGTCGGGCCACCCCTGTTGATGAGCACATGATTAGCACTTGAACCCATACCACCTAGAAATTAGGTGTAATTAAGGGCTCATGCGCTATTGGCCAGGCACTAATGGGAAAATTAGCACATGGCCATTGTTGCAAAAATAGAAAATATGGCTATTGTGCATCCGTGCTAAAAGTGGCCATAACATGCGGGAAACCCACTGGCTACTCATAGCGCAGGCCACCTTTTAGTGCAGGTTAGTAAAAAGGGCCCTGACAGGATCTATTTATTTTTTGTCTATTAGATTGTAAGCTCTTTGAGCAGGGACTGTCTTTCTTCTATGTTTGTGCAGCGCTGCGTATGCTTTGTAGCGCTATAGAAATGCTAAATAGTAGTAGTAGTAGTAGTAATCTATAATAATCTGAGTTACAAATGCCTGAATCAACAATCTGAAATGCTCTTCGCAAAAGTAATGTTTTATCTGCTGTAGATGTCGTAATTTAAAAAGTACTCTTCAAACTGCCAGGTTCATGTGATATTCTAATGTATGGGCTGTGAAGAATGCAAACAATTAAAAGTCAAATAATTATTGAGAAGAAACTGGGGGCAGTTCTTTAATTGGGCACCATTGTGCAGATTCCGTTAAAGAATATTGACTTAAGCCCAAAACAATGCCAACAGTATTAGGTTCACTCACTTAAGCCAGGTTAATGGCCTAAGAGCTACAGATCACATGTAACTTACAGTGTTCTGTGGCATAGTTGTACAATTGCCTTTCAATCACAGACACTATACAGGACTAGTGAGTAACAGTTAATTTGCCGAAAAATTTTAAAAATACAAGGAGGAAAAAGGACTTCAGTGGCTAAGGTCAGTATAACTTGGACTAATGACCCACCTTAACTTCTATTTTCATATGGTTCATTCATACCTTGAACTCTTCTAGGTACTTATCTGAAAAGGAACTTAGAAGGGTTCAAGTATGAACAAAGCATATGAAAATATAAAAAATTGTTTTAAAAATTTAGGAAAATTTGAAAAATATAATTTTAATACATTTTGGAGGTTTTTTAGGACTGCTGAAGAAGTAAGGTGGGTCACTAGTCCAACTTATACTTTAGACGTGACCTTAGCCACTGAAGTCCTTTTTCCTCCTTGTATTTTTAAAAATTTTCAGCAAATTAACTGTTACTTGCTAGTCTTGTATGGTGATTGTGTTAGAGGAGCAAATAAAGCCAACAGATATATCGTTTGTTTATCATTTATTTATTTACTATACCGTTTCTAATTGCATTCACAAAACAGAACGGTTTACATCTTAAAATAAAATATCATTTTTAAAAACATATAAGAAATCCATTGATTTGATAGAAAAGCACAGCTTTAAATCATAGACCAATTGCCTTCTGTAAAGCCACTTTCTTGCTCTAAAGAGGAGCTAAACAACTTCAGAAGAGACTGAAAGAAAGCCCTTCCCTGGGGGTTGTTTGTTTGTTCTTTCCCTGTGCTTATGTTAATTCCTGACTGCAGTGTACTGCCTCCTGCAGCTGTGAGTCCTCAGCCTGGTTAACCCTTTGTCTGCAGTGTTCCTTCTTCTGGCAGCAGTGTATTCAGAGCAGTCTTTTCCCTTGTGTTCTGTTTTAGTTCTGTTTGCTGTCCCTTCCCTCTCTATTTGCTGTGTACTGCTCTTTCTGAGCGGGGTCAGGCCCTGCACTCTAGTTTTGCTGCCTTGCCTCCCCCTGTTTTCTGTGGGTCTCTGCTTTCGTTATCCATATTTCCACAGTCCCTCATTTTCCCTTGTACGCTGTGGGGTACAGCCTGACATGTTTCCTATTGTTACCTCTCTTAGTTCCCTTTCCCTTGTGTTTTAGGGAGCACCTAATGTGTGTTGGTGCTCTAGTCCCCGTGGGGACCCCTCGTGTTGCCTTTCTCCCTTCCCTGGGTGTGACTCGGTTCCTGATAGGCCGTGAGGCCCGCATGACTGTATTCTGAGCAAGTGGATTCCTGTTAGGCCGTGAGGCCCGGCTGAATGCCCTATCTTCCCCTTTCTGGTAGTGCACGTTGGTTGCATGTCTGTGGGCAGGGCTTGGTAGCTAGGGTCGTGTGTAGTGTCTGTTCGGTCTATCCTAGGCCTTGGCCTAAAAGCTATATTAGGCCTCGGCCTAGGTTCAAGGGCTCACGATCAGACTAACACCATTTTACTAAGAATGCTGCCAGACAGACGTCCCCATTCCTTGTTTTCCCCTGTTTATAATTTAAAAGTTTCTGTTTGTAAAATGGTTGCTCAGGATGGACATTTCCAGTGTAAGGATGTCCTTCTCATGTATTTTCAAACAGGCAATCTAGACATCTTTCCTGTTTGAAAATTGCTGTGAGATGGATGTTTTAGTTTTCTTGGAAGTCATGAGCAGGACGACCCAATTCCGACTTGGATGTTCTTTCAATAATGCCCCTCCATACCTCCAAGCACGGTCCTATATATTGGCGCAAATGCAGGTTTGGTTTTCTGGATATCCAAACTGAATAGTCATGAGATCCATTTCCATATATTCCATCTGAGAACAATTTACTTTCCATATTTGATTACCGTGAAGATCGGACTGCACTAGTGCTCTTGATAAGGGGATCCAAAACCCGCTCTACTTGATTGTAAGCTCTGGGCCAGTGGTTGTCAACCCAAAACTTAAGACACCTAGCCAATCAGGTTTTCAGGATATCTATAATGAATATGCATAAGCTAAATTTGCATGCACTACCACTATTGTATGCAAATCTCTCATGCATATTAATTGTGGATATGCTGAAAACCTGACTGACTAGGTGTGTGCCAATAACTGGGTTGAGGTTCTAGAGATCCACCTCTGTCTGTCTGTTGTTGTGATCATTTCTTCATGCAACTCAATGAAACTTGTTTGATACGAAAAACATGATTTCAATGTATATTGACTACATGATGGTCTAGAGCAGGAGTCAGCAGCATCTTTGGGCCCAATACCAATTGAATCCAACACAAATCTCCATGAGAATGGGAAATCATACTGTCTTGCAGGAGGAGAGGAGAGTTCCACAGCTTCTGTACCTCCCTAAAATCTTGGTGAACAAGCAGCTTGGGGAGTGAAAGGTGAAATACATGAATCTGATGGCCGCTGCTAGGGTGTTTGGAGTATGTTCAAGAGATGCCTTTGCCGTTAACTGTGACCCTTTGCTTCTGTTTACGTAATTCTTATTAGCATTACTATTTTCTCTCTCCTCTTTGGAAGTGTGCATGCAATCTAGTTGCCAGGAGCATGCAGACCAGATCATTCACCCCATTGGTAACCACACGTATATTTCCAACTTAGTAACAATTGCTGTCGATGTATGTTAGTCCTAGAGAACACTCAGGACCATTCTTGTCCAATACCTGTGGCATCTTCCTGCCCATTCTGCTATACACAAGTCTCCTGCACCCAAGCGCTGAGTTCTTATTAAGCCTCAGTCTTAACGTTGAAACCAAAATCAATAAAAAAAAAATTTGAAAAATGGGCTTGGGGTCACATGACCATATGAAATTGCCTCTTCCATTTATTGCAAATGAGCAGGTCTGGATTTCCAATATCAATTTGTTCTCTGTGCAGTAGCTTGTTAAAAGAAAAATAGCTTTATTTCTTCTAATGCTCTCATTTATAAGCAGCACCTAATCTGGAAATTGGAAGAAATGAAAATCTATTGATTTCAAGATAATAAAAATAACTAGTTTCAGAGAAAAGATATTAGGTTACTCAAAATATATTAAGAAAATCCCTCATGTGTTGTTGTTGTTGTTTGTGGCTCAAATGCACCACAGAATTTATTGATTGCCCAAAATAATCAGTTACAAAGCAAATTTATCATAAGAAGTTAACATTATGCTGCTCCCAACACAAAAATTGCTTATGATATATCTTGGCATTTAGTTGTTAGGAAAAAAAACACCATTAAGTAATTTAACGCAGATAACTGCTACCACTGAAAGCAGCATCTCAGCAAGTGCGAGAAATATAGACAGGTACAGCACTCATGCCTTTGCTAAAATCCTGTGGCTATTCTTACAAGAGAAGTCCCAAGGCAGAGTCCTCTGGAGGACGACCAGTCTTTATTTGGGTACATTGCAGAATATCTGGAAGAGGCAGCAGTTGTCCTTTGCAATAAACAAAGTTAAGTGGGAGGAGATTTGTTGGTGTTCTGGCTTGAGGGTGAGTTAAAAGTACATTCTGGAGTCAGTGACCTCATAGTTAAATGGATAACTTTGGGTGGATATTCAATAATCCTATTTGAGCAAGACTGCTGAATATACTTATACATTTTGAGCTGCATTCTTCAGTTGTTACAATCAAATCCTTTAAAACCGTCTGGAAACTTAAATGTATAAGATCCTTCTTCTTACTGAAGATCTTGAGACTATTAGTGTAATCCCTTGTTCTGACACAATTTGACTATTGTAATGCTATCTATGCAGGGTGCAAGGAGCATATATATAAAAAAAACTTCAAACTGCCCAAAACACAGCAACCTGACTTATCTTTAGAGTACCTCATTTTTAAAGAGCTTTACCTTTTATTACTTAAATTACATTGGCGTCCAGTTAAAGCCAGAGTTACCTTCAAATCTTCCAAATTTTGTATGGGTTTAAGCCCTGAATATATGCAACATCTCCGAACTTCACAAAATACTGTCCCTGGGAGTAGGGAGTGGGACTACCTAACACTTCACTTCCCAAATTGCAAGAATACAGTGTATAAATCAGTCCATTTGGCTGATTTCACTTATCAGAGTGCTAAAAGTCACCCTTAATGATACAAATCATCCCCCAAACCACCCAAGCACACCTAAAACACTTCTCACACAACCCACCCAACATCTGCCCATCTAAATCCTCTTTTACCTCAACTTATGATCAACTGAATTTAAATCATGTACTGACTTTATCATAACCTTACTCTGTAAGCCACATTGAGCCTGCAAAAAGGTGGGATAATGTGGGGTACAAATGTAATATAATAATAATAAATGGCAAAACAATTATTTGAAGTTTCGTAAAATTTTAAAAGCTTTCCTCTTTACAAAATTTCAACTAACAGAAAATGAATTCACTAATTATTTCTGGTATTAATTCGGTAATATAATGATCCTCCTTATATCATACTGGTCATTTAACTGTTCTCTACTTGTAGAATCTACTGTAACTGTATTATGATTATTCCACCTTACGCTATATCTTACACTATATATATCCTATTTTTTAATGCTGTATGTTATTCTTTGTTGTTAAAACAGCAAAAAAACAACACCAGGGGCCTTAAAAATGGGGACACAGTTCTTTAATCGTACACCTTTATAAAACAGTCTTCGAAAAAGACCCAACACGGGCCGTGTTTCGGCGCACTGCGCCTGCGGGTCACGATGGTAGCAAGAAGAATGTGCAGATTAACTCAGCATAAATATTGGAAGCTACGTGTGGCAACAATATATATTCCTCCACACATGTAGTAAAGTAGTAATGCTCTCCTTCGATATTGGAGTCCAAATTCTTTGTTGTTAGCCACATTGAACCTGAGAATGTTTGGGATAATGTGGGATATAAATATCATAAATAAATAAATGGAAAACTTGTCCTTTTAAAGTTACACCTGCTCTTTGTGTGGTCTGACTAAGAAAGATAAGCTGTCTGGTGAGTAGCTGAATGATTCATTGAAGGCCCCTTTTAATAAGTGTCAGTAAGCCCAACACAGGCTTACCACTCGCTAAACAGGAAGTACCGCCGGGCTACCGCAGCAACCCGGCAGTACTTCCCACCCCTAGCGCACTGTCATATACAATGGGAACCCTTACCACCATCTCAATGGGTGGCGGTAAGGGCTCCCACCCCCCGAAATGGCCATTCAGCAAGTGCTTTACTTGCCACATGGCCATTTCCTGCAGGAAAGAGAGACTTCCTTTTATGCCAGTGCAGACCCCTTTTTGTCGCAGCTTGGTAAAAGGGGCTGTGAATTACTTTTAGTCTTGCCCCTGGACCACCCCAGCTTAAAATGGATACCTTATAAATTCTATAGGAGACGATTCTTTAATAAAGGGAATGGGACTTGATATACTGTTTTTCTGTGGTTTTTGTAACTACATTCAAAGTGGATTATATATTATATACAGGTACTTACTTGTACCTGAGGCAGTGGGGGGTTAGGTGACTTGCCCAGAGTCACAAGGAGTTGCAGTGGGAATCAAACCCAGTTACCCAGGATCAATGTCTGCTGCACTAACCACTAGGCTACTCCACTCCATTAGGATGCTTAGTTTAGGCAGCCTAATAACTCAGATTGGGGCCCAGTCAAAATGTGCAGGGGGGGCTGCAGGTCCGGTGGGTCTCCAGCCCCCTAACCATCCCCTCCCAGCATCCCCTCAGATATCCCTGGTGGCCCAGTGGGCTGCGGGTCAATTCCCCCCACCTGGTGTTCTAGTGGCCCTTCCCCACCCCCTACCTTCGTTTGAGGAGGGAGGTGGCCTTCCTCCTCTTCCATCGGTGCCACCTTGATAATGGCGGCGCCACATGGCATGCGGAAGGAGGGGAAGCACTGCCACCCATTGAGGTTGCAGTAAGGGCTTCTGCGCTAACCCGGCGGTAACCTGCTGCAGTAAAAAATAGGGACCTGTTTTCCCTAGCACCAGAAATGGTGCATGCTGGGACTGGAACTACTGCTGGTGCCCATGTTGGGCCAGCAGTGGCTCCAAATTGGCGCGTGGTAAGCCCGCAGTGGGCTTATCGCCGCTTTGTAAAAGGGCCCTCCAAAATACTGCATACCTTTAAATTTTGAAACCCTTTTTTAAAAAAGCCAAAAACATCCTCAGAAAAACAAGGAAGAAAGAAGGCAAGTAAATACATACTTTTTACTATTATTATTATTATTATTATTATATTTGTTATAAGACAAAAATCATTGCTTTTCAAGCCTTTTCACACGCTATTGCACCATTTCCACTTAACCATTTCAAGTTCTGCCTTTATTTTTATTTTTGAGCTATTTTCTTTTTCACAGCCATGGACATTACAATTTTCTCATTAGCAATACATGGCGTTAATACATACTTGCCTTCTTTCTTAACACCAGTCTTAACATTCTGGTCTTAATCATCCTTTTTGTTTTTCTTATGTAGAGCATATTACAAAGGCAAATTATGACATATATAACCTGAAATGGATAACTGGCCGAAGAATGATTCAGTCTGATAATCTTATTAGTAACCGAGTGTGTGGAATGAGTTAGAGTTGAGTGTCTGCAGACAGAGCATGAACCACACTTTGAATGTCCAGTATGTCTGATCTCGCCCATTGGCACTGCACCAGGAAAGAAACTGGGCAGAGCAGATGTGCTTTATGCCCTTATCTACTGTCACATTCTTTATTTCTGGTCAGATCTTATGTTTTGATCAATAGCCTTTCAGTGGTAGCCCAATATGAACTGGTTAATCTCAACTGGGCTGTCTCTTCCTGAGTAGGCCACACACCTCCTGATGTGGGTGTTGGATACCACTAAGCAACAAAACACCCAAACATCTGGACAGTAATTGGTGTGCCCATACCGATTATTCAGACCTTGATTGATCTTTTGTGTGATAAATGCATATAAATAATATGTGGTATTGTTTCTGCTGCATCAGACATCTGCTATGTTTATTTCCTTTGAAGGGTATAGATCCAGAAGATGGAATACCTTATGAGAAGAAATTCTGTGAAGGTATTTTCTCGATTTCCAATAACCATTTCCATGTGTTTTCATGCTGTTTTAAAAATGTTTTTATAGACACAGATTCACCTTACAAATTTACCTTAGCACAGAAAACAAGTTCCCAGTAGACTCTAGGTACATAATGTATAGGTCCTATTAGAAAAATGAAAGATGAGAAAGCTACATGCCTTGTCCCATAACACATTTTTCTAAAGTTATATTTGACGTTGAAATTAAGTAACTAATATTCTGCAAGTTTTGCAAAATATGTTTAATTTTAACTGAGCTTGCCCTTAAGTCTTCATTAACTTTATTCCAGCCTACCTAACATTTGAAGTTTAGCAGTGTTTTCACATTTTGTGCTAATAAATAATAATAATAAAAAACAGAAGACACATTTTATTGGAATAAATATGGAGTGTAGGATTAGCCTAGTGGTTAGCACACAAGGATTTATATACCCAGGGGAACCTGGTTAATATCCCTCTACTGCTCCTTGTGATTTTGGGCACGTCCCTTAACCCTCCATTGCCTCAGGTACAAATTAGATTATTAGCTCTCCAGGGACATGGAAATACCTAGGGCCCCTTTTACTAAGCCGTGTAAGTGTCTACACGCGCCAAAATGGAGTTACCGCCCGACTACCGTGTGGCTCTTGCGGTAATTTCATTTTTGGCGCGCATCCAACATTCGCATCTGAAAAATATTTTTTATTTTAGGACGCACGTAACGGACGCGCGCAGGTCATTACTGCCTGGTTACTGCGTGAGTCTTTACCGCTAGGTCAATGACTGGTGGTAAGGTCTCAGACCCAAAATGGAGGCGTGGCAATTTTTATTTTGCCGCACTTCCATTTTCGGCAAACAAAAGGGCCTTTTTAACAGGCGTTCTAAAAAATGGATCGGCACGTGTCCAAAACCCATGCCTACACTACCGCAAGCCATTTTTCAGCACACCTTTGTGAAAGAACCCCATAGAGGGGCATAATGGAACAGAAACGCCTATCTCCATGGGCGTTAATCTCCGAGAACGGGTCCGTGAAGGGGCGGACCAAACTGTATTTACGAAAAAAATAGACGCCCATGTTTTATTCGCCAATGTGTGAGCTGGGCGTTTTTGCTTTTCAGCGATAACGGAGAATGAAAGCGCCCAGCTCAAAAACGAATAACTCCAAGGCATTTGTTCGTGGGAGGGGCCAGGATTCGTAGTGCACTGGTCCCCCTCACATGCCAGGACACCAACCGGGCACCCTAGGGGGCACTTTTACAAAAACAAAAAAACAGGTAAAAGAGCTCCCAGGTGCATAGCACCCTTCCATTGTGTGTTGAGCCCCCCCAAATCCCCCTCAAAACCCACTGCCCACAAGTCTACACCATTACTATAGCCCTAAGGGGTGAAGGGGGGCACCTACATGTGGGTACAGTGGGTTTGGGGGGGTTGGACGACTAATAAGCATTAAGCAGCACAATTGTAACAGGTAGGGGGGATGGGCCTGGGTCCACCTGCCTGACGTCCACTGCACCCCCTAACAACTGCTCCAGGGACCTGCATACTGCTGCCTGGGAGGAGGGTATGACATTTGAGGGTGAAAATAAAAAGTTGTGAAACATCATTTTTTTGTGGTGGGAGGGGGTTAGTGACCACTGGGGGAGTCAGGGGAGGTCATCCCCAATTCCCTCTGGGGGTAATCTGGTCATTTAGGGCACTTTTTGGGGCCTTATTCGTGAAAAAACAGGGTCCAGGAAAAGTGCCCTAAATTCTAGCTACAAACGCATCCATTATCGGCGAAGGGCGCCCATCTCTGTTCGGGTGATAACCACGCCCCAGTTCCGCCTTCGACACGCCTTCGACACGCCCCCGTCCACTTTGTCCGCATCCGCGATGGAGTGCAGTTGAAAGCGACCCAAATTCGGCTTTTGATTATACCGCGTTATTCGTTTTTGTGAGATAAACGCCCATCTCCCAATTTAGGTCGGAACTTGGGCGTTTTTCTCGTTCGATTATAAGCTGGATAGTGTACCTGAATGTAATTCACCTTGAGCTGCTACTGAAAAAGGTGTGAACTAAATCCAAATAAAAAAATACATTTTTTGACTAGCTTTCTAAGGCCAAAATCTCCTTTTGAGGTCAGAATAGTATGAGGAGATTCTAAAACTGCTCTATTCTATGACAGAACAAAGGCACTTAGGTTCGATTATGGAATACTAGTGTAACCTGGTATCAACATGCCTACCGTTATTTGCCCACACTTATCCCAGCCGTAGAATGGCAATGTTTATGTTCTTTATTGGCATTTTTTTTTACTTATCTTTAGATTTTGCTCACACCTTTTTCAGTAGTAGCTCAAGGTGAGTTACTTTCAGGTACTCTGGATATTTCTCTGTCCCAGGAGGGCTCACAATCTAAGTTTGTACCTGAGGCAATGGAAAGTTAAGTGACTTGCCCAAGATCACAAGGAGCAGCAGTGGGATGTGAACCAGCCACCTCTGGATTGCAAGACCGGTGTTCTAACCACTAGGCCACTCCTCATGTGGCTTTAGTTCACACCTTTTTCATTTGTGTGAGTGTGGACTAAGACCACTTTCACATTTTTTAGATGAGATTTGCATATCATGGTAAGAGTAGTAAGATATTTGGGGATAAGATCCACTGTAGACATGGATTATAACACTTTATATCAGTGGCTTCTATAATATTGTTTATCATACAGATTTTGTATTAAAGTCTACTTCTGTCCATAGCTGTTCACTAGAAAAACTAAATATTTTCATTTTGAGGTACTGACAGCAAGGGTGTCATTCTGCTGGCGGATTCAGCTGGAGCTCACTTTCACATTCCCCCCGAATGGCTCACAGCAGAAACAATGTCTCTGGTAAGATGATCGTTCACTTTGGGTTGCCCTTGTGTACTCCAAGTCAAAGCTATGTTAAAGGAAGTTGCGAAGACCCTGTATGTTAGCTATTATGAGATTCTGAAAGCTAAACGTCAAAGAGGGGAACTCTAATGCAGTAGTCACTCTTCTGTGTACAATTTACCTCAAGCACCAAAGCAATCTAGATAATTAGAATTGCATTTATGCAGACAGGACTTCCCTCACCCCTCCCCTAAGGTAGAAGAGGATTGTGTTGCCGCTAAAGATTTTTGCTTTCAAAAATGCAAGAGGTTTTGATATTACCTGTGCAGCAGCTTTGCCCATCTAAATATGGTTCATATTTTCTTGACCACATTATGGAAGGAGACAAGTCAGAAGAGAAAAGGTAAAAGATAGACCTTTGGTTTTGAAGTTAGATAACATGATAGTGTGACTTTTGTTTTCTCTAACATCCCAAGAAAATCATTTAGAAGTATGTGAAGCCCCATCTTACAGAGAAGGCTGGGATGTGCTTGATTCCCCACAGTATTTTACAAAAGGCTTTGTTAAAGCCAGAGTCATTTGTAAAACACATAGAAGGAAGTGCAGGAGTGCAAGTACAAAAAAGGTGTCCCAGTTTCACAATTTATCCATTGCTGCAGCTAAGAATATTGCTGGTTGCTAGCTTCAGCTATGCCCTAAACTGGGATGCTATCTGTTAAGGGGGGGGGGGGAGGGGAATCAAGTCCTCCTCTCACTTCCCTTGACACAATCAAAGCCCCCCTTGGACACCCCCCTTGACACAAATATAAGCCCTCAATGCCTCTCTAACACAATGGCTACTACTGACTCAACCCCCAAGACTTTACTGGAGGTTTTCCTGGTGTTTTAGTGGGGATCAGATGTGATCCTCAGTTGCTCCTGCTCTGTCAAGTGCTGGGGAGAAAATGGGGCTTATGATCTCTTGCAGTAGTCTTGTGATACTAGTGCTAGAGATTGGTTAGTACCACAAGACTATTGGTTGGGATCATTGGTGTCATTTTGCACCCCAGTGCTTGAAGGAGCAGGAGTGACTTGGGATTGTTCTTGCTCCCCGATAGACCACCAGGGAAACCCCCAGTAAGGTCCATAGGGGGCAGTGGGGGTGGAGGGGGTCTGTGTTTGTGTCAGAGGTCTCTGAGGGGGAGAGAGCTCTGTCAGCTTTCCCACCTGCCCTTTGTGCATGTCTTGGGATAGTTGCATAACGTGATGTGCATATTTTTAATCCAGATGGGCTTCCCAGTGGGAAGGCTATGTCTAGTTTTTTGGCATGCCCAAAACACAGCCTGCCATTTTCCAACCCCTCCCCTTTCAATTTGTGGGTTGGGTAGGTCATATGCACTCAAATACCATCTTTAAAAAATTGTTAGAGGCATATGTATGTGATCTACATATATAAATGGTACAAGTTACACATGTAGATGCTTCAGCGGAAGTTCTGTGAAAAGAGGAAGCCTTGCTGGATAAGTGAATGATACTTTGCTGGGAGATTTGGTAATAACGCTTGGGATAAAATAGAATTTGTAGGATTATTAATAAAAATCTGTTTTAACTGCATTAATTAAAGCAAACATAAGATAGTAGCTTGTTTAAATAGTCTAACATTCTTTTCCCTTAGTTTCAATTTAATTGTTAGAGCCCTAGAGCAGTAGAAAATGAGTAGCATAGATAAATATTAGAGCTACACATTTTGCCTTACTTTAGCACTACTAATCATTTCTTTAGTGCTACTAGACATATGCATCACTGTACACATTATATGCAGATACTTTCTGTGTCCCTAGAGGGCTTACAATCTTGTACCTGGGGCAATGGAGGGTTAAGTGACTTACCCAGGATCACAAGGAGCTGCAGTGGGAACCAAACCCAGGTCACCAGAATCAAAGTCCGCTTCACTAACCATTAGTACAATGACACTGCTGATAGAGGATGGGGCTGCATTTCAAATCTAGAGCGGACACAGGCAGGAGCAACTGGGGATCACTCCTGCCCACTCTGCCCTAGACCACCAGGCTCTACATGGTAGTGGTGAGAGTCTTCAACTTGTGGTAAAATAACCTGTCTTAATGGTAAACTATACTGATAATCCACCCCCCAACCTCAGGTGCTGTTTCTCGTTGCACTGATTAATTATATTAGGGCAAACCTTTGGAAATAAAAATATTCAGAAATATTTTATTGAAAGAGAGACGTAAGTCTGAAAGAGTTTTTCTGTTCTGTTGTACTGAATAAGAAATAGTTCTGTGTGAGACAGTCACAGAATAAAATTCAAATGGGTAAATTTGCCTATTGATTAGGCTACTGTTAGTTTTAAGGAACTGCAGAAGACTAAGGGGCCCTTTTACAATGCCACAGTAGGGCTAGTGCGGCATTGGTGTGCGCCACTCCGGCACAACCGCTGGCCTACCGCACAAGCCAGCAGTACTGCCGCCCCCAGCGCATACCATTTCCAAAATAATTTTTGTTTTTAGCACCAGGGTCTACCTGGGCGGTGATTGGGCAGCGCCGTGCACTGCCTGGTTACCACCGGATTAGTATGGCAGCCCTTACCGCCTCCTAAATAGGTGATGGTAAGGGCACCCCCCAGACAGAAATGGCTACATGGCAAATGTGCACTTACCACATAGCCATTGCCTTTTACCCACTATGATAAAGGGGCCTTGGCACGTAGCAAGTCCATGCACCGACACTACCGCAGGGCCCCTTTTACCGCAGCTTGGTAAAAGGGGCCCTAAGAAACCTATAAGGAGGACAAGCTTATAAAAAAGATGTAAGAAGTTAAGGCGGTCTTTTACTAAGGTGCTAAAAATCATCTGGCACTGAATGCTGAGATGCCCATTATATTCCTAAGGGCACCTCAGTGTTTAGGTCCAGTCGATTTTTAGCAGAAGCTAAAAACACTAACACACCTTTGCAAAAGACCCCCTAAAATGCTTATGGCTAAAATAACTCCAAGCAGTACTGTCAGGAAGTATAGGCTCTTTCCTTTAAAACAAAATATTATTTAAAGAAAAGAAAGATCACCAACAGTTTGTGTGAGTGGTTGAATGAGGAGCATTCTAGAGGACGGTAGGTCTTAAGGTTGAGGTTTTAATTGTGTTGATATTAGTGTAGTCAGCACAAGCTACAAAAAACACTGCACTGTTAAAATAGCTTAAAAGTTTGGAAGAGAACATAAGGGTCCTTTAACTAAGCTGTGGTAAGCATTAACAGATGCTTACCACAGTTTAAAATGGCTTACTGCAGGAAGCGCTCAGTCATCCTGTGGTAAGTTCCAAATCTGCACACTTTACCTGCATACTAAAAAAATATTTTAAAATTTTTGTTGGAGGGGGCGTGTCTGGGGTAGAGAGTAGACATTCTTTGCTAATCAGTTAGTTCGTCCACATTACCATGCGCTAACTGGCTAGTACAAGATTACCGCATGAGCCTTTAGCACCTACAGAATAGGTGTTATAAGTGCTCCCGTGGTAATTCTTTTTAATGGCTGTACGCTAATGGCAACATTAGTGCATGGCTGTTAATAGAAAAAGTAGGAAATTGTCCGTTTTCTGGCTAAGGTAAAAATGGCCTTAGTGCACAGGAAAAACCCGTATAAGGTGCACTAAGGCCACTTTTTACCACAGCATAAGTAGGAATTTTCAATTATCTTTTTATTTCAGGAAAAGATAGAAAGGTATCCTGCAGAAGGATAGGAGTGGCCTAGTGGTTAGGGTGGTGGACTTTGATCCTGGGGAACTGAGGAGCTGAGTTTGATTCCTGGCACAGGCAGCTCCTTGTGACTCTGGGCAAGTCACTTAACCCTCCATTGCCCCATGTAAGCTGCATTGAGCCTGCCATGAGTGGGAAAGCGCGGGGTACAAATGTAACAAAAAAAAAAAGCTCTGTCATCATATAAGGAGATAGGCTTTTTTCCTTTAATGTTTGTAAAGGCAGGCTAGTAGGTACTGTATTCAGAGATGAATATTTTATTTTTGTTACATTTGTACCCTGCACTTTCCCACTCATGGCAGGCTCAATGCGGGAGGCAATGGAGGGTTAAGTGACTTGCCCAGAGTCACAAGGAGCTGCCTGTGCCTGAAGTGGGAATTGAACTCAGTTCCTCAGGACCAAAGTCCACCACCCTAACCACTAGGCCACTCCTCCACTAAATTTTTAATATTCAATCTTCTAAGCAGCTCCAAATAGGAAATATAGCCATTTTTGAAACAGCAAAACATCTATCTTTTTTGTTCAAAAATGGCCACATGCAAGATACATAGTAGCATAGTAACATAGTAGATGACAGCAGAAAAAGACCTGCACGGTCCATCCAGTCTGCCCAACAAGATAAACTCACATGTGTATACCTTACCTTGATTTGTACCTGTCTTTTTCAGGGCACAGACCGTATAAGTCTGCCCAGCACTATCCCCTCCTCCCAACCACCAGCCCCGCCTCCCACCACCGGCTCTGGCACAGACCGTATAAGTCTGCCCAGCACTATTCCCCGCCTCCCAACCACCAGTCCCGCCTCCCACCACTGGCTCTGGCACAGACCGTATAAGTCTGCCCACTACTATCCTCGCCTCCCAACCACCAACCCCTCTTCCCCCCACCGGCTCCGCCACCCAATTTTGGCTAAGCTCCTGAGGATCCATTCCTTCTGCACAGGATTCCTTTATGTATATCCCACGCATGTTTCAATTCCGTTACTGTTTTCATCTCCACCACCTCCCGCGGGAGGGCATTCCAAGCATCCACCACTCTCTCTGTGAAAAAATACTTCCTGACATCTTTTTTGAGTCTGCCCCCCTTCAATCTTATTTCATGTCCTCTCGTTCTACCGCCTTCGCATCTCCGGAAAAGGTTCGTTTGCGGATTAATACCTTTCAAATATTTGAACGTCTGTATCATATCACCCCTGTTCCTCCTTTCCTCCAGGGTATACATGTTCAGGTCAGCAAGTCTCTCCTCATACGTCTTGGAACGCAAATCCCATACCAATCTCGTAGCTTTTCTTTGCACCGCTTCAATTTTTTTTACATCCTTAGCAAGGTACGGCCTCCAAAACTGAACACAATACTCTAGGTGGGGCCTCACCAACAACTTATACAGGGGCATCAACACTTCCTTTCTTCTGCTGGTCACACCTCTCTCTATACAGCCTAGCAATCTTTTCGCTACTACTACTACTACTACTATTTAACATTTCTAAAGCGCTACTAGGGTTACGCAGCGCTGTACAAGTTAACATAGAAGGACAGTCCCTGCTCAAAGAGCTTACAATCTAATGGACAAATGTACAGTCAGTCAAGTAGGGGCAGTCAAATTGGGGCAGTCTAGATTTCCTGAAAGGTATAAAGGTTAGGTGCCAAAGGCAACATTGAAGAGGTGGGCTTTGAGCAAGGATTTGAAGATGGGTAGGGAGGGGGCTAGGCGTAGGGGCTTAGGAAGTTGATTCCACGCATAGGGTGAGGCGAGGCAGAATGGGCGGAGCCTGGAGTTGGTGGTGGTGGAGAAGGGTACTGAGAGGAGGGATTTGTCCTGAGAGCGGAGGTTCCGGGCGGGAACGTAGGGGGAGATGAGGATGGAGAGGTAATGAGGGGCTGCAGACTGAGTGCATTTGTAGGTGAGAAGGAGAAGCTTGAACTGTATGTGGTATCTGATCAGAAGCCAGTGAAGCGATCTGAGGAGAGGGTGATATGAGTATATTGGTTCAGGCGGAAACCTTTTCCGGAGATGCGGAGATGGCTACGCCCACCGCCTTGTCACACTGTTTCGTCGCCTTCAGATCCTCGGATACTATCACCCCAAGATCCCTCTCCCCCTCAGTACATATCAGACTCTCACCCCTAACACATAAGTCTCTCGTGGGTTTCTACTCCCTAAGTGCATCACTTTGCATTTCTTCGCATTGAATTTTAATTGCCAAACCTTAGACCATTGTTTTCTGTGCATTTATCTTTTTGGTCAAATTTAAAAAAAAAATTTTTAAAGTGAAAATACACAAAATCAAGCTGTTGGGCTGTAGGAGGAGCCAGTATTCTTAGGAGACTGACCACACAGACATCCCAGGAGAGCAATGGGGCACCCTAGGGGCCACTGTTCTGGACGTTATATAAAAGCTCCCAGGTACACATCTCACTGATGCTCCCTTATTTTGTCTCCTGAGCCCTCCAAAACCCACTGCACCCAACTGTACACCACTACAATAGCACTTATTGGTGAAGGGGTCAACTCTATGTGGGTGCAGTAGGTTTCTGGTCAGTGTGGGAGGATTCACACTTTCCACCACAAGTGTAACAGGTAGAGTGGGATATGGGCCTGAGTCCTCCTCTTTACAGTGCACTGCACCCACCACTACACTACTCCAGGGACCTGCTTGCTGCTAGAAACATAGAAACATGATGGCAGATAAGGGCTAAATGGCCCATCAAGTCTGCCCATCCTCAGTAACCACTAATTCTTTTTCTTAAGAGATCCCACATGTTTGTCCCACGCTTTCTTAAATTCTGACACAGTCCTCATCTCTACAACCTAAACTGGGAAGCCATTCCACGCATCCACCACCCTTTCCATGAAAGAGTATTTTCTTATATTCCTCCTAAGTCTGTTTCCTCTTAACTTCATCGTATGCACCCTCATTCCAGAGTTTTCCTTCATTTGAAAAAGGCTCGCCTCCTTTGCATTAATACCACTGAGGTATTTAATTGTCTCTATCATATCCCCTTCTCCCCCACCTCTCTTCCAGCATGCATGTTGAGGTTCATAAGCCTGTCACTATATGGTTTATGACTGAGACCACTTACCAATTTTGTAACTGCCCTCTGGACTGACTCCATCCTGTTTATATCTTTCTGTAAGTACTGTCTCCGGAACCGCAGACAGTATTCTACATGGGGCCTCACATGAGACTTATACAAGGGCACTAGCACCTCTTTTTTCCTGCTGGTCATCCCTTTCCTTATGCACCCAAGCATCCTTTTGGCTTTAACCGTCACTTTTTCTACCTGTTTGGAGACCTTAAGGCAGTGGCGTAGCCAGACTACCAATTTTGGGTGGGCCTGAACCCAAAGTGGGTGGGCACAAAATTTTCTCTCTACCCCCCCCCCACCCCCCCCCCCAGCAAAATGTAGTCACACTCAGATGCATTTGTCACACAGGGTAAAGTGCTGCTTTTCAGTGCATCAGATTTCAGACAATTTATTTAATAGCCTTAACACCCTTTTCAGTGAGCTTTCAGAGGCCAAAACCTCCTGCCTCAGGTCAGTATAATGCTGTTACGGTATCCTCTCCTGACCTAAGGAAGGAAGTATTGGTCTCTGAAACTTTATTAACACCATATTACTTTATCCTAAATTAAAAATAAAATTATTTTCTTTACCTTTGTTGTATGGCCATTTACTTTTTCTCATTGTGTTGCTCCCAGTCTCTAGATTCTGCTTTCCTTCGTTTTCGCTTGACTCTTCTGCCAGGGTTTCCTGGCCATTTGTCATTTTTCTCTCCTTTTTCTTTGCTTTCTTCAATATTTTTCTGCCTCTCTCGGTGTCCAGATTTAATTCATTCTTACTATCCATTCTTTAATTTCCTTCATCTACTTATGGCTTTTAATCTTTTTCTCACCCTTGTTCTCCCCATGCCCCTTCCTCTTATTCTCCAATCTTTCACTACTCCCCCTTTCCACGCAGCAGCTCTCCTCTTTCTCTCCCCATCCTTCCAGTGTCTCCCCTCTCTCTCCCCATCCTTCCAGTAGTCTCCCCTCTTTCTTTCTGCATCCTTCCATCCAGTGTCACCTCTTTCTCCCTACCCTTCCATCCAGCGTCTTCCCTCTTTCTCTCCCCATTCTTCCACCCATCTACCCTCTCTCCTGATCCTTCCATCTAATGTCTCTCTCCCTCCTTCTAACCAGTGTCTATCTCTCTACCCTTTTCTGTTCAGTGTCCCTTCTCTCTCCACATCCTTCCACTCTCCCCTTTTTCTCTGCATCCTTTCATCCATCTCCCCTCTTTCTCTGCCATCCTCCCATGTTTTCCCTCTTTCTCTCCCCATCCTCCGTTTTCCCTCTTTCTCTGTCATCCTGCCATCTGTTTTCCCTCTCTCTCCACATCCTTCCATTTTCCCTCTTTCTCTGCCATCCTCCCATCTGTTTCCCTCTTTCTCTCCCCATCCTTCCATTTTCCCTCTTTCTCTGCCACCCTCCCATCTGTTTTCCCTCTTTCTCTGCCATCCTCCCATCTGTTTTCCCTCTTTCTCTCCCCATCCTTCCATTTTCCCTCTCTCTCCCCATCCTTCCATTTTCCCTCTTTCTCCCCATCCTGCCATCTGTTTTCCCTCTTTCTC